>NC_141013.1:39711194-40311194 GCF_052327205.1 Somniosus microcephalus
AAACGGGGAAAGGTAGGAAAATTAATGAGATTAGATAAAAGATTTAGAAAGTAATTAACTTTTTAAAAAAACGATGTGTTTTAAAAGCAACGTTTTTTTTAAAGACGCAGAAGAAGCGGGAAAAAGAAAGGAAAAGTTTGGAATCAAGATGGCGGCGACTCACCTCGGTTCAGAACGATAAGGCCCGCCCACACATGCACCGATTGGTCGACCGTCAGGTCACCAAAGCGTAGGATTGGTCAATCGTCCCGTCACTCGACCATAGGAGGGCCCGGCCGCACGCGCCAGCAACCCGCATATGATTGGTCGACCTCGAGGTCACTCTATCGCTAATGAGCGGATAATGAGATGCTAATGAGCGGAATGTTGAAGGTTTTTCGGATACCGCGGGCGCGATTTTGTCCGGCCGAAACGTAAATACGCTTACCATCATTTTGGAACGGTGAGCTTTCTTTCGACATAATGCACGCGTAGGTACGCTCTGTAACTTTCGAGCGCATAGCCGGACAGACGCACACCCGAGGACAGACAGAAGGACAGACAGAAGGACAGACAGCAGGACAGACAGAAGGACAGACAGATAGGCAGACAGAACAATCCGTTTATATATATAGATACTTCTCTCTCTTAATCGTTTTACTGCAATTAATAGCATACAGCAAAGAAATTACTCCAACATAAATCACAAATGAACTGTACTTATTTGCTTGTGTTATTAAAGTGATGAGAGTGTAACACTGAACATAATCACTTCTGAATCCGAGCTGCCGAGTCCAATCTATCAGTCATTGGACGGCAGACTGGAGGACAGAATCTAACCTGCATTAAAACAGAACCCTCAGCGCAGTTTGAATCTTCTTCTGCATTTCAGTGCAATTTGGGCGGCGGGTAATAATTTCACCGGTCCCACTCCTGCTGCAAGCCGGGAGGGCTTTCTCCAGAAATGACACACTCCCAGCTCGGGATTTGTCATCTGTCAACGTTAATGGACGGCAAACTCAACAGCCGGGAGTGCCCAATCTCCCAAAAGGCACTGCCAGCCCGTGCCCACTGACCACAGGGCTTCGGTTAGTGTCAACGAGGGGTTGGGAATTGGGCCCTACAACCCCCCGAGAGCTCTGCGCTGCTCCAACTCTGACCACTTGCGCATCCCCCGATTTTAATCGCTCCACCATTGGTGGCCGTACCTTCAGCTGCCTCGGCCCTAAGCTCTGGAATTCCCTCCCTAAAGCTCTCTGCCTCTCTCTCCTCCTTTAGGATGCTCCTTAAAACCTACCTCTTTGACAAGCTTGTGGTCACCTGTCTTAATACCTCTTTATGTGGCTCAGTGTCAAAATTTGTTTGTTAATCGTTCCTGTGAAGCACCGTGGGACGTTTTGCTATGTTACTCTCTGCAGTAGACTTGAACCCACAACTTTCTAACTCAGTGCTACCCACTGAGCCATGGCTGACTAAATGCAAGTTGTTGCTGTTGTTGCAGCAGGCATAATCTGCGACTGTGTAGCGAGGATCCACCAAGATACCCCTAATAACTGAGCTTTAGAAAAGACAACACAAAGCAATAACTCAGTCATCAGCTGTATTCCAGTATCTCAGTGATTTTAGCTCGTACATTCCTCTTTGTTGTCAGTGGGAAGCAATTAAAAAACAAACACTGAAGGTTAGATTTGTACCGTCGCCTCGGCTCACGTTTGAATGATGAGCGTACTATTCTCCCATTGATTTGTACGGCATTGTGTTCCTG
Source organism: Somniosus microcephalus (assembly GCF_052327205.1). Taxonomy (NCBI): domain Eukaryota; kingdom Metazoa; phylum Chordata; class Chondrichthyes; order Squaliformes; family Somniosidae; genus Somniosus; species Somniosus microcephalus. Next base: position 39,712,939 of record NC_141013.1, read on the forward strand.
TTAATTGTCAGGCGATTTACTGACAAGCTAGCTTGCTTCAGCAACACAGCCCAGCACTTTAATGCGATGCTGTGCACGTAGGCTGTTCCATTAGTGCTCAAGATTAAACCTCATGGAATTAATGGCAGATTAGCGAGCTGGACCAGAGGCTCGTTTAACATTGGGAAGCAGAAGGTGGTAATCAACGGGAATATCTCTGTCTGAGAGGCAGTTCCGGGTTCCCAGCTTGGCTGAGTGGTCGCACTCTGGCCTTTGAGTCAGAAGGCTGTGGATTCAAGCCCCACTCTAAGGCCGCTAACTTAATCGCGCTGAGGGGGTGGGTTGGGAGGCAGGTCAGCTCTCCCGCCCCCTCGATTAAATTCTTGGCCTAAGAAACAGCGCAGTATTGAGGGAGGTGTGTTGTTGCAGGTGCTGCTTTTCAGATGAGATGATGTAACCTTCCGATGAAAGATCATCGACCTGAAACATTAATTCAGTTTTCTCTCTCCACAGATGCTGCCTGACCCGCTGAGTATATCCAGCAGTTTCTGCTTTTGGTTTTAACCTGAGTGGTCTGCCCGTTCAGATGAACATTAAAAGAAAGACTTGCATTTCTATAGAGTCTTTCAGGACCTCAGGGCATCCCAAACCACTTTACAGCCAATGAAGTGCAGTCACTAGTACGATAGCAAAATACTGCAGATGCTGGAAATCCGAAATAACAACAGAAAATGCTGGAAAAACTCAGCAGGCCAGGCAACATCCGTGGAGAGAAATTAGAGTCAACGTTTCGGGTGAACCCTTTGTCAAGACTAAAGAGGCACAGGAAATGAAATAGATTAAGAGGCCAGGCTGGGAGAGAACAAAAGAGAAGAGACATTAAGAGGTATTCAAAACCAGACGAGATGGTGATAGGACTAGTGGAGACAAAAGACGGCTCTAGATTAGGCGTGAAATGCGCTGGCAGAATGGGAGACAGCTGCCATGTGGGAGAGAGAAAGAAAAGAAAGGCGGGGGGAAAGGCCAAAACAAAGGTGTGGATAAAAAATATAAGTAAAAATGTAATAGGGGCCGAGGTTATGATCTGAAATTGTTGAACTCGATATTGAGTCCGGAAGGCTGTAAAGTGCCTAATCGGAAGATGAGGTGCTGTTCCTCGAGTTTACGTTGAGCTTCCGTGGAACAATGCAAGAGGCCGAGGATAGTGAGGTCCGAGTGGGAATGGGGCGGTGAATTAAAATGACAGGCGACCGGAAGCTCGGGATCACCCTTACGGACTGAACGGAGGTGTTCCGCAAAGCGGTCACCCAATCTGCGTTTGGTCTCCCCAATGTAGAGGAGACCACATCGTGAGCAGCGAATACAGTATACTAGATTGCAAGAAGTACAAGTAAATCGCTGTTTCACCTGGAAGGGGTGTTTGGGGCCCTGGACAGTGGGAAGGGGGGAGGTATAAGGGCAGGTGTTACATCTCCTGTGCTTGCACGGGAAGGTGCCAGGCGAAGGGGAAGGGGTGCTGGGGGCGATAGAGGAGTGGACTAGGGTGTCTCGGAGGGAGCGGTCCCTACGGAATGCTGAAAGGGGAGGAGAAGGGAAGCTGTGTTTGGTGGTGGGATCACTTTGGAGGTGGCGGAAATGGCGGAGGATGATCCGTTGAATGTGGAGGCTGGTGGGGTGAAAGGTGAGGACAAGGGGAACCCTATCGTGGTTCCGGGAGGGAGGGGCAGGGGTGAGAGCAGAAGTGCGGGAGATAGAATGGACACGGTCGAGGGCCGTGTCAACCATGGTAGAGGGGAATCCTCGGTTGAGGAAAAAGGAAGACATGTCAGAAGCACTGGTGTGGTCACTGTTGGAATGTAGGAAACACAGCAACAAATATGCGCACAGCAGGCTCCCACAAACAGCACTGAGCTAAATGAGCAGTTAATCTGTTTTCGAAAGAAAGACTTATTTCTATAGAGCCTTTCATGATGTCTCAAAGCGCTTTACAGCCAATGAAGCACTTTTGGAGTGTAGTCACTGTTGTAATGTGGAAAACATTACATTAGGTGTTGGTTGAGGGATAAATATTGGTCAGGACACCAGGAGAACTCCCGTGCTCCTCTTCAAATAGTGCCCTGTGAGCTTTTACATCCACCTGAGAGGGCAGATGTGGGCGCGATTTAACGTAACCAAAAGACAGCACCTCCGACAGTGCAGCGCTCCCTCAGTACTGCCCCTCTGACAGTGCAGCGCTCCCTCAGTATTGCCCCTCTGACAGTGCAGCGCTCCCTCAGTACTGCCCCTCTGACAGTGCAGCGCTCCCTCAGTACTGCCCCTCCGACAGTGCGGCACTCCCTCAGTACTGCCCCTCTGACAGTGCGGCACTCTCTCAGTACTGCCCCTCTGACAGTGCGGCACTCTCTCAGTACTGCCCCTCTGACAGTGTGGCGCTCCCTCAGTACTGCCCCTCCGACAGTGCGGCGCTCCCTCAGTACTGCCCCTCCGACAGTGCAGCACTCCCTCAGTACTGTCCCTCTGACAGTGCAGCGCTCCCTCAGTACTGCCCCTCCGACAGTGCAGCACTCCCTCAGTACTGCCCCTCCGACAGTGCAGCACTCCCTCAGTACTGCCCCTCTGACAGTGCAGCGCTCCCTCAGTACTGCCCCTCCGACAGTGCAGCACTCCCTCAGTACTGCCCCTCCGACAATGCAGCACTCCCTCAGTACTGCCCCCCGACAGTGCAGCGCTCCCTCAGTACTACCCCTCCGACAGTGCGGCGCTCCCTCAGTACTGCCCCTCCGACAGTGCAGCGCTCCCTCAGTACTGCCCCTCCGACAGTGCGTCCCTCCCTAAGTACTGCCCCTCCAACAGTGCGGCGCTCCCTAAGTACTGCCCCTCCGACAGTGCAGCGCTCCCTCAGTACTGCCCCTCCGACAGTGCAGCGCTCCCTCAGTACTGCCCTTCCGACAGTGCGGCGCTCCCTCAGTACTGCCCCTCCGACAGTGCGGCGCTCCCTCAGTACTGCCCCTCCGACAGTGCGGTGCTCCCTCAGTACTGCCCCTCCGACAGTGCAGCATTCCCTCAGTACTGCCCCTCCGACAGTGCAGCTCTCCCTTAGTACTGCCTTGGAGTGTCAGCCTGGATTATGTGCTCAAGTCTCTGGAGCGGGACTTGAACCCACAACCTCCTGACTCAGAGGCGAGAATGCTGCCCACTGAGCCACGTCTGACTAATTAATGGCAGTAATAATATTTCTATTTGAACCTCATTGGGAAATTCCTATTTGAAAATAGACCTTTTGAAGTAGTTTTGTTTGGTCTGGCAAGTTCATATCCAAAAACTATCCTTCCTACACCATTCATCTGCATCACTGCAGTGGTTGCACCTCAGAAGTGAGTCGTGGCTGTGAAATGTTTTGGGACACCCTGAGGATGTAAAAGGCGTCAACTAAGTACAACTTCTTTCTTTACTTGCAGTGTGGTATTTGGTGATGATACCAAACTATAGCCAGGTCACCAGTATAAGAGAGAAAACCACCATTCAAAAAGACCAGTGATGCAGGTGGGCTGAGGGATGGGTACTTGAGTTAATGTAGGTAAACATGAGGTAGAGCATATTGGACAGAAAATAATGAAAATGAACCAGAAGGAAGGGTGTCCCTTAATATAGCTCCAGAATGGAAAGGATTCAATGTAATTATTGATCACCCGTTGACAACAACAACTTGCATTTGTATAGCACCTTTAACTGAGTAAAATCATCCCAAGGCGCTTCTCAGGAGCATTTTCCGACAAAGTTTGACACTGAGCCACATAAAAAGATATTAGGACAGGTGACAAAAGCTTGGTCAAAGAGGTAGGCTTTAAGGAGCAACTTAAAGGAGGAGAGAGAGATAGAGAGGTGGAGAGGTTTAGGGAGGGAATTCCAGAGCTTAGGGCCCAGGCAACTGAAGGCACGACTGCCAATGGTGGCACGATTAAAATCGGGGATGCGCAAGAGGCCAGAATTGGAGGAGTGCAGAGATCTCGGAGGGTTGCAAGACTCAAAAGTTTTTCTAACCTTGTATGGATCATTGCTGGAGCCACATTGAGAAGTTTACTGATCTCGCACAGAGAATTAGTGCCACATTGTTGGAGCCTTATCTCCTACCCATGATTCCTTTGAGCTTACTGTGGTAAACCACTGTTTGTATTCCACTGTGTACATGTCTGTACATGCCTCGGCTGACTCCTCCCACGAGTCCAGGTATAAAGGTGACTGCTCCACAGTCCCTCTGTATTCTGGACTGGTCGACCACTCGAGGCACACCTTCATTCTCTTGTTAATAAAAGCCTGTTAGTTACTCGCTTAACCTCAGTCTTTTGAGTGATTGGTACCTCGCTGGAGGCGATCAGTTAACTTACCCTCGTGCTGCCCTACCTTCGAAAGGAAATTGAGGCACTGGGGAGAGCTCAGTGAAAAGCAACAAGGATGGTTTTGGGAATTAAGTTATAAAGACAGACTGATATTTATTTTCATTGGAGTATAGAAGATCCAGGAGGTCCATGGGTCCAGGTCTTTTAAATGCTGACAGGCCAGGCTCATTTGGAATTAGAGGTCACAGGTTTCAAATGACGTGTCAGAAATCGAGACTTTTATCTTCACTTTATATAATTTAAAATTGCTAACTTCAAAATGGAGGCTGCTCTTTCTTCACTAAATTACAAAATGGAAGACAGATGCTGAATCTGCAGGAAAACGTAAAAATGATGAACAGATTCCCTTTGAATTCTGGGGCACAGGTTTATAGGCGTTAACGTATGGAGACGTGTGGTGTTCCAAGAGTTGGGCAGTAGTTGCTGGGTACAGATGTCGCTATTTCTACGAATGCTAAGACGATAGAGAATCCACTGGGACGTGTGTGATTAAGGATTGACGTCATTGTTCTGGGTAAGACACCATTGTTGCTTCAATGGCTAATTCAGGCAAAGCTGATGGATGATGTCGTCCTCAGAAACTTCTACATCAAGGGAAAGGACCTCTTGACAACGCCCTCTCCCAGGCCAGGGGACTCAGGAGAATTCATTCCAAGAGCTTGATGAGAAACACGCCAGACTCTGGTTCTTTTCTTTTAAACAGTGAATCATTTTATGTATATGGGGTGATTTGATGAGTCAGCACCGCCTTGCCCTCGGCAGGGGCGGAGCTAGGGTAGAAAGATTGGGAAGGTCGAAGTTCAGATTTGGCCGGCTTGGCGCAACATGGCCACAACTCCAGTGCTGGGTTTTTGTTGGCCTCAGGCTCAAAACGGCAACGCGGTCGCGAATCTAAAAGTTAACCGAGTAAATGATTTTGCAGTCAATTTTGGCCGAGTCCTGCCATACAGAATTGTCCGACCTCACAGTGATCAGATGGGGTCATGAACTCCCACCCCCACAGTCTCCCCACGAGCTCCGCCATTGGCCCACGGAAGTGCATATTGAAAATTAGAATGTGCGACGCGCACAATTTTCTGTTCACTTCTGGTGGGTGTGGTTACCCGCTAGCAGCATGCACTTGTAAAATTACTGCAGGCTTTATTTCCATGTTGTAGATCTTTTGGCTTTTGCATATAATTTTATCTGTAAATAAATCTGGACAGTAGTCTTAGCCTGTACTCACTGCTCCAGCAGCATATAATGTTTGTGCCTTCTGAGGTGATGGGATAAAAGGGTGGACCGCCCACTTCTTATGCAATCAGTGTTTTAGCACAATTCAGCACTAATTTTTAGACACGGGCTACACTAATGTAAATACAGCAGAGAATAAAATCTCATCCGTATCTGCCTTGTGATCATGCACTAACAAAAGCCTTAGCTTTCTCATACACTTCTCAAAAAATGGCATTAAAATGTGTATCAGCACAGATTGCTATTACTATCTATTTTCAGTCGGGCGTCTGTCAGCTGATGTGTTGGGATATCGAGAGGCACTTCATCGCAAGTCAATAAAAATCAATTTATCCCACATCCCAGTTTTCAGAGAAAATATTTTTTCCCCCTTAAGAAAAATTGTTTAAAGCAAATTTCGCCTCATATAGATCTGGGTTTATAGCTGGAAATTAAATGAAAGAGGTAATGGATGTGTGGTAAAGTTACATTAACTAGAGAGGGTAGGGAAGAAGAAAGCTCATATCAACTTATAGCCAACCCTTTCAAAGCCCCATCAATTCTGACTGTGGTTGGACTGTGTGATTAAAAACTGCAATCTTGTAAGTAGATCATATGCTGTAGTGTTGCTACATCCCATAACTGTGCCATTAATCAGAACTACAGACACTAAAGTCTACCAAATAAAATGAAATTCACTAACGGTGAAAAGTTATTAAATAGAAAATGATGTCACCTTCATATCTCGACTGCGACTGAACACCAGGTTCACCTGCTGGCCGGTTTATGTAATAAATTGCGCAGAATGTTAAAGTGTACAAAATTATTCAGCGTTACACAGGGAAGGTTTGATGGTTTCACAGCTGAATGCAAATCTCTTGTGGTTTTAATATTAACAGCCCAATGCCTTATGAATTCCAGCATTTCTCATTCCCTTTGTATGATGCACATTTCCATTGTGAGCAGATCTTTGCTCGGGTGTAAGTTTCCAATTTCCCGCCGTTGGAGGGGGAGTCTTGCCCGCTGAGGGTGCACGGCGGAAAACCGCGCTCAAATTTCCAATATGGCGGGTTCAACCCGTGTGGTTATTAAATTGCCCCTTACGTCTTTGCCTCTTGCTCTCAGATGCTTTTTCCACAGCGGTTCGGAAATCAGCTCTCCTCCATTGTCCTGAATCAAGTCTGATCATCTTCAGCATTCACCCAGTAATTTGCCTCTGAAATTGAGCATCAGTGTCAAATTACAGTCTGAAACCGACAGAGCTTCAAGGGTTAGAGCAGGAATCAGTTCAGGCTGTTTGGATTGATCATCAGTTTAACTCTTCCTCCAACAACTGCACTGACCTGCCATTAAATACAATGCAAATTCAGCCCACAATGTGCAGGAGGAAAAGGGATCAAGGGTTAAGTCATGTGAGAATAGAGGGGAAGGGCGGGGAGTTACACTGGTAGAGCGCTCGATTCTCAGCTATCGAGACAGAATGCAAATCCCGACTCAATTGATTTTGTACTAGGGTTTCTCTGTGGACACATTTGCCAGTCTCAGTCAGGTTTTCTGGGGGAGGAATCCTTTCCTGCGCTGCTCGAGTTTGCCACGATCCTAGTAATTAGGTGAAGAAATGGAATTTCTGCTATCTGTACAGATGTTCGCAACATCCCAACTCTCTCTATCAAGAAGGAGAATGTGGATGGGGAGAGAAAATGGAATGGGGGATGGTGAGATTATCAAAATAATAAACATGAACAGGAGTATCGTTCTTGTGCTGGAGGGAAGGGCAATGAATGGATTACACTGACAATTTCAGACAGCCTAAACTCACCAGTAGGGGCAACAGCATTAGACATCGCGGTGAACAGCACATTCCCAACAACCTGCTCTGCAACACTGCTTTAAAAAGATTCATCCGTTCAGTGGTGACAAAGGCAGACTGGGTCGGAATCGACTGTACAATATTAATAGCTTGTTATATGTTGTGTCATGCTATATTTAAATAACACACTATATCGTATTGATAGTGCACTATATAATATTAGTAAATTGTTATGTGATATTGTGGCAGAACCACTGAATGACTCTGGCTAACTGTATATAATTCTCTTTAATGATGTTCTAACACCAGCCTAAACCTGTACCATTGTGTTAGGCATTACTGTGTTTTGTATATAGAGTTTGCATGTACGGGGCGTGGCCCCTTTAAGAGCGTGGGAAAACGCGGGCAAACGCGGTGACGTCACGTCGCAAACCACGGGACCGCCCAGGCAGTCCTCGTGGCCTCTCCGTTGAGTAAAGACCTGTTTAATTGTTCTCTGGTGTCGATCTCAGTTATTCGTAGGAATTCGTTAACTCCTACATTGGTGACCCCGTTTTTGTGAACGTTTTCACAAAAGAAGAGCACAGCATGGAAGCGAACGCCGTTTCGCTGAAGCTACCGCAGTTCTGGGAGCAGCAAGCGCCCTCGTGGTTTATTCAGGTCGAGGCCCAGTTCGCCCTGAGGAACATCGATGCGGATCAGACCAAATACCTGTATGTGGTCTCCGCACTCGACAGCTCTACCGCCTCTCGGATCGTCAGCCTCCTCGAAAACCCCCCAACGGAGCGCAAGTATGAAACCCTCAAAGCGCAGTTACTGCAGGTTTTCGGGCTCACGAAATTGGAGCGCGCCCGTTGATTACTCGCTATGCCCGGGCTCGGGGACTCCAAGCCTTCAGAGTTGATGAGCCAAATGCTCACACTCCTGGGCTCAGAACGGGAATGTTTCCTATTCTGCGAGATTTTCCTCAGCCAACTGCCTGAACAGGTACAAGCTGCCCTGGCCAGATCTGAAGTTGAAGACTGCGAAACACTCGCTGCGGAGGCTGACAAAATTTTTGTTGTAACTCGGCAGCACTGCGCCACCACGAGGCACCCATCCCCCGCAGACGCCGTCCCTGCTCGTCAGCCGGCTGGACTGTGTTTCTACCACGCGCAGTTCGGCGCGAAGGCAAAGCGTTGCCGCCCTCCCTGCAGTTTTCCCCAAAAAAAACAACAGCAACTGACACTGCGACCACCGAGGAACGGGTCTAACGGGCACCCCGCGGCCGCGATGGCGGTCGGCAACGCGGGAAAATTGCTGTTCATCACCGACACTCTCTCCGGTCATCGTTTTCTGTGCGACACTGGAGCGCAGTGCACATTTTTACCCGCGTCCGCCCTTGATGTGCAGACAGGGAATCACGGCCCCACCCTTGAAGTGGCCAATGGCGGAGCAATTCGGACCTTCGGCAGACGGCGAGTGGAGGTGTGCCTCGGGGGGCAACGTTTTCACTGGAATTTTGTTACGGCCAAAGTTTCCCAGCCCCTCCTCGGCGCGGATTTCCTGTACGCCAACAGTCTCCTGGTCGACGTCAGGAACCGACGGCTGATCAACGCAGCAACTTTTCATTCTCTTCCGTGTTACTGCAGTAACACTACGTCACGCACCGTCTCCTGTGCGTTCCCGACTCCTGATGAGTTCGCTTGCCTGCTCGGCGAATTCCCTGACCTGACAAGACCCACGTTCTCCTCCACAGCCACGAAACATGGCATGGAACACCACATCACCAGCAACGGCCCCCCGGTCTATGCGCGGGCCCGGCGCCTGGAACCTGGCAAGCTGGCGGTCGTAAAGGCGGAGTTCGCAACCATGGAACGGTTAGGGATTATTCGCCGGTCGAATAGTCCCTGGTCTTCACCCCTCCATATCGTCCCGAAGCCTGGCAGCGGATGGCGACCATGCGGCGACTATCGACGCCTAAATGACGCCACCACTCCCGATCGGTACCCGATCCCCCATATCCAGGATTTCTCTGCCCATTTGGCAGGGAACACCGTGTTCTCTAAAGTCGACCTCGTCCGGGACTACCACCAGGTCCCAGTTCATCCACAAGACGTCCAGAAGACCGCAGTCATCACCCCATTCGGCCTCTTCGAGTTTTTAAGAATGCTGTTTGGGTTAAAGAACGCCACCCAGGCTTTCCAACGCCTGATGGACTCCGTGCTGCGGGACCTCAAGTTCCTCTTCGTCTACCTGGATGACATTCTAATTGCCAGTCCTACTAAGGAAAAACATACCTGTCACCTACGCACCCTTTTTCGACGCCTCAACCAACATGGCCTGATTATCAACCCGGCCAAGTGTCAGTTTGGCCTACACCAAATTGACTTCTTGGGGCATCGCATCACCTCAGAGGGAGCGGTTCCTTTACCTTCGAAGGTAGAGGTGGTGACATCCTTTCCACGCCCGCAGAACATAAAGGCCCTGCAGGAATTCCTAGGCATGGTAAACTTTTACCACCGTTTCGTGCCTAAGGCGGCACTACTCATGCGGCCCCTGTACAAGGCCCTCAAGGGCAAGACTGGCAAGAACCCGGTAGACTGGATGGATGACATGGCCCGAGCGTTCGCCGACACCAAAAGCGCCTTAGCCAATGCGACTATGCTGGCGCACCCGCTGCCAGGAGCCACCATCGCCCTCACCACCGACGCGTCGGACTACGCAGTCGGTGCCGTGCAACAGCAGTGGGTGAATGGGACGTGGCAGCCGTTGGCATTCTTCAGCCGTCAACTACGGCAGAACGAGAGAGCATACAGCACGTTCGACCGGGAGTTGCTCGCCCTTTTTCTGGCCATCCGCCATTTTTGGTTCCTTCTGGAAGGACGTCCTTTCACCGCCTTTGTGGACCATAAGCCGCTGACCTTTGCAATGTCCAAGACCGCCGAACCGTGGTCAGCCCGACACAACTGACCTACATATCCGAATTCACCACGGATATACGGCACGTGGCCGGTAAGGACAACCGCGTGTTCGTCAATACGGTTCATTTGGGCATCGACTACGCCCTCATGGCAACAGACCAAGCCTCAGACCCGGAAGTCCAAGCTTGCAGAACAGCCATCACTGGCCTCCAGTTGGCTGACGTCAAGTTCCATTCGTCAGGTACCCCGCTGTTGTGTGACGTCTCCGTACAGGATCCTTGCCCTGTCGTGCCGGTCGTCTGGCACCACAAAGTGTTCGATGCCATACATGGGTTGTCACACCCTGGAATGAAGGCCTCTCAGAAACTGATGCCAGCGAAATTTGTATGGCATGGCATGCATAAAGATGTCCGCGACTGGGCCAACACCTGTGTGGTCTGCCAAAAGGCCAAGGTACAGCGCCACATCAAAGCTCCGTTGGCCACCTTCACAGTTCCGGAGCGACGTTTTGACCATGTCAACGTGGACCTGGTAGGACCACTCCCACCCTCCCATGGTTTTTCACACATCCTGACCATGGTTGACCGCACCACCAGATGGCCAGAGGCGGTCCCCCTGTCATCCACTACTTCGGCGGACGTGGCCAGGGCGTTCATTTCCTCCTGGATCGCCCGTTTCGGAGTGCCCGCAGATATTTCGTCGGATAGGGGACCGCAGTTTTCCTCCGAACTCTGGAATGCAGTGGCCCAAGGACTCGGTGTCAAATTACACCGCACCACAGCCTACCACCCACAGGCGAATGGCCTCTGCGAACGCTTCCACTGCTCAATGAAAGCCGCCCTGAGGGCCAGCCTCCAGGACTCTGGATGGGCAGACAAGCTACCGTGGGTCCTGTTGGGCCTTCGCACGGCCCCCAAAGAAGACCTTCACTCTTCATCAGCAGAACTCGTGTATGGTCAGCCGCTGCGAGTCCCAGGGGATTTCCTACCAACATCGACGGAGCCCTGGTCCGCGTCTGCCCAGCTTGCTAGTCACCAAGAGGCGGCCAGATGTTTTGCACTGGTGCCCACTTCGCACCACGGGCTGCAGAGGTCACACGTTCCCACGGAGCTTCACAAGGCGGAATACGTTTTTATTCGCCATGATGCACATAGGGATCCGCTCAAGGCCCCATATACCGGTCCTTTTCGTGTGTTGGAAGCAGGGGACAAAACCTTCACGGTAGATGTCGGTGGTAAACCGGGCCACATTTCGGTCGACCGCTTAAAGCCAGCACATTTGGACCTCGACCGCCCTGTCAAGACAGCACAACCGCCGAGACGGGGTCAGCCACCCATCGTCGTTACGGCAGACCAAGTGCGACCACCCGCCAGACCGCCAGCCGCCCTGCAGCCTCCGCCTCGAGAGTACAGGAGTCGTTCTGACAGGCTCGTCAGACGCCCTCACCGTTTGACTTTGTCCGTTAAAGCGAATTCTGGGGGGGCGCATGTGGCAGAACCACTGAATGACTCTGGCTAACTGTATATAATTCTCTTTAACGATGTTCTAACACCAGCCTAAACCTGTACCATTGTGTTAGGCATTACTGTGTTTTGTATATAGAGTTTGCATGTATGGGGCGTGGCCCCTTTAAGAGCGCAGGAAAACGCGATGACGTCACGTCGCAAACCACGGGACCGCCCAGGCAGTCCTCATGGCCTCTCCGTTGAGTAAAGTCCTGTTTAATTGTTCTCTGGTGTCGATCTCAGTTATTCGTAGGAATTCGTTAATTCCTACAATATAAGTAACATGTTGTATATTAGCAACATGCTGAGTGATATAAGTAACACAATATATGGTATTAGTAACATGCTATATGATATTGGGCCAGCAGGTGATGGGTTCAAACTCCAAAGTAGGACTTGAGTGTATGACCTAGGCTGACACTTCAGTGCAGTATTGTGAGAGAGCTACACTGTCTGTCCAATGAGCCTTTTCACTGAGATCCAACTGACGGTTGAGGTGGACTGTAAGATACTCAGTCCTATTTGAAGAACAGCTGGGAGTCCTGACTAATATATCTCCCCAATATTAATACATTGAATAATGTATCTCACTGCCTACTGTGGGATGCTGCTGGCACGAAAGGCTAGCCTACAGTCACTACTCTCTTTCGGATGGGACGTTAAACCGAGGCCCCATCTGTCCTCTCAGGTGGATGTAAGAGATCCCGCGGCACTATTTCGAAGAAGAGCAGGGGAGTTCTCCCCGCTGTCCTGGCCAATATTTATCCCTCAATCAACATCACTTAAAAAAAGATTATCTGATCATTATCACATTGCTGTTTGTGGGAGCTTGCTGTGCGCAAATTGGCTGCCGCGTTTCCTACATTACAACAGTGACTGCACTTGAAAAGTATTTCATTGGCTGTAAAGTGCTTTTGAACGTCCGGTGGTTGTGAAAGGCGCTATATAAATGAAAGTCTTTCCTTTTTTTTCTCCAAAGAAGGAGTAATTCATTGGTTGAAGCGATTTAAGACATTCTGATAAGATTTCATATAAAAGCACGTATTTTTAACCTGTTCGTTTCAAAATTCCTTTGTTTATTCTTTTAATTAACAAGTTAACCTCTATTTTAAATAGGTTAAATCCTTTTTACAATGGTGCAAAGAGGATTTTCATTGAAACATAAACATAGAAACATAGAAGATAGGAGCAGGAGTAGGCCATTCGGCCCCTCGAGCCTGCTCCACCATTCAATGAGATCATGGCTGATCATCCAAATTCAGTACCCAGTACCTGCCTTCTCCCCATAATCCTTGATCCCTTTAGCCTTAAGAAATATATCCAACTCCTTCTTGAATATATTTAATGAATTGGCCTCCACTGCCTTCTGTGGTAGAGAATTCCACAGGTTCACCACTCTCTGGGTGAAGAAATTCCCCCTCATCTCTGTCCTAAATGGCTTACCCCTTATCCTTAGACTGTGACCCCTGGTTCTGGACTCCCCGGCCATCGGGAACATCCTTCCTGCATCCAGTCTGTCCAGTCATGTTAGAATTTTATAAGTTTCAATGAGATCCCCTGTCATTCTTCTAAACTCCAGTGAGTACAAGCCCAATCGACCCAATCTCTCCTCATACGTCATTCCTGCCATCCCAGGTATCAGTCTGGTGCATCTTCGCTGCACTCCCTCCGTGGCAAGAACATCCTTCCTCAGATAAGGCGACCAAAACTGCACACAATACTCAAGGTGTGGTCTCACCAAGGCCCTGTACAACTGCAGCAAGACATCCTTGGTCTTGTACTCGAACCCTCTCGCTACGAAGGCCAACATACCATTTGCCTTCTTAACCGCCTGCTGCACCTGCATGCTTACCTTCAACGACTGGTGCACAAGGACACCCAGGTCTCATTGCACTTCCCCTTCTCCCAATCTATTGCCGCTCAGATAATAATCTGCTTTCCTGCTTTTGCCACCAAAGTGGATAACCTCGCATTTATCCACATTATACTGCATCTGCCATGCTTCTGCCTAATCACCCAACCTGTCCAAATCATACTGGAGTTTCTCGGCATCCTCCTCACAGCACACATGCCCATCCAGCTTTGTGTTGTCTGCAAACTTGGAGATATTACATCTAGTTCCCTCGTCTAGATCATTCATATATATTGTGAATAGCTGGGGTCCTAGGGCCGATCCCTACGGTACCCCACTAGTCACTGCCTGCCACTCGGACAAAGACCCGTTTATTCCAACTCTTTGCTTCCTGCCTGCCAACCAGTTCTCTATCTAAGTCAGTACCTTACCACCAATCCCTTGTGCTTTAACTTTACATGCTAATCTCTTATGCGGGACCTTATCGAAAGCCTTCTGAAAGTCCAAATACACCACATCCACTGGTTCTCCCTTATCTATTTTACCAGTTACATCCTCAAAAAATTCCAGTTGATTAGTCAAGCACGATTTGCCATAAATATGTCATGGGGTTCATTACTAATATCACCCAATGCAATTTAAACCCTTAGATTGTTCAGCTTCTTCAAAGGTAGCATTATTTAAAAGGCCGGAGTGAATTCACTTCCGTTACCAAACCTACGACAGCTGATATTCTGAATCCTTGTCCACCACCGAGAATTTACTTTTTATTTTTGAGATGTGGGCGTCGCTGGCAAGGCCGGCATTTATTGTACATCCCTGGTTGACCTGAGAAGGTGATGGTGGACCTTCATCTTGAACCGTTGATAGCAGTTTTTATACAACGGCGGGTCTTGCTCGGCCACTTCAGAGGGCAGTTAAGAGTCAACCATGTTGGTGTGGGACTGGAGTCACATATAGGCCCAGACTGGGTAAGGACGGCAGGTTTCCTTCCCTAAAGGACATTAGTGAACCAGATGGGTTTAAACAACAATCCGACAGCTTCATCGTCACTTTTACTGACACCAGCTTTTTATTTCCAGATCTTGTCATTGAATATATTTAAGGTGGAGATAGACAGATTTTTGAAAGGTAAGTGAGTCAAGGGTTATGGGAAGCGGGCAGGGAAGTGGAGTTGAGGCCAAGATCAGATCGGCCATGATCTCATTAAATGGCGGAGCAGGCTCGAGGGGAAAAATGACCAACTCCTGCTCCTATGTCTTATGTTCTTATGTTCTTAAACTGAATTCAAATTCTCAAACCGCCAATGGTGGGGACTGAATTCATATTCTCAGAATTATTAGTACAGGCCTCTGGATTGCTAGTCTAGTAACATAACTACTACACTACCGTCCCCACTATTTACCTGAAAATTACAGGCACACTGCCCGTGATAATCCAATATTTGCCAGTCCTAGGCAAGGGTTCAGAAAATATGGCTTACAACAACAATGTGCATTTATCTAGTGCCTATAACACACTAAAACATCCCTAGGTGTTTCACAGGAGCAATTATTGGACATAAATTGACATATTGCCCTATGGTTTCTAATGACACCAAGAAAAGTGTAGATTTCACTAATGCCGAATTGGTGGATTTTTTTCGGACCTACCTGCAACTCTGCAGAGGAAGGCTGATTCCAGAGGCACGGGCGTCGACCATCCGGCGGAGACTCCAGCGAGGTGGGCTGGCAACAGGTACGGCACAGACTCTTCCCGCACAGCGGCGGCTAGAGCCGACCGACGACACAGGAAAAGGCCGAGCAGCATCGACGGGAGCAGAGAGAGAGGGTAAAGCGCACAGGGCGCAGCCGGGGTTCAGGACCGAGCGGCGTCAACGAGAGAGGCGCACAGGAAAACGCGCAGAGCGCGGCCGGTGTTCAAGGGCTGAGCAGCATCCGCGGGGGAAGAAAGGAAAGCACGGGAGACGCCATTTGAGCCGCAGTGGAGAAGAAGGGAGAGCGCGGGAGATGCCATTTTTGAGCCGCAGCGGAGAAGAAGGGAGAGCGCGGGAGACGCCATTTTGAGCCACAGCGGAGAAGAAGGGAGAGCGCGGGAGTCGCCATTTTTAGCCAGTCTAACCACACCCAGGGATGCCGAAGAGTGGCAGTGTCACAGCGTTCGACAATGAAGTCGAAGATTGGGTGACATATGTAGAACGCATAGAAGTGTACTGCAAGGTGAATGAAGTGCCAGATGCCAGGAAAGCACTGGTATTGTTGAATTCCATGGGTGCAAAAATGTATGGCTTACTGCGAAACCTAGTAACCCCAGAGAAGCCAGTGGAAAAGGATTTTGAAAGCATAGTGGCAATTCTACAGGACCACATAAACCCCACACCGCTGCTGACAGCAGAAAGATTTAAGTTTCACAAAAGGAACCAGCATAAAGATGAAAGTAATGCTGAGTATTTAACGGAACTGCGCAAGCTATCGAAACACTACCAGTTTGGAACGGGACTAGCAAATACTTTAAGGGACAAGTTTGTGTGTGCGCTTCAAAGTGAAGGAACCCAGAAACGGCTTCTATCAGAAAAGGATCTTAAGCTGGACAAGGCTTTCAGCATGGCAGTATCACACAAAGCAGCCGCACGGGGCGCTGCAGAGATACAACGGAGACCGCAAGAATATGGCACAAATGAAATGTCATATGGAGCAGTGAAGTATTATTGCTGCGGCAGAACAACACACGACCATAAGGATTGTTGGTTCAAGGACCAAGTGTGCAGACAGTGTGGAAAAGTAGGACACATAGCAAGAGTCTGCAGGTCGGGAAAGGAAACCAGCAGCAAGAAGTCTCCACAGGAGAAGTACAAAAAGGTACATAAGGTGACGGAGAGTAGTTCAGATGAACAGAAAGGTGATACAGACTCCGGAAGCAAGGAGCTGGGTTGTCTGAAACTACATAATGTAATCAAAATGGAGGATCACCAAACTATCTGGGTCACACTCAAGATAGACGGAGTCCAAGTGAAAATGGAATTGGACGCAGGATCAGCCCTAACAGTCATTAACCGAAGGGACTACAAGTGGCTATTCTCACATATACCCTTGAGAGATACAGAGATTGTCTTGAAGACGTACACGGGGCAAAAAGTCTACCCCAAAGGAAAAATAAGGGTGAACGTTATATATAACGACAAGGAAACACCAAAAATGGACCTATATGTATTGCCAGATGGAGGACCACCACTACTACGACGTGAATGGATCCGGAAGATACAGCTAGATTGGCATTCCATACAAGCACTGGCTGTAGATGCAAAAAAGGATGACGACATCACACCTGGACGACTGTCAAAAATGCTAACTGACGCACAAGAAGTGTTCCAGGAGGGACTCAGAACACTAAAAGGCATAACAGCGACGATCAAAATAGAGGAAAATGCAAGCCCAAAGTTTTTTAAGGCCAGACAGGTGCCTTATGCGATCCACCCAGCCGTCGAAGCAGGGCTGGAAGGTTTGGAACATTCTGGAGTACTGTCCAAAGTGGACTGGAGCGAGTGGGCTACACCCATCGTTCCTGTAATGAAGAGGTCGTTGAGTAATACGCCTGGGGAACCTAAGAAGGTTTGCATCTGTGGGGACTTTAAGGTGACAGTGAACCCACTCCTTCACACTGTACAATATCTGCTTCCGCGGATTGAAGATATTTTCGCCTCGCTATCTGGAGGAAAACGCTTCACTAAGATTGATCTGGCCCAGGCATACCTGCAAATGGAAGTAGAAGAAGCCTCGAAACAGTACCTCACGATCAACACTCATAAAGGTCTCTACCAATACAACCGGCTGGTGTTCGGGGTAGCATCAGCTCCGGCTTTTTGGCAAAGGGCAATGGATCAAGTCCTGCAAGGGATTCCAGGGACCCAGTGTTATTTGGACGACATCCTGGTCACGGGCGAAAATGACAGTCATCACCTTCCCAACCTGGAGCAGGTGCTCACTAGATTGAAGGAATATGGGCTCCGAGCTAATCGCCACAAATGCGAGTTTTTCCAGAAGCAGATCTCGTATTGTGGCCACGTTATTGATGAAGAGGGGTTACATAAGTCCCCTGAAAAGATTGAGGCAGTAGTCAAGGCTCCAGCACCGGAAAATGTGTCACAACTGAGGTCGTTCCTCAGGCTGGTGAACTATTACCATAAGTTCTTGCCGAATTTGTCTACAGTACTACATCCACTGAACAACCTACTGCAAACTGGGGTACCATGGAAGTGGAATGACGAATGTAAACGAGCTTTCCAGAAGTGCAAAGAATTGATCACATCAAAAGAGGTGTTGGCTCATTTCAACCCAGCACTACCAATTCGTTTGGCGTGTGATGCATCACCCTATGGTATTGGAGCGGTGCTGTCGCACAAATTCCTGGACGGCTCGGAGAGGCCAGTAGCCTTTGCGTCTCGGTCACTAACCTCAGCCGAGCGTAACTACGCCCAGATTGACAGGGAGGCCCTCAGCCTAGTGTGGGGAGTGAAAAAGTTCAACCACTATCTGCACGGGCAGAAGTTCACCTTGCTGACTGACCACCAACCACTTGTCTCAAAAGAAGGGCATTCCAGTGATGACTGCGCAATGGCTACAAAGATGGTCCCTTTTTCTAGGGGCGAACCAATATGAAATAGAGTATAAGGGCACGAAACAGCATGGAAACGCTGATGGGCTATCACGCCTGCCACTGCCTATGGCGAAGGAAGCACCAGCAGTGGACCCTGTCGAAATATTTTATTCGACTATAATTGAACGCTTGACAGTAACTAACGCGGATATAGAGAAGGAGACCCGAAATGACCCGACATTGTCTCGGGTATATGACTTGACGGTTAAAGGATGGCCAACACATGGTGACTCACTGTTGCCAGCATTCTCATCCAGAAGAGAACAGCTGTCAGTATGCCAGGAGACCTTGATGTGTGGATCCCGAGTGGTAATTCCACCCAAGTTAAGGGAGAGAGTGCTCAATGAGCTTCACGAAGGCCATCTGGGAGGGGTGAAAATGAAAAGCCTTGCTAGGGCTTATGTGTGGTGGCCGGGGATCGATCAGCAAATCGAGGACCTGACAAAGAGCTGCTCAGGATGCCAGAAGGTCCAAAATGCACCACCACATGCCCCTCTACACCCATGGGAGTGGCCCTCCTCTCCATGGCAACGGGGCAAATTGATTTTGCTGGTCCATTCATGGACTCAATGTTTTTAATAGCCATGGATGCACACTTGAAATGGCCTGAGGTGATCAAAATGTCCTCCACCACCACGGAGAAAACGATTGCAGTCCTACGGACCATATTTGCCAGGAACGGCTTGCAAGAGCAGATTTGCTCTGATAACGGACCACAGTTTGTGTCCGAAGAGTTTTGGAAATTTATGAAAAGGAATGGGGTAAGGCATTACACATCCGCCCCGTATCATCCAGCCACAAATGGATTGGCTGAGAGGTTCGTACAAACCTTTAAGAAGGCAATAAAGGCTATGTACAATGACAACATTCCGCTGCAGCACAAGGTGGACAATTTCCTGTTCGCCTACCGGAATGCGACACATGCAGTCACCAACCAGGCCCCAGCCATGATGTTCTTTAACCGAAGGTTAAGATCTCGCCTGGATTTGCTCAGACCAAACGTACAAAGAGATGTTGAGAGTAAGCAATTCCAGCACATCCATGAGAAGCCAACAAGGAGCTTCAATGTAGGGCAACCAGTCTTGGCCCGCGACTACCGAACAGAAAAATGGCAGCCAGGAACGATATGCACACGGCAGGGCCCACTAATGTACACAGTGGACATTGGGGAGAACATCGTGAGATGCCATGCTGACCAGATCCGAGAGTCACAGGAACAAGTCAACCCCATGCCTCGCCCATATGTACCTGGTGATTGTGACTTCATCGCTATGCGCATCGCAGTGGACTTGAACTTTGGTTCCACCCCCTGCAGCATCGCTGGGCAAAAACACCGACAGCTGCAGGAGGCGTTCATCGGGAAGCCGGACACTTCAGGGGCGATACTTAAAGGCGAGATGGCCGAGGTAAATAACAACAATTCTGAAATGATGTTTCTGGGTCTTTTTCAATTTTCTTCACCGGCGCTCGATCAGCCCGGCACTCTGCTGCAGTGCAACGGGCTGATCGGGCCGGATCGCAGCTGCCGTCGGGGGCCGGGTAAGTTTTGCCCTTGCAGAGCCTGCAGCGATGGCCCTTCCCTTTAAAGGAGGGAAGGAGCCGTCCACCGCGGCAGTGCTGCACGGCCCAGTGTACAGCGCTGCTCGCCCACCGCCCCGCCTGCTGCCTGTTGCACTCCAGGACAGAAGTGGAGCATTTGATTTTGCACTCCACTTCCTTCCTGGAGCGCAAAACCAAATATTTTTAAAGTAAAAAACATTAGCGCCTGGCACTAATTTTTTCAACTTTTAAAAGTTAGCACCCCAACCGGGGCTATAATGAATTTCTCCCCCACAGTGTTTAACGGTAGCAGTGCAGTAGAGAATAAGGTCAAAGCAGGGAATAATGGTAAAAATTTTTAATTAAAGACTCTTTAGTGTCCTTGTACACCAGTCACTGAAAGCAAACATGCAGGTGCAGCAAGTAGTTAGGAAGGCAAATGGTATGTTGGCCTTCATTGCAAGAGGATTTGAGTACAGGAGGAAGGATCTTACTACAGTTATACAGGGCCACACCTGGAGTACTGTGTGCAGTTTTGGCCTCCTTACCTAAGAAAGGATATACTTGCCATAGAGGGAGTGCAGCGAAGGTTCACCAGTGATGTGCCTCAATAATTCCGAGACTCGATGTTAGCGAAACAAAACAAGGCTTTTATTAACTTAGAAGGTAACACGTAGTGGAGAGAGGTATCTTCCGTCCGGAGGGCTGCAGTACTGGATATGAGGCCAGACTGAGCTTGCTTACATAGGGGCCAGGTATGGGCGGAGCCCTACACGCAACATATTCCAATATACAATACAATGGTGAGGAAACGGAACTGGGGGAAGGGAAATGAAACTGAAACCGGCCACAGTCACAGGCAGTGATGAATGGAATATTTCATCACATTCACCCCTTCTATAGATTTAGTCTGTTCGGGGGTTTGATAGTCATCTGCGACCGACGTGGCTGTTGCGGTGCCGCGGGTGTCGGCTGGGTGTCCCCGGTAGCCTCCTGGGTCTCTGCCGGGGGTGCCGCCAGGGTTGTTGAAGGGGTAGTTGGTGGGGGTGCCGTTGGTCGATGTTCCTCCGGGGGTGATGAAAGAGTAGTGGGTGGGTAAGAGTTGCTGCGATCGTTGTCGCTGCTATCGCCGTGGTTGTTGTCGTTACCGGCTGGGGCGACGTCTTTTATGGACACGGTGTCCTCCCTTCCGTCGGCGTGCCGGACATATGCGTATTGGGGGTTGGCGTGGAGTAGGTACACTGGCTCCACGAGAGGGTCCGTCTTGTGGCCCCTCACATGCCTTCGCACAAATACCGGACCTGGGGTGGAGAGCCATGACGGCATGGATACGCCTGAGGTGGATTTCCGGGGAAAGACAAACATTCATTCATGAGGCGTGGCATTAGTGGCAGTACACAATAGCGACCGTATCGAATGGAGCACATCCGAGAGGACTTCCTGCCAGCGGGAGATAGGGAGGCCCTTGGTCCTTAGAGCTAGAGTGACTGCTTTCCATACTGTCCCGTTCTCTCGCTCCAATTGGCCGTTACCCCGGGGGTTGTAGCTGGTGGTACGGCTCGTGGCGATCCCCTTGGACAGCATGTACTGGCGTAGCTCTTCACTCATGAAGGACGCCCCCCTATCCGTATGGATGTAGCTCGGCATACCGAACAGGCAGAACAGGCTGTTGAGGCATTTAATGACCGTGGCGCTGGTCATGTCTGGGCAGGGGAAGGCGAATGGGAACCGGGAGTATTCGTCCACAATGTTCAGGAAGTAAACATTGCGGTCGACGGACGGGAGGGGGCCCTTGAAATCTAAGCTGAGCCGCTCAAAGGGCCGTGTAGCTTTGATTAAGTGGGCTCTATCTGGGCGGTAGAACCGAGGCTTGCACTCAGCGCAAGTGCGGCAGTTCCTGGTCAGAGACCGAACTTCCTCAATCGAGTAGGGTAAGTTACGGGACTTTATGAAGTGGAACAGCCGCGTGACCCCTGGGTGGCAGAGGTCGTTGTGGAGGGTCTATAGCCGATCCCCGGTGGCGCTGGCACACATCCCTCGTGAGAGGGCGTCAGGGGATTCGTTAAGGGCCCCTGGCCGGTAAATGATGTCACACTCGAAGGTGGAGAGCTCGATCCGCCACCTAAGAATCTTATCATTTTTAATCTTCCCCCTCTGTTTATTATTGAACATAAACGCTACCGACCGCTGGTCGGTAAGTAGGGTGAAGCGTTTGCCGGCTAGGTAGTGCCGCCAGTGGCGCACTGCCTCCACGATGGCTTGGGCCTCCTTTTCCACGGAGGAGTGTCTGATCTCGGGCCCTTGGAGGGTCCTCGAGAAGAAAGCTACGGGCCGCCCCGCCTGGTTGAGGGTGGCCGCCAAGGCGAAGTCAGACGCATCACTTTCCACTTGAAATGGAGTGTTCTCGTCCACTGCCTGTAGCGTGGCCTGCTCAATATCCTGCTTAATGCTTTTGAAGGCGGCGTGGGCCTCAGCAGAGAGCGGAAAAGAGGATGCTTTCAGGAGGGGGCGGGCTTTGTCGGAGTAGTTGGGAACCCATTGGGAATAATAAGAAAATAACCCCAGGCACCTTTTCAGGGCTTTGGGAGTGTTGGGCAGGGGCAGCTCCCGTAGGGGGCGCAATCGGTCGGGGTCTGGTCCGATTTCCCCATTCTCCACCACGCTGCCTAGTATGCAGAGGCGCGTGGTGTTGAAAACGCACTTGTCCTCGTTGTAGGTGAGGTTGAGTTTTTGTGCGGTTTCCAGGAACCTCTCGAGGTTCGAGTCGTGATCCTGCTGGTTGTGACCGCAGATGGTGACGTTGTCGAGGTAGGGGAAGGTTGCCTGCAAGTGGTGGTCATCGACCATGCAGTCCATCTCCCTCTGGAAGACCGAGACTCCATTCGCCACCCCAAAGGGGACTCTGAGGAATTGGTAGAGGCGTCCGTTCGCCTCGAAGGCGGTGTACGGCCGGTCCTCTGGTCTGATAGGGAGCTGGTGGTACGCTGACTTAAGGTCGATGGTGGAGAACACCCGGTATTGGGCGATTTGGTTCACCATTTCTGATATGCGGGGTAGCGGGTAGGCGTCTAGTTGGGTGTCCCTGTTGATCGTTTGGCTATAGTCGATCACCATCCGTTTCTTCTCGCTACCCCTTACCACTACCACTTGGGCGCGCCACGGGCTGTTGCTGCGTTCAATAATGCGCTCTTTCAGGAGCCTGTCTACCTCGGTCGCGATAAACCGCCTGTCCTCCCAGCTGTACCTCCTGCTTTTGGTCGCTATTGGCCGGCAGTTAGGGGTAAGGTTCGCGAATAGCGAAGGCGGCTTTACCTTCAGGGTAGCCAGACCGCACACTGTGAGGGGCGGCTGGGACCCACCATACTTGAGCGTGATGCTTTGGTGGTTGCACTGGAAATCCAGGCCCAAGATCACGCTCGCACATAGATTCTTCATGATTAATACTTTAAAATTATCATATACAGTTCCGTTAACGGACAATTGTACCGTGCAGTAACCCAGAATGGTCGATGTCTGGGTTTTATCAGCCATAGAGATGGTACCCTGAGTAGGGACCACCTTTAGGGAGAGTTGTTGTG
This sequence comes from Somniosus microcephalus, assembly GCF_052327205.1. Classification (NCBI taxonomy): domain Eukaryota; kingdom Metazoa; phylum Chordata; class Chondrichthyes; order Squaliformes; family Somniosidae; genus Somniosus; species Somniosus microcephalus. The sequence continues at coordinate 39,736,367 of NC_141013.1, forward strand.
CCAGTTCAGTGTGGATAAAACTCTCCGTGCTTCCACTGTCAATTAAACATTTAACCCTGCACCCGTTTACCTCGATGTCCACCATTGATTTGGATAGCGGGTGCGGCCTGGTCTGGTCCACTGTGACCGATGCCACTGTAGGGCCATGATCGAGACAAGATGGCGTCCACGCTGTCTGCTCATAAGATGGCGGACCCCACGAGGTCGGGCAAGATGGCGTCCAAGATGGCTGCTCCCACGGCGTGCACGCGGCGGTGGCGGGTTTTCCGGCGGTTGGTTTTCCGGCGGGGTTCCCTCTGCACACCTTCCCGAAGTGCCCCTTCTTACCGCACTTAAAGCAGGTGGTGCCTTTCGCCGGGCACAGGTTTCTGGTGTGCTTTGGCTGCCCGCAGAAGTAGCAGTTGGGTCCCCGACGCGTCGCGGCTGTCATAGGGCTTCTGGGGGGAGAGCGGGGCCCCGACGGTGTCGGGCTGCCGGGCGGGGAAGATGCCTTCCAAGATGGCGGCACCCTTGGTGCACACGTGGCGGCGTGGACGGCGCGGGCTGAAGAGTAGGCGTCCGAGTTTCTCTGGGCCACATCCAGGGATCGCGCGGTGTCCGCAGCCTGTTTCAGGTCCAATCCCGTTTTTTCCAGCAGTCTTTGCCGGATGTAAGTGGAGCTGAGGCCTGTGATAAAGGCATTGCGAACAAGCTCGTCAGTGTACACTGCGGCTTTTACATCTCGGCACTTGCAGTCTTTGCCAAGCATTTTCAGGGTGCCTAGGAACTCCTCCACCGATTCCCGAGGTCGCTGTGCGCGAGTAGCGAGCAGATGCCTAGCATACACCTCATTCGTAGGCTGCTGGTAATGCGCCTTTAAGATGTCGCAGGCGGCCAGGTACGTGTCGGCGTCTTGGATGAGGGGGTAAACCCGGTGGCTTACCCAATTCCGCAGAATTCCGAGTTTCATACTCGCAGCGTCCATAGCGTCTTTGACGGCTGCGGAATTGTCCAGGAAGAATTCCATACACATAAACCAGTGTCCGAAGCGTGCTGATGCGTCCGGAGCATGCTGATCCAAATCCAAACGTTCGGGTTTCAGGAGTTGATCCATTGTGTTGAAAAATAAGTTAATAAAATTGATGTGCCTCAATAATTCCGAGACTCGATGTTAGCGAAACAAAACAAGGCTTTTATTAACTTAGAAGGTAACACGTAGTGGAGAGAGGTATCTTCCGTCCGGAGGGCTGCAGTACTGGATATGAGGCCAGACTGAGCTTGCTTACATAGGGGCCAGGTATGGGCGGAGCCCTATACACAACACATTCCAATATACAATACAATGGTGAGGAAACGGAACTGGGGGAAGGGAAATGAAACTGAAACCGACCACAGTCACAGGCAGTGATGAATGGAATATTTCATCACAACCAGACTGATTGCTGGGATGGCAGGACTGTTGTATGAGGAGAGATTGGGTCGACTAGGCCTGTATTCACTAGAGTTTAGAAGAATGAGAGGGGATCTCATTAAAATGTATAATTTTCTGACCGGGCTAGACAGACTGGATGCTGGGAGGATGTTTCCCTTGGCTGGGGGGTCTAGAACGAGGGGTCACAGTCTCAGGATACGGGGTAGGACATTTAGGACTGAGATGAGGAGAAATTTCTTTACTCAGAGGGCGGTGAGCCTGTGGAATTCTCTACCACAGAAGGCTGTGGAGGCCAAGTCACTGAATATATTTAAGAAGGAGATAGATATATTTCTAGACACAAAAGGCATCAAGGGGTATGGGGAGAGAGCGGGAATATGGTATTGAGATAGAGGATCAGCCATGATCATATTGAATGGCGGAGCAGACTCGAAGGGCCGAATGGCCTACTCCTGCTCCTATTTTTCTATGTTTCTATCTGATTGCATGAAGCATTCGTAACAAGATAGACAAACTAATGGCACAAATAGAGGTAAATGGGTTTGATATAATAGCCATTACAAAGACACGGTTGCAAGGTGACCAAGGTTATGAACTAAATGTTCCAGGGTACTTGACGTTTTGAAAAGACAGACAGAATGGAAAAAGAGGGGGTAGCCCTGATAATAAAGGGTGACATAAGGACAATAGAGTGCAAGGATCTCGGCTCGGAAGAGTAGGAAGTAGAATCAGTATGGGTGAAGATAAGGAATAGCAAGTGGCAGAAAACACTGGTAGGAGTAGTATATAGGGCCCCTAACAGTAGCTATGTCGTTGGACAGAATATTAATCAAGAAATATTAGGAGCTTTTAACAAAGGTAATGCAATAATCGTGGGGGACTTTAATCTTCATATAGACGGGACAAATCAAATTGGCAAAGGTAGCCTGGAGGACGCTTTCATGAAATGCATTCGGGACAGTTTCCTAAAACAGTATGTCATGGAATCAACCAGGGAACAGGTTACTTTAGATCTTGTATTGTGTAATAAGACAGGGTTAATGAGCAATCTCATAGTAAAGGATCCTCTGGGGCAGAGTAATCATAATCATAATCATAATCAACTTTATTGTCATTATTAGTGCACAAGTGCAGTACAACGAAATGTAGGCTTGCGGTTCCCGAGAGTGTACACTTAGACTAAGACATTTAAACATTCAACATTCATTTGGCTTGTAATACATTAACATAAACATAGTAAAGTGCATTGGCAGATGTGCAGGCTTTAGAGTTTATTTGTGGAGTTCAGTAGGATGACAGCCCTGGGAAAGAAGCTGTTCCTAAATCTGGTCGTTCGGGTGCGAATGCATCTGTAGCATCTCCCAGATGGCAGGAGGGCGAACAGACTGTGGCTGGGGTGGGTAGGGTCTTTGATGATGGTCAGTGACCTCCGTAAACAGCGTTTCTGGTATATGTGCTCTATGGTCGGTAGCCGGGTGCCGGTAATGCATTGGGCAGTTTTGACTACCCGCTGCAGGGCTTTCCGGTCATAGGAGCTACAGCTGCCATAACATACTGTGATACAATTCATCAGGATGCTCTCTATTGTGCAGCGGTAAAAGTTAGAGAGGATCAGGGGTGACAGGTTACACCCCTTCAGCCTCCTTAGGAAATATAGGCGCTGCTGGGCCTTCTTCACCAGAGAGGAGGTATTGAGGGACCAGGAGAGGTCTTCTGTGATGTGGACTCCGAGGAACTTAAAGCTGTCCACTCTTTCCACCACAGCCCCATGGATGTGGATGGGGGTGTGACTTCCGCCTTTAGACTTCCTGAAGTCCACAATGATTTCCTTGGTTTTCTTGATGTTAAGGGCCAGGTTGTTATCGGCGCACCACTTCACGAGATGCTGGACCTCCTCCCTGTAGGCTGACTCATCGTTGTTGGTGATCTGGCCTGCCACCGTGGTATCATCCGCAAACTTGATGATGGTGTTGGAACCATGAACAGCCACACAGTCGTGGGTGAAGAGGGAGTAGAGGAGGGGGCTCAGCACACATCCTTGTGGGGCCCCCATGTTCAGGGTCAGGGGGGGGAGGTGTGGTTACCTAATTTGACAGACTGGGGTCTGTTTGTTAGGAAGTCCAGGGTCCAGTTGCAGAGGGAAGTGTTCAGGCTAAGAGTCTGGAGTTTGGTGGCCAGCTTGTTGGGGACGATAGTGTTGAATGCTGAGCTGTAGTCAATGAACAGCATTCTGATGTAGGTCTCTTTACCGTCTAAGTGATTCAGTGCAGAGTGTAGAGCAGTTGTGATTGCATCTTCCGTTGATCTGTTTGCACGATAGGCAAACTGGTGTTGGTCAAGAGAGGTGGGAACACTGGCTTTGATGTGAGCTAAGACCAGTCTCTCGAAACACTTCACTATGATGGGTGTGAGTGCGACAGGTCGATAGTCGTTCAGACACGTCACAGCCGTTTGCTTTGGCACAGGAATAATGGTAGCAGTCTTGAAGCATGTAGGGTCTACTGCCTGGGCCAATGACAGATTGAAGATGGCGGTGAAGACATCAGCCAGCTGATCAGCACATTCCTTGAGTACCCGTCCAGGGATGCTATCAGGTCCAGCAGCCTTACGTGTGATCACTCCGCATAGAACACCCCTTACGTCGGAGGTCGACAGAGTGAGCACCTGGTCTTCCGGGGGTGGCAAGGCTTTGGTAGCCGGCTCCCTGTCAAAGTGAGCGTAGAAGTTGTTAAGCTCCTCCGGAAGGGAGGCACCACTAACCGGGGGGCTGGTGTTTTTACTCTTGTAGTCAGTGATCGACTGGATGCCTTGCCACATGCGCCAGGGGTCTGAGTTGTTGTGGAAATGGTCCTCAATCCGCAGTGTCTGTTTCCTTTTAGCAGTCCTGATACCCTTTTTTAGGTTGGTCCTAGCTGCACTGTAAGCCGCCGCATCGCCAGATTTAAATGCTATGTCGCGTGCTTCCAACAGCGAGCGGACCTCCCCGTTCATCCAGGGTTTCTGGTTGGGGTATGTCCTGATATTTTTATGGGTCGTGACGACCATAACATGATAGAATTTCACATTAAGTTTGAGAGTGAATTGCCTAAGTCCAAAACTAGAGTCTTAGGGCTGGATTTTCTCAATGGAGACGAGTTGAAGGCAGGACTGCTGCTTGTCGGGTCAATGTCCCACCTCCATCATCTTCTGGCCAACCAGATGGATTTTCCCCTGATTAACCTTGTTAAGCCCATCCTGCAGGCTCAGCAGGCCAATTAGGGAGGAAGTCACTGACAGAGCACATCAACGTCTGACGTGCTATCTGTCAGGACTTCTTGAAAGAAGAAATGTCAGCATTTGACAGCTCTGTGATGAGGCCTTGTGTTCAGGACTCATCAAACCTTTCAACTTTGTAGATTTCAGATGACTGTTGGGTCGGAGGATCCAACAGCCAGTCTGTGAAATTGACAAGGAAGATGTTGGGTCTCCCGATCCAGGGTGGATGAAGGCTGTAGACAGAAAACAAGGTAAGTGAACATTTTTTCACACTTAACACTCACCCTCCATACTTACCACTCCACACTTACACCCATCACTCACCTCTACATCTTACTTTCAGGTGTCTCCAACCCCTGAAGACCTCCTTCACGTCACCTCCAACCCGACGGGGTTCTCCGAGGTCGGGAAGCCTTCACTTGAGAAGGTAAAATGGGACTAATCCTTTTTTCTGCCTGTTAACTACCTGTTAACAGGCAGTTAAAAGATTTAATCCCTTTCCCGCCTCCAGGAGACGGGACCTGAAGCAACACATCTTCCCGCCTCCTGGCAAAAGGGCACGGAGTTTGCCATCTGCCCCCACTTCCTGTTACTTTACCGGCAGTCCCGCCTCCTCGGGGCTGAGAAAATCCAGCTCTTAAACTCAAATAAAGCCAATTACGTAGGTATGAGGGGCGAGTTGATTAAGGTAGATTGGAAAAATAGATTAAAAGGTATGTCGGTAGATAAGTAGTGGCTAGCATTTAAAGAAATATTTCATAATTCTCAACAAAAATACATTCCATTGAAAAACAAAAACTCCACGGGAAAAGTGATTCACCTGTGGCTAACTAAAGAAGTTAAGGATAGCATTAGATTGAAAGAAGAAGCTTATAATGTTGCAAAGAATAGTAGTAAGCCTGGGGGTTGGGAGAGTTTCAGAAACCAGCAAAGGATGACCAAAAAATTGATAAAAAAGGGAAAAAATAGAATATGAGAGAAAACTAGCAAGAAATATAAAAACAGATTGTAAGAGTTTCTACAAGTATGTAAAAAGGTAGAGAGTAGCAAAAGTAAATGTTGGTCCCTTAGAGGCTGAGACAGGAGAAATTATTATGGGGAATAAGGAAATGGCAGAAACGTCAAACAAATATTTTGTATCTGTCTTCACAGTAGAAGACACAAAAAGCAGACCAAAAATGGTGGGGAACCAAGGGTCTAATGAGGGTGAGGAACTTAACATAATTAATATAAGTAGAGAAAAAGTACTAGAGAAACTAATGGGACTAATGGGATTAAAAGCTGACAAATCCCCTGGACCTGACGGCCGACATCCTAGGGTTCTAAAAAAGATGGCTGAAGAGATAGGGGATGCATTGGTTTTGATCTTCCAAAATTCCCTAGATTCTAGAACAGTCCAAGCGGATTGGAAGGTGGCAAATGTAACACTGCTATTCAAGAAAGGCGGGAGAGAGAAAACAGGGAACTACAGGCCAGTTAGCCTGAGATCAGTCGTCGGGAAAATGTTGGAATCCATTGTTAAGGAAGTGGTATCAGAGCACTTAGAAAATAATAACATGATTAGGCAGAGTAACCATGGTTTTATGAAAGGGAAATCGTGTTTGACAAATTTATTAGAGTTTATTGAGGATGTAACTAGCAGGGTGGATAAAGGGGAATGAGTGGATATAGTATATTTGGATTTCCAAAAGGCATTCGATAAGGCGCTGTGGCAAAACCACTAAGTGACTAGCATTAATTGTCTGTAACCAATGTTATTACCTTTTAAGTTGGCTCTAGTTAAACAGAGCTAGATCGACAACATCGCGATCTGACGCGATGACATCATCACATGGGTCACGTGACGTCCCCTTCGGCGGGAAACGTGATGACGTCATGACGTCAGAGGTAGAGGGCGGGACCAGCCAGTCCTCTTGTGGATTGAAAGTGAAAAGACCTGTTTTGAGCTTCTCCTGTAGTTTCTTGTTTTGTAAAGTTCTTAGACAATAAATTCAGTTTGTTAACTTCCAGTAAGTTATAGATTCTTTGTTAGGAGTGCAGAGTTCCTACATTGGTGACCCCGATTCCTCACGATGGTTTTTCGCGGTGAACACCGAACACAGGCCAGTGATGGAGGCCAACGCAGTGGCCTTGAAGCTCCCCCAATTCTGGGAACAACAGGCAGCCTCTTGGTTTGTGCAAGCCGAGGCGCAATTTGAGCTCCACAACATCGTTCAGGATCAGACCAGATATCTCCACGTGGTCTCCGCCCTCGAGAGCTCGACGGCGTCGAGAATCATCAGCCTGCTGGAGAGTCCTCCGACTGCTGACAAGTATGTCGCCATCAAGACACAATTGCTGCAGGTATTTTGTCTCACCAAAGCGGAGCGCGCTCGCCGTTTACTGGCTCTACCAGGGTTAGGAGACTCCAAACCCTCGGAAATGATGAGTCATATGCTGACTCTCCTGGGGTCCGAGCCCCATTGCTTTCTGTTTCGCGAACTGTTCCTTACTCAACTTCCTGAGCAAGTACAGGCGTCCCTCGCCCGAGCAGAAACCGCAGACTGCGTCGCGCTCGCCGAAGAGGCGGATAAGGTTTATGCGGTCCGGCAACAATACTGCGCCCTCGCGCAACGCCCCGCCATGAAGAGCCCGGCCCCGGCTCCGACAAAGGTGCCTCCGACGACCGGTTTCTGCTACTACCACGCTCGTTTCGGCCCGAAGGCCCGCTGCTGGCGCTCACCATGCACTTTCGTTACCAGACCGTCAAATAGACCGCCGCGAGTCATGCACGCCGGTCCCGGTACTTCCCCCGCTGCCGCGATGGCGATCGGTGCTTCCGGGAATCTCACCTACGTAACCGACTCCATCTCTGGCCGTCGTTTTCTATGCGACACGGGGGCGCAATGCATCATACTGCCCGCCTCGGTCATAGACCTTCGCTCCGGCAGCTGTGGTCCCCCTATGCAAGCGGCCAACGGGGGCTCGATCCGCACTTGCGGGAAGCGCCTCGTCCAAGTATGTTTCGGTGGACAGTTTTTCAGCTGGAATTTCATCACCGCTCAAATCTCACAGGCCCTGTTGGGTGCTGACTTTTTAGGCGCCAACGGCCTGTTGGTGGACGTGAAAAATCGACGCCTTGTTCGCGCCGCCACGCTCGACGATATTTCGGGGACGCGCAGCACGGCTGCGTCACACATGATTTCATGCGCGCGGCCGCAGCCCGACAATTTCGCCCGGCTCCTCAAGGATTTCCCCGAGCTGACGAAGCTCAACTTTTCGGCTCCGACCGTCAAGCATAGGGTGGAGCACCATATTTCGACTACCGGCTCGCCCGTTTACACCAGGGCACAACGTTTAGAGCCCAGTAAGCTAGCGGCAGCAAAGGCGGAGTTCGCCGTGATGGAAAAAATGGGGATCATCCGTCGGTCCAGTAGCCCCTGGTCCTCCCCTCTCCACATCATCCCCAAGCCCGGCGGGGGATGGCGGCCCTGTGGGGATTATCGCCGCCTCAACGACATAACGACGCCCGACCGCTACCCCATTCCTCATATACAGGACTTCTCAGCACATTTAGCGGGGACGTCCATCTTCTCCAAAATCGACCTCGTCCGTGGTAACCATCAGGTGCCGGTGCACCCTCAGGATGTCGAAAAGACAGCGGTAATTACCCCCTTTGGACTCTTTGAATTCCTGCGAATGCCCTTTGGGCTTAAGAATGCGGCACAGGCGTTTCAGCGCCTCATGGATTCAGTCCTGCGGGACCTTGACTTTCTGTTTGTTTATTTGGACGATATTCTGGTTGCCAGCACCTCCAAGGAGGAACACCTCGAGCACCTTCGGGTCCTTTTCAGACGGCTTCAGCAGCACGGCCTCATCGTTAACTCAGACAAATGCCATTTCGGCCTATCGCAACTGGATTTCCTGGGCCACCGCATAACCCCCACGGGGGCAACGCCACTTCGGGTCAAGGTGGAGGCAATTGCGGCGTTCCCGAAACCGAAATCCGTGAAAGCTTTACAGGAGTTCCTGGGGATGGTTAACTTCTATCATCGTTTCATCCCCAGGGCTGCACAGCTCATGCGTCCTCTATATGAGGCCCTCAGAGGCTCGACGGGAAAGGATCCTGTGGTATGGTCACAGGACATGGATCGTGCTTTCGAGGAGACGAAAGCCGCACTCGCCAATGCGACCATGTTAGCACACCCCCTGCCGGGAGCCACCATCGCTCTCACAACGGACGCGTCAGACTACGCGGTGGGGGCCATCCAGGAGAAGTGGGTCGACGGCGCGTGGCAACCCCTGGCCTTTTTTAGCCGCCAGTTACAACGGCATGAACGCCGGTAGAGTACTTTCGATCGAGAGCTGTTGGCTTTGTTTTTGGCCATCCGCCATTTCCGTTTCCTCCTCGAAGGATGACGCTTCATCGCGTTTGTCGACCACAAGCCATTGCTGTTCGCAATGGCCAAGTCTGCAGAACCATGGTCGGCTCAGCAGCAACGGCAGCTGACGTACATATCGGATTTCACCACCGACATCCGACATGTGGCCGGTAAGGACAACGTAGTCGCCGATTGCCTATCCCGCGCCGCCATCCAGGCCGTCCAATTGGGCATTGACTACGCACAGATGGCGGTTGACCAAGCGGACGACCCGGAGACCCAGGGTTTTCGTTCGGTTCCAAACAGCCTCCAGCCGAGGGATGTGCCTTTCCATTCCGCAGGTACCACTCTGCTCTGCGACGTTTCGCTGGGTGCACCCCGTCCGATTGTCCCGTCTAAATGGCGTCGTACGATTTTCGATGCCTTACACGGCCTATCGCACCCTGGGGTGCGGGCATCGCAAAAACTGCTGGTCTCCAAATTCGTGTGGAGGGGAATACGCAAGGACGTCAGGGACTGGGCGAACACTTGTGTTGTTTGCCAACGGTTCAAGGTGCAGCGCCATGTCAGAGCCCCGCTCACCACCTTCGAGGTCCCGGAACGGCGATTTGATCATATTCACATCGACTTAGTGGGACCACTCCGACCTTCCCGGGGCTTTACGTACCTTTTGACGATGGTGGATCGCACCACAAGGTGGCCGGAGGCAGTTCCCCTGATGTCCACCACATCTGCGGACGTTGCTCGAGCTTTCATTTCGTCCTGGGTAGCCCGTTTTGGTGTCCCTGCGGACATTTCGTCGGATCGGGGGCCGCAATTTTCATCCGAACTGTGGAACGAGGTGATTTCCGTGTTGGGCGTTAAACTCCACCGCATTGCGGCCTATCACCCACAGACGAACGGCTTGTGCGAGCGGTTCCACTGCTCCTTGAAGGCGTCGCTCAGGGTCAGCCTGCTGGATGCATCCTGGGTCGACAAACTACCGTGGGTGATGTTAGGACTCCGCACGGCGCCGAAGGAAGATCTCCAGTCGTCGGCAGCGGAGATGGTTTACGGGCAACCGCTTCGAGTCCCAGGTGAATTCCTGCCATTACCTATGCGACCATGGTCCGCGGCCACACAAAAAGAGACCCTCCGGGATGCGGCCCACTGTTTCCGCCCAGTTCCGACCTCACGGCACGGTTTGCTTTCGTCCAACGTCCCGGGGAAGTTGTCGAAAGCCAAGTTCGTGTTTGTGCACCAGGACGGCCATCGTACCCCGCTCGCACCGCCGTATGCCGGACCCTTCAAGGTTTTGCAGGCAGGGGACAAGAGTTTCGTGATTGACGTCGGGGGCAAACCGGATCACATCTCTGTCGATCGCCTCAAGCCTGCGCACCTGGACCTCGAACGACCGATCGAGCTGGCGCAGCCTCCGCGCCGCGGCCGGCCGCTACCACACCTGACACCGCCGTACTGCCTACCAGTTCGCCGCCTGCTCAGCGTTTTCCCCTCTGGGAATTTCGGAGTCGGTCCAACAGACTTGTCCGACCTCCTCAGCGATTGACTCTTTTAGTTAAAGACAATTCTGGGGGGGCGTATGTGGCAAAACCACTAAGTGACTAGCATTAATTGTCTGTAACCAATGTTATTACCTCTAGCATTAATTGTCTGTAACCAATGTTATTACCTTTCAAGTTGGCTCTGGTTAAACAGAGCTAGATCGACAACATCGCGATCTGACGCGATGATGTCATCACGTGGGTCACGTGACGTCCCCTTCGGCGGGAAACGTGATGACGTCATGACGTCAGAGGTAGAGGGCGGGACCAGCCAGTCCTCGTGTGGATTGAAAGTGAAAAGACCTGTTTTGAGCTTCTCCTGTAGTTTCTTGTTTTGTAAAGTTCTTAGACAATAAATTCAGTTTGTTAACTTCCAGTAAGTTATAGATTCTTTGTTAGGAGTGCAGAGACTCCTACAGCGCCACATAAAAAGTTATTACACAAGATAAGGGTGCTTGGGGTTGGGGGTAATATAATAGCATGGATATAGGATTGGTTAACGGACTGAAAACAGAGAGTAGGGATAAATGGGTCTTTTTCGGGGTGCTGCAAGGATCAGTGCTGCGGGCTCAGCTATTTACAATCTATGTTAATGACCTAGATGAAGGGACCGAGTGTAATGTATCCAAGTTTGCTAATGATGCAAAGCTAGGTGGGACAGTAAGCTGTGAGGAGAGCACAAAGGGTGATTTTATCAATGGGGACGTGATGGAGGCGGGGCTGCTGCTTGTCAGGTTTTAGTCCCGCCTCCAATGACGTCCGGCCAACCCACGCTATTTTCCCTTGATTGACCTTGTTAAGCCCGTCCAGGGATGAAGCCTGGAGGAAGAAGCAAAGGTAAGTAATCTTATTAAAACACTCTACACTCACCTCACACACTCACCTCCCGACACTTGTACCCATCACTCACCTGCACACCGGACATTTCGACCCCTCCGACCCCCACAGACCCACGGCTCGCCTCGCTGACCCTGGCGAGGTTCGGAGCCGTCGGGAAGCCCGCACTTTAGGGCTCAAAATAGGGATTAGCCAAAAAACTGCCTGTTAACTACCTGCTAACAGGCAGGTAATTGGCACTAATCCCCTTCCCGCCTCGAGGAGATGGAACCCGGCGGGGGTCGGGTACCTGCCTTCTGGGAAGATGGCACAGAGGCGGGTTGTGGACAGGAAGGGTACCCGCTCCCAGATTTTGCCATTTTCCCGGCAGTCCTGCCTCCATACCCGTCTCCCCAGGGCTGGGAAATTCACCCCCAAAGTGTCTGCAAAGGGATATAGGTAGACTAAGTGAGTGGGCAGTAAGGTGGCAAGGAGTATAATGTAGGGAAATGTGAGGTTATTCACTTTGGTAGGCAGAATAGAAAAACAGAATATTTTTAAATGATAACTTTTAAATGTTGGTGTTCAGAGAGATTTGGGTGTCCTCGTGCAAGAAACACAGAAAGCTAGCATGCACGTACAGGAAGGCAAATGGCATGTAGGCCTTTATTGCAACAGGTTTGGAATATAAGAGTAAGGAAGTCTTGTTACAGTTGTACAGGGCCTTGGTGAGACCACACCTGGAGTACTGTGCACAGCTTTGGTCTCCTTATCTAAGGAAGGACATACTTGCCTTGGAGGCGGTGCAGCGAAGGTTCACCAGATTGATTCCTGGGATGAGAGAGCTGTCCCATGAGGAGAGATTGTGTAGAATGGGCCGATACTCTCTGGAGTTTAGAAGAATGAGAGGTGATCTCATTGAAACATACAAGATTCTGAGGGGGATTGACAGGGTAAATGCTGAGAGGTTGTTTCCCCTGGCTGGCGTGTCTAGAACTAGGGGGCATAGTCTCAGGATAAGGGGTCGGCCATTTAAGACTGAGATGAGGAGGAATTTCTTCACTCAGAGGGTTGTGAATCTTTGGAATTCTCCGCCCCGAGGGCTGTGAATGCTGAGTTTTTGAGTATATTCAAGGCTGAGATCGATAGATTTTTGGACTCTAGGGGAATCAAGGGATATGGAGATTGGGCGGGAAAGTTGAGTTGAGGTCGATAATCAACCACAATCTTATTGGATGACGGAGCAGGCTCGAGGGGCCGAATGGCCTACTCCTGCTCCTATTTCTTATGTTCTTATGTTCTTAAAGTGTTGAAAATAAAGGTTTCAATGTTTGATAGCACATTAACAGAAACTTTACATGAACATTGGCTAAAACACCCAGGCCTAGAAATTCAGTTGCGTTTGCGCCCACTTTTTGGCTATAGAGTGGGTTTGCGTCGTAAGTTTTTAACGCCCGAAATTGAGTTCGTCCCTAACATCGGCGTTAGCCGTTAGCGCTGCGCCGGCACCGATGACGTCATCGGTGTGCGCAGCGCCCCGGTTCCAATGATAAACCGTCCCGATGGCCAAATTGAGTTGCGGCCGCCTCGCCCATCGCAGCCGCAAACAGCGTTTGCAAAACGGTGCGTTGCAGCTCCGAAAGGCCGGCGCATAAAGGTGGAGCGGCGGCCGGCCACTTTTCCGGCGGCCGCCTGGCCGCAGCTCCCTCCCCGGACTCCTGCACCACCCCCCCGCGGCATTGGTGTGTGACTCCCGCGAGCCCGGCACTTCTCCGTGGTGCCGGGCTCATTTGCCGGGGGATTCCATCGGCGATCTCACGGCTGCAGGCAGCTCCTCCTTAAGAGAAGGAGGAGGCCTGCAGTACCCCAGCCTGCCGCACCGCATCGGTTGCCGCAGCGGCAGCTGGGCGGCGGAAACTGACAGTCTTCGCCCCAAACGAGGCGTCCAAACCCTGCAATAGCGCCCGCCGCCGTCTTGGGGCGGCGCTACTGAATTTCAGGCGGGCGCTAGGGGAATCCGGGCGTGCGCTAAATTTCGGGCGCTGAAGACCTGGCGCGGCGGAACCGAATTTTTAGCCCCCAATTGGTTACCCTTGTGTGTTGTTAGTTGGCATGATTGCACTAGGATGAAGGTGAGTGTGAGGGGTGGCTAGTGAGATGGGGAAGTGATTATGTAGATAGGGAGGGATGGGTGGAGGTGCAAGGTAAGTTGTTGTGAGTAAGGATGTGCAGGAGTAGGGTAGGGAAGGCAGAGTGATGGGGATGTGATGAGAGGCACAGCAGGATGAGGTTGAGTGTAGCTTTGGACTAATGTTTCAAGATCTACTGAGATTATTGAAACGTTTGTGGCACTGCACCCAGGTGCTCCTGGCCACATCCCTGCTTGTGCCCTCCTGTGCAATGTGCAACCAGGCTGTGTTGATTTCCTGGGAGGTCTCTTCCGCCCATGGGAAGGGAAGAGGACCTCCCTGCATACTGTGACTCCTTCCATAAGCATATGGAGAGAATCATGGGAGAGCCTGGGTGCAGCCGTGCACCTCTGTGCAGCCATTGTCAGTGTTTGCAGCACCTCAATGCTGTAGAACGCTGACAGCACAAATGTCAAAATAAATTTGGACATGGTCCCTTTAAGGAAACCGGCTGATGACGTGTCATCAAATGACGTCACCAGACCCGCTTCCTCTAATTGGGCGGCAAATTTGCTGGGCGGACTTAACAAGCCCAATCCAGGGAAATTTATTTCAGAGGCCGGGATGGAGACAGCAGCGGGGTCAGGACCCGCCACCAACATCGCCCGCCACGGACCCGCCGAGGTTAGTAAAACCACGGCCTATGCTTCACCTCACCCTCACACACTTAGCACTATTGCAAGCATCAAACACACATCTCACAGTTTGCACACACTGGCAGCGATTCAACTATGACAACCACGTCACCCAAACAGATTGCACGACACTCACTGACACACTTCCCTCTCTCTTGCAGGAGAAGGTGGCACAGGAACTAACCGGAGGGGGAGAGACGTGCCTGAGGTTCTAACCCCCATGGAGGAGATAGTGCTGGCTATTATGGGAAGGGCCATTGTGAGGGCTACTAGCGAGGCTGAAGCCATTGAAGATGAGGGTATCCGCATATCTAATCCACCTTCCCACCTTCCATTTCACCAGCATCCCTCAATCTCTTCTGACTTACAAGCTGCAGATGGTATAAACATGCACTTCTTACTTTCTCCTCTGCCCTCACCACAACCGTACGCTTGTCCCTTTTTAATTTCAGATACCGCAGAACTGCAACCAGCCCAGACAGTGGAGGAAGACCAACAATACAGTGAAGATGAAGACACACCGTCACTTGATTTCACAGTCGAGCACAGATAGACACTGGGCGTAGTTTAGAGGAAAGCTTAGAGGTGGGAACTGCTCGTGGTGAGACACCAGGCACAAGTGTGCTGCAGCCAAGACAGGAGGAAAGGATAGCGCAGGTGCTGGCTCGCCGGAGGGTGAGCTCAAACACTAGTTCTGCTGCAGAGGACTCAGATGAGGGCTTCGGTGGGCCAGGCTACAGCAGAAGGCTGATGGGTGTACACACCAAAATGCTTGGTGCATTGGGAAACCAGCCAGCAAGCCTGCGTTCAGTGTCAAGGAGCATGGAGGAGTCTGGCACCAGCTTGACACAGGGCTTTCCACAGAGCTTGGAGTCCATCCATTCCAGCATGGAAGTGATGGCCAACTCCATCAACACACTTGTGGACCTAACATGATACACCATCTGATGGTCAATGTCTCAGCTTCCATTGCTGCACAAGCAGCAGCCAGCCAACATCTGAGTGCTGCAGTGGAAGCTCAGCTTGCTGCCAGTGTTCAAAGGGGCTTGCAGGGTGTCACAGCAGTCCAGCAATCTGTTCTCTAACAGATTACTAGGATTGCTGAGGCGCCGTCCTGGGAGAGTGGCAGTGGCTCAATGGAGCACGAACTTGCTGTCCTCACTCTGGATGACAGCATTGGTCCTCCCACCCTGGTCACTCCGCCAGTGCCCATGCTGTTGTCTGTCAGCCACCAGACCAGACTGCTGCCGCCCAGGCTGAGATGGTGCAGTCCGAAGCCGGGCCTTTTAGTTCCAGAGCTGCTTGAGGTTTCCCTCCAAGACCATCTGCAGTCTCCTCCACTGAAACATAGAAACATAGAAACATAGAAGATAGGAGCAGGAGTAAGCCATTCGGCCCTTCGAGCCTGCTCCGCCATTCAATGAGATCATGGCTGATCATCCAAATTCAGTACCCTGTCCCTGCCTTCTCCCCATATCCCTTGATCCCTTTAGCCTTAAGAAATATATCCAACACTTTTTTGAATATATTTAATGAACTGGCCTCCACCGCCCTCTGTGGCAGAGAATTCCACAGGTTCACCACTCTCTAGGTGAAGAAATTCCTCCTCATTTCAGTCCTAAATGGCTCACCCCTTATCCTTAGACTATGACCCCTGGTTCTGGACTCCCCGGCCATCATAAACTTCCTTCCTGCATCTAGTCTGTCCAGGCCTGACAGAATTTTATAGGTTTCGATGAGATCCCCTCTCAATCTTCTAAACTCCAGTGAGTATAATCCCAATCGACACAATCTCTCCTCATACATCATTCCTGCCATCCCAGGTATCAGCCTGGTGAATCTTCGCTGCACTCCTTCGATGGCAAGAATGTCCTTCCTCAGATAAGGCGACCAAAATTGCACACAATACTCAAGGTGCGGTCTCACCAAGGCCCTGTACAACTGTAGCAAGACATCCTTGTTCCTGTACTCGAACCCTCTCGCTACGAAGGCCAACATACCATTTGCCTTCTTAACCGCCTGCTGCACCTGCATGCTTACCTTCAGCGACTGGTGCACAAGAACACCCAGGTCTCTTTGCACTTCCCCTTCTCCCAATCTATTGCGATTCAAATAATAATCTGCCTTCCTGTTTTTGCTACCAAAGTGGATAACCTCACATTTATCCACATTATAGTGCATTTGCCATGTTTCTGCCCAATCATCCATTCTGTCCAAATCGTACTGGAGTTTCACGACATCCTCCTCACAGCTTACCCTCCCTCACAGCTTTGTGTCGTCTGCAAATTTGGAGATATTACATCCAATTCCCTAGTCCAGATCATTAATATATATTGGGAACAGCTGGGGTCCTAGGACCGATCCTTGCGGTACCCCACTAGTCACTGCCTGCCACTCGGAAAACGACCCGTTTATTCCAACTCTTTGCTTTCTGTCCGCCAACCAGTTCTCTATCCAAGTCAATACCTTGCCCCCAATCCCATGTGCCTTAATTTTGCACACTAATCTCTTATGTGGGACCTTATCGAAAGCCTTCTGAAAGTCCAAATACACCAAATCCACTGGTTCTCCCTTATCTATTTTACCAGTTACATCCTCAAAAAATTCCAGTAGATTAGTCAAGCATGATTTACCTTTTGTAAATCCATGTTGACTTTGTCCGATCCTGTCACTGCTTACCAAGTGCTCTGCTATTACATCTTTTTTAATAGATTCTAGCATTTTCCCCACTACCGATGTCAGGCTTACCGGTCTATAATTCCCCGCTTTTTCTCTACCACCTTTTTTGAATAGTGGGGTAACATTAGCTACCCTCCAATCCATGGGTACTGTTCCAGAGTCTATTGAGTTCTGGAAGATGACCAGCAATGCATCTACTATTTCTAGGGCCACTTCCTTAAGTGCCCTGGGATGTAGATTATCAGGCCCTGGGGACTTATCGGCCTTCAGTCCCATCAATTTTCCTAACACCATTTCCCTACAAATACTGATTTCTTTCAGTTCCACCCTTACATCAGGCCCTATGTTCCCCGGCATCTCTGGGAGGTTATTTGTGTCCTCCTTTGTGAAGACAGAACCAAAGTATGAATTTAGTTGGTCTGCCATTTCTTTGTTTCCCATTATAAATTCCCCTGATTCTGACTGTAAGGGCTTGACTTCACCAATCTTTTTCTCTTCACATATCTATAAAAGCTTTTGCAGTCAGTTTTTATGTTCCCTGCAAGCTTACTCTCATATTCTATTTTCCCTTTCTTAATTATTCCCTTTGTCCTCCTTTGTTGAATCCTAAACTGCTCCCAATCCTCAGCAGCCTTCCACCAGCCATGCTGCAGGCACTGGGGAAGCACCTCGTAGGAGCACTAAGCTAGGCAAACGCACACATTAAGGGAATGCACAAGGGTGATTATTTTAATTTTTATGCAATATGGCATGATTTAATTTATACATTTGATTTGGAATGTGTATTTTGTGTTGGCTTTTGTTTTTGCATTGTGGCCAATGACAGAGGGAAGGGAAGGAGTGTGGGACTGTTGGTGAATGGGGAATTGGGGTTGAGGTTATTGGTATCTCACTTGAATTGTTTGTTCATGTACAGTCCGGCCAGAAAGGGGCTATCTAGATTGCAGCTACTCTTCCTCTCCCTCCTCCTCCTTGTGGTCCTCCTCCTCATGGTCTTCCTCCCCATGCTCCTCCTCCTCGTGCTCCTCCTCCTCGTGCTCCTCCTCCTCGTGGTCCTCCTCCTCGTGGTCCTCCTCCTCATGCTCCTCCTCCTCCTCATGCTCCTCCTCCTCATGCTCCTCCTCCTCGTGCTCCTCCTCCTCCTCATGCTCCTCCTCCTCGTGCTCCTCCTCCTCCTCGTGCTCCTCCTCCTCGTGCTCCTCCTCCTCATGCTCCTCCTCCTCCTCGTGCTCCTCCTCCTCCTCGTGCTCCTCCTCCTCGTGCTCCTCCTCCTCGTGCTCCTCCTCCTCCTCATGCTCCTCCTCCTCGTGCTCCTCCTCCTCATGCTCCTCCTCCTCCTCGTGCTCCTCCTCCTCCTCGTGCTCCTCCTCCTCCTCGTGCTCCTCCTCCTCGTGCTCCTCCTCCTCCTCGTGCTCCTCCTCCTCATGCTCCTCCTCCTCGTGCTCCTCCTCCTCATGCTCCTCCTCCTCCTCGTGCTCCTCCTCCTCCTCGTGCTCCTCCTCCTCGTGCTCCTCCTCCTTGTGCTCCTCCTCCTCCTCGTGCTCCTCCTCCTCGTGCTCCTGCTCCTCAGCTTCTCTCCTGATAGGTGGTGGCAATGGTTGTTCCCTCATGATGCAAAGGTTGTGCAGCATACAGCAGACCATGACAAATCTTGAGACCCACTCAGCCGCGTACTGCAGGGCTCCTCCAGAGGGGTCCTGGCAGTGGAGTCGTTGCTTCAGAATGGCAATGGTCTGCTCTATCACATTCCGTGTGGTAGCATGGCTTTCATTGTATGCTTGCTGCGCACGTGTGAGTGGGTTGCGGACCTGAGTCATGAGCCATGTCGTCAGCAATAGCCCTTGGCACCCAGTAGCCAACCTTTGGTTTCCCATAGTGGTTGAAATACAGTTGGCACAGAGGACTGCCGCAGAATAAATGCATCATGACTGCTGCTAGGCTTTGACCTGCATGATGCGTTGCCTATGATCACACACCAGCTGGGCGTTGAGGGAGTGGAATCCCTTTTGGTTCAGGTACATG
The DNA here is from genome assembly GCF_052327205.1 of Somniosus microcephalus. NCBI lineage: Eukaryota > Metazoa > Chordata > Chondrichthyes > Squaliformes > Somniosidae > Somniosus > Somniosus microcephalus. The sequence continues at coordinate 39,755,276 of NC_141013.1, forward strand.
GCAGAGTTGACATGAGGCGCACGCAAAGCAATGTGCGTGCAGTTAATGGCACCCTGCACCATGGGGAAGTCTGCAAACCTTGCTAACCCTTGTGCTTTCTCCTCCTGCTTCTCTCTGGCAAGAGGGAATGAGATGAAGCTGTCTCTCTTTGCATAGAGTGCCTCAGTGACTTCCCTTATGCAGCAGCAACTGCAAACTGCGAGATGTTGCTGATATCTCCAGCACCAGCCTGGAAGGAGCCAGACACAGTTACATTCATAGCCACGGCCACCTTCACAGCCACTGGCAATGTGGTCCTTGCCCTGCTCTGAGGTTGGAGTTGTGGCTGCAGCAGGTGGCAGATTTCAGTGACAACCTCCTTAGTGAAGCGCAGACGTCTCATGCATTGGTCATCGCTGAAGTTGAGGTCAGAGAATTGCTCCCTAAAGACCCTGGGTGGACATGGCCTGCAGTCGAGAGTCCTTCTCCCCCTCCTCCTGTTGCCTCTTGTCCTGCTCTGCGTGGTCTCTGCTCATTCTCCCAGTCATGCTCAATGCCCAGAGGAAGGTCTACTAGTGCGCCCATATCTGGGAGCAACTGGTTTATGCAGAGGCCTTGAAGTCAGCAGAAAAGTACCTCAGCACCAGCCAGACCACTCCCTGTAGACTTTTGAAACTTTAGCCAGCTATAGAAAGCACCCGAAACTCATAGATTTGCAGCAACAGCCAGAAGAAATAAGCCAGCAACTAACCTGTAAGTAGTTGATGATCCCTTTAAATAGCGCTGGTGGGGTCCTTCATGCTGCTTAACAATGTGTTCAGCTGTGCAAGATTGAGAAAGGGCGTAGGCTGGAGCGTAGATGTCCAAAATGGCAGCGCTGGCGTCAATGACATCATGATCTGCCTGCTCTGTTCTGATGCTGGCGGACATTAGCTGCACACACACTAACCTCTCTACCAATATGGCGTCTGGTGCACTTCGCATCAGAAGTGTGCGCGCATGCTGCGCACGCCATTTTGGAACCTTAAAGAGCCCAATTTTGCCCCCAGGATGTGAATGGCATTGGGCGCTTATATTTTTTCTCTACCTGTCAGTCTTGGCTCAGTTGATAGCACTCTTAACTCTGAGTGGGTTCAAGCATCCACTCCAGAGACTTGAGCACCTAATACAGGCTGACACTTCAGTGAGGGAGTGCTGCACTGCCGGAGGTGCTGCCTTTTGAACAAGATTTTAACCGAGGTCCCGCCTGTCCTCTCAGGTGGATGTAGAAAATCCAAGAGCAATATTTGAAGAAGAGCAAGGGAGTTCTCCCTGATGTCCTGGCCAATATTTATCCCTCAACCAACATCCACTAAGGAAAAGATGATCTGGTCATTACCTCCTTGCTGTTTGTGGGACCTTGCTGTGCACAAATTAGCTGGAGTGTTTCCTAAATTTCTACAGTGACTATACTCTTCTTGTTTACTTCATTGTTGGCAAAGCACCTTGAGACATCCTGAGGTTGTAAAGTTGCTATATAAATGCAAGCCCTTTTCTTTGTAGCACCTTGTTAGATTTTAGGGGTGCCTAAAAACATATATGGTTATGCGAATGGAACCGTGGCGTGAATAATACTGTGTTTAAATGATTGTATGTTTTTGCTTGAGACAAGTAAGGGGTTAATGTATAAGTTGTGCCTTACTGGAACTGCTTAGGTTTCAGTTTCCTGGAAAACTTGTATTAGAGTTTGAGACAAAGGGGGAGAAATTTGGCATGTTCGTGCCTCCCGTTAGTGCCGGGGGGGGGGGCGCTAACAGGGCGCTAATGGGTTTACGGTGAGGTGCGGCGAATTCAACGCCACACACGAAATTCACCCGGGAGTTAGCACTGGCGCTAACAGTTAGCGCCTAGGCCTTTAACGGCTGCCAGATTGTGACGTCAATGAGTTTGGAATGCCCCGTTAATGGCCCAGATGCAAAATTGACTGTCGTCCCCTGTCTTAGCGCCTGGCCTGAACAACGACAGGAAGAGGGGGCGTTATGCATTCGATGGCCGCTGTAGGAGTGATATTTAAAGGGATCAACATCCGGCTTCATTTTATTGGCCAGTCAATGCTGCCTTCTCAATTCCACATTGCAAAACAGCCATTTTCAGTGAGTTAACCGTTTCTTACTTTCAGGAGTGTTCTGCCTGCTAAAAATTTGTCACTTTCATTCTGCTAAGATTTCAAAGTCCTACACTTGGTTACATTAATGGGGGGTGTACTGGCACTCGACCTCGCCCTCCAGCATCAACGTCGGAGGCAGCGGAGGCAGAGAGAAAGATTGAAAAATGTGGCCAGAGGGAGGAGGGCCAACAGAGCTCGCAACAGGAGACCTTACCCTCCCAGGGTATTCCGGGAGCACTTCTCCTACATAAATTTAACTGAGGAGCAGTGTCTTAGATGGCTCCGCTTCAGCAAGGAGGTGGTCACAGAGCTCCTCCACCTCCTGCAGCAAGACCTCGAGCCTCAGATCAGGATGACCACAGCTCTCAGTGGCAGTCAAGGTCACTGTTGCCTTCAATCTCTACGCCAGCGGATCCTTCCAGTCTGCTGCAGGAGACCTAGCTAACATCTCGCAGTTCGCCATCCATTGCTGCATCCCTCACAGAGGCTCTCTACAGTAGGAGAAGGGATTACATTTCCTTCCATATCACCAGAGAGAAGCAGGATGAGCATGCATGTGGCTTTGCCAGGATAGTGGGCTTCCCATGGTGCAGGGCGCCATTGACTGCACCCATGTCGCTTTGCGGGCACCGCATAACAATCCTGAGGTTTTCAGTAACCGCAAAGGCTACCACTCACTTAATGTCCAGTTGGTGTGCGACCACACATGGTGAATCCTGACCGTCAATGCCCGCTAGCCTGGTAGCAGCCACAATGCCTTCATCCTGCACCAGACCAGTGTGCCAGCACTCTTCCAGCCACCACATCAAGCTCGCGGCTGGCTGGTCGGAGACAAGGGCAATCTGATCTCAACCCAGCTCATGACTCCCCTCTGCAACCCCAACACTCCTGCCCAGCACTCATCTAATGAGAGCCATGCCGCCACCAGGAACATCATCGAGCAGACCATCGGAGTGCTCAAGCAACGGTTCCACTGCCTTGACCGCTCGGGAGGAGCCCTCCAGTACTCGGCTGAGCTGGTGTCCCATTTTGTCATGGTGTGCTGCAGGCTCTACAATCTGGCCATCAGGAGAGCCCAGCCATTGCCACCAGGCATAGCCGCACCACCTCAGGATGAGGAAGAGGGAGAGGAGGAGGACAAGGAGGAGGAAGAGGAAGAACAGGAGGAGGAATAGCAGCAAGGGAGGAGGCAGCCACTCAATCGGCCTTTTGGAAGGGCGGACCGTGACCGTCTCAGCAGACTGCGGTTCCAATAAATTCTACCCCATATCCCGGTTGCTGACCACATCCCCATCATTCCATCCATTTTGCATGCCATATCACAGCACAAAGCTGAGCTGAGAGACATCACAAATTCTGCAAAATTCAATTAATACATTTATCAACATTCAGTAAACACATATATACAACAATATTAACTAATCACCCTTGTGCGAACCCTTACTTCCCTCTTTACAGTGCCTTTCCCTAATCTACTGCTCCAACATAGTGTCTCCCCAGTGGCTGCAGCAGGGCTGGTGGAAGGCTGCTGAGTGTCCGTGCCAGAGACTTCAGATGGCCTTGCAGGATGCCCTCGACCAGCTCTGGGCCTGGAATGCCCGGCTGTAGACTGAACCACCTCAGGCTGGGTGGCGACAGTTTGGCCTGGCTGGATGACAGGCAGCAACAAGGGCAATGGCGGAGTGGCAATGGTGGGAGCAGGAATGCTGTCATCCTAAGAGAGGACAGCAGGTTCCTGCTCCACTGACCCACTGCCACTCCCTCAGGGCAGCACCTCAGCATCACCAGCAATTTGCTGGAGCACAGCTTGCTGGCCTGCTGCGACACCGTGAAAGCCCCGGTAGATTGTGGTGGACCCAGCGACGATGGCAGCAGTCAGAGCTTTCATGGCATCAAGCTGAGGCTGCATGAGAGCAGGCTGAGACTCAATGGCAGCAACCATTGACTGCATTACAGCACTAAGATGTTGCATGGCTTCCACCTGTGCCGCAATGGAAGCTGCCACATCGCTCATGACATGCGGCATCAGGTCTGGGTTGCCACGCTCTCTCAGGGAGTGCACCATCCTTCACAGACTGCCAAGGATGGGCTCCATGGTGTGCGCAGAGCTCTGTGCAATGTTGGAGGTGGACTCTTCCACGCTCCTTACCATTGCCAAGAGGCTCTTGGGCACCCTTGCCATTGCACCTATCATCTTGGAGTGCATGGCCACCACCCTTCTTGTGAACACCTCCCCATCAAGGTCCTCATCGGGGTCCTGTGCAGCAGAACTTTCACGTGAACTCACCCTCCGTGGAGCTGGCTCCTGATGTACCCTTACCCCTTGGCCTTGCTGCAGCCTGCTCCTCCCCGGTGCATCACCCAGTGCAGACTCTGTATTGATTTCTATGTGGGTTCAATGACGACACATTCATGAAAGGGAATGGGCTAGATTTTCAGTATAGACAGTTTTGGGGCGCTAACCTTAGCGCCCGCCCGAAGTTAGCGCCCGCCCCAAAGTAGCGCCCCGTTGCCGGAAATTCAGTGGCTTCGCCCTAAGAGATTGGTGGAGCGCTAAAAGAGGCGTTCCACTCCTATCTTTAGGCGCTAAGCCGGCGGTCCAGAGGGATAGCGCCCAGGCGGGGCGCAGCGCGGGTGCGGTCATTTTTGGACTGACAGCAGACCCCGTGGCGCCGACCAGCTCTTAAAGGGGGAAGGGACGAATTGGTCTGCTGCCACGCCCTGCACACTGCAGCCTTGCAAAGAGGCCTCAACACTGCTGCTCAGCCCCAGGGAGTCATGGCAACGCCAGAGAAGGCCCGTCAGCGTGCCCTGCGCTTCTCAGAGGGTGATCTGGACATAATGGTCACAGCTCTGGAGGTGAGGCGCAAGATCTTGTTCCCAGAGAGTGGGAGGAATCCAACCCACCACGACTACACCAAAGCCTGGAAGCAGATCGCCCAGAGGGTGACGTTCACCGGCGAGGCCCCCAGGACCCACAAACAATGTCGTAAAAAATACAACGATCTGACCAGGATTGTGAAGGTGAGTAGCCTTTCCAGTCTCCTCCTCATTCTTGCATGTACACCTGACATGATGGGCAAAGGGAGCTGAAAGTCCTATTGGCCAGCCCTCAGCCAGCAGCATTGGGACAGTCATGAGCATCACATGGCCATTCGGCACTCTACACTTTGTCCAAGCTGTTCCACCATGGGAGGCAGTGCACACTACATCAGGGCTTCACTCTGTCCACGCTATTCCACCATGGGAGGCAGTGCACACTACATCAGGGCTTCACTCTGTCCACGCTATTCCACCATGGGAGGCAGTGCACACTACATCAGGGCTTCACTCTGTCCAAACTATTCCACCATGGGAGGCAGTGCACACTACATCAGGGCTTCACTCTGTCCAAGCTATTCCACCATGGGAGGCAGTGCACACTACATCAGGGCTTCACTCTGTCCAAGCTATTCCACCATGGGAGGCAGTGCACACTACATCAGGGCTTCACTCTGTCCACGCTATTCCACCATGGGAGGCAGTGCACACTACATCAGGGCTTCACTCTGTCCACGCTATTCCACCATGGGAGGCAGTGCACACTACATCAGGGCTTCACTCTGTCCAAGCTATTCCACCATGGGAGGCAGTGCACACTACATCAGGGCTTCACTCTGTCCAAGCTATTCCACCATGGGAGGCAGTGCACACTACATCAGGGCTTCACTCTGTCCAAGCTATTCCACCATGGGAGGCAGTGCACACTACATCAGGGCTTCACTCTGTCCAAGCTATTCCACCATGGGAGGCAGTGCACACTACATCAGGGCTTCACTGCGCACTTACAGCCCGTCCTTTCTCTTGCAGGCTAAAGTAGCGGTTAATCGCCAGGCGCGTGCCAGGGGTGGCCGCGCCAAGCTGCAGAAGCTCACTCGGCTGGAGGAGCGCGTGTGTGTGCTCATGGGAGCCCGTGTGATTGTCCCCACAGCGTGCGGAGTATCCGACCCTCCACTGCCCGGCAATGGTAAGGACCTCGCCTTTTGGCCCTCTCGCGTCGCACTGGCCCATCCGAGCTACCTCCTTTGCCACTGTCCCACCAATGCGCTGAATGCCACCAGTCCTAACTCCCTCGCTGACGCCGTCTCCTCACTCTGAAGCTACTCTTGTGCATTCCTGCTTTCAGCTGGTGACGACCAGGACCCTGAAGCTGCCAGTGACAGCACCTCCGACCAGGAGGAGGAGGTGGAGCAAGCCGGACCTTCGGGGAAACAGTCACGTCCCGCAGGAGAGGAGGAAATGCTTGACACCTCCTCACTGGACGAGTGCCTGGAGGAACTGTCGCAGGGCAATGCAGCTACTGGGACCAGTGGCGTCCAGCCACCCAGGAGCCGTGCGCGTGGCCCGCGGCCTTCCCCCCAAAGGGGGGAAGGATCAGAGGGGAGTGCTGCTGTTCGGCACACTCGCCGCCACCAACGCGGCAAGGGTCCCCTAGTTCGGCCCCCTCCTCCCCAGCGGGAGAGTCGCGACTCGGAGGAGGTGCGGAAGCTGGATAAGATGGCCGAGGATTCGGACCGGCGCCACATGGAGCTCATGAGCGTGGTGGGGCGTATGCCTGAGGCCATCGAGTCGCTGGCGACCAGTGTGCGCGAGTTCGGGGCAGCAACTGCCGCGAGTGGCCGCATGCTGACTGATGCCGTCAAGACCCTGGCGTGTGTGATGCGGGCGCACACCAGGACCACAGGGGCACTCACTGCTGCCACACGCGCTGTCTCAGGCAGGCATCGCCAGGGCAGCCGCCGCGCTGGACCATCCCAGCAAGCCGCCCCTCGGCTGATTGTTGCGGATCCTGCAGTGCGGGCCCGGCCGAGTGCCACCGCGCCACAGCACCAGCCAGTGCATCCCAGACGCCAGCTGGCCCACATTGCGCCATCCGTCGCCGCCATTCCCCCACTGGGGCATCAAGGGCAAGCGGCTGCAGCTGATGGTGGCCAGGCTCAGGTGCGCCACTCAGCAGACGGCCCCTCGAGGCCCAAACGCCGTGTAGGCCGCCCCCCAGCGGCATCTGGCGGAAGGGCATCTGAGCCTCAGGCACCTTCCCCCAGCCTCGCAGCAGCCACTGGGCAGAGCTTGCGAAGGAGCAGCAGGCCGGGCAGGGGAGGCAAAAGGCTGGGCAAGGTCTCGCGCTCGCGGGCCACTCAGTAGAGGGTGTGGGCAGCTTTCCTTTTATATGGCGGTGGCCATCTTTATTTTGCCCATGGTTGTGTTGTTGGAGGGCTTATTTTTTGCGTTAGGCCGACGTTGAGGCCCGGTTTGAAGAAAGGTGGAGTGACTCCTCCCCAGTTTGTGGGAGTGAGTCGTTTGTTGGGCTTTTTGTGGGGCCCGTTTATTGTTTTTGGGGATTCATGTGGGAAGGGCTTTTCATTTTTGTGTAATAAAAAATTATCTTTATTCATGCAGTCTCCATGGTTGTTCTTCTTAGTGTTTGTTGGCTTCGCCGGCTGAGGGCTTGCGGAGCGGCTGCATTCATTTTCCCTCATGGCCCCTGGCCATTCCCTGACAGGGGGCTTAGAAGTACCGTGTAATAAGGTGGCGTCGTGCGGCCCTTGGCCCTGGTCGGTCCCTCCTGGGAACGTACTCCTGCTCCTCCTCCTCCTCCTCCTCATGCTCCTCCTGCTCCTCCTCCTGAGGTGCTGGTCCAACGTCAGGTGGCAGTGCCTGAGTCCTGCGGATAGCCAGGTTGTGTAGCATGCAGCAAACCACCACAAATTGGGAGACCCGGTCCGGCGAATACTGGAGAGCTCCTCCGGAGCGATCAAGGCAGCGGAACCGCTGCTTGAGGACCCCAATAGTTAGCTCGATGATGTTGCGGGTGGTTTGATGGCTCTCGTTGTAGGCCTCTTCAGCAGCGGTCCTGGGCGCGCGGAGCGGGGTCATGAGCCAGGTGCACAAAGGATAGCCTTTGTCCCCGAGTAGCCATCCTCTTGGGGGAGGCTGTGCCTGGAACATGTCATGCACAGTACTCTGCCGCAGTATAAAGGCATCGTGGCTGCTGCCTGGGAAGCTGGCATTGACTGCCATGATGCGCTGCTTGTGGTCACAGACCAGCTGCACATTCAGAGAATGGTAGCCCTTCCTGTTGCGATACTGCTCGCCATGCTCCAGAGGGGCCCGCAAAGCCACATGCGTACAGTCAATGGCGCCCTGCACCAAGGGGAATTCCCCGAGTCTGGAAAATCCCAATGTGCGCTGATGCTGGCTCTCCAGGGCCATGGGGAAGGAGATGAATTGGCTTCTCCTTCTGAACAGTGCTTCGGTCACCTGGCGGATGCAGCGATGCGCGCCGTACTGGGAGATGTTTGCTATGTCCCCAGCAGCGTATTGGAAGGAGCCGGTGGCATAGAAGTTCAATGCCACCGTCACCTTCACTTCCACCGACAGAGACGTCCTGCACCTGAGCTTTGGCCGCAGATCTCGGCAAAGCAGGTGGCAGATCTCTGCAATCACCTCCTTTCGGAATCGGAGCCTTTTAACACATCGCGCGGCACTCATGTTTAGGTAGGAGCGCTGCTGGCGGTATAGCCTGACTGGGTAAGGCCTACGTGGCCGACGCCTGTAGCCCCCTCTGTCTCTAGCCAGGGCTGCCCCTCTCACAATGCGTCTGCGAGCCCTACGGACATGGAGCTGTAGCTCCGCGTTGGCACCCCATGCAACCCCCATCAAATCCTGGCAAACACTCTAATTTCCAAAAGGCCACTTGCAGCGCTCTGGCCTGAGTCCAAAAATACCTGGCTCTTGCTGCTTGAAACCAGTTAGCTATCCTCCTTGTTGTGTCTCCAGAAATGCGTTGCACAAGAGTGTTTTCTGAAAAAAGGCTGGCCTTTATACTGGAGAGTATGTCCCCTTTAATTTGCGCCCCCCGGGGTCCGCGCTGGTTGTGTTGCGTTCCTTTTTCCAAACGCTCCGGCCGCCAGCCGTACAATGGGGCGGTCCGACTGAAGTTTGGAATCGGGGCGCACAAAGGGCGTTGCACGAGGATGTGACGTCATTTTCTGCGCACGCATCCGGGCGGGCGCTAAACTTTGCGCCGGCGCTAACGGGCAACTTAATTTGGGGCGGGGCGCAAACTGCGCTGCGCACGGGCGCTACACGCATAGCGCCCGAAAAACACTTCTCTTAAGGCGCTAACTGCTGGCGCAAGCGACTGAAAATCTAGCCCAATGTCTTTTAATCTAAAGTTTGTTCAACTAAGTTAACAGCATTTACAGGAGACACCATCTTAGAGATCCATCTAAAACAAAACTAAAACTAAACTGCTTCTCTCACATGCCCTCTGCTGGTAAGGCATAAATAATCAAACAGGCAAATATGCTGGTAAGGCATCATAATCAAACAGGCAAATACCATCACTATTTGCTGATATCATTACATCTCCCTTTCTTAAACCAAAAGTATTTTACTTTTATCTAACAACATGTTTTCTTTGTATTACTCTGCATTTTAACTGTAACACTTAATGAACTTACATTATCATTATCATTATCAAGGTTTTTAACCTTGTTTTGTGTGTTCACATGAAATATGTAAATACCTAGAACTTGAAGAAAGAATAAGATAACATTACTTCCTTCTATAACAAGAGTCCTTAAATTTGCTCAATGAGTCTCTCAGGAGGCTTCACGTGTCTTGAGGATTTTCTGATTGATTGCCCTTGAATCTGAGTTGTTGCCTCAGATGATTGGTTCTCAGCTGTGTGATCAGGTTGTTCAACAGTATCAGTCATTTGACCTGCTGTGTGATCAGGTTGTTCAACAGTATCAGTCTTTTGACTTGCTGTGGCTGGTCCCATGAGGAGATCCCAACGATTTCTTCGCAGAACAGCACCCTCATCTGTCTGAATGGTGTATGATCTTGGTTGGACTTCACTCAGGACAGTTCCCTTCTGAGTCCATATGTTTGTTTTGTCTTTGAACCTTACTTGGTCACCAGTGTGGAGTTCAGGTAGGTTTTGTGTTCCTCTGTCATAGCAGTACTTTTGCTTTTCTTTCTGTTGTTCTTTGAACTTCCTCACTTTCTCCCCCTCTTTTGTTTTCAGGAGGTTCTCCGGGATGGGTAGGTTTGACCTTAGCAGACGTCCCATAAGGAGTTGGGCTGGTGACATACCACACTCGAGCGGCGTTGTGCGGTATACAAGCATGCTCTGGTAGAAGTCAGTTCCACTGTCTTTTGCCTTGTACATCAGTCTTTTCACTGTCTGGACCGATTTTTCCACTAGTCCATTGGACTGTGGAAAGTGAGGACTTGACGTTGTGTGGACAAAGTCCCACTCTTTGGCAAAGTGTCGGAAACTTGCATTGTAAAACTGGGGTCCGTTGTCTGTGAAGACCTCGCTTGCCACGCCATGTCTGGAGAATATGGCTTTCATACATGTTATCACAGCATCTGCAGTGGTGGTGTACAGTCTACAAACCTCTGGATACAGGTAGTTTGTGACTACAAGATAGTCCTTCCCTTGACATACGAATAGGTCAGCGCCTACCTTCTGGTAAGGTCTGTCTGGCGCTGGGTGTGGCTTTAGTGGTTCTACTGGATTGCTTGCTCGATATTTCAGGCATATTGTGCAGTTTGACACCTCATTTGTCACATCTTGGTTGATTCGTGGCCAGTACATCACCTCTCGTGCTCTTTTCTTACACTTTTCGATTCCCAGATGTCCTCCATGGATCCTTTTTAGCATCACTTTTCTCAGACTCTTTGGGATAACTATTTTACTTCCTTTGTAGATGATGTCTTCGACCACTGATAGTTCCGCCCTGCAGTTCCAGTACCCTGCCATGTCAGGTGAGCAGTCTTGCTTCATGTTGGGCCATCCATCCAAGATGCTTTTCCTCAGTCGTCTCATTGTTTCATCTTTGTTTGCCTCAGTCTTTATGAGCTCCATTTTTGCATCTGCTATGGGCAGTGCACTTGTGATCATGTCCACGTAGGCGTTCACTTTTTCATCCATTTTGGTGTTTGCGGGCTCACTTGGGTCAACAGCTCTGGACAACGTGTCTGCTGTATACATCAGCTTACCCGGTGTGTACGCAACATTCAGTGTATAGCGTTGCAGCCTGATCATCATTCTTTGTATTCTAAGCAGACAGCTATTTAGTGGCTTTTGGAACAATGCAATCAAGGGCTTATGGTCAGTCTCTACACTGATTGCTTGTCCTGACACAAACTGGTGAAATCTTTCACAGGTGTATGTGATGCTGAGCAGCTCCTTTTCTATTTGAGCATATCGCGTCTCCGCGTCTGTCATTGAGCGCGATGTATATGCAATAGGTTGCCAGTAGTCATATTTTTGCAGAAGAACGGCACCGAGCCCACTCTGTGATGCATCTGATGATATCTTGATGGGTCTCGCTGGGTCACAAAACATCAGAACTGGTTCCTCTGTGAGCAGTTTCTTTAGATCGCTCCATGACTTCTCATGCTCATGATTCCATTCCCATTCTATGTTCTTTTCAGTTAGTCGTCTCAGTGGCGCCATCTTTTCTGAGAGGTTGGATATGAATTTACCCATGTAGTTGATCATTCCATTAAACCTCTGCACGTCCTTTTTGCATTGTGGCTTTGGCATATTCTCAATGGCGGACACCTTTCTGGGATCTGGTCTGATGCCCTCACTGCTAAGGATATCTCCCACGAATGTCTGTTCTGTCACCCCGAGCTGGCATTTCTCTCTATTCAGCTTCAGGCTTGTTTTCCTTGTTGCTTCCAGCACTTTTTTCAGTCTCTCGTCATGCTCAGTTCTCGTGGTTCCCCATACTATGATGTCATCCATTGAGGTATCAACTCCCTCCAGGTGCTCATAGATCATATGGATAGTTTTGTGATACACTTCAGGAGCTGAGGCAATGCCAAATGGTAACCTTAGGAATCTGTATCTGCCAAATGGACTGTTGAACGTGCACAGTCTTGAACTTGCCTCGTCCAGTTTCATCTGCCAAAATCCTGATGATGCATCTAACTTGCTGAAATACTTTGCATTTGCAAACTGTGCCATGATTTCCTCACGTGTAGGAAGCTTGAAGTGCTCTCTCTTTATTGCTCTGTTTAGATCTCTTGGATCCAGGCAAATTCTGAGCTTTCCATTCTTTTTGTCCACAATGACGAGGGAACTCACCCACTCAGTTGGCTCATCTATCTTCCGAATCACGTTCAGGCTTTCCATCCTGTCCAACTCTGCCTTCAGTTGCTTTTGAAGAGCAAACGGAACTTTTCTGCATGGATGTATGACCGGTGTCATACCTTTATCTACTCTGATCGTGTGTTCTCCTGGAAGGCAGCCTAGACCCTGAAATAGGTCGTTGTACTCTTTCATGAGTTCATCATAGACTGTCTCTCCTTCGCTTTCCACAATGAGGACTCTCTTTACCAGGTTCAGTCTCTCACAGGCTATTAAACCTCGTATGGCTTGCACATCCTTTGGCACCACGATTAATGCTAGCGTGTGCTCTCTGTCCTTGTGTGTCACTTTGACAATGCATTTTCCTTTCACTGGTATATCAGTACCTGAGTATCCTGTCACTTTCACTTTTATTCCATGTATCTTTGGTCTGGGTCTAATTTTCTTAAAATCAGTCTCTGATATCACATTAACTTGTGCTCCAGTATCCAATTTAAATGGAATGTGTATGTCATTCACTTTTAGTGTCAACATCCAGTCTCTTTTTTCGTTTTTGTTTTCAGACACAACATCTACATAGAACTCCTCTATCTCGCTTTCATCTACTGCATGGACCTTGCTTTGTTGCGCTTGGTTCTTGCAGCAACGGGCATAATGGTTGTTTTTGTTGCAACTATTGCATGTTTTACCATATGCTGGACACTTTTTTGGTGGATGCTGTGTACCGCATCGACTACATGACTTTCGATTGCCCCTTTCATTTTTGTTCGCTGGCCACGCCTCTTTTTTCACATTGGCGCTCTTTTTGTTAAACGGTTTGTGTCTGTTCATTCTCACTGCATCCACGTTGCAGCTACTGTCACTGAACAGTTCCTTTGCCTGCGACTTCACAGTCTCTGTAGCCCTACATAGTGCTATGGCTTTTCCCAGGTCTAGATCTTGCTCTCTTAGCAGTCTTTCCCTTAGACCATTATCTGGAATACCACACACCAGTCTGTCTTTTATCAGCGAGTCTGTCAGTCCCCCAAATTCACACGTTTTGCTTCGGTTTCTCAGTTCAGTCACATACTGATCAATAGTCTCACCCGTTTTCTGTACACATGTGAAAAACCTGTGCCTCTCAAACGTCACGTTACGTTTAGGTATGCAGTAGGCCTCAAACTGTTCCATTATTTTATCCAGCTTCATTTTGTCTCCATCAGCAGCGAATGTGAAGTTATTATACACCTCCAGCGCTTCATCACCCACGACATGTAAGAACACTGATGCTTTCATTTTATCACTTTTCTCATCAGCTCCGATTGCTGCTAAATACAACTCCAAACATTGTTTGAACCTCCTCCAATTTTCAGCCACATTACCTGTCAACTGAAGCTTCGCCGGTGGGTGTAATCCTACCATTTTTTCACTTCGTTAGCTATTCTCCAATGGTTAGTAACGATGTTCTCTTTTGGCTTGCTAATATGTGGAGAGCTGATTTAACTTCAGATTTTTCCTCTTCATCTCTTTCAATCACTTCTGACACCATGTATTGATTTCTATGTGGGTTCAATGACGACACATTCATGAAAGAGTATGGGCTAGATTTTCAGTTGCTTGCGCCAGCAGTTAGCGCCTTAAGAGAAGTGATTTCCGGGCGCTATGCGTGTAGCGCCCGGGCGCAGCGCAGTTTGCGCCCCGCCCCAAATTAAGTTGCCCGTTAGCGCCGGCGCAAAGTTTAGCGCCCGCCCGGATGCGCGCGCAGAAAATGACGTCACATCCTCGTGCAACGCCCTTTGGCCGCCCCGATTGCAAACTTCAGTCGGACCGCCCCATTGTGCGGCGGGCGGCCGGAGCGTTTGGAAAAAGGAACGCAACACAACCAGCGCGGGCCCCGGGGGGCGCTAATTAAAGGGAACGTCCTCTCCAGTATAAAGGCCATCCATTATTTCAGAAAACAGTCTTGTGCAACGCATTTCTGGAGACACAACAAGGAGGATAGCTAACTGGTTTCAAGCAGCAAGAGCCAGGTATTTTTGGACTCAGGCAACAGCGCTGCAAGTGGCCATTTGGACATTAGAGTGTTTGCCAGGATTTGATGGGGGTTGCATGGGGTGCCAACGCGGAGCTGCAGCTCCATGTCCGTAGGGCTCGCAGACGTATTGTGAGAGGGGCAGCCCTGGCTAGAGGCAGAGGGGGCTACAGGCGTCGGCCACGTAGGCCTTACCCAGTCAGGCTATACCGCCAGCAGCGCTCCTACCTAAACATGAGTGCCGCGCGATGTGTTAAAAGGCTCCGATTCCGGAAGGGGGTGATTGCAGAGATCTGCCACCTGCTTCGCCGAGATCTGCGGCCAAAGCTCAGGTGCAGGACGTCTCTGTCGGTGGAAGTGAAGGTGACAGTGGCATTGAACTTCTATGCCACCGGCTCCTTCCAATACGCTGCTGGGGACATAGCAAACATCTCCCAGTACGGCGCGCATCGCTGCATCCGCCAGGTGACCGAAGCACTGTTCAGAAGGAGAAGCCAATTCATCTCCTTCCCCATGGCCCTGGAGAGCCAGCATCAGCGCGCATTGGGATTTTCCAGACTCGGGGAATTCCCCTTGGTGCAGGGCGCCATTGACTGTACGCATGTGGCTTTGCGGGCCCCTCTGGAGCATGGCGAGCAGTATCGCAACAGGAAGGGCTACCATTCTCTGAATGTGCAGCTGGTCTGTGACCACAAGCAGCGCATCATGGCAGTCAATGCCAGCTTCCCAGGCAGCAGCCACGATGCCTTTATCCTGCGGCAGAGTACTGTGCATGACATGTTCCAGGCACAGCCTCCCCCAAGAGGATGGCTACTCGGGGACAAAGGCTATCCTTTGTGCACCTGGCTCATGACCCCGCTCCGCGCGCCCAGGACCGCTGCTGAAGAGGCCTACAACGAGAGCCATCAAACCACCCGCAACATCATCGAGCTAACTATTGGGGTCCTCAAGCAGCGGTTCCGCTGCCTTGATCGCTCCGGAGGAGCTCTCCAGTATTCGCCGGACCGGGTCTCCCAATTTGTGGTGGTTTGCTGCATGCTACACAACCTGGCTATCCGCAGGACTCAGGCACTGCCACCTGACGTTGGACCAGCACCTCAGGAGGAGGAGCAGGAGGAGCATGAGGAGGAGGAGGAGGAGGAGGAGGAGGAGCAGGAGTACGTTCCCAGGAGGGAGCGACCAGGGCCAAGGGCCGCACGACGCCACCTTATTACACGGTACTTCTAAGCCCCCTGTCAGGGAATGGCCAGGGGCCATGAGGGAAGATGAATGCAGCCGCTCCGCAAGCCCTCAGCCGGCGAAGCCAACAAACACTAAGAAGAACAACCATGGAGACTGCATGAATAAAGATAATTTTTTATTAAACAAAAATGAAAAGCCCTTCCCACATGAATCCCCAAAAACAATAAACGGGCCCCACAAAAAGCCCAACAAACGACTCACTCCCACAAACTGGGGAGGAGCCACTCCACCTTTATTGAAACCGGGCCTCAACGTCGGCCTAACGCAAAAAAAAAGCCCTCCAAAAGCACAACCATGGGCAAAATAAAGATGGCCACCGCCATATTAAAGGAAAGCTGGCCACACCCTCTACTGAGTGGCCCGCGAGGGCGAGACCTTGGCCAGCATTTTGCCTCCCCTGCCCTGCCTGCTGCTCCTTCGCAAGCTCTGCCCAGTGGCTGCTGCGAGGCTGGGGGAAGGCGCCTGAGGCTCAGATGCCCTTCCGCCAGATGCCACTGGGGGGCGGCCTACACGGCGTTTGGGCCTCGAGGGGCCGTCTCCTGAGTGGCGCGCCTGAGCCTGGCCACCATCAGCTGCAGCCGCTTGCCCTTGACGCCCCAGAGGGGGAATGGCGGCGACGGATGGTGCAATGTGGGCCAGCTGGCGTCTGGGATGCGCTGGCTGGTGCTGTGGCGCGGTGGCACTCGGCCGGGCCCGCACTGCAGGATCCGCAGCAATCAGCCGACGGCCGGCTTGCTGGGATGGTCCAGCGCGGCGCCTGCCCTGGCGATGCCTGCCTGAGACAGCGCGTGTGGCAGCAGTGAGTGGCCCTCTGGTCCTGGTGTGCGCGCGCATCACATCCGCCAGGGTCTTGACAGCATCAGTTAGCATGCGGCCAGTCGCGGCAGTTGCTGCCCCGAACTCGCGCACACTGGTCGCCAGCGACTCGATGGCCTCAGGCATGCGCCCCACCACGCTCATGAGCTCCGTGTGGCGCCGGTCCGAGTCGTCGGCCATCTGATCGAGCTTCCGCACCTCCTCCGAAGTGAAGGTGTCCGGACTGGAGTCGCGACTCTCCCGCTGGGGAGGAGGGGGCCGAACTAGGGGACCCTTGCCGCGTTGGTGACGGCGAGTTTGCCGAGCAGCAGCACTCCCCTCTGATCCTTCCCCCCTTTGGGGGGAAGGCCGCGGGCCACGCGCACGGCTGCTGGGTGGCTGGACGCCACTGGTCCCAGAAGCTGCATTGCCCTGCGACAGTTCCTCCAGGCACTCGTCCAGTGAGGAGGTGTCGAGCATTTCCTCCTCTCCTGCGGGACGTGACTGTTCCCCCGAAGGTCCGGCTTGCTCCTCCTCCTCCTCCTGGTTGGAGGTGCTGTCACTGGCAGCCTCAGGGTCCTGGTCGTCACCAGCTGAAAGCAGGAATGCACAAGAGTAGCTTCAGAGTGAGGAGACGGCGTCAGCGAGGGAGTTAGGACTGGTGGGATTCAGCGCATTGGTGGGACAGTGGCAAAGGAGGTAGCTCGGATGGGCCAGTGCGACGCGAGAGGGCCAAAAGGCGAGGTCCTTACCATTGCCGGGCAGTGGAGGGTCGGATACACCGCACGCTGTGGGGACAATCACACGTGCTCCCATGAGCACACACACGCGCTCCTCCAGCCGAGTGAGCTCCTGCAGCTTGGCGCGGCCACCCCTGGCACGGGCCTGGCGATTAAACGCTACTTTAGCCTGCAAGAGAAAGGACGGGCTGTAAGGGCGCAGTGAAGCCCTGATGTAGTGTGCACTGCCTCCCATGGTGGAATAGCTTGGCCAGAGTGAAGCCCTGATGTAGTGTGCACTGCCTCCCATGGTGGAATAGCTTGGACAGAGTGAAGCCCTGATGTAGTGTGCACTGCCTCCCATGGTGGAATAGCTTGGCCAGAGTGAAGCCCTGATGTAGTGTGCACTGCCTCCCATGGTGGAATAGCTTGGCCAAAGTGTAGAGTGCCGAATGGCCATTTGATGCTCATGACTGTCCCAATGCTGCTGGCTGAGGGCTGGCCAAAAGGACTTTCAGGTCCCTTTGCCCATCATGTCAGGTGTACATGCAAGAATGAGGAGGAGACTGGAAAGGCTACTCACCCTCACAATCCTGGTCAGATCGTTGTACTTCTTACGGCATTGTGTGTGGGTCCTGGGGGCCTCGCCGGTGAATGTCACCCTCTGGGCGATCTGCTTCCAGGCTTTGGTGTAGTCGTGGTGGGTTGGATTCCTCCCACTGTCTGGAAACAAGATCTTGCGCCTCACCTCCAGAGCTGTGAGCATGATGTCCAGATCACCCTCTGAGAAGCGCAGGGCACGCTGACGGGCCTTCTCTGGCGTTGCCATGACTCCCTGGGGCTGAGCAGTAGTGTTGAGGCCTCTTTGCAAGGCTGCAGTGTGCAGGGCGTGGCAGCAGACTAATTCGTCCCTTCCCCCTTTAAGAGCTGGTCGGCACCACGGGGTCTGCTGTCAGTGCAAAAATGACCGCACCCGTGCTGCGCCCCGCCTGGGCGCTATCCCTCTGGACCGCCGGCTTAGCGCCTAAAGAGAGTAGTGGAACGCCTCTTTTAGCGCTCCACCAACCTCTTAGGGCGAAGCCACTGAATTCCCGGCAACGGGGCGCTACTTTGGGGCGGGCGCTAACTTCGGGCGGGCGCTAAAGCTAGCGCCCCAAAACTGCCTAAACTGAAAATCTAGCCCAATGTCTTTTAATCTAAAGTTTGTTCAACTAAGTTAACAGCATTTACAGGAGACACCATCTTAGAGATCCATCTAAAACGAAACTAAAACTAAACTGCTTCTCTCACATGCCCTCTGCTGGTAAAGCATAAATAATCAAACAGGCAAATATGCTGGTAAGGCATCATAATCAAACAGGCAAATACCATCACTATTTGTTGATATCATTGCAGACCCCTCTACTAAACTTGCCTCTAAAGATCGCGTAGTGCCAGTATCTGAGGTGGTGCCTGCGGGTGAGAGATGCAGTGAGGCGGTGCTTTGCTCCTCCTCCTCTTCTCCTTCCTCACTCTCAGTGGGGGGCTCAGGGACAGGCTGGTCATCTGGTTGCTGATTATCTGAAAGCATAAAGGCACAAGACTCGAGTTAAGGTGAGGGCAGGCGGGCAGGAAAGGAGCAAGGAATGCAGACAGCATCAGGAGCTGGAACGTGGGAAAGGCTTGTGGTGTGAGGGGGAAGTGGGATGAGAGAGGGAGAGGGGATGAACATACCGTTGTTGCCCCCAAGGAGGTCAACGTCACCGACAGCCATGGAGCCCACCACCTGGTGCCCAATGACTCTCAGCACTCGCTCCTCCAGTTCTGTAAGCTGTTGGATGCCCGCTTTAGCCCTGCCTGTTCATTCCTGCTCCCTCCTATTGTGTCCCAGCTTGGCCTTCAAGAGAAAGGAAAGTGTGTGAGTGAGTGTGCAGCTGTGTGTTTGGGTGATGTGCCTGCCATAGTTGAATAGCTGTGATTGTAGGCAAGGTGTGAGATGTGGATGTGAGTTTGGGTAGGTGGAGATGCTTGGTGGGTGAGTGGTGGGGGTGTGGTGGTTTGTGCAGTGTGCACAGACTGAGGTTCAGATGCTGGATTGCAGGACTTGCTGAAGCACGTACTCACCCTGACCACCCGAGTGAGGTTGTTGAATTTTTTACAACACTGTGTGAAGGTCCTGAGGACCACATTGCTGGCCAAGATGTCCTGGGCCATTTCCCTCCACATTGCCCTGAAGACCTGGGGCAATGGCCGGGAACAGCACTGCCCTCCTTCTTTTGACTGCTGCGACCAATGCCTCCAATGCCTGGTCGCTGAACCGGCGAGCTCTCTCCCTGGGACTGGGATCAGCCATGAGGGTAAGAGGTGTAGCCGATCAGTTGCTTGGAGGTCACCTTCAGAGCCAGCAATGTTGAGAATGAGGTTGTGCAGAATGATTGAGCCTCCCCTTTAAGAACTGAAAGGAGCCAGTGTGAATGATGAGTCTCGATTGGAGTGCACCTGAAATTGGTTATGGCTCTGTAGGTAGTGCCCCGCTCGCTGTGTGTAGCGCACCACTCTCCGTGTGTAGCGCCCTACTCGCTGTGTGTAGTGCCCCGCTCGCTGTGTGTAGCGCCCTACTCGCTGTGTGTAGTGCCCCGCTCGCTGTGTGTAGCGCACCACTCTCCGTGTGTAGCGCCCTACTCGCTGTGTGTAGTGCCCCGCTCGCTGTGTGTAGCGCACCACTCTCCGTGTGTAGCGCCCTACTCGCTGTGTGTAGTGCCCCGCTCGCTGTGTGTAGCGCACCACTCTCCGTGTGTAGCGCCCCACTCGCTGTGTGTAGTGCCCCGCTCGCTGTGTGTAGCGCCCCGCTCGCTGTGTGTAGCGCACCACTCTCCGTGTGTAGCGCCCTACTCGCTGTGTGTAGTGCCCCGCTCGCTGTGTGTAGCGCACTACTCTCCGTGTGTAGCGCCCTACTCGCTGTGTGTAGCGCCCCGCTCGCTGTGTGTAGCGCCCCGCTCGCTGTGTGTAGCGCACCACTCTCCGTGTGTAGCGCCCTACTCGCTGTGTGTAGTGCCCCGCTCGCTGTGTGTAGCGCACCACTCTCCGTGTGGAGCGCCCCACTCGCTGTGTGTAGTGCCCCGCTCGCTGTGTGTAGCGCACCACTCTCCATGTGTAGCGCCCTACTCGCTGTGTGTAGTGCCCCGCTCGCTGTGTGTAGCGCACCACTCTCCGTGTGTAGCGCCCTACTCGCTGTGTGTAGCGCCCCGCTCGCTGTGTGTAGCGCCCCGCTCGCTGTGTGTAGCGCACCACTCTCCGTGTGTAGCGCCCTACTCGCTGTGTGTAGTGCCCCGCTTGCTGTGTGTAGCGCACCACTCTCCGTGCGTAGTGCCCTACTCGCTGTGTGTAGCGCCCCGCTCGCTGTGTGTAGCGCACCACTCTCCGTGTGTAGCGCCCCACTCGCTGTGTGTAGCGCCCCGCTCGCTGTGTGTAGCGCACCACTCTCCGTGTGTAGTGCCCCGCTCGCTGTGTGTAGCGCACCACTCTCCGTGTGTAGCGCCCCATTCGCTGTGTGTAGCGCCCCGCTCGCTGTGTGTAGCGCACCACTCTCTGTGTGTAGCGCCCCACTCGCTGTGTGTAGCGCCCCGCTTGCTGTGTGTAGCGCACCACTCTCTGTGTGTAGCGCACCACTCTCCGTGTGTAGCGCCCCACTCGCTGTGTGTAGCGCCCCGCTCGCTGTGTGTAGCGCACCACTCTCCGTGTGTAGCGCCCCGCTCGCTGTGTGTAGCGCCCTAAGTTAGGTGATTAGCACTTGATTTAGTGCGCTAGTTCTTTCTTGGAGTGCTAACAATCAATTTAGCTGGATGTCAGAAGGATTAGCGCATGGCGCTAATTCTCCAATCTTTTAAAATTTAGTGTCCCAACCGGGACGATACCAAATTCCTAGCCCAAAGTGTTTTTAGTTAGTTAGATCAGATGATAGAAACATAGAAACATAGAAACATAGGAGCAGGAGTAGGCCATTTGGCCCTTCGAGCCTGCTCCACCATTCAATATGATCATGGCTAATCCTCTATCTCAATACCATATTCCCGCTCTCTCCCCATACCCCTTGACGCCTTTTGCGTCTAGAAATCTATCTATCTCCTTCTTAAATATATTCAGTGACTTGGCCTCCACAGCCTTCTGTGGTAGAGAATTCCACAGGTTCACCACCCTCTGAGTGAAGAAATTTCTCCTCATCTCAGCCCTAAATGTCCTACCCCGTATCCTGAGACTGTCACCCCATGGTGGCATAGTGGTTAGCACTGTTGCCTCACAGCGCCAGGGACCCGGGTTCGAATCCAGCCTTGGGCGACTGTCTGTGTGGAGTTTGCACATTCTCCCCGTGTTTGCGTGGGTTTTCTCCGGGTGCTCCGGTTTCCTCCCACAGTCCAAAGATGTGCGGGTTAGGTTGATTGGCTATGATAAATTGACCCTTAGTGTTAGGGGGATTAAATACGTGGGGTTACAAGGATAGGGTGGGATATGTGTTGGTGCAGGGGATCGGGTGGGATATGTGTTGGTGTAGGGGATCGGGTGGGATATGTGTCGGTGCAGGCTCGATGGGCCAAAATGGCCTCTATCTGCACTGTGGGGTTTCTGTGTGTTCTAGAACCCCCCAGCTAGGGGAAACACCCTCCCTGCATTCAGTCTGTCTAGCCCTGTCTGAATTTTATACGTTTCAATGAGAACCCCTCTCATTCTTCTAAACTCTAGTGAATACAGGCCTAGTCGACCCAATCTCTCCTCATACGACAGTCCTGCCATCCCAGGAATCAGTCTGGTGAACCTTCGCTGCACTCCCTCTATGGCAATATATCCTTTCTTAGGTAAGGAGACCAAAACTGCACACAGTACTCCCGGTGTTGTCTCATGATGCATGACATTCCAAACAGGGGCCCACAGCATGGCCTTGCCGCCCAGGCGAGCTGTCTGTTGTTTGTAAGTTGGGGTTTTGACTTTGTTAATGTATCTTTAATTTGACCAACGAAGGCCCAGCCTATGTTGCTTCCATTATTACGAATAACCATATTATAATGCTAAGGTAGGAGCTGGAGTTTGTTTAACAGAACTGCTTGCGAAGCTAATTAAAAGTTAATTAGTATAAAGGACCTAGAATAGAAGGAATTTACGGGAGTTAAGGCATCATCTCAGGATGGAATGGTCTGTTAGATTAAGGGGAGATGGTTTGGATCGCGGCTGGTTGAGCAGACAGCTCTAGCTTGGGGCCTCTGATTTAATGGCCCAAGTTTGTGCCTGGTACACGCGCTGGCTGCACCAGGGAGGACAGGCCTGGACGAGATAAGAGGGATCCAGATGGATTGGCCTTCAAAGCGTATAAACAAGAAAGACATGTGAGTGGAAAACGTAGGACCCCTTGAGGGGGGGTCTTCATCTGTAAGTTTAGACAAAGAACTCGACGTGCCATTGGACACCTTGTTTTAAGGGGAACCTCTTTCGGTTAAATGACCCACCCCTAAAAAGAGAATAAAAGGAAGACCTAGAGAGCCCTTTGCTCAGACAGTGGAGCGGAGAGCTCCCAAGAGTGGATCGATGGTCTAACACTCTTCCGAGAGTGGACCCATGCTGACCCTAGTCTAACACTCTTGGGTAGTTCAAGAAGAAGAGAGAGACACGTGAGGAGAAGGAGAACGAATAAGAAGAGGCGTTCGTGCATGCCAGCCATCTGTCCGATTGGGCAGCTGCTTGTCACGGTCGTATATTTTTGCTATATAACTAGTGTGTTATATTCCGTCCTAAACACTGATGAAACACAATGGGGGGAAAATTGGGTTGCTTTGCTTCTCCCGTTAGTGTTGCGGGGGGGGCGGGGGCTGCGCTAACGGGGCACAAAGCACCTAGTGCCCGGGCATGATGCCGCTAATGCCCCCCACGAAATTCAGCGGGAGGTTACCAGTGGCGGTAGCCGGTAGCGCCCTGCGGCGCTGGTCCTCCAGCGATGACGTCATCACCGTGCGCAGCATCCCGCTCGCAGCCCATCGCAAACTTTGGTCACGCCCCCTGACCTACCGCCAAACGCTATGTCCGACAGGGTCAGGGTGGTGTTTTTGCGGCCGCGACGGCACTATTAAAGGGCCGGTGCCGGGCAGCCATTTTTTTGGGTGAGCTGCCTGCCAGCACCTGTCTCCTCTCGCCTCCTCCTCTTGAGTGCCGGGCTGTTTTCCCGGCACCCCACTCTCTGGTGGTCCAGCAGGGCCCTGGTGCATGCTGTGCTAAGCCCCTCCCCTTTAATCAGGGGAGGGAGGCCTGTAATACCGCGGTGCTATGTGCCGACGCACGGGGCGCTGTTGAGCGTAGCACTGCAATATTGAATGGTAGCTCCCCAGGAAGGAGGGGGAGCGCTTCCAGTAGTGTCCCGCCTCCTGCTTGGGGCGCTACCACTGAATTTACGACATGGGGGTGCTAACTTTCCCCGGTGAAGTTAGCATCCCGAAGGGGCGGGACCCAATTTTTCCCCCAATATTCCCACCATATTAGTTTGCACTCGATTCTGATTACTTGAAAGACCAGAGATAAGTTAATCTCTACAGCCTCCCTTTCCTTTTCCTAAATCACTCGCCATCATTGGACTGTCCATGCTTCCTTTAAAACATGAATTTACATAATGGGTAGGTCGAGTTTTCCCCCTGTAAAGGCCTTGTACTATGTGTTGCCATTTGCACACTAATTTGAACTATCACACCACACGTGCTTCATGTCGTGAGGGCAACAGGACACTTGCACTTCAAACAGCTTGTCATAACTGGCTCAAATATCTATTCCTTGAGTCTTCATCTGGGCATTGCTATTGGTTTACCATTTCGTTCTTTGCGCAAGTCATGGAACTTTTTCACCTGCCATCAGAGATGGTGTTTTGCCAGACCCATTAAACAGGGAAAAAACGCTCTTTCCTCTCCAGAACCATTTGGACAGAAAGTTCTCTGTGAAATGCTCTTTCCCTGTGCAGGGTATGAGATATAATAACCTTGAATTACATGCCCCGCAGCTCATGCAGTGTCGAGGGTGACACATGTAGGAGTTGAGTAAAGTCAATTCAGAATCGTGAAGCTGGAATAATCAGAAATAAATTGGGATTGGCCACATTTCTGGTGTTAACACACTAAAGCGCTTAAGGATTACTCCCAGTGGAAAAGATTTGGAAGGATGGAAGTGTTAGCAAGCCCAAAAGTAGGGAGATACGATAGCAAAATACTGCAGATGTTGGAAATCCGAAATAACAACAGAAAACGCTGGAAAAACTCAGCAAGTCAGGCAACATCCGTGGAGAGAAATTTGAGTTGACGTTTCGGGTTTGACCCTTCTTCAAAACTGGAGAGAAAAGGAACTAGATCGAAGGCAGGGCTGCGATCGGACAAAAGAATAAAAGAACCAAAAGAAGTAAAAGAGATTAGAAGCTAGACGAGATGGTAATAGGCTGTGATTAGGTGTAAAGTGTACTGGCAGGGCAAAAGATAGCTGCCAGGTGTGAGAGAGAAACAAAAGGAAAGGGGGGGGGGGAAAGGAAAGGAGTGGAAAAATATAAGTGAAAATGAAATAGGGGCCGAGGTTATGATCTGAAATTGTTGAACTCGATATTGAGACCGGAAGGCTGCAGACTGCCTAATCGGAAGATGAGGTGCTGTTCCTCGAGTTTACGTTGAGCTTCCGTGGAACAGTACAAGAGGCCAAGGACGGTGAGGTCCGAGTGGGAATGGAGCGGTGAATTGAAATGACAGGCGACCGGAAGCTCGGGGTCACCCTTACGGACTGAACGGAGGTGTTCCGCAAAGCGGTCACCCAACCTGCGTTTGGTCTCCCCAATGTAGAGGAGACCGCATCGTGAGCAGCGAATACAGTATACTAGATTGCGAGAAGTACAAGTAAATCGCTGTTTCACCTGGAAGGGGTGTTTGGGGCCCTGGACAGTGGGGAGGGGGGAGGTATAGGGGCAGGTGTTACATCTCCTCCGCTTGCACGGGAAGGTGCCAGGCGAAGGGGAAGGGCTGTTTGGGGTGATAGAGGAGTGGACTAGGGTGTCTCGGAGAGAGCGGTCCCTGCGGAATGCTGAAAGGGGAGGGGAGGGGAAGATACGTTTGGTGGTGGGATCACTTTGGAGGTAGCGGAAATGCCGGAGGATGATCCGTTGAATGTGGAGGCTGGTGGGGTGAAAGGTGAGGACAAGGGGAACCCTATCGTGGTTCCGGGAGGGAGGGGCAGGGGTGAGGGCAGAGGTGCGGGAGATAGAACTGACACGGTCGAGGGCAGTGTCAACCACGGTAGAGGGGAATCCTCGGTTGTGGAAAAAGGAAGACATGTCTGAAGCACTGGTGTGGAAGGTGGCATCGTTGGAGCAGATACGGCGGAGGCGGAGAAACTGGGAGAATGGAATAGAGTCCTTACAGGAAGCGGGGTGGGAGGAAGTGTAGTCCAGGTAGCTGTGGGAGTCAGTGGGCTTGTAGTAAATATTGGTCGATAACCTATCCCCAGAGATGGAGACGGAGAAGTCGAGGAAGGGAAGGGAAGAGTCAGAGATGGACCATGTGAAGGTGAGGGAAGGGTGGAAATTGGAGGCAAAGTGAATGAAATTGTCAAGTTCGGGGCGAGAGCAGGAAACGGCACCGATACAGTCATCAATGTATCGGAAAAAGAGGTGAGGGAGGGGACCCGAGTAGGACTGGAACAAAGATTGTTCCACATAGCCCACGAAAAGGCAGGCATAGCTGGGACCCATGCGGGTACCCATGGCAACACCTTTGATTTGGAGGAAATGAGTGGAGTTAAAGGAGAAGTTGTTCAATGTGAGAACAAGTTCAGCCAGGCGGAGGAGGGTCGTGGTGGATGGGGACTGGTCGGGCCTCTGTTCGAGGAAGAAGCGGAGTGCCCTCAGGCCATCCGGGTGGGGGATGGAGGTGTAGAGGGATTGTACGTCCATGGTGAAAAGGAAGCGGTTGGGGCCAGGAAACTGGAAACTGTTAAAGTGGCGGAGGGCGTCCGAAGAGTCGCGGATGTAGGTGGGAAGAGACTGGACAAGGGGAGAAAAGATAGAGTCAAGATAGGAAGAGATAAGTTCCGTAGGGCAAGAACAGGCTGAAACGATGGGTCTACCAGGGCAGTCCTGTTTGTGGATCTTGGGAAGGAGGTAGAAGCGGGCTGTGCGGGGTTGGGGAACTATGAGGTTGGTGGCCGCGGGGGGAAGATCTCCAGAGGAGATGAGGTCAGTGACAGTCTTGGAAACGGTGGTTTGATGTTCGGTAGTGGGGTCATGGTCCAGGTGGAGGTAGGAGCAGGTGTCGGAGAGTTGGCGTTCAGCTTCCGCTAGGTAGAGGTCAGTACGCCAAACAACAACAGCACCACCCTTGTCAGCGGGTTTAATGACAATGTCAGGGTTGGATCTAAGAGAATGGAGTGCTGCAAGTTCAGAGGGAGGTAGGTTGGAGTGAGTGAGGGGAGCAGAGAAATGGAGACGGCTGATGTCACGGCGGCAGTTAGCGATGAAAAGATCTAGAGAGGGTAAGAGGCCAGGGGGAGGGGTCCAGGTAGAATGGGAATTCTGCAAGCGGGAGAAAGGGTCAGTTGTGCGGGGGGAGGACTCCTGGCCAGAGAAGTGGGCACGGAGACGAAGGCGGCGGAAAAAGAGCTCAGCATCGTGCCGAGCTCGAAATTCATTGAGGTGGGGGCGTAAGGGGATGAAGCTCAGGCCTTTGCTGAGGACTGATCGTTCAGGGTCAGAGAGTGGAAGGTCAGAGGGGATAGTGAACACACGGCAGGGGGTGAGATTGGGAGAAGGGGGGTCAGAGGAAAGTGAAGGGGAAGAAGGTTCCGGAGGGGCGTTGGTGTCCAAGAGTTGATGAAGCTTGCGATCCTTGACATCGGAAAGGAAGAAGAAAAGTTTTTTGTTGAAGTAACAACCTGAGAACCGAAAGCAAGTAACATATCCCCTGATTCTCTGTTCATTGGCTTTATGAATAAATCCTGATTCCTTTCAATAATTGTGCAGATGCATTTTACAAATATGCATTCTAGGCTTGGCATGTGAATATTAGGAAAATAAAAACAGGTGGTTGGAAAATTGTGGGGAGCACGACTGTGATAAGCGCTCCTGGTGGACAAGGATCCGCATGAGTTGTGGCTTTCCTAAAACTGAGCCTGTACTGTCGATTCTACTATGCTTCCGAAGTTAATATCGAATTCCAAGCTGGTGCTGTGATTATGCTGGCACCCGTACAATGATTAAATCAGACCTTCCATCCACTGCCAAGCACTGCTTCAATCACTTTTACATTCATTTCAAACCGCAGCAAAGATTCAGCACAATTTTATGCAGTGAATTATGTGGATTAAGAAGCATGGGGGGGGGCGCGATGGGGGTGGATTCTGTGATCCAAGGCTCCCAGCAGGATTGCCTTTCACCTCCTCAGGGCATCTCACAGCCTGTCACAGCCAATGAAGTACTTTTGAAGTGTAGTCGATGTTTTGTAAGGAAATGTGGCAGCTAATTTGTGCACAGCAAGCTCCCACATAGAGCACTGTGACAAATTACCGGTTAATCCATTTTTTTTGGAGATGTTGGTTGAATGATAAATGTTGGCCAGGACACCGGGGAGAACTCCCCTGCTCTTCGAATGGTGCGGTGGGATCTTTTACATCCACCTGAGAGGCAGACAGGGCCTTGGTTTAATGTCTCATCTGAAAGACGACACCTCCAAAAATGCAAAGAAAGACATACATTTATACAGCACCTTTTACAACCTCAGGACATTCCAAAGCATTTTCCAGCCAATTAAGTACTTTTGAAGTGTAGTCACTGTGGTAATGTAGGAAACGCGGCAACCAATTTTGCAAATCACAAACACAGCAATGAGATAAATGACCAGATAATCTGTTTTAGGTGTTGGTAGAGGGATAAATGTTGTTTGGGACAACTCCCTTGCTCTTCTTCAAATACTGCCATGGGATCATTTACATCCACCTGGGATGGGCTTTTATGTCCCTTAATACTGCACTGAAGCATCAGCCCGGAACTTGCACTCCAAGTCTCCTAGAGTAGGACTTGAACCGATAACCTTCTGACCTCAAAGGTGTGAGCACTACCAGTGGGCTAAACCCACAGCTAATGTAGACAGGAAATGTACAGGCTACACACCCATAATGCCCTAGACTGCGCTGCCTGCAGGTTATGCTCTCCACTGAGAGCATTGGATGGCAGAATCATGTCTTCTTTTGGATGAGACGTTAACCGAGGCCCAGTCAGCTCTCTCAGGTAGATGTAAAAGATTCACGGCATTATTTCATAGAATCATAGAATCATAGAAAGTTACAGCACGGAAGGAGGCCATTTCGGCCCATCGTGCCCGCGCCGGCCAACAAAGAGCTATCCAGCCTAATCCCACTTCCCAGCTCTTGGTCCGTAGCCCTGCAGGTTACAGCATCCCAAGTGCGCATCCAAGTACTTATTAAATGTGGTTAGGGTTCCTGCCTCTACCACCCTTTCAGGCAGTGAGTTCCAGACCCCCACAACCCTCTGGGTGAAGAAATTTCCCCTCAAATCTCCTCTAAACCTTCCCCCAATTACTTTAAATTTGTGCCCCCTGGTTTTTGACCCCTCTGCTAAGGGAAATAGGTCCTTTCTATCCACTTTATCTATGCCCCTCATAATTTTATACGCCTCAATAAGGTCTCCCCTCAACCTCCTCTGTTCCAAGGAAAACAGACCCAGCCTATCCAGTCTTTCCTCATAGCTAAGGTTCTCTACTCTCGGCAACATCCTTGTAAATCTCCTCTGTACCCTCTCTAGTGCAATCACATCTTTCCTGTAATGTGGTGACCAGAACTGCACGCAGTACTCTAGCTGAGGCCTAACTAGTGTTTTATACAGTTGAAGCATAACCCCCCTGCTCTTGTATTCTATGCCACGGCTAATAAAGGCAAGCATTCCGTATGCCTTCTTAACCACCTTATCTACCTGGCCTGCGAACTTCAGGGATCTGTGGACATGCACTCCAAGGACCCTTTATTCCTCTACACTACTCAGTGTCCTACCATTTAATGTGTATTCCCTTTCCTTGTTAGCCCTCCCCAAATGAATTACCTCACACTTCTCCGGATTGAATTCCATTTGCCACTGTTCTGCCCACCTGACCAATTTATTGAGATCTTCCTGCAGTCTACAGCTTCCTTCTTCAGTATCAACCACACAGCCGATTTTAGTATCATCTGCAAATTTCTTAATCATACCCCCTATATTCAAGTCAAGATCATTGATATATACCACAAAAAGCAAGGGACCTAGTACTGAGCCCTGCGGAACCCCACTGGAAACAGCCTTCCAGTCACAAAGACACCCATCAACCATTACCCTCTGCTTCCTGCCTCCGAGCCAGTTTTGAATCCAACTTGACACTTTGCCCTGGATCCCATGGGCTTTTAACATTGTTATCAGTCTGCCATGTGGAACCTTATCAATAGCCTTGCGAAAGCCCTTACACACTACATCAAATGCACTATCCTCATCTACCCTCCTTGTTACCTCCTCAAAAAATTCAATCAAGTTTGTCAGACACGACCCTCCCTTAACAAATCTGTGCTGACTATCCTTGATTAATCCGTGTCTTTCTAAATAAAGATTTATCCTGTCCTTCAGAATTCTTTCCAATAATTTTCCCACCACCGAGGTGAGGCTGACTGGCCTGTAATTACTCGGTCTATCCTTTTTTCCCTTTTTAAACAAGGGTACCACATTAGCAGTCCTCCAGCGCCACACCTGAAGCCAGAGAGGATTGGAAAATGATGGTCGGGGCCTCTGCTATTTCCTTTTTTGCTTCGCTTAACAGCCTGGGATACATTTCATCCGGGCCTGGAGATTTATCCACTTTTAAAGATGCTAAACCCCTTAATACTTCCTCTCTCACTATGTTTATTTCATCTAATATTTCACACTCCTCCTCCCCGATAGCAATGTCTGCTTCGCCCCTCTCCTTTGTGAAAACAGACGCAAAGTATTCATTAAGAACCCTACCTGTTGAGTCTGAGTGTCCCAGATATGCTTATTCTAAATCACTGGACACAGACAACAAGAATAACTTAAACAGGCCTTTACTAATCGAAGGTCAGGGCTGAACTGCTTAGCAAATTACTACACAGAGTTTATATACCGGTGTGGTCACCACCGGTACTACAATATACAGTAGCCAAGAGAAAGTAGTCCATCTCTTAAGGTAGTCTCTTAAGGTGGTACAGGTTACATACACCACAATTCCTCCCTTTTTAGCTTAACAGTGTACATCCCAATTTAAACATAACATGGATAACATATATACAACTTCATGCAAAACTGTTCAAAGATTCAGTCTCTGAGGAGGCCTCCTGATCCGAGTTGGATAACGCCTTTCAGGGGTCTCTGATTCTCGTTGCTGGGGTGACTCATCTAGTTGATCTCTTATGGGTTGGACATCATCAGATACATTGGCGTCTGAGGTAGATGCTTCAGGTTCACTAACTTCTTCCACTGGTGTCTCTGTCATAGTCATGGGTTCGACCCTTGTTCTCGATTCTACAAGTTGGTCAGCATGACGTCGTATTACGTTTTCACCAATATCTACCGTGTACATCAGGGGTCCTTGTCTGGCACGAATTGTTCCAGATTGCCATTTCTCATTCTTATAGTCCCGGGCTAACACTGGTTGTCCTATTTCGAAACTCCGAGTGGTCTTGTTATTTATCACAGAAAATCACAGAAACCCCACAGTGCAGATAGAGGCCATTTCGGCCCATCGAGCCTGCACCGACACATATCCCACCCGATCCCCGTAACCCCTACACCAACACATATCCCACCCTATCCCTGTAACCCCACGTATTTAATCCCCCTAACACTAATGCTGGAACTGTTTGTTTTCGACTTCCCTCCGCACATTTGGTTTTAACAAGTCCAACCTGGACCGCAACCTCCTGTTATAGAACATCACGGCAGGGCTTTGATTTGTCACTGCATGAGTGGCGTTTCGATATGCCATTAGGAAATTGTCCACCTTGTGTTGTAGTGGAATCTGGTCTTCGCTCATGGCCTTTATCGCCTTTTTGAACGTTTGTACAAATCTCTCGGCCAACCCATTTGTAGTCGGATGATATGGGGCAGAGGTATAATGTTTCACCCCATTCTTCTTCATGAATTTCTGGAATTCTTCTGACACGAACTGCGGTCCGTTGTCTGAACATATTTGTTCTGGCAATCCATTTCTTGCGAATATCGTTCTTAGAACTGCGATCGTCTTTTCCGAGGTAGTGGTCGCCATCTTAATCACTTCTGGCCATTTAGAATGTGCGTCTACCGCGATTAAGGAGTCCATGAATGGACCTGCGAAGTCAATATGTACACGTTGCCATGGGGTTGAAGGCCATTCCCATGGATGCAGCGGTGCAATTGGAGGTGCATTTTGAACTTTTTGGCACCCTGAGCAGCTTTTAGTCAGATCCTCTATTTGTTGGTCGCTACCTGGCCACCACACATAAGCCCTAGCAAGGCTTTTCATCTTGACTCCCCCCAGATGACCTTCATGCAGTTCCTTTAGAACTCTCTCTCTTAATTTAGGAGGAATAATCACCCTTGTTCCATACATCAATGTTCCTTGACAGACGGACAGCTGTTCTCGTCTGGCTGAGAATGCCGGTAACAGTGGTTCACCATGAGCTGGCCATCCCTTCACTGTCAATTCGTAGACCCGAGACAGTGTCGGGTCGTTCCTGGTTTCCCTCTCAATACTTGCATTGGTGACTGGTAAACATTTGATGATGGTCGAGTGAAATAACTCAACAGGGTCAACTGTCGGTGCCTCTTCCACTGTAGGTAGTGGCAGGCGCGACAGCCCATCAGCATTACCATGTTGCTTTGTACCTTTGAATTCGATCTGATATTGATGTGCCTCTAGGAAAAGGGACCATCTCTGGAGCCTCTGCGCTGTCATCACCGAAACACCCTTCTTAGGGTTAAAAATGGAAACCAACGGCTGGTGGTCTGTCAGCAGCGTAAACTTTTGCCCTTGCAGGTAATGATTAAATTTTTTTACTCCCCACACAAGGCTGAGAGCCTCCCTATCTATCTGAGCATAGTTGCGCTCAGCGGAGGTCAATGATCTGGATGCGAATGCGACTGGTCTTTCCAAGCCATTTGGCAACTTATGTGAGAGCACTGCCCCAATACCATATGGAGAAGCATCACAAGCTAAACGAATAGGCAGCGTTGGGTTAAAGTGAGCCAACACTTCCTTAGAGGTGATCAATGCCTTGCTTTTGTGACAGGCCCACTTACAGTCTTCGCTCCACTTCCATGGCACTCCCTTCTGCAAAAGAGCGTTCAGCGGGTGTAGCACCGTGGATAAATTTGGCAGAAACTTATGGTAATAGTTAATCAACCCTAGGAACGACCTCAACTGGGATACATTTTCCGGAGCGGGAGCCTTCACAACAGCTTCGATCTTGTCAGGTGACTTGTGAAGCCCCTCCTGGTCAATGACGTGACCACAGTACGAGATTTGCTTCTGAAAGAACTCAAATTTCTGGCGATTAACTCGAAGTCCATATTCTTTCAATCTGGTGAGCACCTGTTCCAAATTTGCAAGGTGTTCCTCATCATCATCTCCTGTAATCAGAATGTCGTCCAGGTAGCATTGTGTGCCTGGAATTCCCTGTAATACCTGCTCCATGGCCCTTTGCCAAATTGCTGGAGCCGATGCCACTCCAAAAACTAATCTATTACACCGATATAAGCCCTTATGCGTGTTGATCGTGAGATACTGGCGTGACGCTTCATCAACTTCCATCTGTAAGTACGCCTGCGCCAGGTCTATCTTGGTGAAGTGTTTCCCGCCAGACAACGAAGCGAAGATATCCTCAATCCGTGGAAGCGGATATTGCACCGTGTGAAGCACCGGATTAACAGTGATCTTGAAATCGCCACAGATGCGAACCTTCCCCGG
Organism: Somniosus microcephalus; assembly: GCF_052327205.1. Lineage (NCBI taxonomy): Eukaryota > Metazoa > Chordata > Chondrichthyes > Squaliformes > Somniosidae > Somniosus > Somniosus microcephalus. The sequence continues at coordinate 39,788,292 of NC_141013.1, forward strand.
TTCCCCCGGCTTGTTACTCGATGAACGCTTCATGACGGGAACAATGGGCGTGGCCCATTCACTCCAGTCCACCTTTGACAGTACTCCGGAACGTTCTAGTCCTTCCAGCTCAGCTTCCACAGCAGGTCGTATCGCATAAGGTACCGGTCTAGCTTTGAAAAATTTCGGGTTTGCATGTTCTTCAACCTTGATGTTTGCCGTAATTCCTTTCAGTGTTCCCAGTCCCTGCTGGAACACCTCTTTAGCATCGTCCAATATTCTGGACAGTCGTTTAGGTTTGACATCATCCTTTTTACCGGAATCTACAGTTAGTGCTTTTAAGGAATGCCAGTCCATATTTATTCTCCTGATCCATTCCCGTCCCAGTAGTGGTGGACCTCCCTCAGGTAACACATATAAGTCCATTCCTCGGCTTTCTTTACCCTTGTGGACCACCTTTACCTTTATCTTTCCAATGGGGTATACTCTTTGCCCCGTGTATGTTTTCAATACAATCTCCGTATCCCTTAGGGGAATGTGTGGAAATAACCTTTTGTAATCTTGCTTATTCATGACCGTCAATGCCGATCCAGTGTCCAATTCCATCTTCACTTGGACTCCTGCTATCTGAAGTGTGACCCAGATAGTTTGGTGGTCTGCTGTGTTACCCACATTATGTATTCTTAGACAACCCAGTTCCTTACTGCTGGAGTCTGAATCCGTCTTCTGTTCATCCGAACTGTTCTCTGTCACCTTGTGTACCTTTTTGCACTTTTCCTGCGGTGACTTTTTGTTGCTGGTCTTCTTTCCTGACCGGCATACTTTAGCTATGTGACCGAGCTTGCCACATTTTCTGCATTCCTGATTTTTGAACCAGCACTGGTTCTGATCGTGCGTTGTCCTTCCGCAACGATAACACTTTACTGCACCCAATGCCATTTGATTGGTGCTGAGTTCCGATGACCTTAGCTGCATTTCCGCGGTGCCTCTTGCCGCGGCCTCATGCGATGCTGCAATGGTGACAGCTTTATCAAGCGTAAGGTCCTTTTCCTCTAGCAGTCGCTTTTGTGTTCCTTCTTTTAATAATCCACACACGAATTTATCTCTCAGAGCATCTGCTAGTCCTGTACCAAACTGACAGTACTTTGATAACTTGCGCAGTTCAATTAAGAATTCAGCGTTGCTTTCCTCTTTCCGCTGCGTTCTTCTGTAAAATTTAAATCGTTCCGCTATCAGCAGCGGCGTGGGGTTTAAATGTTCTTGCAGGATATTAACAATATTTGCGAAAGTCTGATCCGCCGGTTTATCTGGTGTTACAAGGTGCCTCAATAACCCGTACGTCTTCGCACCCATTGAGTTTAATAAGGTTAGTGCTTTCTTATCATCTGGTACCTCATTTGCTGTACAATAAACTTCAATGCGTTCTACATACGTGGCCCAATCTTCAACATTGCTATCAAAAGCAGTGATGTTACCGTGTTTAGGCATCCTTGAGAGTTTCTTTAAATATTTTATTTTTCCAAAATGGCGGCTTCCCGCGCTTGTCTTCTTCCCCCGCCTACTAAAATGGCGGCTTCCCGCGCTTGGCGGCTTTTCCCGCGCTTGTCTTCTTCCCCCGCCGACTACAATGGCGGCTTCCCATGCTTGTCTTCTTCCCCCGCTGGCTACAATGGCGATGACCGCGCTGTTGCCGTTCTCGCCTCCCAGCGGTTCTTAATTTCCCCGACGCTGCTTTTGCTCCCCCGCGGTTCTTGTGGGCATTAACGCTTCCCTCGTTGCTGCGCCTCTCAGCCCCGATTGCAGCCCGGCCCTTTACACCGGCTGCGGTCGAGTTCTCCGCGGTTCTCGTGGCATTAACGCTGCCCTTGTCACTGCGCCTCTCGGCCCCGATTGCAGCCCGGCCCTTTTCACCGGCTGCGGTCGAGTTCTCCGCCCTTTTTCCTCCGGTTTCCCTCCCCTTCTCCACTGACAACGCGGCCGACTTTCTGCCCGTGTCGCTAGATCGGCTTACCCACCACCATGGTAGAAGGATGATCACTGCCTGTCGCTGATGGAGGACTTCGTGGTCAGTAATTTCAACCCGGGTTCTCAATGCCTCCCGTGCGATGCGGTGCTCAGCAGGATGATGAGGGCGGATGCCTCTTCTCGACGCCCGTTCTGAGGACGAAGCTGCCTTGGATGCAAAACTGCCGCAGGGTAAGATCGGACTCGTCGCCACTGTTGAGTCTGAGTGTCCCAGATATGCTTATTCTAAATCACTGGACACAGACAACAAGAATAACTTAAACAGGTTTTTACTAATCGAAGGTCAGGGCTGAACTGCTTAGCAAATTACTACACAGAGTTTATATACCGGTGTGGTCACCACCGGTACTACAATATACAGTAGCCAAGAGAAAGTAGTCCATCTCTTAAGGTAGTCTCTTAAGGTGGTACAGGTTACATACACCACACTACCAACATCTCCCGCCTCCACACACAGATTACCCTCATGATCGCTAATAGGTCCTACCCTTTCTTTAGTTATCCTCTTACTCTTAATATATTTATAAAACATCTTTGGGTTATCCTTGATTTTACTTGCCAAGAATTTTTCATGCTCTCTCTTTGCTTTCCGAATATCCTTTTTAATTGCACCCCTGTTCTGTACTCCTCTAAAGATTCTGGAGTATTTAGCACTCGGTATCTGTCATACGCCTCCCTTTTTTTCTTTATCCTACCCTATATGTCCCTAGACATCCAGGGGGCTCTAAATTTGTTAGTCTCACCTTTTTTCTTTAAGGGCACATGTTTGGTCTGAACCCTCCGGATCTCCTCCTTGAATGCCTCCCACTGCTCTGACACTGATTTACCTTCAAGTAGCTGTTTCCAGTCTACTATGGCTAAATCCCCTCTGAGCTTAGCAAAATTTGTTTTCCCCCAGTTTAGAATGTTTATACCTAGCCTATCCTTGTCCTTTTCCATAATTACCTTATATCTAACTGAATTATGGTCACTAGCACCAAAATGCTCCCCCACTGATACGCCTTCTACCTGCCAAGCTTCATTCCCTAAAAATAAGTCCAGAACCGCCCCCTCCCTTGCTGGGCTTGCTACATACTGGCTAAAAATTTCAAAGAAGAGCAGGGGAGATCGACCAGTGTCCTAGCCAATACTTATCCCTCAATCAAGACCAATAAAACAGATTAATCTGGTCATTATCACATTTCTGTTTGTGGGACCTTGCTGTGCGAAAATTGGCTGCCGTGTTTCCTACATTTAAACAATGACTATACTTCAAAATTAATCAAAATGCTTTGAAATTTCCTGCGATTGTGAACGACGTTATAGAAATATAAGCCCCTTCTTTCTGTTTTTCTACATGGCTACATTAACACTCACACGCCTGGAGGTGACGGAGGTGTATGAGGGTTTCAGTGGCAGTGGAGCTGAATTCGGGACAGAGACGGGGAGAAGTAGGCAGTCTTGGATGTGAGGATTGCTCAATGAATGTGGACAGCGTATGTCACTGCAGCAGAATTTCCAGTGTTTGAGGTTAGGCCGATTCTCCCATTCTGACTGTTGGTTAACATAAATCACTGAGCCCAATCCTAGCGCAGATCCCGTGTGTAGCTGCAGCTAAAATTGTCGTTTCACAGAAATCACAGAAATCACAGAAACCTCACAGTACAGATAGAGGCCATTTCGGCCCATCGAGCCTGCACCGACACATATCCCACCCGATCCCCGTAACCCCTACACCAACACATATCCCACCCTATCCCCGTAACCCCACGTATTTAATCCCCCGAACACTAAGGGTCAATTTTTATCATAACCAATCAACCTAACCCGCACATCTTTGGACTGTGGGAGGAAACCGGAGCACCCGGAGAAAACCCACGCAAACACGGGGAGAATGTGCAAACTCCACACAGACAGTCGCCCGAGGCCGGATTCGAACCCGGGTCCCTGGCGCTGTGAGGCAACAGTGCTAACCACTATGCCACCGTGCTGTTTACTAAAGAGGAACCCAGTACAACGAAATCAGTGTTAGGCAGGTTGCAGGGCTTATATGAGGGTTTGCAAAATAAAAGGTGGTGGTAGAGCCAGCATTCGTTGCTGAAAGAATGACTTCATCAGTATTCGGACTTTGCTCACTGCTGGTGGATACTTTACGGTCAATTTTCCAAATGCAGTTCCTAGAGGGGCGTCTCATCCAACCATCAATTCACTAAAATCAGTCTCATCCATCCCACTAAAATCTCCAGTGCGCTGCCCATGATTAATCCGCCATTTCCTGATCAGCTTTTTTTTATTCGTTCCTGGGATCTGGGCGTCGCTGGCAAAGCCAGCATTTATTGCCCATCCCTAATTGCCCTTGAGAAGGTGGTGGCGAGCCGCCTTCTTGAATCGCTGCAGTCCGTGTGGTGAAGGTGCTCCCACAGTGCTGTTAGGGAGGGAGTTCCAGGATTTTGACCCAGCGACGATGAAGGAACGGCGATATATTTTCAAGTCAGGATATTGTGTGACTTGGAGGTGTTGGTGTTCGCATGCACCTGCTGCCCTTGTCCTTCTAGGTGGTAGAGACCACAGGTTTGGGAGGTGCTGTCAAAGAAGATTTGGTGAGTTGCTGCAGTGCATCTTGTAGATGGTACACACTGCAGCCACGGTACACCGGTGGTGGATGGATTGAATGTTTAAGGTGGTGGATGGTGTGCCAATCAAGCGGGCTGCTTTGTCCTGGATGGTGTGGAGGTTCTTCAGTGTTGTTGGAGCTGCACTCATCCAGGCAAGTGGAGATTATTCCATCACACTCCTAACTTGTGCCTTGTAGATGGTGGAAAAGCTTTGGAGAGTCTGGAGTCACCACCGAATGCCCTGCCTCTGACTTGCTCTTGTAGCCACAGTATTTATGTGGCTGGTGCAGTTAAGTTTCTGGTCAATGGTGACCCCCCAGAATGTTAATGATGGGGGATTCGGTGATGGTAATGCTGTTGAATGTCAAGGAGCAGTGGTTAGACGCTCTATTGTTGGAGATGGTCATTGCCTGGCACTTGTGTGGCACAAATGTTACTTATCACTTATCAGCCTAAGCCTGAATGTCGTGAAGGTCTTGCTGCATGCGGGCATGGACTGCTTCATTATCTGAGGAGTTGCAAATGGAACTGAACACTGTGCAATCATCAGTGAACATCCCCACTTCTGACGTTATGATAGAGGGAAGGTCATTGATGAAGCAGCTGAAGATGGTTGGGCCTAGGACACTGCCCTGAGGAACTCCTGTAGCGATGTCCTGGGGCTGAGACGATTGACTTCCAACCACCACAACCATCTTCATTTTTGTCAGGTATCACTTCAGCCAGTGGAGAGTTTTCCCATAGAGTTCAATTTTACTAGGGCTCCTTGATGCCACACTCAATCAAATGCTGTCAAGGGCAGTCACTCTCAGCTCACCTCTGGAATTCAGCTCTTTTGTCTGTGTTTGGACCAAGGCTGTAAGGAGGTCTGGAGCTGAGTGGTCCAGGCGGAACCCAAACTGAGCATCGGTGAGCAGGTTATTGGTGAGTAAGTGCTGTTTGAGAGCACTGCCGACGACATCTTCCATCACTTTGCTGATGATTGAGAGAAGACTGCCGGGACGATAATTGGCTGGATAGGATTTGTCCAGCTTTTTGTGGACAGGACATACCTGGGCAGTTTTTTACATTGTCGGGTAGCCAGTGTTGTAGCTGTACTGGAACAACTTGGCTAGAAGCACGGCTAGTTCTGGAGTACAAGCCTTCAGCAAGACAGCCGGGATGTTGTCGAGGCCCTTAGCCTTTGCTGTATCCAGTGTGCTCAACCGTTTCTTGATATCACATGGAGTGAATCACATTGGCTGTAGACTGGCTTCTGTGATGGTGGGGACCTCGGGAGGATGCTGAGATGGATCATCCACTTGGCACTTCTGGCTGAAGATGGTTGCAATCGCATCAGCCTTGTCTATCCTATTTAGCACAATGGTAGTGCCACATAACACGATGGAGGGAATCCTCAGTGTGAAGACGGAACTTCATCTCCAGAAGCACTGTGCGGTGGTCACTGCTGCCAATACTGTCATGGACATATGCATCTGCAACAGGTAGATTGGTGAGGACGAGGTCAAGTAGGTTTCTGCCTTGTGTTGGTTCTCTCACCACTTGTTGCAGGCCTAGTCTGGCAGCTATGTCCTTCAAGATGTAATGATATCAGCAAATAGAGATGGTATTTGCCTGTTCGATTATGATGCCTTAATAGCATGTTTGCATGTATTGATTGCTTGTGCCTGACCAGCAGAGGGCATGTGACCGAGAGAAGCAAGGCAGTCAGTTTTAGTTTCAGTTTCGTTCTAGATGCATCACTAGCATCGTGTCTCCTGTAAAAGCTGTATAAAAGAGTTGAACAAGCTTTAGATTAAAAGTCATTCTCTTTCATAAATGTCTCGTCATTGAACCCACAAAGAAATCAATACACAAGACTCGGCCAGCTCGGTCAGTAGTGTTGCTACCGAGCCACTCTTGGCGGTGGACATTGAAGTCCCCCACCCAGAGTACATTCAGTGCCCTTGCTACTCTCAGTGCTTCTTCCAAGTGGTGTTCAATATGGAGGAGTACTGATTCATCAGCTGAGGGAGGGCAGTAGGTGGTAATCAGCAGGAGGTTTCCTTGCCTATGCTTGACCTGATGCCATGAGACTTCAGGGGGTCCAGTGTCAATGTTGAGGACTCCCAGGGCCACTCCTTCCCGACTGTATACCACTGTTCCACCACCTCTGGTGGGTCTGTCCTGCTGATGGGACAGGACATACCCAGGGATGGTGATAGAGGAGTCTGGGACATTGGAAAGATATGATTCTGTGAGTATGACTATGTCAGGCAGTTGCTTGACTAGTCTGTGGGACAGCTCTCCCAATTTTGGGTCAAGTCCTCAGATGTTAGTGAGGAGGACTTTGCAGGGTCGACTGGGCTGGGTGTGCCTTTGTCGCGTCTGAAGCTGGTGCCTAGGTTGACCCATCGGGTTTTATTCTTATTATTGTTTTTTGTAGCAGTTTGTTTCAACTGAGTGGCTCGCTGGGCCATGTCAGAGGGCAGAGGTCAACCACATTGTTGTGGGTCTGGAGTCACATATAGGCCAGACCGGGTAAGGACGGCAGATTTCCTTCCCTAAAGGACATTAGTGAACCAGATGGGTTTTTACAACAATCATAGTTTCATGGTCACCATTACTGATCCTAGCTTTTTATTCCAGATTTATTTAAATAACTGAATTTAAATTCCCCAGCTGCCGTGGTGGGATTTGAACTCACGTCTCTGGATCATTACAATAGCAAAATACTGCGGATGCTGGAAATCTGAAATAACAACAGAAAATGCTGGAAATACTCAGCAGGCCAGGCAGCATCCATGGAGAGAGAAACAGAGTTAACGTTTCAGGTCTGGGACCCTTCATCAGAACTGGAAAAAGCTGGAGATGTAACAGATATTAAGCAGGTGCAGAGACAGGGGGGTGGGGGGGGGGGGGTTAGGAGGGGAGGAAGGAATAGAAAGAACATGCTGTACTTTTGTAAGAGGCAGGAAAGATAAAATGTTGCAAATGGGGATGGCAAAAATCTTACAGCATGAAAAATGGGGGCAGGGATTATTATCTGAAATTGTTGAACTCGATGTTGAGTCCGGAATGCTGTAAAGTGCCTAATCGAAAGATGGGGTGCTGTTCCTCGAGCTTACGTTGAGCTTCATTGGAACAATGCAATAGCCCGAGGACAGAGAGATCAGAGTGGGAGTGAAGCGGTGAATTAAAGTGACAGGCGACCGGAAGCTCAGGGTCACCCTTACGGACTGAACGGAGGTGTTCCTCAAAGCAGTCGCCCAATCTGCGTTTGGTCTCCCCAATGTAGAGGAGACCACATCGTGAGCAGCGAATACAATATATTAAATTGCAAGAAGTACAAGTAAATCGCTGTTACACCTGGAAAGGGTGTTTGGGGCCCTGGACAGTGGGAAGGGAGGAGGTAAAAGGGCATGTGTTGCATCTCCTGCGTTTGCATGGGAAGGTGCCAGGCGAAGGAGAAGGGCTGTTAGGGGTGATTGAGGAGTGGACCAGGGTGTCGCGGAGGGTGTGGTCCCTTCGGAATGCTGAAAGGGGAGGGGAGGGGAAGATGTGTTTGGTGGTGGGATCACGTTGGAGGTGGCGGAAATGGCGGAGGATGATCCGTTGAATGTGGAGACTGGTGGGGTGAAAGGTGAGGACAAGGGGAACCCTATCGTGGTTCTGGGAGGGAGGGGAAGGGGTGAAAGCAGAAGTGCAGGAAATATAACGGACACGGTCAAGGGCCGTGTCAACCACGGTAGAGGGGAATCCTCGGTTGAGGAAAAAGGAAGCACTGTCCAGGCCTCTGGATTACTAGTCCAGTAATATAAGCACTATGCCACCGTACCCCTCTCCCCTGCATAGCCAACAGGAGAGGCTCCTCGCCCATTGGGCACGTCTGGAAGGTTGTCTCTTGTGCATTGTTTCCGTGAGACCTCTGGTACTACTTTACGCCCTCTGTTCTTTACTGTTTCTATTTCTGGTCTTGCTGCTGGGCTTTAGGACCAGTTGACCTAAACCTCCCTTCCGTACATCTTTGTTAAGTTTTTCAGCTGAACGGTCATGGGGCGTGGATCCAACATGCATGTGTAGCTGGAAAACTCCATCAAAGGTGACACACCACACACAGAATTAGTGTACTTTGGATAATTCAATGTTGATGCGGGGGGCGGGCGGGGTTAAAAACAATTCTAAATTATCGGAAGTAGACCGAGACACCCAGGCTTCAGCACATGTCTGAGGCAAAGCCACAAATCTTCTTTCTATCCGGGGCCTAGACAGAGTGGATAGGAAGGACGTATTTCTATTAGCAGGGAGGTCAATAACTAGGGGGCATAGGTTCAAACAGCTGTCAAACGCTGATATTTCATCTGTCAAGAACTCTTGACAGATGAAATTTCAGTCTGTGACGTCACCTGTTGCCGGGTGGCCCTTAATTGGCCCGCTGAGCCCGCTGGGCGGGCTCAACAAGGTCAATCAAGGGAAAATCGCGCGGATTGGCCGGACTTCGAAGTAGGCGGCTCAAAAACCCAAAAAGGGAAGTCCCGCCTTCTTCCCGACAGGTTCGGGATAATCTACCCCCATGGGTCGAATAGCTACCTTCTGTGCTGTAAACGTCTATCATTCTGTGATCCGGGTTGCGATTGCTAAAATCCCAATGAATGAGAAAGTTAAACAAATAATTGTAAAGAAAAACAAACTGCAGTTCATTTTTATGAAATCTGATGAATTGTTTCCTCAGCCTTCTATTTCAACCAAACTACAGCAACAACAATAAAAACAGGAGCCTTGCATTTATTTAAAATACAGTAAAAATGATTGAAGCGTTTTGTTGAAGAAAGTATTTGATTTGAATACTTCCATTTAGAAAGGGCTGTAAAATGTCCTGATGGTTTTATTATGTATTGTTGTGTTTAATGCTAGACTTGAACTAGGAATTTTTCATTCTGACTTCCTATTCCCTCGTTCCGTTCAACGCGCCACATCTCCAACTGATTATTGCTTGATATGCATCTGTGCCTCTTTGTACCTCCTCCAGCCCCTCCAAAGCATTCCAGATCTTCTTGCCACAAGTGACTGAGCGCCCCATGCTGTTGCTGTCTGTCAGCCCGTGGGTCAGACTTTCTCATTAACAGCTGATGTCACTCATCCCAACACTTTCCATTTTCATGTGCAGTAAGGAGAGAGAGTTGCAGAAGCATTCACTTTCACAAACTCCCTTCCGTCAGCTGCCTGCAAAACCGATTTCCTTTAAGAAAAGGGGGAAAATTGCTTTGCTTTGTGCCTCCCGTTAACGCCCGGGGGGGGGTGGGGACCCAGCGGCGCCCGTGAAATTCAGCGGGAGGTCAGCGGTGCTGGTAGCCAGTAGCGGCCCGCTCACGCCCCGGCCACAAACTTCAGTCACGCTCCCTGACCTACCGCGAGTAGACACTGGAAAACATGTGACAAATACATAGGGCTAAAAATTGAGTAGCGCCCTAACTTCGCCGGGGCGCTATAAGTTGTGCCCCAGAAAAATTAGCGTCCCCGCGCCGGAAATTGAGTGGTCGCGCCCCAAGAGGGAAGTGGGGCACTACTGGAAGCGCCCCGCATCCCTCTTGGGGCGCTGTGAGTCAATATTGCGGCGTTATGTGCCGCACCGCCACACGCTGCGGCACGTCGTGCCGTGGTATTGCAGGCCTTCCTCCCCTTCTTAAAGGGGAGGGGCCTTGTGCAGCGCGACCTGGGGCCCAGCTGGGCCCCCGGGGATCAGGAGTGCAGGCAAAAGAGCCCGGCACTCAAGAGACGTGCCGGGCTCTTGGAGCGCAGCCAGCACTCCGTGGGGGGGGGGGCGTTTCAGGAGGTCTGGGACGGGAGCGCAGGCTGGTGCTGGCAGGCAGCCAGCAACAAAAATGGCCGCACCGCACCTCGCCTTTAAATTGCACCTCCCCGGCCGCAGGTATGCCACCCGGACCCTGTCGGACATAGCGTCCAGCGGTAAGTCAGGGGGCGCTCCCGAAGATCGTGGCTGGGGCATGAGCAGGGCGCTGCGCACGCCAATAACATCATTGCCAGCGGCGCAGCGCGCTACCGGTTAGCGCCACCACTAACCTCCCGCTGAATTTCGCGGGAGGCATGGGCAGTGCCATGCCCGGGCGCTAGTTGCATTGCGTCCCGTTAGCGCCCTCTTAAGGCGCTAACGGGAGGCGCAACCAACTGAATTTTCCCCCCATAGAGTCTTATGGAAAGTGCCCTGAATGTTCTGATGGAAAAGTACTTCTCATGCTATTTATGGTCCCATGTGGGTGCCCGGGGGTGCAGATTCACCAGAATGATTAAATTATGAGGAGAGATTGCATAAACTTGGCTTATATTCCCTTCAGTTTAGATGGTTATGGGGTGATCTGATTGAGGTGTTTAAAATGACAAAAGGATTCGATAGGATAGATAGAAACTATTTCCTCTGGTGGGGAAATCAAAAGTGAGGAGGCTTTGGGCTAGAAATTCATTATAACCCAGGAATGGGCGGTATCTTTAGAAAAGTTTGAGAATTAGCGGCAGGCACGAATGCTTTAGGCTGCACGCAAAATTCATTCTCAGTGCTCAAAGAAATGATTGGGGCGCTGAATCAAGCCTTAAAGGCCTAGCTCAGTGGCGTTACACTCAAAGGGTGGACCAATATCAGGTGCAGTCTAATCACAACTCATCATTGCCACAGACTTTTCCCCAGTACTTAAAGGGGAGGCTCATTGATACTGCAGCACCTCATGCTCAGCATTGCTGGCTGTGCAGCTGCCTCAGCAAGGAGAAGCACAACAAGGAGAAGGACAACAATGAGAAGGAGCGGGAGGACTGAAGCAGGTGTGCTCATGGCAGATCGATGTCAGTCGGGTGGTCAGGGTGAGTGAATGCATCAACAAATGCTACACACCACCATCTGTACCACAAGCTTCACACACTGCCCAAAGCACCAGACCCCCAGCACTCACCCACCAACAATCTCTACCCACCAACACTCACACCCACATCTCACACCTTACAGCTATTCAACTATGGCAGGCACAAGGGTCATTAGTTATTAGAATGAATGTGATATGTGTGATGTGCTTATGCATAAATTTATTAATGGAGTTTGCAATATTTTGTGGTCTCTCTCATTTCACCTTTGCAGCCAGGAGGACACTGTGATATGGCATGACACAGGAATGGTATGATAGGGGTGTGGTGAGCAAAAGGGATCTGGGGTTTAAGTCATCCTGGTGTGAGGTTGGAGGTCTGTTTGGAGGGGGTAGCAGAGTTCTGTGATGCGGTCTAATACACTGCTCCTTGCTTCATTGAAGGTAGGACAAGTGCTGTCGGAATACCCTTGGAGGGTAAGGCCTCCTGGTGAGAGCCCTAAAGTCCCTTCTCATCCCTCTGCGCAAATGTTCCCGTATTTCTCGCTGCCTGTGCTCCCGCCGCTGTAGATCCTGGAGGGCGAGGTGGCGCCAGTACAGCCCCCATTAATGTTGCCAAGTGTAACAGTTTGAATCTTTGAGCAATAAATGTAGCTATTTTGCACTTGCCAGAAGAATGCTGATACAAAAGAAGCTTTAAATTCTCATACAAACTGTTCCACTGGGTGAAACTGACAAAAAACCATTGAAACTAACCTGCCCTGACAGCTGGGAGTGATTAATGCTGATGCCTTTAAATAACGTCGCTGGAGCCGGCTTCCTGCAGCTGTGTGCCAGCTCTCCCTGTCGGTGTCTGGTCGCGATGTTAAGGTAAGTGGCAACAATGAATTTTCCAGATCGGGCGCCCAGTGAGCATTGCACGCTCACTGACGTCATGATCTGCCTGGCTTTGAAGTCCCCGGCGGTACCTCGTACCAGTGGCGCAACGGGGGGGGGGGTGCGGGGGGGGTGGACTGGAATTGTCATGCTGCGCTAACGGGAGGCGCTAAGCTTCCGAATTTTTCCCCCATAATGTTAAATTTAGAGATAAGTCTTTTAGGAGGGAAAGCAGGAAGCAAATTTCCACACAAAGGATGGTAGCCATCTGGAACTCTCCCCCCCCCAAAAGGCTGTGGATGCTGGAGGACAATTGGAGCTTTCAAGACTGAGATCGGTAGATTGTTGTTGGGTCAGGGTATCAAGGGACATGGAGCAAAGGCAGGAAAATAGAGTTGAGGTACAGATCAGCCCTGATCTAATTGAATGGCAGAGCAGGCTCGAGGGGCTGAATGGCCTACTCCTGTTCCTAAATCTGCACTTCAGCAGAGAGAGCTGAAGAGTAACAGCACAAACTTCTGTTAAAGTGTGACATTTGTATTGTGAACAATGATGTCCCAAGGATCAGCAAGTTGCAAACAGGTCCACTGACATTCACTGCACCCGCTGAAATTCACTTTATCAGCACATGGTTTGAGTCTGATTTTTATATTCAATATAGGCATTCAAGCCCCGGCATGTGGACACCAGATTATGGCCTCTAAACACTGGGTTGACATGCAGTGAGATACTTGTGTCTGGATGGAGTGACCACTGGCTCAGTGGTCGTGTACCTGCCTCTGGCTTGAGGTCAGGTCCCATTCCAATTATACAAACTAGGGTTGTATTCCCTGGAATTTAGCAGGTTAAGGGGTGATTTGATTGAAGTTTTCAAGATATTAAGGGAAATTGTTAGGGTAGATAAAGAGAAACTATTTCCGCTGGTTGGGGATTCTAGGACCAGTGGACATAGCCCAAAAATTTGAGCCAGGTCTTTCAGGAGTGAAGCTAGGAAACACTCCTACATGCAAAGGGTGGTAGAAGTTTAGAACTATCTTCTGCAAACAACAGTTGATGCGAGGTCAATTGTTAATTTTAAATCTGAGATTGATAGATTTTTGTTAACCAGAGGTATTAAGGGATATGCCGCACTGTAGTGTGGCCTACAGTATTGGCTGAAGAATGAAAATAAATCTTTTTTATTTCAAAAACAGACACCTATCACCCATACTGCCTGGTACAAACGATCACAATCCCGGAAGTGGTGACGGACATTATGGGAAGCAGCCAATTGGCTCCCTTCCAGAAATACCACTCCTGTCTGCCACAAATCCACCCCAAAATGGGCAGGAAAATGAATAGGAAGATCTCAGCCTGTGCATCTCGCGAGGAAAGTGTGATCCCGATCAGTGGGGAAGCCACATTTGCAGGGAGTTGGGCCGACCTTGTCCAACCCACAATCCCTGCGAGCACAGCTCCCTCTGGGAGCACAGCATCAAGGAATCACCCTTTGATTTGTGGCATCAGATTATTTTTATTCAGCATTTACTCAATGATGCAGTCATCATCTCATTTGAAAGCACTAGTCTGACGAGACACCATGTGGAACCGTACAGTGCAGCCAGGCTACTGGAAACTTTATTGCTCCCTTCATTGATTTCTTCAGGACAAACCTGTCCTTTTCCAGTAATTAAATTACATTACACTTAGACCATTAAATTAGTTTTTTTTTAAACTGAGCAGAAATTACATCATATGATGCACTGAGTGACTTACATTCTGTGCTAGTACACTGATGCTTAATCATTCAGAAGCAATTCTCATCACGTCTATGCTTCCTCCGGGGAAAATACTGGAAGGTTCATTATTTGGAGAAGTGATCACGAGTCACTTTAAAAGCAACAGCAAGAATTTCCATGGGCCGTCTCTCAGGTGTCAATGTCTGCAGACACTGCTCAGTGTTGCTTGAGTTTATTCTGCCATCTGGTTCTACTCTTTGCTGGATTTATTTTTATGTCCATTCTCGGCCTCTTCGGAGGGCAGTTAAGAGTCAAGCATGTTGATGTGGGACTGGAGTCACATATAGGCCAGACCGGGTAAGGACGGCAGATTACCTTCCCTAAAGGACATTAGTGAACCAGATGGGTTTTTATGATGTTCCAACAGCCTCATGGTCACCAGCTTTTTAGTTCCAGGTTTTTAATAACTGAATTCAAATTCTCATTCTGCCAAGGTGGAATTTGAACTCGCATTCTCCAGGTTGTTAGTCCAGGGCTCTGGATTACTAGTCCAGTAACAGAACCACTACACTGCCAGACCCTTTGATTATTACAATCTGCACCCCCTCCGAGGCCAATATATCCTTCCTGAGGTGCGGTGCCCAGAACTGGACGCGTTACTCTGAATGGGGCCTGACCGAGGCTCTGTACAACTGAAGCATAACTTCCTCGCCTTTGTATTCAACCCCTTGAGATAAAGGCCAACATTCATTTTTGATGACTTTTTGTTGTCCACTATCTTTTAGTGATTTGTGTACATGGACACCCAAACCTCTTGGTTCCTCCACAGTTCCTTGTTTCTCACCAATAAGAAAATATCTATGTAGACAAAGCCTAATTCAATGAAAAATATAGGGGTAGATTTTCCTGGAGCCGTCAGGTGGGGTTTCAGGCGTGTGGGGGGGGAAAATCCCGAATTCGGGGGTCCCGACGCCATCCCACCCAAATCCCGCCTCCACGTAAGTTTCACAGGAGGCGGGTACCCGTCCCGTGCTGGGACCCGCCGACCCGAGGCGGGAAGGGATTAGTGCCAATTAACTGCCTGTTAACAGGTAGTTAACAGGCAGTTTTTAGCCTAATCCCTATTTTGAGGGGTGTCGTGTGGGATTCCCGACGGCTCCAAACCACGCCAGGTTAGAGCAGGCGGGCCGTCGGGTTGAAGCAGTTGGAGGGGTCGCGATGTCGGTGTTCAGGTGAGTGATGTGTGCATGAGTGCAAATGTAAGTGTGTTTGGTGTGTCTGAAGTGTGTAAAGAAGTTTAAATTACCTGTACTTACCTTAACAGCCTTTCTTCCTCTAGGTTTCGGGAGTCCATCACTCAGCCGGCACTGACAGCAAAATGGCTGCGATCTGTCAAAAGTGACAGCCTTCAGCTTTCATTGCCGGTGAGAGTTCTAACTGAGTCTGTGTAGAAGGACTCAGGTTAGAAGTCAGACTGTCAGTGTTTGACAGCTTCAAACAGCTGTGAAACACTGATATTTCATCTGTCAAGAACTCTTGACAGATGAAATTTCAGTCTGTGACGTCACCTGTTGCTGGGTGGCCATAATTGGCCTGCTGAGTCCGCTAGGCAGGCTCAACAACATCAATCAAGGGAAAATCGCGTGGATTGGCCGGACGTCAATGTAGGCGGGACTAAAACCCGAAAGTTGAAGTCCCGCCTCCTTCCCGACAGCTTCAGGAAAATCTACCCCATAATATGTGCCTTGCAACTTATTAAAAATGGACACGAGATAATTCAATGCAGTGCAGCTCAAGCATGTGAAGCATGAACTGGTGATGTTAGGTCACAGGGGCAGAAAAAGGTTCAAATGTATTTTAAAAGAACAGCCGGAGTTGCACACAGAAGCTCATGCTTTGATTTCCCTACTGGAATGCAAAAGCAAAGCTTCAAGAGAAGATGAACACCTGCATGCTTATCTTCTCCAGTATAAGAGAAGCCCCACAGGGGATTGGGTGAGACTCAATGAAGTGGGCCCGGTGGCCTCGAATGCGGAAGGTAAGATGTACGGGAAAGTGAAGGGAAATAGCATCATGAGATAAAGCCATCTTATGTCAATCAATGGTTGAACTTTACCCAGTGGTCATGTACATCTATATCTCATAGGTTACAGAGGTAGTGCTGCCTTAGAAAGGCGTTTAGATTAGGGATGCAATCCGCAGACTGCAATTGTTTCTCCGCTTATGCGTTTTTACATCTGCAAAAGGATAACAAAACAAAAGCACTGTTTGCACTGCCATCTGTCCAGCATCAAACTCAATTCTTTGGGAAGTAACAGATCCACTGTATGAAGGTGGTTCAATAGCAAAGGAAAGCACAATGGGGGAAGGTGGGCTGGGGTGGTAACACTTGGGGTGAAAAATTGAGTCGCGCCCCCTACTTTTAGCGCTCTGGAAAAATTAACGCCCCCGCGACCGAAATTGAGTGCTACTGGAAACGCCCCACCTCCCTCTTGGGACGCTGTGAGTGAATATCGTGGTGCTACGTGCCGCGGTATTGCAGGCCTTCCTCCCCTTCTTAAAGGGGAGGGGCCTTGCGCAGTGCGACCCAGGGCCCAGCTGGGCCACCGGGGACCGGGAGTGCTGGCAAAAAAAGAGAAGTGCCGGGCTCAGGGAACGCAGCCGGCACTCCGTGGGGAGGGCGGGTCAGGAGGCATAGCACTGCCGCTAACCTCTCGCTGAATTTCGCGGGAGGCGTTGGCTGTGCCGCGCTCAGGCACTTGTTGCTTTGTGCTAATGGGAGGCGCAAAGCAACTGAATTTTTCCCCCCTGGTCTCCTGTTCCTAGGGGAATGGGAGTCTGAATTTTTTAAGCTATATTAACTCTCCACTTGATGAGTGCAGCTGCAGCAACACTCAAGAAGTTCGATGCCATCCAGGACAAAGCAGCCCGCTTGATTGGCACCCCATCCACCACATGAAACGACCACCACCACCATCAGTGTACCATGGCTGCAGTGTGTACTATCTACAGGATGCACTGCAGCAACTCGCCAAGGCTTCTTCGGCAGCACATCCCAAACCTGCGACCTCCACCACCTAGAAGGACAAGGGCAGCAGGCACATGGGAACACCATCACCTCCAAGTTCCCCTCCAAGTCACACACCATCCTGACATAGAAGTATATCGGCCGTTCCTTCATCGTCGCTGGGTCAAAATCCTGGAATTCCCTCCCCAACAGCACTGTGGGAGGACCTTCACCACACGGACTGCAGCGGTTCAAGAAGTAGACCCACCACCACCATTTCAATGGCAACTGGGTATGGGCAATATACCTTGGCTTTTCCAACAATGCCCATTTCCCGAGAATGAATTAAAACAAATTCCTAGAGTCGGGGCTTTGCAGTGGGATTCTGCTGTTGTATCTTACAGTTTAAGGAGTTTCTCTTTGCACTTTCACACTGCATTTAAGAGTAGATGGTGACAGCTGATCAAAATAGGTCACCTCAGAGATCATGAACTTCAGTGCCAACTCCTGCCTCTGTCCCACCATCACCCCAAGTAGCACAATTGTATGATTATTTCACTGCAGAGATTCCAGAGACTTGGCTGGGAAATCCCTCAGAGCTGCTCCCGCTCCCCCATCATAGCTTCGCCAGAGGTGCGGCAGAATCCCTGTTAGACGTGGCATGTGTCACATCGGTGGCGCAGAAGCAGCTCTGAGGGATTTCCCGGCCCAGTGACGCAAGTTGATGCCTGTTTCTCGGGTGAGACGTTAAACTGAGGCCCCGTCTGCCCTCTCGTGTGGAAATGAAAAGATTGCATGGCACTATTCCGAAGGCGAGCAGGGGTCCTGGGGGCACTATTCCGAAGGCGAGCAGGGGTCCTGGGCCAGTATTTGTCCCTCAACCAATATCATTAAAACAGATTATCTGGTCATTTACCTCATTGCTGTTTGTGGGAGCTGTGTGCAAATTGGCTGCTGCGTCCCCTACATTACAACAGTGACTACACTTCAAAAAGTACTTGAATGGCTGTAAAGCGCTTTGGGACGTCCTGAGCTGCTGAAAGGCGCTATAGAAATGCAAGTCTTTCTTTTATTATTTACCCATCCAATTCAGGAAGGCAGATTTAGTGAGAAGCTGCAATTCAGCTTCTCTTAACCTTTGAGCAAAATCTCCCAAACACTGGTTTGTGTCGGAAAGTGTTAAAGGCTACCTAAACCAGGGCTAATCCTACTACAGGCTCAGGCTGCACTTATATCGGTTTAAAACTTGTACCAGACCCAAGGCCTTGAAAGTGAGATTTTACCCAGTGTAAGGGCTTTGAAAGCGATACAGGTATAGAGCGATGTAAAGGTTTAGGTATAAAGGCTGCCAATGCTTCAGTGAGTGGAGTTTCTGAAACGATTCTTTGTCCTTTCTGAATCACAAGCTGTGTGGGAATCTCAGTGCCGGTTTACATTGCTGGGCAGATTCTCCACTTCACCGACTTCATTTAATTTCAGACACAAAACACCCGCTCACATCAGAGAAAGGGGGAAACCTTGCAATTATCACAGGGCGCGCATGTAATTTCTCATTCTCTGGTGCCGTTGAAGCAAAACCCTTTCAAAGTTAGGAATGAACTGAAGTCGCTCTCGAGTTAGATTTGAGCAAATGGAACGCCTGCTGCAGCGAGGGGCTAATTCGAACGCTGGAAGCCGCTTGTTTCTGGTGAGATTGTTGGAAGCGTGCGAATGACTCCACAGAAGATACAAGGTTGATTTGAGTAGAGGGAGAAATTGTAGGCACGTGTGCCGGGACTGTGATATCTGCATTGACAAAACCCGGTGTTAAGAACAAACCACATCTTAAAAAAAAGAGAAGGAAAAAAAAAAGCTGTAACTCCAGCCAGAGCAATGGGTGAGTCGGCATTACATTGTTAACGTTTTCGAAGGCACACGTGGCATGTGTTAATGGCATCTGTCCTAATGATTTTAAATAACTGCTATTATTTCTACACCCTGGAGGAGTTGTTGGGAGAAGGGATGTGTTTTTAATGATTTAATGTGATTGCTTTGTGTCATTGTAAAAATTCTTCATGTTCTCCTCGCCTTTGTTTAATATTGTCCTTCAAATAAACAACACCATGGCTTTATTAGTCATTCGAAGGGGCGCCTCAGAAAATGTTAATTTCAATTTACGAATGCGAAAACCCAAAGCCATCTCCCCAAGCATTTCTCTCATCTAATTCTCATTACGCTTTCTGAGGAGATTTTCGGCTCCACAGACCATATCTGAGGCTGATAATCTGATACACGGTTAAGATCACAGCGATTCTTGTGTATTTCTTATTAAGTTAATCAAGGAGCTTACTGAAGCAGGAGATTTAGCAAGGCCTTGCCAATTTCAAATCCTTACATTGTGGGTCAAAGCCTCTGTGACCTTATTGCCCTGCCTTGCTTCAGTGGAGTTGCCCTTGAATAGCTGCATTGTGAATATGGCAATACAAAAAAAAATTGCTTTTAAAATCGGCGATTGTTTTGGATTCAGGAGTGGGATTGTAATGTGGCAGATGAAATGGCCACAAAGCATTCGCCCTTCCTCCGACAAGCCTGAAAGTTCTCACCTCTGGATCTATACACTGCAGCCACCCCAGCAACAATGGGGGTTAGGTTATCATTGTGCGCGCTCGACTGATCTTCAGTCCGACAACAAGAAGATAATTAAATGCTTCACAGGGCCACATTAGTGAGCCAATGGTGGAGCACTGGGAAAGTCTCATTTCCATATGGTCAGCCAAGCAAGAACAAGGCTGGCATTGTCTACGGGGATAGATGGCGTAAGTAGGGCTAAAAAGGTGGCCGCTCATTAGATTGTCCACTGACCAGTCATTAGAATTTCAGGCAGCCTCTCTCACAACCTGTGACATTCTGGGCTCAGGCTGGTTTCTAAACTATCTGAAGGTTGGTAGAAACAGAACTTTAGCTGAATAGATCGAGAGATGTTTAACATCCGGTGATTTCACTTGTTTTGTCCTGTGTCCATCTTGCCAAAATCCTCTGCTTCTTTTCTCTCTTTTTTGAAGAGCCCAGAAAACCTTTGTTTCTGACTTGCTGAACAATGGTTTTCATTAAATTGCCCTCGGTGTCATCGCCATTACAGTTTCCCCATTTTCATTGTATTTTCAATAGTTTACACTTGGGAGGGGGGCTGATTTTCCCCAGATACTTTAGACGCTAAAGAGCCTCCGAGGTGGCCAAGGTGGGGTCTTGAGCTGCAACGCCGGTTTAGCCCACGTTCAGCGCAATACGCCATCTTGGTAAAGGAGTTGAAGCGCGCGCTAGGAACACCACCCCCCTCCCCCCCCAGGATCAATAAGGCTCTGATTGCCAATTAAATTGGCTGCTAACCCTCATTAAAGAAGCTGCACAGCATTTTGCTGGCGAGCGCTGCAATTAACGACCACTCCTAACAGCGGCCAGCTGAACAGGAGTAATTAGGAAAACAAATGGCATGTTGGCCTTTATTGCAAGGAGGTTGGAGTATAAGAGTAAGGAAATTTTACTGAAATTGTACAGGGCCTTGGTGAGACCACATCTGGAGTACTGTGCACAGTTTTGGTCTCCTTACATAAATACTAGCCTAGAGGGGGCACAACGAGAAGGTTCACTAGATTGATTCCTGAGATGAGAGGACTGTCCAATGAGGAGAGATTGAGTAGAATGGGACAATATCCTCTTGGAGTTTAGAAGAATGAGAGGTGATCTCATTGAAACGTATAAAATTCTTAAAGGGCTTGACAGGGTAGATGCTCAGAGGCTGTTTCCTCTGGCTGGAGACTCTAGAACAAAGGGCCATAGTCTCAGGATAAGGGGTCAGCTATTTAGAACTGAGATGAGGAGAAATTTCTTCACTCATTGAGTTGCGAATCTTTGGAATTCTCTACCCCAGAGGGCTATGAATGCTCAGTCGATGAGTATATTCAAGACAGAGATCGATAGATTTTTGGGTAGTGAGGGAATCAAAGGATGTAGGGATAGGGTGGGAAACAAGTTGAGGTCGAAGATCAGCCTTTATTCAATGGCGGAGCGGGCTTGAGGGGCTGTATGGCCTATTCCTGGTCCTATTTCTTATGTTCTAAAAGAAGTCGTTGCTGAGGATTTTGAGTGCTACTTAAAGCCATGCTCAGCTTTCACTGTTCACTTGCTGCTGAAGATCGACTGACCATAGTAAGTTTGAAGTGGACTTTTGAGACACATTGGGAGACTTTCTGTTGCACCTTGTCAAGACTTTACTTCACTATCAACATTTTCCCCAGAAATTCTCTGAGGATTTCACCGAGAGAGAGTGAGTGTGGTGCTACTCTACCTTATTGGAGACCTTGTAGGAGTCACCAGGAGAAAGGGAGTGGTTGCTCATGAGAATCTTGCTAGGGGTCCCCTTGGTCTGAAGGAGGCATGGAAGGAGGAGGTGAGGCCAGGCAGAGCAGCACCAGCTGCTGGAGGAGAGAGGGAGAGGAGGGCAAGGAGGTTAAGGAGGGCAAGGCGGGCTCTCAGCAGCAGGCCCTATCCACCCAGGGTCTTCAGAGAGCACTACTCCTACATTCAACTGACCCAATGCCAGTGCATGAGGAGGCTGCGCTTTATCAAAGAGGCCTTCACAGAGATCTGTGGCCTTGTGGAAGGAAGACTAAGACCTCGCAGCTCAGCCAGGATTGCATTGCCTGTGGCAGTCACAGTCACAGTAGCACTTAATTTTTATGCTATTGGAACATTGCAGGCTGCCACAGGTGATATCAGTCACATATCACAATCCCCTGTGCACTTCTTCATAAGGGAGGTCTCTGCGGCTCTATACACTCTGAGGAATGACTATATATCATTCCCTATTGCCAGAGAAGGCCAGAGGCTCTAGGATTCAACAGGATTGCGGGATTCCCCGTGGTCCAGGGACCCACTGACTGCTCACGGTGGCCATGCGAGCCCCTCATTTAAACTCGGAGGTGTTCAGGAACAGGAAGGGATTCCATTCCCTCAATATGCAGCTTGTTTGTGACCACCGGCAGTCCATCATGCTGGTGAATGCCTGTTATCCAGGGAGCTGCCACGATGCTTTTATAATGAGACAGTCATCTGTCTCACAGATCTTTGAGCCCCAACACAATGTGCATGACTGGCTACTAGGTGACAATGGATATCCTCTGATGCCATGGCTCATGACTCCCCTGAGAAATCGGCAGACACCAGCCAAGCACTCATACAATGAGAGCCACTCAGCCACCAGGAATATCATTGAGCACACCATTGGGGTTCTCAAGCAGAAGTTTAGATGCCTTGGCCGGTCAGGAGGTGCCCTGCAGCATTCGGCCGAGAAGGTCTCCAGGTTCGTGGTGACTTGCTGCAGGCTCCACAATCTGGCGATCATGAGAGACCAGGCGTTACCACCAGCAACTGTGCCAGAGGGCTAAGCTCAGGAGCCCCAAGAGGAGGAGGAGGAGGTTGAGGAGAATAAGGAAAACGAGGGAACCGGGGGATCAACAGAGGGTTCTAGGTAGACAGCCATGGATGCTCCATGATGTTGGGCTGCACAGGTCACTGGATGGAATTGGCCAGCCTCTCCACACTGGAGAGGGTTGGTTCCAGGCTCTGCATCAAGCCACGGGCCAAGCTGGAAGCGACTCTCCATCCCCCTAGCCATGACCCATAAGCTTGCAGGTAGGCTCTCCATTGCACCAAGCATTTGGTTTGTCAGACCTTCTTCTGAAGCTTGGCTCTGTGAGGTCCTCATCTGACTCCTCTACAGCAGAATTAGTATGTGACCTTGCCCCCCAGCAAGGTGGCACATGTGGTGTCCCCTCCACCTACCGTGGCTGATGCCCACTAATGCCCGGTGCGTCCCACTGTGAGAATCCCTCTTCTACCCTAATCTCTAAGGTACACGTGGTGCCAGTCTCTGAGCAAGTGCCTGCAACAGTGGTAGCGATTGATGCAGTGCCATCTTCCTCACTCTCCTCCTCCTTTTCCTCTGGGTGGACGAGGTGCCTCTTCCTCCTCTTCCAGTTCCTCCGGGGGGGCGGCGGGGGGTGGGGGGCGAGGTGGATCTTGCTCCTGGGAGCCTGTAATGACAAAGCTGGAAGGGTTAAGGTGCAGTGCATGTGTCCACTATAGGAGGATGTGTGTGATGAGACCATATGGAGCTTGGGAGTAAGGATAGATTTGGGGAATTAAGGATCTAGGATAGTTGTGGATCTGCAAGGAGGCTGGAGTGGCCACATACCTCTAGGCAATATGCCCCCTGCTTAACCTGTGGCCACAGCATCTGCCAGTCTCCTCCCCAGCACTGCCTCCTCAAGGGGAGTGATCTCATGCAGGCTTGCTTCCCCTCCCCCCAGTCAGGTCCTGTTATGTATCACCTTGTCCTGGAAGAGGAAGAGTGGTGATTGTGAATGAGTGTATTGACAGGTGTGTTTGTGTGCATGTGAGACGCCTCCCATGGTTGAAGAGCTGTGAGATTTTGTCTGAGGTGTGAGTAGTGCCTGTGAAGGATGCAATAGTGTGGATTGTGTGAATGTTGGTGTATAATTAGATGGCGGATGCAGTGTGTTGAGGTTGTGATTCTGGTGGTGGTGCAGTTATTGAGCACTGTGTTTGTGAGATGGAATCTAACCATGACCACTTGTCTCAAATCATTACATTTCTTGCGGTACTGCAGCCATGTTCTGGGGCCAGGGCTCCTGGCTGTCACTTCCCCCTCGTGCACCGCATTAGCTGCCTCTGTGGTCTCCTTCCTCCCTGCGGTTACAGGACATCCCTCCTCCTCTGGACCTCCTCCACCAGGACCTCCAGTGCCGCATCAGAGAATCTGTGAGCCCTCTGCCTCGGTCCCTGAGCCATCCTGAAATGTTCCATTGTGTGCCAGCCAGCACACACCCCACCTTCAGTGGAAGTGAGTACGCGGAGGCTGCATATACTGCTTCACGAAAATTGTTTCTGATCAGCACTTGAGTGCTAAACATGCACGTTTAAATCATGGTAATCACCAATTAGCCCCAATATTGCGGGCTAAATCCAGACTTTTAAACAGGTGCATCTTATTAGCACAGCACCCGCTTAGCGCTTGTTTATCCCCTTTCCCCAAAATAACCCCACAGTCTTTATGAAGTCATTGCACATTGCTAGCGGGAGAAATGCATACTTAAGGCATATTTGCAATAGAATCATAGAATTATAGAATTTAAAAAAACATTTTTTTATTTGTTTATGGGATGTGGGCATCGCTGGCAAGGCCAATATTTATCGCCCATCCCTAATTGCCCTTGAGAAGGTGGTGGTGAGCCGCCTTCTTGAACCGCTGCAGTCCGTGTGGTGAAGGTGCTCCCACAGTGCTGTTAGGGAGGGAGTTCCAGGATTTTGACCCAGCGACGATGAAGGATCGGCGATATACTTCCAAGTCAGGATGGTGTGTGACCTAGAGGTGAACTTGGAGGTGGTGGTGTTCCCATGCGCCTGCTGCCCTTGTCCTTCTAGGTGGACGAGGTCATGGGTTTGGGAGGTGCTGCCGAAGAAACCTTGGCAAGTTGCTGCAGTGCATCATGTAGATGGTACACACTGCAGCCACGGTGCGCTGGCGGTGGAGGGAGTGAATGTTTAAGGTGGTGGATGGGGGTACCAATCAAGCAGGCTGCTTTGTCCTGGATGGTGTCGAGCTTCTTGAGTGTTGTTGGAGCTTCACTCATCCAGGCAAGTGGAGAGTATTCCATCACACTCCTGACTCATGCCTTGTAGATGGTGGAAAGGCTTTGGGGAGTCAGGGGGTGAGACACTCGCCACAGAATACCCAGCCTCTGACCAGCTCTTGTTGCCACATTATTTATGTGGCTGGTCCAGTTAAGTTTCTGGTCAATGGTGACCCCCAGGATATTGATGGTGGGGGATTTGGCGATGGTAATGCCGTTGAATGTCAAGGGGCAGTGGTTAGACTCTTGCTTGTTGGAGATAGTCATTGCCTGGCACTTCTGTGGCGCGAATGTTACCTGCCACTTATCAGCCCAAGCCTGAACATCGTCCAGGTGAATCATAGAGCACAGGAGGCCATTCAGCCCATCGTGTTTTTACTGGCTTTTTGAAAGAATTATCGATTAGGCCCACTCCCCTGCTCTTTCCCCATAGCCCTGCAAATTTTCCCTTTTCAAGTATTTATCCAATTCCCTTTTAAAAGTTATTATTGAATCTGCCTCCACTGCCCTTTCAGGCAGCGCATTCCAGATCACAACAACTTGATCACAAAGCCACATGATAAATATGGATGAGGAAGGCCAATTGTCCCAATGTAGTTCACCTGAGCAGGAAGATCCAACATCTCCCACTGAATTGCAGCACCCGATTATTTCTTCAATAATTCCAGGTGTTTCCACCCCCACTACCCAACCTCCAACGCATTCCATGTGCGCATCACTCTTTGTGTGAAAGAACTTTCAGATATCCTAAATTTGTTTTTTACTGGTTTGAACTCTCAAATTTTAGTTTTTAAGTTAAAGATAGGCGGCATTGTAGGCAGTGTAGATGAAAGCATAAAATTTCAAAGAGAGTTTAATAGATTAAACGAATGGGCAAAACCGTGGCAAATGGATTTCAATGCAGGCAAATGTGAGGTCCTCCACTTTGGATCTAAGAAGGATAGAACAGGCGGGATGAGTTAAAATCAGGGCCCAATCTCCAGTCTTTCCTCATACCTCAGACCTCTAACATGAGGTGTGTTACATCGTTATATTATCACATTGTTAAATGGAACTACTTTTTACATTGTTATATGGAACTACTTTGGTTAGAGCATTTATGCTGCTATGTGGCACACTGTGTCAGGCAGTGCACAGTGCAAGGTCGGACATCTTGTATCACTCCGCACCATGCGGCAGCAACATCATGAAAGCACTAAGTAAAAGCTGTAAACTAAAATGAGTTAAAGTGTCTGTATTACATAGTAATAAGAACACAAGGGGACACAACAAGGGGTCATATCCTTATGGCTCCTCTCTGCACTGCCTCTAAAGATGGACAGTCTCCCTTGTGTCTGGGTGACCAGAACTGCATGCAGCACTCAAGATGTGGTCTGATCAGAGCACTGTACAACTTGAGCATGAGTCCCCCTGCCTTGTTTCCATCGCCCTTGGCTCCCGGTCCGGCAATGCCTTGATTTCAAATTCTCATGCTTGTGATCATATCCCTCCATGTCCTCGCCCTCCCTATCTCTGTAACCTCCACCCAGCCTACAACCCGCCAAGATATCTGCACTCCTCCAAATCCAGGCTTTTGCGCATCCCTGATTTTCATTGCTCCACCATTGTCGGCCATGTCTTCAGCTGCCTAGGTGTAATGCTCTGGAATTCCCTCCCTAAACCTCTCCGCCTCTCTCTCCTCCTTTAAAACACTCTTTAGGTGGACCTAAAAGATCCCACGGCACTATTTCGAAGAAGAGCAGGGGAGTTCTCCCCCGTGCCCTGGCCAATAATTATCCCTCAACCAACATAACAAAAACAGATTATCTGGTAATTTTCACATTGCTGTTTGTGGGAGCTTGCTGTGCACAAATTGGCTGCCGCATTTCCCACATTACAACAGTGACTCCACTTCAAAAAGTACTTCATTGGCTGTAAAGCGCTTCGAGACGTCTGGTGGTCATGAAAGGCGCTATATAAATGCAAGTCTTTCTTTCTTAAAACCTACCTCTTTAACCAAGCTTTTGGTCACCTATCCTAATTTGTCTTTTTGTGTCTCAGTGTCAAATTTTGTTCGATTACACTCCTGCGAAGCACTTTGAGACTTTTTACTACGTTATAGGCACTATTTAAACGCAAGTTGTTGTTGTTGTTGTAGCTCAATGTTCTGTTTGCACTGGGAGGCTGTGTTTGCACTGGGAGGGATGCGGGTTTAAAAGTGGAAACGATTTGTTTGCTCCTGATCCCCCGGCGCTCATCTGGATTGGGGAGCAGCGGAACCTGCCTACTGACGGCCCCTCTGGTGGGGGCCATTGTTCTTGCCTGATTTATGAGTGGGAGTTCCACCGCGCATCATGACATTATAAACCAAATGTTTTATCAAATAGTGAAATCATTAGTCTATTTTTTTTTAATTGGCTTTATTTAAAGTGAGCGATGGAGCTGTGGTATAGATCATTACAAAACACATTTTTTTTTGTTACGTTTCAACAGGAAGAAAGGCTCCTTTCATTCCAGTTATCGGTAACTTCAGTTTCCAGAATGCATGTGTTTCCCCTCAGCTTGCTGCTTACTGCGCTATTAAATAAATTTGTACAGGTTTTCTGCGGATGTCACAGTGATGGATGATGTGGATGCAGAATCTGTTCAACCAGACCAGGCACTGCTACTTTCTCATTCATCACCCATCTTGTTGTCAAATCGCTGATCAAGACTATTAAGCAGGTTAGAGCCTGTTTAGGGGATTTTCCAGTGAGATAAGGGGCAGGCGCTTTGCGCAGTTATTATATCAGGCTTCAGTGCTTCTTGTGTTTTACTTCTAGCAATCTTGTAAGAATCAAAGTAAAACGATGTGATATTTTGGGAATGTAATTAGATTTTTCTAAAATCTCACTGTAGTTCTGTGATTATTGGCTAAATTCACTGATCCTGCACTTCCACTGCCAACGGAGCCTGGGCCAGAGAATCGATGCTACAGTATTGTAGCCCTGTCTCCGACTCACACTCCCTCCAAGCACAGCCCCTTGCTGAGAGTGCGTTTGGGTGAACTTGCCCCTGTATTCTGTTATTGCAAATCTCACCCATTAATTTCGGTTTATAGATTTGGCACTGTTTACGCTCTTTGAACCTCCCACTGTAAACGACAGAGGAACAGGTTGAGGCCATTCTGATCATGCTGATCTGTACCTCAACTCCACTAACCCTCATCCCTTGACTATAACCAAGATCACTATAAAAAAACAGATTATCTGGTCATTACCACCTTGCTGTTTGTGGGATCCTGCTCTGCACAAATTGGCTGCCACATTTCTCTACATTACAACAGTGACTATACTTCAAAAGTGATGGATTGGCTGCAAAACGTCCTGAGGTTGTGAAAGGCGCTATAGGAATGCAAGATTTTTTTAACGTGCAAAAATAAATGGAGTAAATAATCCCCCAATAAGGACAGTTTAGCAGAAATGTTAACAAGTTTTTATGGGACCTGGAGCTGTTGAAATGGAAGGGTTTGAGCGGGGGTTGAAGCTTGAGATTGGATCACCTTCCCCTTTAATTTGGTTCTGAAGTTCTTCTGTTCTGGAGTTTCCGATTCGTGCTATCTCACAGGGTTTCCGCCGGCATTGAAATAATGTTGATTGGAAAATCTTATCTGCAGTCCCTCCGGCCGATTACAGCAGTTTAGTTTCATCCGAATATCATCGATAGAAATTCAGATGAGACTCAAGGCCACCTTCACCTCAAAAAGACATTACATAGAAGTCCGTGTATAATACGCACTCCGAGGCCTGAAATCCTCGTACTCAGTTGTGGGATGTGATTTGCAGCGGGTGCTGATCTAGGTTGGACACCATGGGGTAATGACAGAAGCTGAATCAAGACAGAATTACTGAAAATTTCAACCTGAAAAGTTTACTACATTAATGTAGCAGCTTCAATAAATTTATTAGGTATAAATCTGTACAAGGTGCTGAATACTCCCAGACTCAGCATCGGTGGCATAGTGGTTAGCGCTGTTGCCTCACAGCGCCAGGGACCCGGGTTCAAATCCGGCCTCGGGTGACTGTCTGTGTGGAGTTTGCACATTCTCCCCGTGTTTGCGTGGGTTTTCTCCGGGTGCTCCGGTTTCCTCCCACAATCCAAAGATGTGCGGGTTAGGTTGATTGGCCATGATAAAAAATTGGCCCTTAGTGTTAGGGGGGATTAAATACGTGGGGTTACGGGGTTACGGGGATAGGGCTTGTGTGGGATGGCTGTCGGTGTAGGGACCGGGTGCTAGGGTTTGGATGATCAGCCATGATCTCGTTGAATGGCGGAGCAGGCTCGAAGGGCCGAATGGCCTACTCCTGCTCCTATCTTCTATGTTTCTATGAGTTCAACAATTTCAGATCATAACCACAGTTCCCATGTTTCCAGACGGCAGTTGTTGCTGCTGATTCTGCTGTTGCCCATTTACAACTCTTCTAGACCCATCTTTTGTTTCTTTACTTGTCCCATTACCAGCTCCATTTGCCTTGCACCATCATCCCTTTTGTCATGTAATCTCTCCTGCCTTCCCCCCTATCACAGACCTTCCCCTTTTCTCTTTCAACCGACATAACAAAAAACAGATTCTCTGCTCATTATCACATTGCTGTTTGTGGGAGCTTGCTGTGCGCAAATTGGCTGCTGCATTTCCCACATTACAACAGTGACTCCACTTCAAAAAGTACTTCATTGGCTGTAAAGCGCTTTGAGACGTCTGGTGGTCGTGAAAGGCGCGATATAAATGCAAGTTTTTCTTTCTTTCCTCCACTCCCTCCTCCTTTCCCTGCCTCTGTACTCAAAACCTGTTACATTTTCCAGTTCTGATGAAAAGTCATCGACCTGAAACGTTAACTCTGTTTCTCTCTCCACAGATGCTGCCTGGCCTGCTGAGTGTTTCCAGCGTTTTCTGTTTGTAATTCAGATTTCCAGCATCCGCAGTATTTTGCCTTTGTCTGACTGAATACTTCTTCCTCTTTCTCACAGCCCATTTTTTCCATTGCATTCACATCCGGCCGATCGTGCTCTGGGTTGTTTTCGTAACAAAATCCCTTTTTACATGGACAGGTCGTTAGCCTGACTCACAAGCCCCAACCAGAAGAACCAGCTGGATACGATGGGGAGTCAATCCATGAATGCCTCGCTGGATGTGAACCTGATATCCAGAGGTTGGATCTCTGGTCTCCTGCTCACTGGGGCTACGATGGGGCGAGCCACTCTGGTCCAATCAAACGTGAGAATCCCGCTGGATATTAATCCAGTATTCAGAGACCAGAACTATGGGGCTGGATTTTCTCAATGAGAAGCTTCTGGAGGTGGGACTGCTGCTTGCCGGCTTTCAATCCTGCCTCCATCAGCTTCTGGCCAACCAGTGGGATTTTCCCCTGATTGACTTCGTTAAGTCCACCCAGCAGGCTCAGCAGGCCAATTAGGGAGAAGTCAGTGACAGAGTACGTCAACGTATGATGTGTCATCTGTCAAGAATTTTTGAAAGAAGAAATGTCATCGTTTGACGGCTCTGTGAAGCTGTCAAACACTGACGTTCTGTATAGTTTGATGAGTCCTTGTGTTCAGGACTCATCAAACCTTTCAACTTTGCAGAAATCACCTGGCTGTGGGTTCGGGGGATCCAACAGCCAGTCTGTGAAATTTACAATGGAGATGTCAGGACTCCAGCTCCACAACGGCTGAAGGCTGTCGACAGAAACAAAGGTAAGTGAACATTTTATAACACTTAACACTCACCTTACATACATACCACTCCACACTTGCACCTATCACTCACCTCTACATCGCGCTTTCAGACCCCGCAGACCCCCTTCTTGTCTCCTACACCCTGGTGGGGTCCCCCAGGTCAGGAAGCCGGCACTTCGGAGCTAACAATGGGGATAATCCTATTTTCTGCCTGGCAAGAGGGCATGGAGGCGGGTTGGGGGCAGGTTTGCTAGCCACCCCCAAATTCTGCAACTTTACCGGCAGTCCCGCCTCCATACCCGCCTCCTCGGGGCTGACAAAATCCAGCCCATGGTCTCTGCTCCCTGGGACTGTTTGGAGTGGGACACAAGCCCATAACATTCTGACTCAGAGGCAGGAATGCCAAGGCTCACTCCCTACTGAATGCTTTAATTGTACATAAGTAGAAATATTTCTGCAGAGAACCAGTTCAGCAGCAGCACATGTTGACATAGCACCCTCGTCTGAATGCATTAAAACCCCGCTGGAAAATTCCTTTATGTACACATATACAGTGGCAGGGCCAATGGGCAGGTCAGAGGGGTCATGACCCCACCAAACATCTTGAGGTCAGCCAACACGGCATTGGAGGATCGCCTCCATTTCGCTCGCAGGAAATTCTGTCATCGGACTTAGTCCTCCCGGTTCAGCCTGCAGGTCAGAGCAGGTCCCAGCTCGGCCTCGGGCCTTGGGTAATTCACCAGTTTCCAGCTCAGTCTCCTTCCTGCCAAGTCGGCCAAATCTTGAGTTCGACCTCACCCCCTGGTTGGCCAAAACTAGCTCCGCCACTGCATAACTACACTCACACAAAAGCACACATAAATAAATTGGCCAGGACGCCGGGGATAACGCCCATGCTCCTGTTCGATATAGTGCCGTCGGATATTTTATGTCCACCAGAGGGCACAGACCAGTTGGGCCGAGTGGCCTGTTTCTGTGCTGTAAAAATCTATGTTAACGATTTAGACTTTGGAATCAAAAACACAATTTCTAAATTTGCGGTTGATACCAAATTGGGGGGGATAGTCAATACTGAGGAGGACTGCAACAAATTACAGGAGAACATTAATAAACTTGCAGAATGGGCAAATAATTGGCAAATGAAATTCAACACAGATAAATGTGAGGTATTACATTTTGGTAGGAAGAATAGGGAGGTCACTTATTACTTGGAGGGTGCGAGTCTAGGTCTGGTAGAGGAACAAAGGGATCTCGGAGTACAAATACACAAATCACTAAGAGTTGCGACACGGGTTAGCAAGGCCATAAAAAAGCAAACCAAGCACTAGGGTTTATTTCTAGAGGGATAGAATTGAAAAGTAGAGAAGTTATGCTAAACCTGTATCGAACCTTGGTCTGACCACACTTGGAGTACCGCGCACAGTTCTGGTCACCATATTATAAAAATAATATAGAGGCACTGGAGAGGGTGCAGAGAAGATTTACAAGGTTGATACCAGAAATGCGAGGGTTTACATATCAGGAAAGGATGAACAGGCTGGGTCTCTTTTCTCTTAAAAAAAGAAGGCTGAGCGGTGACCCTCTTTAAAATTATGAAAGGTTTTGATCGAGTGGATACAGAGAGAATGTTTCCACTTGTGGAGAAGAGCATAACTAGAGGCCATCAATATAAGATAGTCACCAAGAAATCCAATAGGGAATTCAGAAGAAACTTCTTTACCCAAAGAGTGGTGAGAATGTGGAACTCGCTACCACAGGGAGTGGTTGAGGCAAATAGTGTAGATACATTTAAGGGGAGGCTAGACAAGCATATGAGGGAAAAGGGAATAGAGGGTTATGCTGATAGAGTTAGATGAGGAAAGACGGAAGGAGGCTCGAGTGGAGCATAAATGCTGGCCTGGACTGGTTGGGCCGAATGGCCTGTTTCTGTGCCGTATGTCCTGTGTAATTCTATGTGATTCAGCTTCGGGCATCTCAAATTGTGGTACCCGCAGAACTGAGCTGTTTAAAAAGTGCTCTCAATCCCATCCCCAGATCAATTCCAGACCCCCTCCTCCCTGCCCAACTAGGCTGCCTTTAACAGCACCAAAATTGATTACAGTCCAGCTCGACCAATGGCCTAAAGCAAACTGAAATCGTCAGTAGTGACCTGGTGGAAAACATTCCTCACTTATAAAAGTGTTGCATGTTTTTCTTAGAAGGAAACAGCCACAATGCAGCACCACGCCACATCTCCCATTCACCGGCAGACGTGGAGGGAAGGGGTTTCCGATCATCTTGTCAGGTGGGATTGTTTCATTAACAAAGGGCTTCTTAAGAGATAAGGCTCTATTTTTCTCCTTCCTCCAGCCATTGTTTGGCTGTAGATGTGGGTTAATAACCTCGCACTGCAAGGGGATTCAGCAAAGCAGGTTAAAATAATTAAAAGGACATTGCACTGAAGAGCCACCAACTGGGAATTTCGGGTGAAAATGTTGTAGGAACGGTTACCCACATTTTCAAATGTAAACTAGACAATAAATTTAGGTTCATTGTCACACTGCATGTAAAATGGTAGCACAGTAGAGTGGGCCCTAATGGAATAAAGCAGCCATCACCTCCTTCATGTGCACAGCACGCTGATTGTCTGTGCTGGCCCGGGAGGACCCCAGGGGCATGGAAGTTGAGGCTCCTGTCAACTCACCTGGTAACTGGCAGTGCTGTGGTTTGCAAGTCCTGATTGAGTGGGTGGCAAAGCTTTGCCACTGCTTCCCAGCTCAGTCTGAATCTGCTAAGGTGCTGCACTTCCTTCACTCCACCATTGGTGGCCACGCCTTCAGCCGTCTAGGCCCTAAGTGCAGGAAGCTCCCCCCTAAAGCTCCCCGCCCCTCTCTCCTCCTTTAAGACGCTGCTTAAAACCGACCTCTTTGACCAAGTGCTTGGTCACATGTCCTGATGCCTCCTTATGTGGCTCGATGTTCATTTTTGACTGATTACGCTCCTGTGAAGGCCCTTGGGACGTTTTGCTACATTATAGATGCTATAGAAATGTAAGCTGTTGTTGCATCTCTGGCATTCACGGGTAGCTCTGCCTGGGACAGTGTACTCCATGGCAGCAATGGGGGGGAGTGAAAGGAGGGTGAGTTTTACTTTGGGCGCGGGTGGAAACTGGTGGTTGTTGACGGACCGCCTGGTTTCCTTTGCATTGACTTCAACGGAAAGGAGATGGGGGCGGGCGTATAACGGATGGCTGATACCCCACCGCCAGTGTTCCGCCCGCGCCCAAAGTGAAAAGTATCCCCTGGCTGCCTAACGTGTCAGCTGCCCTATTCCTGCTCTTATTGGTCCTCCCGCAGTTCCAATCTCAATCTCTGAAGATTCAGGCAGTCACAGCAATCTCTGTCTAATCACTGACCCGCGAGCAATCAGTCAAAGCACTCGGCAGGCAGTACTGCAATGCTTCTTACACAGAGAAGATCACTCAGGAAATCACTGCCCATCACACTCAAATACTGTGGTTACTAACTGGAATGCCCCAATGTGCTTACTCTCCCTCTTATCTTTCCCAGCTCTCCTGCAGAGTGCTACGCATGAATGGTAATTACATTATGAAATTAACAAATGCTGTAGCTAGAATGACATACATTAGCTCAGCACATTAGAACAAAAAATTGAACCCATCATTGAGGATTGGCTGTCTAATCTGTACAATTGCAGGTTGATGTCGATGCTAAATAGACCGTACAAGTTGAAATGCAAATTCTGCCACTAAATAAATTCTGGGAGGGGGGGAGTAGCGCAGATTCACCAGAATGATAGAATGATACAGCACAGAAAGAGGCCATTCAGCCCATCATGCCTGTGCCAGCTCTTTGAAAGAGCTCTCCAATTAGTCCCACTCCTCTGCTCTTTCCCCATAGCCCTGTAAATATTTCCCCTTCAAATATTTACCCAATTCCCTTTTGAAAGTTATTATTGAATCTGCTTCCACTGCCCTTTTAGGCACCGCATTCCAGATCATAACAAGTCCCTGTGTAAAAAATATTCTCCACCAAAAGGCTGTGGATGCTGGGTGTCAATTGAAAATTTGAAGATTGAGATCGATGGACTTTTGTTGGGTAAGGGTATGAGGGTATAGGGAGAAAAGGCGGGTAAATGGAATTATGGTACAGAACAGCTGTGATCTAATAGAATGGTGTAACAGGCTCGAGGGGCTGAATGGCCTCTTCCTGTTCCTATGTTCCGAAATGTTGAAAGAAATATACACAAGGACTGATTTCCCCAATGTGCACGCTTGGCAGTGATAAAAGATATTGGGGAACGTGCCCGCAATTTCCCCATGAGAAAGAATTTAAGGTTGAATGTCAGCTTGGCTCAGTGGGCAGCACTCTTGCCTCTGAGCCAGGAGGTTGTGGGTTCAAGTCCCACTCCAGAAACATGAACACGTAATCTGGGCTGACACTTCAGTGCAGTACTGAGGGAGTGCTGCACTGTCGGAGGTGCTGTATTTCAGATGAGAGACGTTAAACTGAAGGATGCTCTCTCAGAAGGATGTAAAAGATCCCACAGCATTTCCATGAAGGAAGAGCAACTAGTCATTTATCTCACTTTGAGGGAACTTGTTCAATGTTATTTAGCTGACCATGTTTGCCTACAAAACAGCAGTAACTACGCTTCAAAAAGTAATTTATTGGTTGTGAAGTGTTTTGGAATGTCTTAAGGATGTGATTAAGAGCTGTATAAACATTTAGAACAATACCAATTACAACAGCAAGAGTTCCAAGAACAATGCGTTGATAGTTAGGTATAATTAGCCAGATATTAACTAGTCACGCAAAGCTGATCTAGGTGATTCATCGTAGATAACGGTGCTGCTTTAGAAATCTTCGCTTTGTAGTGTTTCAGTCTTTGCTCTTGCTCATTTTATTGGATGCGATATTTTGGCTGATAATATTATCAGGTTTAGTGTTTTTCTGTTTGTGATTCTCAGAAATTTTATTCACAAAACTCAAGCGTTAAGAAGGCAAATGGTATGTTGGCCTTCGTAGCGAGAGGGTTTGAGTACAGGAACAAGGATGTCTTGCTGCAGTTGTACAGGGCCTTGGTGAGACCACACCTTGAGTATTGTGTGCAGTTTTGGTCGCCTTATCTGAGGAAGGACGTTCTTGCCATGGAGGGAGTGCAGCGAAGATTCACCAGGCTGATACCTGGGATGGCAGGAATGACGTATGAGGAGAGATTGGGTCGATTGGGCTTGTACTCGCTGGAGTTTAAGAAGAATGAGAGGGGATCTCATTGAAACTTATAAAATTCTGACAGGACTGGACAGACTCGATGCAGGAAGGATGTTCCCGATGGTCGGGGAGTCCAGAACCAGGGGATACAGTCTAAGGACAAAGGGTAGGCCATTTAGGACAGAAATGAGGAGGAAATTCTTCACCCAGAGAGTGGTGAACCTGTGGAACTCTCTACCACAGAAGGCGGTGGAGGCCAGTTCATTAAATATATTCAAGAAGGAGTTGGATATATTTCGTAAGGCTCGAGGGATCAAGGGGTATGGGGAGAAAGCAGGGACCGGGTACTGAATTTGGATGATCAGCCATGATCTCGTTGAATGGCAGAGCAGGTTCGAGGGGCCAAATGGCCTACTCCTGCTCCTATCTTCTATGTTTCTATGTTTATTTAGGAAAGTTCGAATTAGTCTTTTTAATTGTCAGAGGTGTTCAATTATAGTTACAGTATGAATACTGTTATAGATAGTACCCTAGATTTTCTAATGGGTTCAGCCCTAAACAAAATGTTGAAATTGGATAAAATCAATTAGAGATTGAGGTGGAGATCCTTAATGTTGGCGCACCAGAGCCCTGTCCAATTTGCTTCTGATATCTTCTCCTGGCACCAGTGGCAAACACCACTTTAATACTTAATGAGGCCCCTGTGACAAAATGAAGCATTTTGTCCAAGATTTAGCAGGAGTCTTTAAATCTGACACTGGATATAGGAGCTTAAAAATGGGCTTCTCTCACAGGAACTGTGACCCATGGTTAACATGATACATTGCTATGGTAATCGAGCAGTTGGGCAGTTTATTGAGCAAAGTC
The DNA here is from genome assembly GCF_052327205.1 of Somniosus microcephalus. Classification (NCBI taxonomy): domain Eukaryota; kingdom Metazoa; phylum Chordata; class Chondrichthyes; order Squaliformes; family Somniosidae; genus Somniosus; species Somniosus microcephalus. Next base: position 39,824,801 of record NC_141013.1, read on the forward strand.
AGTCAATTCAAATACAAACATGCCATGTGATTTGTTTCACACATGCACCTGGCAGAGTTATTTAGGGGGGAATTTTTTGTTCCCGACACGCTGGGAGTGGTGGCGGGGGTGAGGGGGGGTTGGGATTCGATAACGCACGTGGAAGTCTGGAATTTCTTGCATGATGTGGAGATTTAACTCCACAGTGTGCATCTTCTGTCAGTGGCAGGTTCCCCGCCCGGAAGTCAGCCTGATTGACAGGCTTGGCTTCCAGTCGGGCATGCAGCACGCCGAAGCAGGCCGCAGGGCCAATTAGGTCAGATTCCTGACACTGGAGGGGGGGAGGTGGTCCAATCCCAATGAGGGTCCGATCCCTGACCCTGGGGGGATCTGAATCTGTGGTGGGGGTGTTTGTATGGCTGGGGGGGTGCATCTGATGGTGGGGGAGCTTGAGAGGCCGGGAGAATGCACTCTTGCTCCTTCTGGCCCACAAGAAGTACTCCCCGAGGCTGTCCTCACCTTGCTGTAGCTGCCGGGTTTCCCGAGGCCCGGGAAACCCGGCTGGTCACAGTTAAACCTGCACTGCAGGTTAAACCTGAGGCTTCCAGCCTTATTAACATATTTAAATTGCCAACCTGCCTCCTGGGAGCGGGTTGGCTGCCCGCCCCTTGTCCCGCTTTGGGTGAAACCTGGAAGTCGGCGGGTTGGAGCCGGCTTCCCGACACACTTGCAGTTTTTGCCCATTTAACCCTTCACCTCCACCTGCACCCGCCAACCCATGTTCAAATTCCCCCCTTAATTTCTGTTTGGTTCCAGCAAGAAGCTATTTTTTTAATCAAACTTTAAAATCAGTTGGTCATTCTGGAAGCTTTTGAAGAGACAAAGGGGGAGAGATTTGGTATCACCCCGTTAGGGGCGCAAAATTTTGAAAGCTGGAAAAATTAAGCGCCAGGCGCTAATGATTCTCAGCTTTCTCTAAATTGGGTGTTAGCGCTCCAGGAAGGAAGTGGAGCGCTAAATCAAGTGCTACCACTTTCTTTCTGGAGCGCTACACTATGCAGGAGGGGCGGTAGAGGTGCAGCACTGCACAGTGTCCCTTGCAGCGCTGCCGGGATCCGAGGCTCCTTCTCTCCCTTAAAAGGAAGGGCCACCGCTGCAGACTCTGCATTTCAACGATGTCCCTCATCATCGACGGCAGCCAGGATCCGCGACAATCAGCCCCAAGCACGCTAACAGAGTGTAGGGCTGATCAATCGCGGCAGGTAAAAATTTTCAAACAGCAACCTAATTACCACCCCTGACGCACCCAGCCTCCCAAACAACGCCTCTTGCAGCTGCCGATGCCATCGCCCGGCGATGCTGCAGGGGACGGAACCGAATTTCAGAACCGGGGCGCTACCGGGGCGCTACCGGGGCACTGCGCAGCGCGACGATGTCACGATCTCTGGACGCAGGAGATCGTGACGTTAGGTGTTACCACCGCTGCAAACCTCCAGGTGAATTCCGCAGGTGGGGGTACTATCGCCACGCCCGGGCGGTAAGTCGTTAGCGCCCCGTTATCGCTCCCTGGAGGTGCTAACGGGAGGCGCTAAGGTACCGAATTTCTCCCCCAAGAGTTTGTCGTCCTTTTGAAACGAATGGGGTTGATTTTCACCCCCTTCGCCTGGCGTTTACTGGATGGTAACGGCCTCAAAATGGGGTCTGTGGCCTCACCACCCTGTTAGCACCGGCGATGCAGACAGCTAGTCCTACTGCTGGGTTTCCAAAGCTCCTGCCTGTTACAAGACCCTTTTTGTTGTGTATGTACCTTTAAGAGAAGAACTAATTTTATACTGCAGTACCGGCAGTGACCACACCTGTATAAAAAGCCATAGCAGGCTGCTGTACTTCAGTCTTAAGTTTACCCTCTGTTCAGTAAATACCTGTTTTATTGTTCTCCTGCAGTCCGTGCATTATTGATACTCGGACACTACACTGGCGACGGGCAGGTTTGAACTCACCTGCAGTACTGCATCACCTCACGGGGATCTTTCCCTGAAGAGAAGCTTCTTGGAGGTCGAAGTCAGAGCAACGGGCGACGACCGCGGGCAACCGCCCAAGGATCCATCGGAGAATTGAAGGGGAGGCTGTGGAGAGCTGGGCTTGGCTCCCCAGTCAAGGTGTTCCAGCAAATCGTGCTGGTGGCAGGTAGTGCGCTGACCCTTCCGGACTGCGGCGGGCTCAAGCTCGATCGAGCGGCTCTGCAAAGGGGCCGTGCAGCGTTGTCGGGAGGAAAAGAGAGAGAGAGAGAGGGTGGAGCACACAGGGCGTGGTCGGTGCTCAAGAACTGGGCAGCGTAGAGAAAATAAAACAGGGGGAAGGAAAAGTGAGACGCGCCAAAGCCGCGGGTCGCCGCCATTACCCTGTAGAATGCTAGGAGCAGCGTGGCAGCAAGGGGAAGAAAGAAAAGCGCGGGAGGCGCCATTTTATTCCATTGGGGAAGAAGGAAAAGCGCGGGAGGCGCCATTTTATTCCATTGGGGAAGAAGAAAAAAGCGCGGGAGGCGCCATTTTAAATCACCCAAGATGCCGAAGAGTGGCAGTATCACTGCTTTCGACAACGAGGTAGAAGACTGGACCACGTATGTGGAAAGAATTGAAGTGTACTGCAAGGCAAATGAGGTGGCCGATGGAAAGAAGGCATCGGTATTATTAAATTTGATGGGCGCAAGAACGTACGGCCTATTGCGGAATTTAATTACCCCAGCTAAACCAATGGAGAAAAGTTTTGAAGAGATTGTTAATATCTTACAGGAACACCTAAACCCTACACCGCTGCTGATAGCAGAAAGATTCAAGTTCCATAAAAGAAACCAGCACAAAGATGCGAGCAATGCTGACTACCTTACGGAACTACGCAAGTTATCGAAGCACTGCCAGTTCGGAGCAGGACTGGCAGACACCTTACGGGATAAGTTTGTCTGCGGGCTCCAGAGTGAAGGAACCCAGAAACGACTACTTTTGGAAAAGGACCTGACGCTAGAACAGGCTTTCAGCGTGGCAGTATCCTACGAAGCAGCAGCACGGGGAGCTGCGGAAATACAACAGAAACCACAAGAATACAGCGCTAATGAAATGGCGTATGGAGCAGAAAAGTGCTATCGCTGCGGCAGAACAACCCATGATCAGAAGGACTGCTGGTTTAAGGACAAAGTATGCAGGCAATGTGGGAAAATGGGACACATGGCAAGAGTCTGCAGGTTGGGAAAGAAAACCAACACTACAAGAATTACTAAGGAAAAGTACAAGAAAGTGAAAAAAATGACAGACAGTAGTTCGGAAGATCAGGAGAGTGATAATGACTCCAGGAGCAGGAGACTAAGTTGTCTAAAGTTATATAACGTGATCGCAAAGGAGGATCACCGAACCATTTGGGTCACCCTCATGATAGCAGGGTCCCAAGTAAAGGTGGAATTGGATACAGGATCAGCCCTAACTGTCATGAATCGACGAGACTATGAGCGGCTATTCTCACACATACCCTTGAAGGACACGTCCATTGTATTGAAGACATACACGGGACAAAAAGTCTACCCCAGAGGAAAAATAAGGGTGCCAGTTAAATACAACGGCAAGGAAACACAGAAACTGTATCTATATATACTACAAGATGGAAGACCACCATTATTGGGACGGGAATGGATCCAAAAAATACAATTGGATTGGCATTCCATTCAGGCGCTAACTGTGACTGACAAAAAGGATGATGACGTCACACCTGGATGACTGTCAAAAATTCTAACTGACACGAAAGAAGTGTTCCAACAAGGACTTGGGACTCTAAAAGGAGTAAAGGCAACGATAAAAATCAAAGATAACGCAAACCCAACATTTTTTAAGGCCAGACCGGTACCGTACGCGATCCGCCCAGCCATTGAAGCAGAACTGGAGAGTCTGGAGCGTTTGGGTGTGCTGTCCAAGGTGGACTGGAGCGAGTGAGCCACACCCATCATTCCTGTAATGAAGAAATCATTGAGCAGCACACCTGGGGAGCCGAAGAAGGTTCGCATCTGTGGGGACTTCAAGGTAACTGTGAACCCAGTCCTGCACACAGTACAATATCCTCTTCCATGGATAGAAGATATTTTCGCCTCACTATCTGGAGGGAAACGCTTTACGAAGATTGATCTGGCCCAAGCGTATCTACAAATGGAGGTGGAAGAAGCATCTAGGAAATACCTCACCATAAACACTCACAAAGGCCTTTACCAGTACAATCGACTGGTATTCGGGGTAGCATCAGCCCCGGCTATTTGGCAGAGGGCGATGGAACAAGTCCTGCAAGGGATCCTGGGGACCCAGTGTTATTTGGACGACATCCTGGTTACGGGCGAAAATGAAAGTGAACACCTTGCCAACCTGGAGCAGGTGCTCACTAGATTACAGGAATATGGGCTACGAGCCAACCGCCCCAAATGCGAGTTCTTCAGGAGACAAATCTTGTATTGTGGCCACATGATTGATGAGGAAGGGTTGCATAAGTCGCCAGACAAGATTGAGGCTGCAGTCAAGGCTCCAGCACCGGAAAATGTGTCGCAACTGAGGTCGTTCCTCGGGTTGGTGAACTACTACCATAAGTTCTTGCAGAATTTATCTACAATTCTGCACCCACTGAACGCCCTGCTGCAAACTGGAGTAACATGGAAATGGAGTGATGAGTGTAAGCGTGCCTTTCAGGAATGTAAATGCCTAATCACTTCAAAAGAAGTATTGGCCCAACACTACCGATTCGGTTCGCATGTGATGCGTCTCCCTACGGCATTGGAGCGGTGCTGTCACACAAATTCCTTGACGGTTCAGAGAGGCCAATAGGCTTTGCGTCGCGCTCGTTAACCTCAGCCGAGCGTGACTACGCCCAGATTGACAGGGAGGCCCTCAGCCTGGTGTGGGGGGTGAAGAAGTTCAATCACTATCTGCACGGGCAGAAATTCACCCTACTGACTGATCATCAGCCCCTGGTCTCCATTTTTAACCCAAAGAAGGGCGTTCCGGTGATGACGGCACAACGGCTGCAAAGATGGTCACTTTTTCTAGGGGCACATCAGTACGACATAGAGTACAAGGGTACGAAACAGCATGGAAACGCTGATGGGCTGTCGTGCCTGTTAAATCCGTGAATGATTGAGACACGGACCAGCAGGAGTGAAAACAAACAAGTCTTTACTGGTGGAAGTCAATAGCGAAACTAACAAACAGAGGCTCTCTAGCACCTTTTATACAGGGGTGGTCACTGCCGGTACTGCAGTCTGAGACCAGTTATTCTCTTAAAGGTACATACACAACAATTCCTCCCCTTTTAGATAAACAGTACATAACATTCATTTAACAACTAAATGATAACTAATTACAATCACAATCACGGATGCTAGATACATTGGTTAAGTTTAAGCAATTATAAGTTCAGTCTTTGAGGAGGCTTCCTGATTCTGTCTGGATAATGCCTCTTTGGGGTATCAGGTTCTTCTGGCAATGTTGAGTCGAGATCAATGTCGTTGTTTGGTTCATCTGCTTCCAATATCACCGATTCTGCGGTAGCTGCAATTGGTACGTTGATTTCATTGCCAGGTGTATCAGATCGTGGTGTGGAGTTGACGTTTTCCATTGACTCTAGAATCTGGTCAGCATGGCATCTTACAATGCTCTCTCCAACGTCCACGGTATACATGAGAGGTCCTTGCCGTGTACAAATCGTTCCTGGCTGCTATTTCTCAGTGCGGTAGTCCCGAGCCAAAACTGGTTGACCTATCTTAAAACTCCTGGTCAGCCTTTCATTCATATTCTGAAACTGCCTGTTCTCCACATCTCTTCGGACGTTTGGCTTAACCAAATCCAAGCGACATCGTAGTCTTCGATTGAAGAACATCATGGCTGGGGTTTGGTTGGTAACCGCATGTGTCGCATTCTGGTAGGCAAACAAGAAGTTGTCCACCTTGTGTTGTAGGGGTATATCTTCATTACACATTGCCTTGATAGCCTTCTTGAATGTTTGGACAAACCACTCGGCCAATCCATTAGTGGCTGGATGATATGGGGCAGATGTGTAATGCTTAACGCCATTGTTCTTTAAGAACCTCCGGAACTCTTCAGACACAAACTGTGGTCCATTGTCAGAGCAAATCTGTTCAGGCAGCCCATTCCTGGCGAATATGATTCGCAAAACTGTGATAGTTTTTTCCGTGGTGGTTGAGGACATTTTTATTACCTCTGGCCACTTTGAATGTGCATCCACCGCAATTAAAAACATCGAGTCCATGAAGGGACCAGCAAAATCCGTTGCCATGGAGATGAGGGCCACTCCCATGGATGCAGAGGAGCTTGTGGTGGGGCGTTTTGGACCTTCTGGCATCCTGCACAGCTCTTGGTCATCTCTTCGATTTCTCTATCGATTCCCGGCCACCACACAAACGCTTTGGCTAAGTTCTCCACACATCAAGGTTCCTCTGCACACTGACAGCTGTTCTCTTCTCAGCGAGAATGCTGGCAGCAGTGGTTCGCCATGTGCTGGCCATCCCTTCACCGTTACATCATAGACCCGTGATAGTGTCGGGTCATTCCGTGTTTCCTTTTCTATGTTTGCATTCGTCACAGGGAGACATTCGACTATGGTCGAGTGGAATAACTCCATTGGATCCACTGCAAGGTCTTCTTCTTCCACCATCGGCAACGGTAGGCGTGACAATCCATCAGCATTTCCATGCTGTTTAGTTCCTTTGTACTCGATGTCATATTGGTGTGCCCCTAGGAAAAGGGACCATCTCTGCAGCCGTTGTGCCGTCATTATCGGTACGCCCTTCTGAGGGTTGAAAATGGAGACAAGAGGTTGATGATCGGTTAGTAGAGTAAATTTTTGACCGTGCAGATAGTGATTGAACTTCTTCACCCCCCACACTAGGCTGAGGGCCTCTCAATCTGGGCGTAGTTACGCTCGGCAGAAGATAACGAGCGTGACGCAAAAGCTATCAGCCTCTCTAAACCATCAAGGAATTTATGTGACAGTACCGCCCCAATGCCGTAGGGAGACGCATCACACGCCAGCCTGATTGGCAGTGCTGGGTTGTAGTGAGCCAATACTTCCCTTGAAGTGATTAAGTCCTTACTCTTCTGAAAAGCACGCTTACAATCATCGCTCCATTTCCATGCTACCCCCGTTCATAGCAGGGCGTTCAGTGGGTGCAAAATTGTCGACAAATTCGGCAAAAACTTATGATAGTAATTCACCAACCCGAGGAATGACCTCAGTTGCGACACATTTTCAGGAGCTGGAGCCTTAACAACCGCTTCAATTTTGTCAGGGGACTTATGTAACCCCTCTTCATCAATCACGTGGCCACAATACGATATCTGTTTCTTAAAAAATTCGCACTTGGGGCAGTTGGCTCGCAGCCCATGTTCCCTTAGTCTAGTGAGCACCTGTTCTAGGTTGTTAAGGTGTTCACTGTCATCTTCACCTGTTACAAGGATGTCGTCCAAGTAACACTGAGTCCCCGGAATCCCTTGCAGGACTTGTTCCATCGCTCTTTGCCATATCGCCGGAGCCGATGCTACTCCGAATACCAATCGATGATACTGGTAAAGACCTTTGTGAGTGTTTATCGTGAGATACTTCCTGGAGGACTCTTCAACCTCTATCTGCAAATATGCTTGTGCTAGGTCAATTTTTGTAAAAAGCTTCCCTCCAGACAGTGAGGCAAAGATGTCTTCTATCCTTGGAAGAGGATATTGTACTGTGTGAAGGACAGGGTTCACCGTCACCTTGAAATCCCCACAGATGCGAATCTTCCTTGGCTCTCCGGGCTTATTGCTTAACGTTTTCTTCATGACAGGAATGATGGGTGTCGCCCACTCGCTCCAGTCGACCTTAGACAACACGCCCGCCTTCTCCAGATTCTCCAGCTCTGCCTCGATGGCTGGGCGAATTGCATATGGTACCGGTCTTGCTTTGAAAAACTTGGGAACTGCATTCTCTTCTATTTTTATCGAGGCGGTTATGCCTTTAAGTGTGCCCAGTTCTTGTTGAAATACCTCTTTGGCGTTAACTAAGATTGTTGACAATCGTCCAGGAGTGACGTCTTCATCTTTTTTACCGTCCACCGTCATTGCATGAATGGAATGCCAATCTAAGTTTATCTTCCCGATCCATTCCTGTCCCAATAACGGTGGTCCACCATTTGGCAATATGTAGAGATACAATTTCCGTATTTTCTTGCCATTGTATTCGACAGGCACCCTTATTTTTCCTCTGGGGTATACTTTTTGCCCCGTATACGTCGTCAAGACGATGGATGTCTCTCTCAAGGGTATGTGTGAAAATAGCCGCTCGTAGTCTCGTCGATTCATGACGGTTAGCGCTGATCCTGTATCCAATTCCATTTTAATTTGGGACCCTGCTATCGTGAGGGTGACCAAATGGTTCGGTGATCCTCTTTTGCGATTACATTGTGAAGTTTGAGACATCTTAGTCTCCTGTTTCCGGATTCACTCTCGCTCATCTGATCTTCGGAACTACTGTCCGTCATCTTTTGTACTGTCTTGTACGGTTCCTTCGTAGCCTTTTTGTTGTCGCTGGTCTTCTTTCCAGACCTGCAAACTCGTGCAATGTGTCCAATCTTCCCGCATTGTCTGCATATTTTGTCTTTGGACCAGCAGCCCTTCTGGTCATGGTTAGTTCTGCCGCAGCGATAACATTTTGCAAATCCCTGTGTCATATCGTGGGTGCCGTATTCCTGTGGTTTTTGTTGAATTTCTGCAGCTCCCCTGGCTGCTGCTTCATACAATACTGCCACGCTGAAAGCCTTATCTAGCGTCAGCTCTTTTTCTGAGAGTAACTTCTTCTGTGTTCCTTCACTCAGGAGTCCACAGACAAATTTGTCCCGTAGGGTATCTGCCAGTCCTGCTCCGAACTGGCAGTGCTTTGATAGCTTGCGTAGTTCCGTAAGATACTCAGCATTGCTCTCATCTTTGTGCTGAGTTCTCCTGTGGAATTTAAATCTTTCTGCTATCATCAGCGGTGCAGGGTTTAAGTGTTCCTGTAGGACAGCAACAATTTCGTTAAAACTCTTCGCCTTCGGTTTGGCTGGAGTAATCAGGTCCCGCAATAGGCCGTACGTTCTAGCGCCCATTAAGTTTAGCAATATCGATGCCTTTTTCCCCTCCGCTATTTCGTTTGCCTCGAAATATACCTCGACTCTTTCCACATACGTGGTCCAGTCCTCTCATGTATTATCAAAAGCAGTGATACAGCCAGTCTTCGGCATCTTGCAAATCTAAAATGGTGCCTCCCGTGCTTTGCCTTCTTCCCTGATTTAACAAAATGGCACCTCCCGCGCTTTGCCTTCTTCCCCGCTGTTGTTAGCGCTGCTTTCCACGGTTTCTTGCGTGTTAAATATTGATTCTTTTTCTTTTATTATTTTCCCGTCGTGGAGCGGACCCTCTGGGACACTTCCCTCCCTCTTCTTTGGTCCGAACGCTGCCCGGCTTCGAAGCACCGGCCGCGCCCTGTGTTCTCCACCCTCTCTCTCTCTCTTTGCTTCCCGACTCACTGCCCGGCCCCGTTGAAAAGCCACCCGATCGAGCTTCAGCCCGCCGCAGCCCAGGAAGGATCAGACCGAGGAACCCAGCCTGGCTCTGAACAGTCTCTCCTGCAAGTTTTCAAACCGATGATTGACGGTTGATGCCCATTTCCCGAGTTTCTTTGGACTCTATTTTTTTTTTCTTTCTTCTGGCTCCGACCTTCAACAACGTCGTCTGAGGTGCTGCCGAGTTGCAGGTAAGTTCGTTTCTTATTCGTCGCCAATGTTAAGTCCATGAATGATTGAAACACGGACCAGCAGGAGTGAAAACAAACAAGTCTTTACTGGTGGAAGTCAATAGCGAAACTAACAAACAGAGGTTCTCTAGCACCTTTTATACAGGGGTGGTCACTGCCGGTACTGCAGTCTGAGACCAGTTATTCTCTTAAAGGTACATACACAACAGCGCCTACCATTGCCTACGGTAGAGGAAGCACCTGCAGTGGACCCTGTTGAGATATTCCATGCGACCATAGTCGAATGTCTGCCTGTTACAAACTCAAGTATAGAGAAGGAAACCCGAAATGACCCGACACTCTCTCGGGTCTATGATTTGACAGTGAAGGGATGGCCAGCACATGGCGACTCACTGTTGCCAGCATTCTCGCCAAGGAGAGAACAGCTGTCAGTGTGCCGGGGGACCTTGATGTGTGGATCCCGAGTGGTAATTCCACCCAAGTTGAGAGATAGAGTGCTCAATGAGCTTCATGAGGGTCATCTGGGAGGGGTAAAAATGAAAAGCCGAGCCAGGGCGTTTGTGTGGTGGCTGGGAATCGATAAAGAAGTCGAGGATATGACCAAGAGATGCACAGGATGCCAGAAGGTCCAAAACGCTCCACCACAGGCCCCACTACACCCATGGGAGTGGCCCTCATCTCCATGGCAATGGGTACACATTGATTTTGCTGGTCCATTTATGGACTCAATGTTTCTAATCGCCGTGGATGCCCATTCGAAATGGCCAGAGGTCATCAAAATGTCCTCCACCACCACGGAAAAAACTATTGCAGTCCTACGGACCATCTTCGCCAGGAATGGCTTGCCAGAACAGATTTGCTCCGACAATGGGCCACAGTTTGTGTCCGAGGATTTCCGGAGTGTAATGATATCAGCAAATAGTGGTGGTATTTGCCTGTTTGATTTTTTATGCCTTACCAGCATATTTGTCTGATTGATTATTTATGCCTGACCAGCAGAGGGCATGTGAGAGACAAGCAGTTTAGTTTTAGTTTCGTTTTAGATGGATCTGTAAGATGGTGTTTCCTGTAATGCTGTTAACTGAGTTGAACATACTTTAGATAAAAAGACAAGCTCTTTCATGAATGTGTCGTCATTGAACCCACATACAAATCAATACATGGTGTCAGAAGTGATTGAAAGAGATGAAGAGGAAAAATCTGAAGTTAAATCAGCTCTCCACATATTAGCAAGCCAAAAGAGAACATCGTTACTTACCATTGGAGAATAGCTAACGAAGTGAAAAAATGGTAGGATTACACCCACCGGCGAAGCTTCAGTTGACAGGTAATGTGGCTGAAAATTGGAGGAGGTTCAAACAACGTTTGGAGTAGTATTTAGCGGCAATCGGAGCTGACAAGAAAAGCGATAAAATGAAAGCGTCAGTGTTCTTACATGTCGTGGGTGATGAAGCACTGGAGGTGCATAATAACTTCACATTCGCTGCTGATGGAGACAAAATGAAGCTGGATAAAATAATGGAACAGTTTGAGGCCTACTGCATACCTAAACGTAACGTGACGTTTGAGAGGCACAGATTTTTCACATGTGTACAGAAAACGGGAGAGACTATTGATCAGTATGTGACTGAACTGAGAAACAGAAGCAAAACATGTGAATTTGGGGGACTGACAGACTCGCTGATAAAAGACAGACTGGTGTTTGGTATTCCAGGTAATGGTCTAAGGGAAAGACTGCTAAGAGAGCAAGATCTAGACCTGGGAAAAGCCATAGCACTGTGTAGGGCTACAGATACTGTGAAGTTGCAGGCAAAGGAGCTGTTCAGTAACAGTAGCTGCAACGTGGATGCAGTGAGTAAGAACGGACACAAACCGTTTAACAAAAAGAGCGCTAATGTGAAAAAAGAGGCGTGGCCGGCGAACAAGAATGAAAGGGGCAATCGAAAGTCATGTAGTCGATGCGGTACACAGCATCCACCAAAAAAGTGTCCAGCATATGGTAAAACATGCAATAGTTGCAACAAAAACAACCATTATGCCCGTTGCTGCAAGAACCAAGCGCAACAAAGCAAGGTCCATGCAGTAGATGAAAGCGAGATAGAGGAGTTCAATGTAGATGTTGTGTCTGAAAACAAAAAAGATAAAAGAGATTGGATGTTGACACTAAAAGTGAATGACATACACATTCCATTTAAATTGGATACTGGAGCACAAGTTAATGTGATATCAGAGACTGATTTTAAGAAAATTAGACCCAGACCAAAGATACATGGAATAAAAGTGAAAGTGACAGGATACTCAGGTACTGATATACCAGTGAAAGGAAGATGCATTGTCAAAGTGACACACAAGGACAGAGAGCACACGCTAGCATTAATCGTGGTGCCAAAGGATCTGCAGGCCATACTAGGTTTAAAAGCCTGTGAGAGACTGAACCTGGTAAAGAGTCCTCATTGTGGAAAGCAAAGGAGAAACAGTCTATGATGAACTCATGAAAGAGTACAACAACCTATTTCAGGGTCTAGGCTGCCTTCCAGGAGAACACACGATCAGAGTAGATAACAGTATGCCAACGGTCATACATCCATGCAGAAAAGTTCCGTTTGCTCTTCAAAAGCAACTGAAGGCAGAGTTGGACAGGATGGAAAGCCTGAACGTGATTCAGAAGATAGATGAGCCAACTGAGTGGGTGAGTTCCCTCGTCGTTGTGGACAAAAAGAATGGAAAGCTCAGAATTTGCCTGGATCCAAGAGATCTAAACAGAGCAATAAAGAGAGAGCACTTCAAGGTTCCTACACGTGAAGAAATCATGTCACAGTTTGCAAATGCAAAGTATTTCAGCAAGTTAGATGCATCACCAGGATTTTGGCAGATGAAGCTGGACGAGGCAAGTTCAAGACTGTGCACATTCAACAGTCCATTTGGCAGATACAGATTCCTAAGGTTACCATTTGGCATTGCCTCAGCTCCTGAAGTGTATCACAAAACTATCCATATGATCTATGAGCACCTGGAGGGAGTTGATACATCAATGGATGACATCATAGTATGGGGAACCACGAGAACTGAGCATGACGAGAGACTGAAAAAAGTGCTGGAAGCAACAAGGAAAACAAACCTGAAGCTGAATAGAGAGAAATGCCAGCTCGGGGTGACAGAACTGACATTCGTGGGAGATATCCTAAGCAGTGAGGGCATCAGACCAGATCCCAGAAAGGTGTCCGCCATTGAGAATATGCCAAAGCCACAATGCAAAAAGGACGTGCAGAGGTTTAATGGAATGATCAACTACATGGGTAAATTCATATCCAACCTCTCAGAAAAGATGGCGCCACTGAGACGACTAACTGAAAAGAACATAGAATGGGAATGGAATCATGAGCATGAGAAGTCATGGAGCGGTCTAAAGAAACTGCTCACAGAGGAACCAGTTCTGAGGATTTGTGACCCAGCGAGACCCATCAAGATATCATCAGATGCATCACAGAGTGGGCTCGGTGCCGTTCTTCTGCAAAAATATGACTACTGGCAACCTATTGCATATGCATCGCGCTCAATGACAGACACGGAGACGCGATATGCTCAAATAGAAAAGGAGCTGCTCAGCATCACATACGCCTGTGAAAGATTTCACAAGTTTGTGGCAGGACAAGCAATCAGTGTAGAGACTGACCATAAGCCCTTGATTGCATTGTTCCAAAAGCCACTAAATAGCTGTCCGCTTAGAATACAAAGAATGATGATCAGGCTGCAACGCTATACACTGAATGTTGCGTACACACCGGGTAAGCTGATGTATACAGCAGGCACGTTGTCCAGAGCTGTTGACCCAAGTGAGCCCGCAAACACCAAAATGGATGAAAAAGTGAATGCCTACGTGGACATGATCACAAGTGCACTGCCCATAGCAGATGCAAAAATGGAGCTCATAAAGACTGAGACAAACAAAGATGAAACACTGAGACGACTGAGGAAAAGCATCTTGGATGGATGGCCCAACATGAAGCAAGGCTGCTCACCTGACATGGCAGAGTACTGGAACTGCAGGGCGGAACTATCAGTGGTCGAAGACATCATCTACAAAGGAAGTAAAATAGTTATCCCAAAGAGTCTGAGAATAGAGATGCTAAAAAGGATCCATGGAGGACATCTGGGAATCGAAAAGTGTAAGAAAAGAGCACGAGAGGTGATGTACTGGCCACGGATCAACCAAGATGTGACAAATGAGGTGTCAAACTGCACAATTTGCCTGAAATATCAAGCAAGCAATCCGGTAGAACCACAAAAGCCACACCCAGCGCCAGACAAACCTTACCAGAAGGTAGGCGCTGACCTATTCGTATGTCAAGGGAAGGACTATCTTGTAGTCACAGACTATTACTCCCTGTATCCAGACATTTGTAGACTGTACACCACCACTGCAGATGCTGTGATAACATGTATGAAAGCCATATTCTCCAGACATGGCGTGGCAAGCGAGGTCTTCACAGACAACGGACCCCAGTTTTACAATGCAAGTTTCTGACACTTTGCCAAAGAGTGGGACTTTGTCCACACAATGTCAAGTCCTCACTTTCCACAGTCCAATGGACTAGTGGAAAAATTGGTCCAGACAGTGAAAAGACTGATGTACAAGGCAAGAGACAGTGGAACTGACTTCTACCAGAGCATGCTTGTATACCGCACAACGCCGCTCGAGTGTGGTAAGCCACCAGCCCAACTCCTTATGGGACGTCTGCTAAGGTCAAACCTACCCATCCCGGAGAACCTCCTGAAAACAAAAGAGGGGGAGAAAGTGAGGAAGTTCAAAGAACAACAGAAAGAAAAGCAAAAGTACTACTATGACAGAGGAACACAAAACTTACCTGAACTCCACACTGGTGACCAAGTAAGGTTCAAAGACAAAACAAACATAGGGACTCAGAAGGGAACTGTCCTGAGTGAAGTTCAACCAAGATCATACACCATTCAGACAGATGAGGGTGCTGTTCTGAGAAGAAATCGTCAGGATCTTCTCATGGGACCAGCCACAGCAGGTCAAAAGACTGATACTGTTGAACAACCTGATCACACAGCAGGTCAAAAGACTGATACTGTTGGACAACCTGATCACACAGCTGAGAAACCATCATCTGAGGCAACAACTCAGATTCAAGGACAATCAATCAGAAAATCCTCAAGATACGTGAAGCCTCCTGAGAGACTCATTGAGCAAATTTAAGGACTCTTGTTATAGAAGGAAGTAATGTTATCTTATTCTTTCTTCAAGTTCTAGTGTATTTACATATTTCATGTGAACACACAAAACAAGGTTAATAAACCTTGATAATGATAATGTAAGTTCATTAATTGTTACAGTTAAAATGCAGAGTAATACAAAGAAAACATGTTGTTAGATAAAAGTAAAATACTTTTGTTTTAAGAAAGGGAGATGTAATGATATCAGCAAATAGTGATAGTATTTGCCTGTTTGATTATTTATGCCTTACCAGCATATTTGCCTGATTGATTATTTATGCCTGACCAGCAGAGGGCATATGAGAGACAAGCAGTTTAGTTTTAGTTTCATTTTAGATGGATCTGTAAGATGGTGTCTCCTGTAATGCTGTTAACTGAGTTGAACATACTTTAGATAAAAAGTCATTCTCTTTCATGAATGTGTCGTCATTGAACCCACATAGAAATCAATACACGGAGGTTTCTGAGGAATAATGGGGTGAAACATTACCCATATCATCCAGCCACAAATGGATTGGCTGAGAGGTTTGTTCAGACCTTTAAAAAGGCAATAAAGGCGATGTATAACGACAACATACCACTACAACACAAGGTAGATAATTTCTTGTTTGCTTACCGGAATGCGACACATGCAGTCACCAACCAAGCTCCAGCCATAATGTTCTTCAACCGAAGGCTAAGATGTCGCCTGGATTTGCTCAAACCAAACATAAGACGAGATGTTGAGGATAAGCAATTCCAGCACATCAATGAGAAGCCAACCAGGAGCTTCAAGATAGGGCAACCAGTCTTGGCCCGCGACTACCGAACAGAAAAATGGCAGCCAGGAACGATATGCACACAGCAGGGACCACTAATGTACACAGTGGACGCTGGAGAGAGCATCGTGAGATGCCATGCTGACCAGATTCTAGAGTCACAGGAACAAGCCAAACCTATACCACGAGCATGTGCACCTGCTAATGAACCCGAGGTACAGATTGTGTCTACCTCAGAAGCAGTGGTATTGGAAGCTGACGAACCAACCAATGACAATGAGCCAGAATCGACTCCGCCGCAAGAACAGGATACTCGAGAAAGGCACTATCCAGTCAGGATCAGGAAGCCTCCTCAAAGACTGAACTTATAAATAATTATTTCAGTTGATGTATATGGTACAGAGAAAATTGTAATTGTAATCAGTTATTATTTAGTTGTTAAATGAGTGTTATGTACTGTTTATCTAAAAGGGGAGGAATTGTTGTGTATGTACCTTTAAGAGAAGAACTGATTTTATTCTGCAGTACCGGCAGCGACCACACCTGTATAAAAAGCCATAGCAGGCTGCTGTACTTCAGTCTTAAGTTTACCCTCTGTTCAGTAAATACCTGTTTTATTGTTCTCCTGCAGTCTGTATTATTGATACTCGGACACTACACTTTTAATAAAAAAATCGGGGTCCTATGACGTAAATAGGACCCCAATTACCATTGTAAGTCAGAACTGATTGGAGGCTGTGCACTGCAGTTAATCCGTCCTACTCTGGAACTCCAGGCCTCTATGATAGCAGTCTGAACACTCATGGGAGCAGCGATGACTAACCTTTGACCTCTGGCATAGGTGCTCCACTATAGATACCCCTCAGGTTGCCACATGCTGTATGATGGATGGCAGTGCTGCCAAAACTATTATGCAAGGCTTATGCGAATGCATTAGTGGGCTCCTCCGCACGAGCCACCAGCTGCCAGCACGCTGCTTGGCTCAGTTCCCAGTGGTTGATGCTCTGAAAACAATTCTTTTGAAAGTGGATCAAAGGAGGTCCAGGATCAGCCGAAGGAGTGACATGCGCTGGCACTGCCGACAGCCAATTGCTGCTCCACCTCGGCCACTACCAGCTGTGTCTGCCCAGTCCTGCTCATGCTGCACTCACTCCACTCTCCTTTACCTCACTATCTAAATCCCCCTACAGTGGATGGGTCTAAGCTGGTGCTTGGGAGGGATCGTGTATGAAGTGCGAGAGTCACAGATGTTACTGGGGGCTGGCTTGGTATCACCTGGCACAGTTCGGGAGAGAAGATGAAGAGATGTTACAAAGTTGTCCTTCTGAGAAACCTTCACACATCACATAGAATTTCATAGAGTTTATGGCACAGAAACAGGCCATTCGGCCCAAATGGTCTATGCTGCTGTTTATACTCCACATGCGCCTCCTCCAACCCCTCTTCATCTCACCCTATCAGCAAAACCTTCGATTCCTTTCTCCCTCATTCACTTATCTAGCTTCGCCTTAAACGAATCCATACTATTCGCCTCAACCACTCCCTGTGGTAGCGAGTTCCACATTCTCACCACATTCTGGGTAAAGAAGTTTCTCCTGAATTCCCTATTGGATTTAGAGTCATAGGCCTAGAAATTGGGTACAGCCCCGCTTGGGGCGTTAGAATTGGCGGAGCGCAAATTTTATAGCCAGACGCAACTTATGGACACTTCGTGCGATATTGGGTTGCAGCGCCCCAAAGGTGATTGAGGCATGAGTTCAGGCGTTACACAGGGCACCTAAGGCGCTAACATGCCGGCGCAACCCAATATTGGGGCGTCTAGCCGCAGCGCAGGTGCTCTCAATTACCCATGACCACGAGACTTCCAGGCGCCGGCCAGCTCTTAAAGGGGTAGGTCAGGCAGCTCCAGCATCCACACTCTGCGCCTTGTAGGCCTGCAAATCGGTGCAGGCCCTTCTCTGGCGCAAAAAACTTGGAGCATATGGAGAGGGTGAGGCAGAGAGCAGAGCGCTTCACCAATGAGTCTCTGGAGGAATTGATGACCGCAGTGGAGCGCCGGCGAGATGTCCTCTACCCGACAATGGCAGGAGGCCTAATCATAAGGACTACTGACGAGCTTGGAGGGATGTTTCTCAGAGGGTCAACTCCAGCAGCATGGCGACCAGGAGCCCTGTGCAGTGCAGGAAGAAATTCAATGACTTCACTCGGGTCGTGAGGGTGAGTGGAGTTAATGTAAACTTATGCATCCCTCCATTAGCACCTGACTTTATGGCTACAGGGTGTGCTATGCCCCACTGGCCCTTTCTGGTCACACACATGCACATTTGACTCAGGGCATCATGTAAGGGCTGGTCCACCATGCGGGGCATGAGATGATAGCCCAGGGCATCATGTAAGGGCTGTTCCACCATGGGGGGCATGAGATGATAACCCAGGGCATCATGTAAGGGCTGTTCCACCATGGGGGGCATGAGATCATCATTCAGGGCATCATGTAACATCACTTCCCGTCCTTTGCCCTGCAGGCCAAGCTGGCGAGAAACCGCAAGGAGCAGCTTCGCACCGGAGGAGGCCGTCCTCAACTGGAGCCTCTGACGGATCTCGAGGAGAGAGTCCACCAGATTGTGGGAGGACGTCTGAGTGGTCCTGTCACCACTGCAGCTGCCGACCCCATTGTCCACAGTGATGGTAAGGTTCTCTACTATTACAGCTGTCACCTTCCAGTTGTTTCCCCCGCCAGCATGCTTCCTCAATGTGGAGCCATGTCATAGCATTGCCGCACTGTTGCATCCCTTGCTGCCAAACTGTCCTTTTGCTAAAGCCACTCTTCAACCTCCCTGCTTTCAGATGCTGCATCACCAGCTCGGGAGCCGGCCCCTCAAGCTGCAGTGCCAGTGCCTCCAGAGACGATGACCAGGAGGAAGCCGGACCATCCGTGCCAGCCTCAGGGGAGCCACCGCATCTGGAGACTGGGGATAGTAGTTCCCTTGAGGGGAGGGGGGTGCTCTGATGAGAAGCCAGTTGCAGGAACCAGCGGCCTGCAGCAACGCGCGGGGGGTAGGGACGCTCGGGGGCCGTCTCCCCGGAGGGCGAGGCAGGCCACCATGACTGCTGCACAGAGTGCAGAGGAGGTGCGTAGCCTTGCCGAGATGAGCGCCCAGGCCCGGCTCAGGCACACTGAGCTGATGGCTGCAGTGGGGAGAATGCCTGAGTCGATCGACACACTGGCAAAGAGTGTGCTGGACTTTGGGGCAGCAATGGAAAGGACTGTCCAGGGCTTCGGCCCAGCAATGGAAAGGTCTGTCCAGGGCTTTGGCCCAGCAATGGAAAGGTCTGTCCAGGGCTTGTCCGATGCAGTGGAAAGGTCTGTCCAGGGCTTGTCCGAGGCAGTGGAAACGTCTGTCCATGCCTTGTCCGAGGCAATGGAAAGGAGTGTTCCGGCCTTGTCCGAAGCAGTGGAAAGGACTGTCCATGGCTTATCCGAAGCACTGGCACCTGCCACGCAGGTCCTCACTGCTGCCACGCAGTCACTTGTTGGCCTCGTCCACACGCAAATTGAGGCCACGCGAACACTCTCTGCTGCCACCCTAGCTGCATCAGGCAGGATCACCCCAGGCCCTTGCAGCACCACAGCAGGCCATGAATCTGTGGAGCAGTCGATTGTGGCGTATGATCCTGTGCGGCCCCGTCAGAGTGCTAGTGTTTCGGCCGACCACAGTGCAGGTGTTCTCTCTCTGCATGTGAGCAGTCCTGATGCCACCGCTGGCACGTCAGCAGAGCAGCTGCCACCACCTGCGCGGCAGACTGCTAGCAGACATGCCCAGTTGGAGCAGCCTGCTTGCGGGACCTCCAAGCCCAGAGGTCGTCCAGGCCGTCCCTCAGGGGCTTCAGCGCTTCCAGACACTCAGCAGGCGTCCCCCAGCCTTGACGCAGCCACTGGGGTCCAATTACGGGGGAGCTGCAGGGAGGGAAGGGACCGACCTCGTAAGAGGAGTCGGTCTCCATCAAGGGGTCACCAGTAGAGGGAGGTGCTAAGACGTCTCTTTTTCCGGATTTAAGGCCGTCCACACCTGCTGTGTTTGTTTGTTATGGTTTGGTTAGTTTTGCTGGGTTGCCAGACAGTTATCTGTTAGTTTGTTAGTTATGATTTCTGTTACCATTACGTTGTCATGCTGGAAGGAAGCAGTTGTTTGAAAATAAAGAAAACTTTTTATTTACAATCGAGCTGTACACTATTTACAATCATCGAGGCCTTCATAGGCTTACAGCGAACCGGAGGGCACTGTTCGATTCACAGCCACCATTCCATCCGAGGGGCCTAGAACCGAGTCCTTATGAGCCTCTGATGAACGGCCCTTCCAGTTTCTGGAGCCCTCCCATCTTCCTCCTCCTCCTCCTCCTCCTGATCCTCCTCGCCCGCATCCTCCTCCTCCTCCTCCTCCTCCTCCTCCTCCGCCTGCTCTGCTGGACCTTGAGGGTCGGCTGGCATTGGCTGGGTGCGTCGAATGGCCAGGTTGTGGAGCATGCAGCAGACAACAACGATGCACGCCACATGCTCCAGCGAGTACTGTAGGGCGCCCCTCGAATGGTCTAGACAACGGAAACGCTGCTTCAGCACACCAATTGTGTGCTCCACAATCTGAGCCTTCGCAGATACTGCTCCTCTGACATGGTAAGGTAGGAGACCTGCTGCCTGAAAACCCTGGCAGCGTATGGTCGGATTTGGCAACGTCCATTGGCCCTCCTCCTTCTGGCCAATCCCGGCCCTCTCTCCCTCCGTCTCTGTGCCCTTGCCAGTTGTTCAGCCAGGATGACGTTCCCCTCCAAAGCAGCTCCCATTATTCTGGCCGACGAGTAAGACGCAGTCAGCTTTCTGGATCCAACTGTTCTGGACAGGGCTGAAGGTCCCAAGGCTCCTCTGGCTCAATAAGAACAAGTCTGTGTAACTGAAGGTCTGCAACTCTCTCCAGCAGCGAGCAGTATGGCCAGGCCAAATGGCTGCCGCTTTTATACTAGTGCTGTCCCCTTTAAAGAGCGCCCCCCGAGTCCGAGAAGGACCTGGTAACGTTCCATCCAACTGTCACTAATAGCGCCAGGCGGAACGGAGGGGGGCACCACTGAATTTCCAGTACGGGGCGCCAAAAAGGCGTTGCACAATGAAATGACGTCATTATCTGGCTACGCCTGCGAGTGGGTGCAAAGACTTAGCACCGGCGCTAACAGGCTACTCAATATGGCAGGATGCGCTAGGATCACTGCGCACGTCCGAAAATTGGGTAACGCCCCAAATCTCGGGCTCTTTAGGCGCTAATCGCTGGCGCAACCAACCGAATTTCTAGGCCATAGAGTCATAGGCCTTGAAATTGGGTTGGGGCGCCAAAGTGGCGCAAAAGTCGCCTGAGCGCAGGATTTAGCGCAGCGTTCGAGGCTTTAGCGATCGTCAGATATTCAGTTTCATTGACCCTCGAGGGACACCTCGAGGTGCTCCGCGTCCCTCTTAGGGCGCTGAAACTGAATATCGCAACGCAACGTGCCGCAGCGCCACACGCTGCAGCACGGCACGCTGCGGTACTGCAGGCCTTCCTCCCACTGTTAAGGGGAGGTGCCTGCAACAGCGCGATCTCCGCTCGCGAGTGCCGGCAAATGAGCCCGGCACCAAGGAGAAGTGCCGGGCTCTCGGGAAACAGCCGGCAATGCCGCGGGGGGGGGGGCGGGGTTTAGGAGGCCAGGGACGGAGGTGCTGGCACCGGCGGTTGCCCCGCACCTCCACCTTAACTTGCGCCGCTGCCGGCACAGTAAGGCCCCGTGAACCGGGCGCGGGTAGCGAACGGCGCTACTGCGGTGTTTGCTACCAAATATCGCAAACGGGGCACGAATGGGGCACTGTGCACACCGATGACGTCATCGGTGGCGGCGCAGCGCAAATGCCTAACGCCACCATTAGCGCCACTGCTGAATATCGCGGGAGGCGCAGCCAGTGGCGCTACAGCCACTGACTGCCTCTTTAGGCGCTAACAGGTGGCGCTACTCAACCAATTTCTCCCCCATAGAGTTATACAGCACAGAAAGAGGCCCTTCGGCCCATCGCGTCCGCGCCGGCCATCAAGCCCTGTCTAATCTAATCCCATTTTCCAGCATTTGGTCCGTAGCCTTGTATGCTACGGCATTTCAAGTGCTCATCTAAATGCTTCTTGAATGTTGTGAGGGTTCCTGCCTCTACCACCCTTTCAGGCAGTGAGTTCCAGATTCCAACCACCCTCTGGGTGAAAAAGTTCTTCCTCAAACCCCCTCTAAACCTCCTGCCCCTTACCTTAAATCTATGCCCCCTTGTTATTGACCCCTCTACTAAGGGAGAAAGTTCCTTTCTATCTCCCCTATCTATGCCCCTCATAATTTTGTACACCTCAATCAGGTCCCCCCTCAGCCTTCTCTGCTCCAAGGAAAACAACCCCAGCCTGTCCAGTCTCTCTTCATAGCTGAAGCGCTCCAGCCCAGGTAGCATCCTGGTGAATCTCCTCTGCACCCTCTCCAAAGCAATCACATCCTTTCTATAGTGTGGTGACCAGAACTGCACACAGTATTCCAGCTGTGGCCTAACCAGCGTTTTGTACAGCTCCATCATAACCTCCCTGCTCTTATATTCTATGCCTCGGCTAATGAAGGCAAGTATCCCATATGCCTTTTTAACCACCTTATGCACCTGTTCTGCTGCCTTCAGGGATCTATGTACATGCACACCAAGGTCCCTCTGATCCTCTGTCTTTCCTAGGGTCTTACCATTCATTGTGTATTCCCTTGCCTTGTTAGTCCCTCCAAAATGCATCACCTCACACTTTTCAGGGTTAAATTCCATTTGCCACTGTTCCGCCCATCTGACCAACCCATCTATATCGACCTGCAGATTGAGGCTACCCTCCTCGCTATTTACCACCCCACCAATTTTCGTGTCATCTGCGAACTTACTGATCATACCTTTTACATTCACATCCAAATCATTAAGGTAGACCACAAACAGCAAGGGACTCAGCACCGATCCCTGTGGTACCCCACTGGACACAGGCTTCCAGTCACAAAAACAACCTTCGACCATCACCCACTGCCTTCTGCCACTAAGCCAGTTTTGGATCCAATGTGCCAAGGCACCCTGGATCCCATGGGCTCTTACCTTCTTGACCAGTCTCCTATGTGGGACTTTATCGAAAGCCTTACTGAAATCCATGTAAACCACATCCACTGCACTACCCTCATCCAGACATCGAGTCACCCCCTCGAAAAATTCAATCAAATTAGTCAGACATGATCTCCCCTTGACAAAGCCATGCTGACTATCCCTGATTAATCCTTGCCTCTCCAAGTGGAGACTAATTCTCTCCCTCAGAATTTTTTCCAATAATTTCCCTACCACTGATGTTAGGCGCACTGGCCTGTAATTCCCTGGTTTATCCCTACTAGCCTTCTTGAATAATGGTACTACATTAGCTGTTCTCCAGTCCTCTGGCACATCCCCTGTGGCCAGAGAGGTTCTGAAAATTTGTGTCAGAGCCCCTGCAATCTCCTCCTTTGCCTCACACAGCAGCCTGGGATACATCTCGTCCGGGCCTGGGGATTTATCCACTTTTAAGCCTGCTAAAACCGCTAGTACCTCCTCCCTCTCGATGCTAATATGTTCAGGTATATCACAATCCCCCTGCCCGAATTCTATGTCTACATCGTCCTTCTCATTCGTGAACACGGATGCAAAAAATTCATTTAAAACCTCACCTACATCATCTGGCTCTACACACAGATTGCCATTTTGGTCCCTAATGGGCCCTACTCTTTCCCTAGTTATCCTCTTGCTCTTAATATACTTATAAAACACCTTAGGCTTTTCCTTTATTTTGCTCGCCAGTGTTATTTCATGGCCCCTCCTCGCTCTCCTAATTTCTTTTTTAATTATCCCCCTGCACTTTTTATACTCCTCTAGGGCTTCCTCTGTCTTTAGTCCTTTGTATCTGCTAAAAGCCCCCCTTTTTTTCCTAATCCATTCTCGTATATCCCTTGACATCCAAGGTTCTCTGGGCTTGTTGGTCCCACCCTTGACCTTTACGGGAACATGTTGGCGTTGTACTCTCTCAATTTCCTTTCTGAAAGACTCCCATTGCTCCGATGTGGATTTTCCTATAAGTAGCTGATCCCAGTCCACTTTGGCCAGATCCTGCCTTATCATATTAAAATCGGCCTTCCCCCAATTTAGAACCTTTATTTCCGGTCCATCTCTGTCCTTTTCCATGACTACCTTAAATCTCACCGAATTATGGTCACTGTCACCAAAATGCTCACCTACTGACACTTCTACCACTTGCCCGGCCACATTCCCTAGAATTAGGTCCAGTACCGCCCCCTCTCTTGTAGGACCTTCTACATGCTGGCTCAAAAGCCCTCCTGGATGCACTTTAAGAATTCTGCACCCTCTAAGCCTTTCACACTCTGACTATCCCAGTTAATATTGGGGAAGTTGAAATCCCCCACTATTATTACCTTATTATTTGCACATTTCTCTGAGATTTGCCTACATATCTGTTCCTCTATCTCCCCCTGACTGTTTGGGGGCCTATAGTACACTCCCAGCAAAGTGCTTGCCCCCTTTTTGTTTTTAAGTTCTACCCATATGGCCTCATTAGAGGAACCTGTTAATATATCATCCCTCCTTACAGCAGTAATTGACTCCTTAATTAATATTGCGACACCCCCTCCTCTTTTACCCCCCCCCCCCCGTCTCGCCTGAAGATTCTATACCCCGGAATATTGAGCTGCCAGTCTTGCCCCTCCCTCAACCATGTCTCCGTGATAGCAACAATATCATACTCCCATGTGTTCATCAACACCTTCAGTTCATCCACCTTATTCGCAAGACTCCTTGCATTAAAATAAATGCCATCCAGCCTTGCCCTACTCCCTTGTGCCATTACATATTTGCTCTGCCTTCCAAGCTTACTTGTTTTTTCCTCTATATTTGGCTGTACATCACCCCCTATTATAGCTCCACTCTGTGTCCCATCCCCCTGCCAAATTAGTTTAAACCCCCCCCAACAGTGCTAGCAAATCTCCCCATAAGGATATTAGTCCCGTTCTGGTTCAGGTGCAACCCGTCCGACTTGTACAAGTCCCACCTTCCCCAGAAGCAGACCCAGTGATCTAGGAAACTAAAGCCCTCCCTCCTGCACCAACTCTTTAGCCACGCATTCATCTGCTCTATCCTGCTATTCCTATACTCACTAGCACGTGGCACCGGGAGTAATCCAGAGATTACAACCTTTGAGGTCCTGCTCATTAATCTACTACCTAGCTCCCTAAATTCTTGCTGCAGGACCTCATCCCTCTTCCTACCCATGTCGTTGGTCCCAATGTGAACCACGACCTCTGACTGTTCACCCTCCCCCTTCAGAATGCCCTGCAGCCGTTCAGTGACATCCTTGACCCTGGCACCAGGGAGGCAACAAACCATCCTGGAGTCACGTCTACAGCCACAGAAACGCCTATCTGTTCCCCTTACAATAGAATCCCCTACCACTATTGCTCTCCCACTCTTTTTCCTCCCTTCCCGAGAAGCAGAAGCACCCCCGGTGCCAGGAAGTTGGCTGCTGCTGCCTTCCCCTGGTAAGTCATCCCCCTCAACAGTATCCAAATCAGTATGCCTGTTTGAGAGGGGGATGGCCACAGGGGTCCCCTGCACTACCTGCCTGCTTCTACAGCTCCGTCTGATGGTCACCCATTTCCCTTCTGCCTGTGCAGCCCTTACCTGCGGTGTGACCAACTCACTAAACGTGTTATCCACAACCCTCTCAGCATCGCGAATGCTCCAAAGCTCATCCATCCACAGCTCCAGCGCCTCAATGCGGTCTGCTAGAAGCTGCAGCTGGATACATTTCCAGCACACATGGTCGTCAGGGACACCGGCAGTGTCCCTGAATTCCCACATAGCGCAGGTGGAGCATAACACTGGGCTGGGCTGTCCTGACATGACTTACCCTTTAATTAATTTAAATTAATTCAATACCACCAATTAAAGATATACTCTAGGGTGCTTGTATGGCAGAAGTCCCCGCTACACCACAGAGACCCTAGAAACTA
The DNA here is from genome assembly GCF_052327205.1 of Somniosus microcephalus. NCBI lineage: Eukaryota > Metazoa > Chordata > Chondrichthyes > Squaliformes > Somniosidae > Somniosus > Somniosus microcephalus. The sequence goes on from NC_141013.1 coordinate 39,850,693, forward strand.
TAAACCACAGAGTTTAAGTTTAAGAGAGAAATACTCACCAACCAATCACTTACCTGCTTTCTGGTGACGTCACACTTCGATTTCTTTTTACTTCTCTCCTTCCCTCTGAGTTCCGAGTTCGGAGACTGGTACACCTTACCTGGTCTCTGGAGCCTTTTATAGCCCCGCTCTGCCGCTCGAGTTTCCCGCCGACGCTGTGAGGCCTACCTGGTCTCTGGAGCCTTTTATAGCCCCGCCCTGCCGCTCGAGTTTCCCGCCGACACTGTGAGGCCTTACCTGGTCTCTGGAGCCTTTTATAGCCCTGCTCTGCCGCTCGAGTTTCCCGCCGATGCTGTGAGGCCTTACCTGGTCTCTGGAGCCTTTTATAGCCCCGCTCTGCCGCTCGAGTTTCCCGCTGATGCTGTGAGGCCTTACCTGGTCTCTGGAGCCTTTTATAGCCCCACTCTGCCGCTCGAGTTTCCCGCCGATGCTGTGAGGCCTTACCTGGTCTCTGGAGCCTTTTATAGCCCCACTCTGCCGCTCGAGTTTCCCACCGACGCTGTGATTTATTAGTGACTATCTTATATTTATGGCCCCGAATTTTGAACTCCTCCACAAGTGGAAACATTTTCTCCACATCGACCCTATCAAACCCTTTCATATTTTTAAAGACCTCTATCGGGTCACCTCTCAGTCTTCTCTTTTCTAGTGAAAAGAGCCCCAGCCTGTTTAGTCTTTTCTGCTAGTTATCGCTTCCAAAAGAAGTGGCATTGTGCGTTGCTTCAATATATAGTTTGTTGCTAGTGAATGAATGAGAGATTAGAATGAGACAAAAGAACAAGAGAAGGTGGTTAGCACAGACTCTGATGAGTCCTACTTCCCCTTCTGCAACCATCACCGCCATTGCCTCTCTCCCCAGCACTTTCAGAGTTACTTCGTTATAGACGTTTGTTATAAGCTGCCTCCTCCTGCAAGCAGAGTAGCAGGTCTATGAGGAAAGAACGGGGAGTGGGACTAATTGCACAGCTTTTTCAAAGAGCCGGATCAGGCAAGTTGGGCCGAATTGCCTCCTTCTGTGCTGTAAAGTTCTATGGGGGAAAGATTTGTCCCCTTAGCTCCTCCTGTTAGCACCAGCAGATGATGCTAATGGGTCACTAGAGCAGTACTGTCGGGGTGAGGCGAACCCAGCACACCAAATCCCACCCCCCCCCCCGTAGTGCCGCCTGTAAGAGGTATCGCCGGGAAAGTCAACGCCAGCTGGATCGTGACGTCAGTGAGTGTGCAACGCTCACTGACTGCCCGATCTGTTAAATTGATTGTCACCACCTACCTCAGCGCCTGGAGTAAACACCAACAGGGAGAGCTGGCGTGAAGCACCAGGAAGCCGGCTTCAGGGACATTATTTAAAGGGATCATCGGTAATCACTCATAGCTGTCAGGTTAGTGCAGTTTCATCGGTTTCTTGTCAGTTTCACCCACTGTAAACAGTTTCATTCAGTAATTTCAAGGTTCTTTTGTACCAAGAGTCTTGTGGCAACTGAAAAGTAGCTACATTTATTCTTCAAACAATCAAACTGCTACACTTGGTAACATTAATGGGGGCTGTACTGGGCCACCTCGCCCTCCAGGATCTACAGCGGAGGGAGTTTTGGCAGTAAGAAAGATGGGAACATGTGTGCAGAGAGATGAGGAGGGACATCAGGGCTCTCAATTCAATTCAATTCAATTCAAATCGCTTTATTGGCATGACAAGTTACATCTTATGTTGCCAAAGCATCGGAAAACATTCATGTTTGTTCACAAAAATACAGATCTATCCATACAGTGTATAAACAGATATATCCCTGAGTGTATAAATATACTTTCATATAATTTATATATACTCTTATCTTATCTTTAGTGGTTGTCCCTCTGTTTATGGCAAGCTGTAACATAGTGTGCCTCACCACGAGGCCATATCCTCTGAGGGTATTCTGAGAGCATGTCTCTTGCCTTCAATTAAGCGAGGAGCAGTGTATTATACGGCTCCGCCCCACCAAGGAGGTGGTCACAGAACTCTGCCACCTCCTCCAAAACAGACCTCCAGCCTCACACCAGAATGACTTAAACCCCAGATCCCTTTTGTTCACCACATCCCCATCGTACCATCCCTCTCGCAGGCCGTATCACACCGCAAAGCCGAAATGACAGACACCACAAAAGAATGGTAAATGAATTAATAAATTTATCAAAAATCACTGAACACATTTTTACACAAAAAATATTAACTATTCACCCTTGTGCAATCCCTTAGTGCCTGTCATTACTGTACCTTTTCCTACTCTAGTGCTCCTATGAAGTGTTGGCCCAGTGGCTGTAGCAGGGCTGGTGGAAGGCTGCTGAGTGTCCGTGCGGGAGACTTCAGATGGCCTTGCAGGATGCCTTCGACCAGCTCTGGGCCTGGAAGGCCCGGCGGTAGACTGCACCACCTCAGCATGGGTGGCAGCACTCTGGGCTGGCTGGATGACAAGCAGCGACAAGGGCAATGGCGGAGTGGCAGTAGTGGGAGCAGGAATGCTGTCATCCTGAGAGAGGACAGCAGCCTCCTACTCCACTGACCCACTGCCACTCCCCCGGGGCAGCACCTCAGCATCCCTAGCAATCTGTTGGAGCACAGATTGCTGGCCTGCTGCAACACTGTGAAAGCCCGGGCCGACAGTGGTAGACCCAGCTATGATGGCAGCAGTCAGAGCTTGCGTGGCAGTAAGCTGAGACTGCACGAGAGCAGCCTGAGATTGGATGCCACCAAGCATAGACTGCATTACAGCACTAAGGCACTGCAATGGAAGCTGCCCATCACACGTGGCATTAGGTCTGGGTCACCGCGGTCTCTCTGGGAGCCTTCCATCCTTTGCAGACTGGAAATGATGGGCTCCATGGTGGTGTGCAGAGTATTGTGCAATGTCGGAGGTGGACTCCTCCACGTTCCTTACCATTGCCAAGAGGCTGCCGGGCACCCTTGCGATTGCACATATCATCTCCGTGTGCATGCCCACCACCCTTCTTCTAAAGGCCTCCCCATCGAGGTCCTCATCTGAGTCCTGTGCAGCAGAACTTGTGCGCGAACTCGTCCTCCGGGGAGCTGGCCCCCGAGCTACACTTCCCCCCTGGCCTTGCTGTAGCCCACTCATCCCCGGTGCCTCACCCTGTGCAGATCCCGCTTCTTGAATGCGTAGTGCCTGTATCTGAACTGGTGTCTGCGGGTGAGACATGCAGTGATGCCTCGCTCTCCACGGTGCCCTCAGGGACAGGCTGCTCAGGTGCTTGCTGATTATTTGAAAGCAAAAAGGCACAAGAGTTGGTGGGTGAGTACTGGGGGTGCGGTGCTTTGGGCATGTGAAATGCTTTCATACAACATGATGAGCTGGAAAGTGTGAAACGCTTGTGGGGTGAGGGAGAAGTGGGATGTGAGAAGAAGGAGTAGGGATGAACATACCGTTGTCGTCCCCAAGGGGGTCAACATCACCGGTAGCCGTGGCACCCACCACCTGGCGCCCAATAATCTGCAGCACTCCATTCTCCAGCACAGACAGTGGTCGGGTGTTGGCTTCTCCCCCGCCTGTGTGCTCCTGCTCTCTCCTGTTGTGAGCCACCTTGGCCTGCAAGAGAAAGGAAAGTGTGTGAGTGAGTGTGGGGAAATGTGTTTGGGTGTTGTGCCTGCCATAGTTGAATAGCTTTCATTGTGTGCAAGGTGTGAGATGTGGGTGTGAGTGTTGGTAGGTATAGATTGTTGGTGGTGGGTGAGTGCTGGGGGTGTGGTGCTTTGGGCAGTGTGTGAAGATTGTGGTACAGATGGTGGTGTGTAGCATTTGTTGAAGCATTCACTCGCCCTGACCACCCGAGTGAGCTTGTTAAATTAATTCCTGCACTGTGTGTGGATCCTGGGGACCACAGTGCCGCCCGAGACGTGCTGCACTACCTTCCTCCACATGGTGTGGAAGACTTGCGGCGAGGGCCTCCTGCCACTTGCCGGGTGGAGCACCGCCCTCCGTCTCTCCACAGTGAACACCAATGTCTCCAATGCTTCATCGCAGAATCTGCGGGCTCTCTCCCTGGGGCATGGATCTGCCATGAGTACAGCTGCTTCAGTCCTCTGGCTCCTTCTCCTTGTTCTGCTTCTCCTTGCTGAGGCAGCTGCCCAGCCAGCAATGCTGAGAATGAGGTGCTGCAGCATCAATGAACCAATTAAGTAGTGAAAAAAGCCTGCAGCAAGCATGACTTGAGATTAGACTGCACCTGATATTGGTCCATCCTTTGAGTGTAACTCCAATGAGCTTGGCTTTTAAGACTTGAATTAAGACTCCAATCACTTTTTTCAGCAGTGAGCATGAATTTTGCATGCAGTCTAAAGCATTAGCGCCTGCTGCTAATTCTCCATAGAATCATAGAAAGTTACAGCACGGAAGGAGGCCATTTCGGCCCATCGTGTCCGCGCCGGCCAACAAAGAGCTATCCAGCCGAATCCCACTTCCCAGCTCTTGGTCCGTAGCCCTGCAGGTTACAGCATCCCAAGTGCACATCCAAGTACTTTTTAAATGTGGCTGGGTTCCTGCCTCTACCACCCTTTCAGGCAGTGAGTTCCAGACCCCCACAACCATCTGGGTGAAGGAATTTCCCCCTCAAATCCCCTCTAAAACTTCCACAAATAACTTTAAATCTGTGCCCCCTGGTTTTTGACCCCTCTGCTAAGGGAAATAGGTCCTTTCTATCCACTTTATCTATGCCCCTCATAATTTTATACACCTCAATATGGTTTCCCCTCAGCCTCCTCTGTTCCAAGGAAAACAGACCCAGCCTATCCAATATTTCCTCATAGCTAAGATTCTCTATTCCTGGCAACATCCTTGTAAATCTCCTCTGTACCCTCTCTAGTGCAATCACATCTTTCCTGTAATGTGGTGACCAGAACTTCACGCAGTACTCTAGCTGAGGCCTAACTAGTGTTTTATACAGTTGAAGCATAACCCCCCCTGCTCTTGTATTCAATGCCACGGCTAATAAAGGCAAGCATTCCGTATGCCTTCTTAACCACCTTATCTACTTGGCCTGCTACCTTCAGGGATCTGTGGACATGTACTCCAAGGTCCCTTTGTTCCTCTACACTACTCAGTGTCCTACCATTTAATGTGTATTCCCTTTCCTTGTTAGCCCTCCCCAAATGCATTACCTCACACTTCTCCGGATTGAATTCCATTTGCCACTGTTCTGCCCACCTGACCAATTTATTGATATCTTCCTACAGTCTACAGCTTCCTCCTTCAGTATCAACCACACAGCCGATTTTAATATCATCTGCAAACTTTTTAATCATACCCCCTATATGCAAGTCTAGATCGTTGATATATACCACAAAAAGCAAGGGACCTAGTACTGAGCCCTGCGGAACCCCACTGGAAACAGCCTTCCAGTCACAAAAACACCCATCAACCATTACCCTCTGCTTCCTGCCTCCGAGCCAGTTTTGAATTCAACTTGACACTTTGCCCTGGAACCCATGAGCTTTTAACTTCGTGACCAGTCTGCCATGTGGAACCTTATCAAAAGCCTTGCTAAAGTCCATATACACTACATCAAATGCACTACCCTCATCTACCCTCCTTGTTACCTCCTCAAAAAATTCAATCAAGTTTGTCAGACATGACCTTCCCTTAACAAATCCGTGCTGACTATCCTTGATTAATCCACGTCTTTCTAAATTAAGATTTATCCTGTCCTTCAGAATTCTTTCCAAAAATTTTCCCACCACCGAGGTTAGGCTGACTGGCCTGTAATTACTCGGTCTATCCTTTTCTCCCTTTTTAAACAAGGGTACCACATTAGCATTCCAACGGCACCACACCTGAAACCAGAGAGGATTGGAATATGATGGTCAGGGCCTCTGCTATTTCCTCTTTTGCTTCGCTTAACAGCCTGGGATACATTTCATCCGGGCCTGGGAATTTATCCACATTTAAAGCTGCTAAACCCCTTAATACTTCCTCTCTCACTGTGTTTATTTCATCTAATATTTCACACTCCTTCCCCCCTGATAGTAATGTCTGCTTCGCCCCTCTCCTTTGTGAAAACAGGCGCAAAGTATTCATTAAGAACCCTACCGACGTTTCTCACCTCCACACACAGATTACCCCCATGATCGCTAATAGGTCCTACCCTTTCTTTAGTTATCCTCTTATTCTTAATATATTTATAAAACATCTTTGGGTTTTCCTTGATTTTACTTGCCAAGAATTTTTCATGCTCTTTCGTTGCTTTCCCAATATCCTTTTTAATTGCACCCCTGCACTTTCTGTACTCCTCTAAAGATTCTGGAGTATTTAGCCCTCGGTATCTGTCATATGCCTCCCATTTTTTCTTTATCCTACCCTGTATGTCCCTAGATTTGTTAGTCCCACCTTTTTTCTTTAAGGGAACATGTTTGGTCTGAACCCTCCGGATCTCCTCCTTGAATGCCTCCCACTGCTCTGACACCGATTTACCTTCAAGTAGCTGTTTCCAGTCCACTACGGCTAAATCCCCTCTGAGCTTAGCAAAATTTTCATTCCCCTAATTTAGAATTTTTATTCCTGGTCTATCCTTGTCCTTTTCCATAACTACCTTAAATCCAACTTTTCTACTGGCAATGCCCATTCCTTGGCTATAATGAATTTCTAGCCCTATGATTCTAATTGAGATGCTGCAAGTACCATGATGATATACAGCGATATCAGCAACAGTTTGCAGCCCATCGTGCTGCTATGTGAGATGGGATCACTACTTTGGCCTGAATGCATGCAAGGATATGCATGATGGGACACTAGGGGTAGGCTGGTGGTTATAGTTGTTCTCTGTACTCAACGGGCATTCATGGCAAACATTGAACATAATTTAGGACACTGCCGTCACAGGATACTTAGTGGCAAGGATTCTTCATCCCTTTCTGGAGCATCTGCAGTAGCACCTGTTGCATGTCTTCTGCAAATGCTCCCACCTCCAGCCCTTTTGGAGAGAAATTCTGGAGTGTCTTAAGAGCCATGACCAGCTTTACCATCCTCCCCCAAACTGTATGTTGCAGGTAAGGCCCACACACAGTCTGAAAACTTGGGCAGTTGCTACTAGTTACAGCAGGAAAATGCATTCCTCACCGATGGCATCACCTGGCCCTCCCACAGCTCACACATCGGCAGAACACCAGTGGCACAGCTGCTCCCCTGAACAGGTAACACACGGATTGGCCCCAGGAACTGGATAGGCTCCAGAATGTGTGGGCCTCCTTCCTGTGACCTCACTCCACCCTACTCTCCGAACTAGCCAGCGCATACCAGGCAGATCGGGAGTGACAGACAATCGCCAGCCACCTCATCACCCAGGTGAACATAGGGTTACCAATGCTCCTAGATTGTCCTGAGGCTCCAGGAATTGAAGAGTTATCTCCTGCAGTGAGCAAAACCCGGGAAAGAACGTAAAGAAAGACTGGCATTTCTATAGCACCTTTCACAACCTCAGGGCGTCCAAAAGTGCTTTACAGTCAATGAAGTACTTTTGAAATGTGGTCGCTGTTGTAAGGTGGGAAACGCGGTAGCCAATTTGTGCACAGCAAGCTCCCACAAACAGCAAGGTGATAGTGGCTTGGAAACTGCGATTGTCGCCCGCGTATGCCTCCGAACCGCAAGAGAAGTATGCACTTACCTGCTGTCTCCGCAGCTTCGGACTCTCGCGGTCCTGGGCCTGTGGGCGTACGCCAGCGTAAAGGCCCACGCATCCCAGGGGCGCAGGCAGTTCGCAAGCGTCCCTGGGATCACATGGGCCGGCTCAACCAATGACAAAGGGGGATTCCCATTATGCTTATGGGGATTCCATTTACGTACAGAATCGGCATGAGCAGAATAGGAATCACCGAATAAATACAACTTCACACCACTGTAACAAAGATAAATAATCACAGGTTCAAAATTAATTATAATACCATTTAATTAAACATTCAAAATAAAAATTTAATTTTTTGTAAAATAAATTTAAACATTTTTAAATGGGACAAAAATAACCGAAACTAATTTTAAGTATAAGGGAATGTTTAAATCATTAAAAAAAAAATTATTTTAAACATTTATTTTAACACTTACGCTGGTAAAAGAAGGCCTTACGCCTGCTATTACCAGGTGTAAAGGTTTGGTGGGTGTTCGCTGGGCAGTAGTTGGGCAAATAGCCCATCCCCATGTCAGCGAGCATGAATTTGGGTCGGACACGTATGATCTGTCAAGGAGAAAATTGACAGATCACAAGTTCTGGGTTTTCGCGCATGCGCATCACATGCTGAAACTTGGGCCTAGAAATTCACTTGCGTTTGCGCCCAATTAGGGGCGAAAGAGTGGGTTGCGCCGGAAGTTGCGTCGCGCCCGAAATTAGGTGGGCCCTAACATCGGCGTTAGCCGGTAGCGCTGCGCCGGCACCGATGACGTCATCGGTGTGCGCAGTGCCCCGGTACCGCCCGAAACCACGCCGATCCCCATCTTCAGTAGCGGCCGCCTCATCCGTGGCGGCCGCTAACAACATCGGGAGACCGGGTCCTTACAGCAGCCTTAGCGGGGCGCTTTAAGGTGGAGGTGCGGCCGGCCGCTTTTTCGGCGGCCGCCTGCCCGCACCTCCTTCCCCGGCCTCCTCCACCCCCCCCCCCCCGCGGCATTGCCGGCTGGTTTCCGTGGAGCCCGGCACTTCTCCGTTGTGCCGGGCTCTTTTGCCGGCACTTGCAATCGGGGCTCCGGCCGTTGCAGGCACCTCCCCCTTAAGAGAAGGGGGAGGCCTGCAGTACAGCAGCCTGCCGCTCTGCATCGGGTGGCGCAGCGGGACCGGCAGCGCTGAAATTCACTTTCAGCGCCCCAAGCGGGGCGGCCAAACCCTGGAACAGCGCCCGGTTCCGCTTTGGGGCGCTGAAAGTGAATATGGGGCGGGCACAACTGGCTCCGCGGCGGGCGCAAAATTTACGGCGCAAACGAGCTGGCGGGGCTATACCCAATTTCTAGGCCTTGGACTTTGCGGGGCCCTTACGATGGCGTACGCTGTTTAGTGATCTGTTTTAGTGATGTTGATTGAGGGATAAATATTGGCCAGGACACCGGGGCTAACTCCCCTGCTCTTCTTTGAATAGTGGCCGTGGGTTCTTTTACGTCCACCTGAGAGAGCAGACGGGGCCTCGGTTTAACGTCTCATCCAAAAGACGGCACCTCCGACAGTGCAGCACTCCCTCGGTACTGCACTGGAGTGTCAGCCCAGATATTTGTGCTCAAGGGGGGAAAAATTCGGTATCGGCCATTTTGGGGTGCTAACATCGGCCGGGCGCAAAGTTTAGCGCCCGCCGCTAATTATCGCCTCCGACTGCAAAATTCACCTCTATCGCCCCTGGAGGTGATTTGAGCAGTAAATCAGGCGCTACACACCTCTCTTAAGGTGCAAACATCAGGGAGCGAGGTGCTACCTTAGAATGCTACCGAAGCTCAGGCGATGTCCGTTACCATGGAAGCCAGACAGACTGGCGCCGTCCAGTTTTTAAAGGGGAGGGGCCATCTTGCTGGCCAGCCACTCCCTGCTCAATGCAGCCTTGAATCTTGGCCTGGAGAGACCTCGAAAGCAATTGTGTTGGAAGCACTAATGGACAGGCCCAGGGAAAGAGCTCGGCGCTTAGGAACCTCAAAAGTGGTGCTGAGGGCCAAAACTCCTTAGGGCAGCGTTAAATCTCGCCAGACGGCTCTCTCCCTCTCAACCTGCGTGTATCAAAAATTTTGCCGACAAGGAAAGGCAGGAAGCGCCCGCCTTTAAATAGCACTCCTCCAGCCCCTTCCCGACTTGAAAACGTTCCCCTCTACCTGTCGTTCCTACTGGCAGACGCTAAGGCGCGACTCAATATCCGGTCCGGGCCGCTACCGGGGCGTTGCATGCTCGACTGACGTCACGGTCTGCGGGCGCAGGAGATCGTGGTGGTAGTGTTTAGCGCTGCCACAAAAACGCCTGATCAATTTCGTGAGCGGAGCTAAAATTGCCGCGCTAGGGACCTAAGTTCCTGGCGCCCCGTTCGTGCCCCTCAGAGGCACTAACGGGAGGTGCTAACCAAATTTTTCCCCCCCAAGTCTCTGGAGTGGGATTATGAACTCATAGCCTTCTGACTCAGAGGGAGAAAAAACATTGGAGATGGGAAATAAAAGACTGTTTGACTGACAATCAAAAACCATCCAGTCGAGTAACAAAGAGTTTGTTTGCTTTCCAATTAGCGTGGGATGGCGGGATGGACGTGTCGGCCAACCGATAGCGGGAGTGCGGGGGCGGGGAGATTGGAGGCAAGAGGTCATGTGAAGAAACCGCAAGGAATACGGCCAACCAGTGTTGGAAACCCGACATAAACACCGCATGAAGCCCCATTCCTGACCGTCTCTAGGCCCAAACCCTGCCACCCCTGCTCTGCCTGCAGCCATCTCCAGCCATTGGGCTCCAGCTTACTTGTAGTACTAGCTAACTGTACACACCCCCTGTCTACCACTGATGTGTGCTGTGGTCTAAAATGAGCCATGTCACACCCAGACATGTAAATGTGATGCGGACTGTGACTTACAAGGATATGTAAACGCTGTAGATGACAAGGCCGATCCGGGGATAAAGAATTAGTTTAGCAGCGGTATTAAGAAGCAACTTGAATCAAAAGTGGGCTTATTAATGGATAATAACTACACATAATGCAAACAAGAGCAGCCTGAACATGAAGCAAAAATGAGTGCCTCAGCGAGTGAAGAAAGACATTGTTCATCATCCATTGCACGGTCTCCCATTGCTTCATTATTGCCACAGAGTATAGAAATTATTTATCAATTAGCAACCAATTAGTTCAACATATTGGTACAGAACTTACTCAGGTTTTTGGAGAGTGACTTTAAATCTTGTTTGTGTTGCTCTATAGTATTCTGATTGATGACTGGAATGGTTTGTTCAACCCATGAAGTAAAAATGCAAAATTATGGGAAAAATTCGGTATCAACCATTTTGGGGCACTAACATCGCCTGGCCGCTAACTTTAGCGCCGGCGGCCGCAAAATTCCGTTTTAGCGTCCCCAAGAGGGAGGTGAAGCGCTACACACTCCTCTTGGGGCGCTAACGTCGGGGAGCAGGGCACTACTGCAGAGCGCTACTCAAGTTCAGGCGCTGTCAATTACTTCTATGTATATTTCTATCTTCTATGTATGTTTCTTATCTTCTATGTATGTTTCTATGACAGGGTACTGAATTTGGATGATCAGCCATGATCTCATTGAATGGCGGAGCAGGCTCGAGGGGCCGAATGGCCTACTCCTGCTCCTATCTTCTATGACAGACTGGCGCCTTCCAGTTCTTAAAGGGGAGGGTCAATCATGCTGCACAGACTCACTCTGATCATTGCTGCTTGTGACCTGGGCCTGCAAGGAGCTGCAATCCATCAACCACAAATCTCATGGCTGATCACAGGCCCAGGGAGAGAACTCAACGGTTCAGCGACCAGGCATTGGAGGCTCTGGTTGCGGCCGCCTTTCCACCATCTACAAGGCACAAGTCAGGAGTGTGATGGAATACTCTCCACTTGCCTGGATGAGTGCAGCTCCAACAACACTCGAGAAGCTCGACACCATCCAGGACAAAGCAGCCCGCTTGATCAGTGTAATGTATATACCTTTAAGTGGGGAGCTACTTTTTACAGCTCATGTATACTGTAGTACCGGCAGTGACCACACCTATATATAGCACTGAGTAGTAATCTGTACAGGCAGTTCCACTGTGAGCCACGTTGAGTAAACACCTGTTGTACCGTTTCTCCTGCAGTCTGTTTCTTATTATACACAGACACAACAATCAGCACCCCATCCACCACCTTAAACATTCACTCCCTCCACCACCGGTGCACCGTGTCTGCAGTGTGTACCATCTACAAGATGCACTGCAGCAACTCGCCAAGGTTTCTTCGGCAGCATCTCCCAAACCCGCGACCTCTTCCACCTAGAAGGACAAGGACAGCAGGCGCATGGGAACACCAGCATCTCCAAGTTCCCCTCTAAGTCACACACCATCCTGACTTGGAAGTACAAAAGCAAAATACTGCAGATGCTGGAAATCTCAAATAAAAACAGAAAATGCTGGAAATACTCAGCAGGTCAGGCAGCATCTCATGGGTGCAATGGCAAGGGTGCCCGAGAGCATGGAATCACTGGCTAGGAGCATGGAGGAGTCCACCTCCAGCATTACCCTCATCTCTGCGCAAATCTTTGAGCCCATCCTTGGCACTTTGCAGAGGATGGTTAACTCGCAGAGACCGTGGGGACCCAGACCTCATGCCGTGTGTAATGGGTGAGGTGGCAGCATCTATTGCAGCACAGGCCAAGACAACGCAATGGCTTAGTGCTGTAATGGAATCAGTGGTTGGTGCCATCCAGTCTCAGACTGCTCTCATGCAGTCTCAGATTAATGTCACGCAAGCTCTGCCTGCTGCCATCCTCGCTGGGTCACCAATGTCTGCAACGATCAATAACATGTCATTCTATAGTGGACACTAGGTGGAGCCGTAGAGCTGTATATAGCTGTATGTATAAGACTACACTACCCAGCTGTATATATATTAAGACTACATTACCCATGAGGCACTAGGCTACCCACAAGGCAACAGTCAAGTTGGCAGCCTGCACACAGGAGCACACATGCTGCATCTCTACAGATACTGTACCTAGAGAACATGTACTGAATAAATGACTAGCTAGAAGCTAGCTGTGTTCATAATAAGAATGTCTATTTATTAATGAACATAACATGGTACCAGGATGGTGAAGATCTGCTGAAAATTGTGAAAAGCGACATGGAGAATTTGAAGCCACCAGAGCGTTTGAATCTCACAGAAAAAATCGACTACAATTGGCAGACTTTTAAACAGCAATTCGAACTCTACATTGCAGCCATCGGATTCGGTATGAAGCCAGACGCAAGGAAGATAGCGTTGCTGCTTACGGTTGCAGGCCCACAGGCAATAGAGGTATTTAATACATTTGTATTTAATCCAGCAGAGAACAGAGAAAAATTAGAAGATGTGCTAAAAAAATTTGATGCACATTGCTCTCCCAAAAAGAATGAGACCTATGAAAGATACATCTTCTGTTCTCGGACACAGCAGCAAAATGAGACTTTTGATAGCTTTATAACTGATCTGAAACTGAAAGCACAGACATGTAATTTCTCTGAGCTCAAAGCATCCATGATTCATGACCAGATTGTGTTTGGTATTCATGATAAAAAAGTCAGGGAACGTCTGTTGAGAGAAACCGAACTAAATTTGGAAAATGCGGTGAAAATATGCCAAGCCAGCGAGCTAGCTCGAAAGCACGCGAAGACTTTCAGTGAAATTAATAATGATGCGATTGTAATGAGTGATAATGCTGCTGTCGGTGCTGTGTCCTATAAGGGGAAGAAACATGGGCAGAACAGAAATGAAAAGCAATCGGAGGATGAAATTTTTAATTGTAAACTCTATGGTTACAAACACCAGTTAAGACAATGCCCAGCATTTGGAAAAATGTGCACAAAGTGTAATGGAAAGAATCACTTTGCCAAACAATGCTTTTCAAAAGTAAAAATGATGAAAGGGCAACAAGTTAATGTGATTGAGGACACTGATTTAAGTGAGACATTTTTTGTAGGAATGGTGTCATGTGACGATATCAAAAAAGATACAGAAAATGTGCAGCCCTCAGAAATGGACAATGCTGAACATAAAGTCAATGCAGTAAAAGTGGACAAATGGATGATCCTACTGCAGATAAATGAAGCATTAGTTACATTGAAACTGGACACTGGGGCAAAAGCAAACTTAATCAGTATGAGTGACATAAAAAATATGAAAGAAAAGCCCAAAATACAGAAAAAGTCAGTACTACTGAAGAGCTATAATCGACAGAAAATAAATAGCTTAGGTGTATGCAGACTTAAAGTGACAGTCAAAGACAAAGTGCATCATCTCATGTTTTCTGTTGTGGCTGAAAGACTTGATTCGATACTAGGTGACAAAGCTTGTGAAGACTTAGAACTGGTCAAGAGAGTCTACCGTATAAACTGTGCCATAAGCAGACCAGATGACTCAGGTGATGAAGCAGAGAGCCCATCAAGGATGAAAAGGCCAAAGGGTATCCATGTCTTCAAAAAACCTAGTTTCTCCAAGAAGAAAGAAAAAGACTTTAAGGTGAAAGAGAAGCCAAAGGAAGAAAAGCACAAAGAGGAAAAACACAAGGAGAAAAAGTCCAAAGATATAACCGCAGCAGATGTTGTTAAGCAGTGGAAAGAGAAAAAGAAAAAGAAGAAGCCTGCACCAGAGCAGGAAGCAGTTCCGGTGGATACTCCTTCTTCCCTCAGGCCAATCTTTGGTGTTCCATTAGCCGAGGCTGCTGAGAGGACTATGCTGTATGATGGGATCCAGCTGCCAGCAGTTTTTCGAGAGTGCATTGACTACATTGAGAGTTATGGCATGAAGAGTGAAGGAAACACTGAAACCCTCTCCAAGCAAAGATCGCAAGGAGACCTCGATCTATACAAGAGCAGATTGATGACAATGCCGCAACTGCATCTTGTCATTCACCGCCAGAACAATCTCATGAAGACACATCAGACTTACCCGTGTTGAGAAGATCCACACGTGAAGTAAAAGAGCCTGATAGACTCTTTGAGTACAATGTAAAGCTTTCAAAATGTGTTGACTGTTTTGAAAATGTTTATGTTTATAGAGCACTAACAAAAGTGTTACTGATATTATCTTTATTGTTTTCTTGAAAGTTAATTGATATTGATTTTGTTAAACCTCAAAGAAAGGGGGATGCAACGATCAATAACATGTCATTCTATAGTGGACACTAGGTGGAGCCGTAGAGCTGTATATAGCTGTATGTATAAGACTACACTACCCAGCTGTATATATATTAAGACTACATTACCCATGAGGCACTAGGCTACCCACAAGGCAACAGTCAAGATGGCAGCCTGCACACAGGAGCACACATGCTGCATCTCTACAGATACTGTACCTAGAGAACATGTACTGAATAAATGACTAGCTAGAAGCTAGCTGTGTTCATAATAAGAATGTCTATTTATTAATGAACATAACACTGTCCACCGGGGATCTCACGGTGCCGCAGCAGGCCAGCAATCTGTGCTCCAGCAGATTGCTCCAGATGCTGAGGTACTGCCCCAGGGGAATGGCAGTGTGTTGGTCGAGCAGGAACATGCTGTCTTCTCTCAGGATGACAGCATTCCTGCTCCCACCACTTCCACTCCGCCATTGCACTTGCCACAGTCTGTAACCCAACCAGCCCAGACTGCTGCCACCCATGCAGAGGTGGTGCAGTCTGCAGCCGGGCCCTCCAAGCCCAGAGCTGGTCGAGGATGTCCTGCAAGGCCATCTGCAGTCTCTGGCTCCCAGACTCAGCAGCCTTCAGCCAGCCTTGCTGCAGCCACTGGGGCCACATTACGGAGGAGCAGTAGGTTTGGGAGGGGGGAATTGCAAAGGGGAGGGAAATCATTGAGGAAGGCCGAGTAAATAAAATGTTAATGGCAAATGGGGGGAGTGTGTGTACAAAAGTTGATGTGTTTGTAAATATATTGTTCAGTTTGGTAAGAAAGAGTTCCATTTGCTAAGAACCAGTTGTGTTTGTTCATAAATTGTTGTGTTTGTTTATTATTGGTTGTGTTTGATAGGAGAGAGTTGTGCAGAATAATAAATGTTTATTTTGACGTAGCAAATCTTGTGATATTTCTCATTTGAGCTTTGCCTAGTGATGGGGGCTGCGAGCTGGCTGGAATGATGTGGTTGTTCTGTGTAAATGCCATTGATTGGAAGCGCTGTGTAATGACACGTTCACGCACGGCCCTTGCAGAAGCAACATTGAGTGGTTCCCTCCTGCGTTGGTGCTGCTCCTCCTCCTCTTCATCCTCCTCCTCCTCCTCCTCCTCCTCCTGTCCCTCTTCCTCCTCCTGAGGTGGACCTGCAATCCCTGGTAGCAATGGCTGGGCCCTCAGAATGGCCAGGGTGTGCATCATGCAGCACACAACAATGAAAAGGGATTCTCGATCAGGAGAGTACTGCAGGGCTCCTCCAGAGTGGCCAAGGCAGCGGGACCGTTGCTTTAGCTCCCCGATATTCTGTTCGATCAGGTTCCTGGTGGTGCTATGGCTGTCATTGTATGTGTGTTGAGCAGGAGTGTTGGGGTTGCGGAGGAATGGCATCAGCCAGGTGGCGAGTGGACAACCCTTGTCTCTGAGCAGCCAGCCGCGAGCTTCATGTGGCGGTTGGAACAGTGCTGGGACACCAGTCTCACACAGGGTGAATGCATCGTGGCTGCTGCCAGGATAGCGGGCATTGACGGCGAGGATGTGCTGTCTGTGGTCGCACACCAACTGCATGTTCAGAGAGTGGTAGCCTTTGTGGTTGCAGAACATCTCTGCATTGTGATGAGGTGCCCGCAATGCCACATGGGTGCAGTCCGCTATCCTTGCAAAGCCACGCTGTTTGTCTCTGGTCATGGGGAATGAGATGTACTCCCTTCTCCTTCGGTACAGAGCATCTGTGACCTCCCAGGTGCAGCAATGGATGGTGAACTGTGAAATGTTTGCAATATCCCCTGTTGAAGCTTGGAAGGAGCTGCTGCTGTAGAAATTGAGAGCGACTGAGACCTTCACTGCCACTGAGAGAGACGTCCTGGTCCTGAGCTGAGCTCTGGCTGCAGGAGGTGGCAGAGCTCTGTGACCACCTCCTTGCTGAAGCGGAGCCTTCTAAGGCACTGTTCCTCTGAGAGATGAATGTAGGAGAACTGCTCCCGGAATACCCTGGGAGGGTAAGGTCTCCTGTTGTGAGCTCTGTTGACCCTCCTCCCTCTGGCCACGTTTTCCAATCTTTCTCTCTGCCTCCGCTGCCTCGGAGGGCGAAGGTGCCAGTACAGCCCCCATTAAGTGTTGGAAATGTTGCAGTATCAAAAGTAAGGCAAATGTCAGGAGCAAAACTCCTTCAAGCAGGAAAACCTCCAATGGGTCAAACCGCCTGTCTGCTTCTGTCAAAGGGACAAGGCAGCATTGTTTGCCGACAAAAAAAACCCAGGAAGCGCCCGCCTTTAAATAGCGCTCCCGCAGCTCCCAGCCGACTGCAAACCGCCTCCTCTACCTGTCGTTCCTAGCGCCAGGCGCTGGGGCATTTCCGGTCCGGGGCGCTACCGGGGCGATGTGCAGCTGGATGACCTCGCGATCTCCAGGCGCAGGAGATCGTGGCGGTAGTGTTTAGCGCCACCGCAAACCGGCAGGTGAATTTTGCTGGCGGCGCTAACATCGCCGCGCGCCCGGGCAGTAAGCCGTTAGCGCCCCCCGGAGGCTCTAACGAGAGGCGATAACCAACCGAATTTCTCCCCCATAGAATTTACAACCATTCGGCCCAAATGGTCTATGCCGGCGTTTATGTTCCACACGAGCCTCCTCCCACCCTACTTCATCTAACCCTATCAGCATATCCTTCTATTCCTTTCCCCCTCGTCGTGCTTATCTACCTCCCCCTTAAATGCGGCTCTGCTATTTGCCTCAACCACTCCCTGTGGTAGCGAGTTCCACATTTTCACCACCCTCTGGGTAAGGAAGTTTCTCCTGAATTCCTATCTTCTATTTGTGTCTTCTAGTTTTGGATTCCCCCACAAGTGGAAACACCTTCCTTATGTCTACCCTGTGTTTACTGAAAGTTGGAACATACGATTGACCTTTCACCTCTCTGCTCGTTAACCAATGTTTAATAGAGTGTTCAGTAGTTAAATGCAACGTTGCTGGCAATGTCCTTCTTTGAAATATAAAAGCATTTCTCTTTGAGAATAATTGATTCCACGGCCTTGCCAATCCTCCTTTAGATGGCAGATGAAAGGATTGGTAAAGTTTTCACATCGAGCTGTGCTTCAAGCAGGTCTGAAATAAAAGAGCAAAGGAACGCTGTTACACGGTAAGAACCAGGGAGGTGGAAGAATTTACTTCGGACAAGAATTTTCTACATAAAGGAAGCAAGGAATTAGAGAAGGACAGAAAGAAAACCTTTAAAGCCGTCCTCATAACGAGCCCAGTCACATACGAACAATTGCTCCTTATATAAAAGGAAGTAAACAGTTTTTCTATAAATGTCACAGATATTGAGATTTGTGATTCAAAGAGTGTTTTGTCTTTGTTTGGGCGGGGGTGGGGGTGGGAATATCGAGAATAGGTTGATCCCACACTCTCACTGTGGGAGCGCCAATCGGTCACAGGCCCTTCAGGCAGCTTCGAACATAATTGAGCTATTCTGCCGTGGAAAGGTTCACTTGTGCAAAAGTTACTCTGCCAGTATTGGAATGTCAGTAACTTGAACGGCAGCCCAGTAAACCTGGAGGCCTAGAAATTCAGCCGCGCAGTGCACATTTCTCGGGCACATTTACAGTTGGAAATGTGCCACCCGCCATATTAGAAACTCATTGGCAGCCCCCATCGAGCACCACCGCCCCCCGCCCACCGCCCCCACACCCACCACCCCCCACTGCTCCCCAGCTCCACCCACCACCCCCCAGCTCCCCCCATCGCCCCCCCACCAGGCACCACCAATCACCAACCCCCCCCCCCCCCGGGCTTCTAATCCCCCTAACCCACCGATCGCGCCTCCCCTGCCCCCAAGGCCTGCGATCTCTCCCCCCACCACCCCAGCCTTCACTGACCTGTGGGCTGCAGACACGCTAACACCGTACTGGCTTCACTCTTCACCAGAGGGCTGCCCCCGCCACATGGGCTCGGTGTTAATGAGGCCGGAGGCCCGATATCGAGGGCTCCTCCGGCCTCGCCGGTCCCGTGCAGCCACGTGCCTCTGGGTCATCATTTAATCAATTCTTGCTTCAGGAGTAAACATTAACTGTGCAGGATGACTATTTGATAATCAATGGCACAAATTAACATTCAAAGTAATTTAAGTTCTGGATGGCTCCATATTGAGTTTTTCTTTAAAAAAACATCAGATTGTTAATGTAGAGCAAATTACATTTTGAATAACAGGTGAATTGATGAAATGCGAATAGGCATTTCAAGTTTTCCAATTCCCATTTAGTGGACAGCAGTGCTGGAAGTGATTCCCACCCACCTGCTACCTGAGAAGCTTCATCCACATGCGTGTTCCTGGGAGGATTGGAGTTTGCACACCCACCGATGTCAGCCAACATCTGCAATCATTCTTCGGGTTTTTTTTCCCATGTGCAATGCATTTCCCATCAGTTGGTTTTAATCTGGGTCAATTATTGGAACAATCATAGAGATTCAGCAATAGCTGAGGGGAGGCCTGTTGTTACACACGGAAGCTCCTGCTTCAGCACTGTGTTGTGGGCGGGGCACGCTGAACAGAGATGTTGTAAGATGAATGTGGTCACTCGGACCCACACAAAGGCTGTGCTACGTGCTTATGAGAAAAACAAAGCCTTCTTTAGACTGCAAATTCCAATCTGCTTTGAGATTCAGACTTGACATGTACCTGAGTGGATCTTGCTGTTGGTTCAATTTTATACAAGTGGATGAGATATGAAAAGAAAATACTGCAGATGCTGGAAATCTGAAATAAAAACAGAAAATGCTGGAAATACTCAGCAGGTCAGGCAGCATCTGTGAAGCGAGAAACAGAGTTAACGTTTCAGGTCGATGAACTTTCATCAGAACTGACGAAAGGTCATCGGCCTGAACGGCCCCGGTTTTCCCCGAAGGTGCGGGGAATTGTCGGGTTCCCCGAATGTCGGGTTCCGACCCGAATCTAAATGGGTCAGCCAGCTGCACTGTGGTGAAATAAGTCATAAGTATATACCTTATTCTACCTGTGTATAGTTTCCTATTGTAATCTATTGTAACCCTGCGGCTTTCTTGGTTGGCCAGGAATGCTGATGTACTGTATACCACTCTGCTGTGCCATTGATTGTCCTGATACTGTTACTTCGCCCCTGGCTCCGCCTCCTGGCAGTTCTGAGAAGCTGGTCTGTGAGCTAACATGTGTGTTCTGTTCTGTCCAGTTCTAAGCTAATAAAAGCCAACTGTTTGAGTTATAACTACCAGCCTCTGTAGTTATTTAAGGTATATCAATTTTATTAGCTTATTACTTCCAGGGATGGACAGATTCCTGAAGCCGGAGCGTCTGGACAGTGATCCACATTCGGCGGACGCATCGAAGAAATTCGCACATTGGCTCCGGTGTTTCGAACATTTCATTGCATCGCTCGATGATGAGGCCAACAAACTGGGCCTTCTGACTAACCTAGTAAGTCATCGGACCTACTCGCTAATCGAGGATGCTCCTACATACGAGGATGCACTCGCGACTCTCAAGACCCAATACCTGAAGCCTGTTAACGAGGTGTATGCCAGGCATCTCTTGGCTACCCGCAGGCAACTACCGGAGGAATCGCTGGATGATTTTCTACAGAATCTAAAGGCCCTGGCAAAGGACTGCAACTACAAGGCTGTGACGGCCATTTTGTACCAGGAAGAAGCGGTTCGCGATTCGTTTATATCGGGCCTTCGATCGAATTACATTAGGCAGAGGTTGCTTGAAAGGGACACTCTGGATCTAAAGACGGCCGTGGCTGCAGCTCGATCACTGGATGTGGCGCAGAAGAACTCCGAGACCTATGTGTCAGGCCATGCGGCCCTCTCAGCCTCGTGCGCGCCGAGCGAGGAGGCGCCATCCTCTCCGCCTGGGCCTCGGACCAGCACTACACCACAGGAGTCTCCACCCAGCCCCACCACTGCAGCGATGTCCCGCGGACCAAGATGCTACTTCTGCGGCCAGCTCAAGCACCCCAGACACCGATGTCCTGCGAAAGACGCCACATGTTTCAAGTGCAAGAAACGGGGACATTTCAGCAAGGTATGTAAGGGGAATCCCGTACCTGATACAGTCTCCGCGGCCCTACACGTGGTCCCAGAATCTGATACCGTCTCAGCGGCCGCCTACGGATCTACGATAGCCTCAGTCACGGTTGACCAGTCCAGACCGCATCCACTATCAAAGTCTATGATGGACATTAAGGTAAACGGACACCCGATGAAGTGTTTAATCGATTGCGGGAGTACGGAGAGTTTTATTCACCCTAGCCTCATCAAACCGTACTCACTAAAGGTGTACCCTACCCGGAGCAAAATCGCAATGGCATCTAAGTCCCTCACTTCAGAGGTAAGCGGTTTCTGTAAAGTAACACTGACTGTTAAGGGCACAGAGTATAAAGATTTTAAACTCCTTGTGTTGCCACAGCTCTGCGTGAAACTAATTCTAGGCCTAGATTTCCAGTGCCACCACGAGAGCGTCACACTTGCATATGGCGGATCCCAACCCCCGCTCACAGTTTGCGGCCTCTCCACTTTAAAGATAAGCCCGCCATCTCTGTTTGCAAACCTCGCCCCAAACTGTAGACCTATCGCGACCAAAAGTCGACGGTACAGTTCGGACGATAAAAAATTTATAAAAGAAGAAGTAGGAAGGCTACAGCGGGAGGGTATCATCGAAAATAGTAATAGCCCGTGGCGTGCTCAGGTAGTGGTGGTTAAAACTAACGAAAAGAAACGGCTCGTGGTCGACTACAGCCAGACCATCAACATATATACGCAACTAGACGCTTATCCCTTGCCTCGCATCTCCGAGATGGTGAACCAGATTGCCCAGTAGCGTGTGTTTTCCACTATTGACTAAAAGCCTGCCTATCACCAGCTCCCCATAAAAGTAGATGACCGTCCTTATACGGCTTTTGAAGCAAATGGGCGCCTGTACCAATTCCTTAGGGTACGACTTACGCTGAACGAAAAAACCTTCGGTTTTTAGAGGGTTCCGGTTGCGGAAGTTCGGATAAAGGGTAAGTCGTGCGCACGACCCCCCGCCGACCCCCCCGCGGACCCCGCCGGCCCCGACAACCGCCGACCCCCCCGCGGACCCCGCCGGCCCTGACAACCGCCGACCCCGCCAGCCCCGACAACCGCCGACCCCGCCAGCCCCGACAACCGCCGACCCCCCCGTGGACCCCGCCGGCCCCGACAACCGCCGACCCCGCCAGCCCCGACAACCGCCGACCCCCCCGCGTACCCCGCCGGCCCCGACCCCCGCCGACCCCGACTGACTTACGCTGAGCGTCAGCGTAAGTCGTGCGCACGACCCCCCGCCGACCCCCCCGCGGACCCCCGCCGACCCACCTTCCGAAATCCGAAATTCTCCTTTATCCGAAACTCGGCTGGTCCCGAGGTTTTCGGATAAAGGATAGTCTACCTGTAGTAGAACCACTAGCTACAACCCCCGGGGCAATGGGCAGGTTGAGAGGGAGAATGCGACAGTGTGGAAGGCAGTCGTCCTGTCTTTAAAATCGAAAGGCCTACCGACCTCTCGCTGGCAGGAAGTTCTCCCCGATGTACTGCATTCCATAAGGTCTCTGCTGTGCACCGCAACAAATGCTACTCCTCATGGGAGGATGTTCGGTTTCCCCAGGAAATCTTCCTCAGGTATTTCACTACCCGGGTGGTTGATGTCCCCGGGCACTGTACTGTTACGAAAACATGTGAGAGGTCATAAGACTGATCCCCTAGTGGAGGAAGTACAGCTCCTCCACGCCAATCCTCAGTACGCATATATCCAATACCCTGATGGACGTGAGGATACTGTTTCAATAAAGGACCTGACTTCGGCAGGAGAAGAGAGAGAGAGCGATGCTGCTAGCGAAGATGCGGGTGTGGAGCACCGTGATGCGCCGCCTGTGGGGGTGGGATGCCCGGAGGTACAAGACGTACAAAACGCCGTTTTGGAAAACCCAGCAGACGCCAGGACGGTGAAGGAACCTGAGCAAGTTCCCCAGGAGGTTCCTCGGCCGACGCTACGTCGCTCACTACGAACTGTAAAACCCCCGGTCAGACTTAACGTATAGGAGGGGTGAATGTGGTGAAATAAGTCATAAGTATATACCTTATTCTACCTGTGTATAGTTTCCTATTGTAATCTATTGTAACCCTGCGGCTTTCTTGGTTGGCCAGGAATGCTGATGTACTGTATACCACTCTGCTGTGCCATTGATTGTCCTGATACTGTTACTTCGCCCCTGGCTCCGCCTCCTGGCAGTTCTGAGAAGCTGGTCTGTGAGCTAACATGTGTGTTCTGTTCTGTCCAGTTCTAAGCTAATAAAAGCCAACTGTTTGAGTTATAACTACCAGTCTCTGTAGTTATTTAAGGTATATCATGCACGCAATTTTCCCTCAAGTGGCCAATTAATTTCCAGCGTGTGGGCACCCTTGCTAAGTGTCCAATTCCAGTCAGAAAGGCCCACATTATGATGTCATCATTCGTGGTGCTTTTAAAGTCTCCAGCAAGCTTCTCAACTTCTGCAGGCTTCTCAACCAGTCTTGCACAATGGCAGAGGAGCCTGCACCAGCTGCTGCCAGCGGCAGAGGCCGAGCTGCCGCCAAATTTGACGAGGCCTCATTGAAGACATTGGTGGATGGGGTTAGGGCCCACAGGGAGGTCTTCTTCCCTAGCTCAGGGAGGAAGAGGCCTCCCAAAGAGACCAGGGCTGCCTGGATGGAGGTGGCAGCAGAGTTAAACTCTCTGGGAGTCACCCGTCGGACCTGGATGTAGTGCAGGAAGCGCTTCCATGACCTTCACCGCACAGGAAAAGTAAGTACGAAGTTTCCATCACCCTCAACCTGATCCCCATTGCCTTTCCCCAACAGCACTCAGCTTCAGCACTCTCTTCCTCCACATCCCACTTCACAGTCACATCCATGCACCCTTACCCATTCCCTATCTCTCTATGCTCACATTCACATAACTATTCCACCATGCAGCCCTCACACTGCCTCTCACTCTGATGCTTGGAACACAACTGACAACACACAGGGAGGGCCCTTGGTCTTGCAGCCTCACACCATCTTTGTCTCCCTCTAAGTATCTATGCTATGCAATCTCGACACTCACTCCTGCACTCTCACTCAAACTCCACTTGTCTCCCTCATTGCAGGAAAAGAGAGCTCACAACAACAGAGAGCGAGCCAGGACTGGAGGAGGACCACCCTCAATAGCCCACCTGACCCCCTGGGAGGAAGCTGTGATGGAGATTGCTGGGGCTGACGTGGCTGTGGATGCTGGGGCAGGAGAGACAGGAGCAAGCCCGCAAGCTGGTGACAGAATAGTTCCCCATCTCTCTCATTGACATAGCATGAGTTGCTGATATGATTCTGAAGCCACATCATTTGGACTTATGAGCATCTGCCAAATCCAATGTGCAAGTAGCCTTGGCATCACATCTCTAACTCTTTCCTTTACTCCCCCACAGGACCATCCGGAGCCCCCGTTGTAGTGTCCGTGTGTAGATAAAGACACTGAAGACAGGAGTTGGTTCATAGGTATTTACTAAGCAAGTCTGGGGGGGGGGTTCTAAAGGATATACACAATACACAGGCTTATATAGCCCAAGTGGCAATTACCAGCATTACGCACACCTGGGGCTCTTAAAGGCACATACACCACAATTCCTCCCCTTCTAGCTAACTAGTACATCATATTTTAAGTAATTATTAATTACATGTTATATGCAAAATAATATACATTGCTGTATTAATTAATTATAAGTTAGTCTCTCAGGAGGCTTTCTGACTCGGTCCGGATAACGCCTCGGGGGTGTAGTAGTTTCTGGTGGTGTAGTAGGTTCTTCTGGCAAGGCTGATTCGGCTTGAAGGCCAGTGTCGGGTTCATCGGGTTCCAGTATCACCGGATCGGAGGTAGATATGGGTATCTCTACTTCATCGTTAGATGTATAGCGTGGTGGTGTAGGTTGTCCCTTTTCGGATGACTTGATGATTTGGTCAGCATGGCGCCTTATTATGCTTTCTCCGATGTCCACGGTATACATCAGTGGTCCTAGTCGTGTGCAGATAGTTCCAGGCTGCCATTTCTCGGTACGGTAGTCCCGGGCCAAAACCGGTTGGCCTATCTGGAAGGCCCTAGTTGGCCTTTCATTCATGCCCTGAAACTGCTGGTTCTCCACGTCCCTTCGGATGTTGGGCTTGACCAAATCCAGCCGGCATCTTAGGTTTCTATTGTAGAACATCATGGCGGGAGTTTGGTTTGTAACCATATGTGTTGCATTCCTATATGCAAATAAGAAGTTATCCACCTTGTGCTGAAGTTTTATGTCTTCATTACCCATGGCCTTTATTGGCCTTCTTAAAGGTCTGGACAAACCTTTCAGCCAATCCATTGGTGGCGGGATGGTATGGGGCGGACGTGTAGTGCTTTACCCCATTGTTCTTTAAGAACTTTCTGAATTCTTCGGACACAAATTGCGGTCCATTATCAGAACATATCTGTTCCGGCAGCCCATTCCTGGCAAATATGGTCCTTAATACTGTGATGGTTTTTCCCGTGGTGGTGGAGGACATCTTTATTACCTCTGGCCACTTGGAGTGTGCATCAACTGCGATTAAGAACATTGAGTCCATAAATGGACCAGCAAAGTCGATGTGCACCCTTTGCCAGGGAGATGAGGGCCACTCCCATGGATGTAGAGGGGCCTGTGGCGGAGCATTTTGGACCTTCTGGCATCCTAGGCAGCTCTTGGTCATGTCTTCGATGTCTCCATCGATACCTGGCCACCATACAAACGCCCTAGCTAGGTTCTTCATTTTCACTCCACCCAGATGCCCCTCGTGAAGCTCCTTTAGCACTTTATCCTGGAGTTTGGGTGGAACCACCACTCTGGATCCACACATCAAGGTTCCTCGGCACACTGACAGCTGTTCTCTTCTTTGCGAGAATGCTGGCAACAGTGGTTCGCCATGTGCTGGCCATCCCTTCATTGTTAAATCGTAGACCCGTGAGAGAGTAGGGTCATTTCTGGTCTCCCTTTCAATGGCAGAATTTGTCACCAGTAGACATTCCACTATGGTAGAGTGGAATATCTCTACTGGGTCTACTGTAGGTGCCTCTTCTATCGTTGGCAACGGCAGGCGCGATAAACCGTCAGCATTCCCATGCTGTTTTGACCCTTTGTATTCAATGTTGTATTGGTGTGCCCCTAGAAAAAGGGACCACCTCTGTAGTCTTTGTGCCGTCATAATGGGGACACCTTTCTTAGGGTTGAATATGGAGATGAGGGGTTGATGGTCAGTCAGCAAGGTAAATTTTTGTCCGTGTAGGTAATGGTTGAATTTCTTCACTCCCCATACCAGGCTGAGTGCTTCCCTGTCTATCTGGGAATAGTTACGCTCAGCTGAGTTCAATGAGCGTGACGCAAAAGCTATCGGCCGTTCCGAGCCATCAGGGAATCTATGGGACAATACCGCTCCTATGCTGTAAGGGGATGCATCACACGCCAGTCTGATTGGTAGTGATGGGTTGTAATGAGCCAAAACTTTCTCGGATGTGATTAAGTCTTTACATTTATGGAAGGCACGTTTACAGTCTTCGTTCCATTTCCAAATCACTCCTGTGTGTAGAAGATCATTAAGAGGGTGTAGAATAGTTGATAAGTTCGGTAAAAATTTATGATAGTAATTTATTAATCCCAGGAATGACCTCAATTGTGAAACATTTTCAGGTGCTGGGGCTTTTATAACTGCTTCAATTTTTTCAGGTGACTTATGCAACCCTTCCTTATTAATTATGTGGCCACAATATGATATCTGATTTTGGAAAAATTCGCACTTGGGGCGATTTGCTCGTAGGCCCCGTTCTTTCAGCCTAGTGAGCACCTGCTCCAAATTGGCAAGGTGCTCGTTGTCGTTTTCTCCTGTTATAAGGATGTCGTCTAGGTAACACTGAGTCCCCGGAATCCCTTGCAGGACTTGCTCCATAGCTCTTTGCCAGATTGCTGGAGCTGATGCTACTCCAAAAACCAGTCGATTGTACTGGTACAGGCCTTTGTGTGTGTTTATTGTGAGATACTTTTTAGAGGTCTCCTCAACCTCCATCTGTAGATATGCCTGTGCCAAGTCAATTTTTGTGAAACGTTTTCCTCCGGATAGTGAGGCAAAAATATCTTCTATCCTCGGAAGAGGATACTGTACCGTGTGAAGGACCGGGTTTACAGTCACCTTAAAGTCCCCACAGATGCGAATTTTTCTCTGTTCCTCAGAGTTATTTTTCAATGCTTTTTTCATGACTGGAACGATGGGTGTTGCCCATTCGCTCCAATCTATTTTGGATAATACGCCTGCCTTTTCCAAATTCTCCAGCTCTGCCTCGACTACCGGACGTATTGCGTATGGTACCGGTCTTGCCTTAAAAAATTTTGGAATTGCTGCATCTTCCACTTTTATTGAGGCGGTGATGCCTTTCAAGGTTCCTAGTTTCTCTTGAAACACTTCTTTGGCGTTGGCCAAGATGTCTTTTAATCGTTCAGGTATGATGTCATCATTGTTTTTTTCCTTACTGGTCACCGTCAGTGCCTGAATGGAGTGCCAGTTTAAACGTATCTTCCTTATCCATTCACGTCCCAACAACGGTGGACCACCATCTTGTAGAATGTATAAATACAACTTTTGTATGTCTTTGCCATTGTATACCACAGGCACCTTTATTTTTCCTTTGGGGTATACTTTCTGCCCCGTATATGTTTTTAAGATAATGGATGTGTCTTTTAGAGGTATATGCGAAAATAGCCTCTCGTAATCTCGTCGATTTATTACGGTTAGAGCTGATCCTGTATCTAGCTCCATTTTAACTGGGGACCCTGCTATTATGAGGGTAACCCAAATGGTCTGGTAATCTTCATTGGCAATTACATTATGTAATTTGAGAGAGCTTAGTCTCTTGTTCCCGGAGTCGCTATCGCTCTTCTGGTCTTTGGAGCTACTGTCCGTCATCATTTGTACCTTTCTGTGCTTTTCCTTATTGATTCTTTTCCCATTAGTGGATTTTTTATTTTCAGATCGGCATACACGTGGAATGTGTCCCATCTTTCCGCATCGCCTGCATGGTTTTTCTTTGAACCAGCAATCCCTCTGGTCATGGTTGGATCTGCCGCAGCGATAACATCTCTCGAAACCCCGTGTCATTTCATGGGTGCCGCAGTCCTGTGGCCTTTGCTGTATCTTTGCCGCTCTTATTGCACTGAAAGCCTTGTCCAGTGTTAAATCATTTCCAGAAGATACCTTTTTTTGTGTTTCTACACTTAGGGGATCGCAGATGAATTTGTCTTGCAGAGAATCTGCCAGTCCTGCCTCGAATTGGCAGTGTAGGGTATCAACAATCTCCTCAAAATTCTTGTCCATCGGTTCGGCTGGAGTGATTAAGTTGCGTAACAGCTTGTATGTTTCTGCGCCCATTAGATCCAGAAGCACTGAAGCTTTTTTTTCATCTTCTATTCCATTTGCGGTGCAAAACACCTCCACTCTTTCTACATATGTGATCCAATCCTCTATCTTGTTATCAAAGACATCAATATTGCCAAAGTTAGGCTCTGTTTTATTATCAAAAGCATCAATATTGCCAGACTTAGGCATTTCAAAAAAGATATGGCGCTTCCCGCGCTTTTTTTTTTTCTCTCTGTAGCAACGATATGGCGCTTCCTGCGCTTTCCCGCCGCTGCTACCGATAACAACGCTGTTTTACTGTGGTTTCCGTTTATTCACTGTTGGAGACTCGTTCCCGACGGAGGTCTAACCGCTGACCTGCTTGCCGCGCCGGCCGTCTCCTGAGTGCAGCCTCCCAGTCCGTTATTGCTTGCCTCCGATTTCGCTGCCTGTCTCAGCTGTAGAGCCCGCCCAGGAAGGATTAGCGCAGTACCTGCCACCAGCTTGGCCAGCTGGTGAAACCACAGTTTCTATTACTTCCTTGAGTCTTCTGGATGCTGGAGGAATCGATGTCCTTGAGGTGCTGCCGAATTGCAGGTAAGTCCGTTTCCACTTCGTCGCCACTGTAGTGTCCGTGTGTAGATAAAGACACTGAAGACAGGAGTTGGTTCATAGGTATTTACTAAGCAAGTCTGGGGGGGGGTTCTAAAGGATATACACAATACACAGGCTTATATAGCCCAAGTGGCAATTACCGGCATTACGCACACCTGGGGCTCTTAAAGGCACATACACCACAATTGCTCTTAAAGGCACATACACCACACCCGTCGCCACTGCCGAGGAGGAAGTGGCTTTGCAGCCAGACTCCTCAGAGGAAGCTCCAGCCTCTGAGGGCACAGCGTCAGCAGAAGTAAGCGCACCCAGCACCAGCGCAGACACTCACACCTCGGTGGGACCTTCGGGACATAGAGTAGTGTTGTCACCTGGTGTATCACAGCTCACAAGTGAGCATCAGCAGAGTGTGGAGACAGGGACAGCAGTGGAGAGTCCTCGTCGGAGGGCACAGGCCTCTGCCAGCTCAGCTCAGCTGCATGTCGACCCTATGCCTCTGGGTCCATCCGCAAGAGAGGAGGTGATGGATCTCCATGCACAGATGCAGGAGTCTCTGGCAGGTTTTGTCTCCAGGGTCGCTGCGAGTGTAGAGCGAATGGAGGAGTCCATGGCGAGCATGAGCAGAGCCTTATTGGAGTCATTGGCGCATGAAAGCATCACCACGGAAAGGTTGGCTACCTCTGTGGTAAGGCTGGCTACTGCCGAGGAGAGGAGGGCTGCACCGAGGAGAGGAGGCCTGCGGCCATGGAGGAGCTTAGTCGCCAGGGTATCGAAAACATGGTGAGTGCTCTGAATAGAATGGCATCTCTTGAGGAGCGATGGGCATCTATTGATCACCGAAACCAGACCTTCATGGAAGTCCCTCTGAGCAGGACTTCCAGTGCTGAGACGGGTCCCCATGGCCCCCCTGATGTGCAGCAAGGTGCTCTCCAGCCACTTGCAG
Organism: Somniosus microcephalus; assembly: GCF_052327205.1. Classification (NCBI taxonomy): domain Eukaryota; kingdom Metazoa; phylum Chordata; class Chondrichthyes; order Squaliformes; family Somniosidae; genus Somniosus; species Somniosus microcephalus. The sequence goes on from NC_141013.1 coordinate 39,880,571, forward strand.
GCACTGAGGGGGAGCTGACCCATGAGAGGGAGGTTGTTGGCACACCTCAAGGAAGTGGGGGCTCCTCTCCACGCGCTCACACTTCCATGCCACTTCAGAGCCCTTGGTCAGAGCCCCGCCGGAGTCCACACCCCAGTGAGATAGGAGTATCAAGCCCTGCACAGCCGCAGGAGCAGCAGACTGCTGGCAAGCCCTCACAGGCTCGTCACCCCAGAGGACGCCCGCCAAAGGTGTCGAGACAGGCGCAGCAGGAAAGTGAGCAAGGGGCCTTCACATCTGCTGAAGCCACAAGAGTACCACTACGTAGGAGCACGCGTAAGAGAAAAATAAAGCACCACTAATCACAAGGGTAGTCACTTGGGTGAAAAGTCTTGTAAATAGTTTTAATGCCATCAGTTTCCTGTACTTAAAAAATCTGGTGGCAACTGCTGCAGTTATGGCGTCTGTCATTTGGCGAATGGGGATATCACATAGAGGCCTTAGGATAACTTGCAGATGTCAGCAAGCTGGTCAAATAGGTAGGAATGTGCAGGCATGGGCCACTGTCCATGGTCAGTTAAGAAGCAGTGAGGCTGCAGTGTTTGATGCACCAGGCTACGCAAATCTGCCCAGGATGAGTGCGTTCCTTGCATTCCGCCCAGCAATGTTCTCGCGCATTGGTGCCGCTGGTTGGCGGGCCTCTGCAGGATGCTCATTTCCGTCCTCCTCCTCCTCCTCAGCATCATCCTCTTCTGAGGCGGCTCTGTGAGGAGCCTCTTGGTCCTGCGGAATCGGCAAGCCACGACACTGTGCCATGTTGTGAAGCACACAGCATACCACGACGATTTTGGAGACCCTGGCTGATGAGTACTGTAGGGCTCCACCTGATCTATCGAGGCATCTGAAGCGCATCTTCAGCAATCCGATGGTTTGCTCGATAATGCATCTGGTGGTAATGTGGCTGGAGTTGTAGCGCTCCTCAGCTTCGCTGGCTGGTCTCCTCAACGGCGTCATTAGCCAAGAGCGCAGGGGATATCCCTTGTCTCCAAGTAGCCATCCTTGAAGTTCATTTGGTGGACTGAATAGCGGAGGCACAGTAGTCTGGCGCAGTATGAAGGAGTCATGGCAGCTGCCAGGGTACTTGGCACAAACATGCAAAATCACCTTCTTGTGGTCACACACCAGCTGAACGTTAAGGGAGTGGAAGCCCTTGCGGTTGACAAAAACTCCTGGATTGTGGTGGGGTGCCCTAAGGGCCACATGTGTGCAGTCAATGATGCCCTGCACCCTTGGAAAATCTGGCAGCTGAGCTAATCCAAGCGCTCGCGCCCTCACACTTGCGCGATCCCTGGTGAAATGGATGTGATTGTGCGCGAGGGCAAAGAGGGCATCGGTGACCTGCGTGATGCAAGTGTGTGCGGCCGCCTGGGAGATGCAGCTGATGTCTGCTGATGATCCCTGGAGTGAGCCTGAGGCATAAAAGTTGAGTGCGGTGGTGACTTTGATGGCCACTGTTAAGTAGTGTGGACCTGGTGCTCCAGGTCTTGCTGCAGCATTGCGCAGATGTCAGTCACTACCTCTCGCGAAAGTCGGAGCCGCCTCTGGCACTGCTGCTCAGTCATGTTGAGGTAGCTGACCCTGTGTCTGTAGACCCTGTTTGGGGGGTATCTCCTGCGCCGACGGCCTTCTATGCGCTGGCCCCTTCCGGCCTGTGCTGCCCCAGGTCGCTGAGCCGCAGCCTGCCGCTCCTGCTGGTGCTGCTGTTGTTGCTGGTGCTGCTGTTGCTGGAGTTGCTCCAGCCTCCTCTGCTGTTGGAGATCCTCTAATGCCAGGAAGGGAAGGAACAAAAGGCCTCCCATGCTTCTGGCAGATGCCTCCGTTGAGGACGCGCTGAGTGAGGGTGGTGAGAGGGGCTTCCCAGGAGCTCACACTGGAGAAGTGTGTGAGGTTCCAACCTTCCACAGCTGTGCCTAAGCCTTCAACAAGTTGCCCCAAGCCTTCAGCAACAAGGTCCTGCAGCCTGAAAATGCTGTCTGATTAAATCTCTTCAGTCCTGATTGACCTGCAGCTGAAAGCAAGCAAGCCAACTTTGTTCACGCCAGGTTTCATCAGCGGTGTTCCCACCAGGCGTGTTTTACGTGGGGAAAGGCTGAAAATTGCAAGGGACCCTGAAAATAGGATTTAACATGCCAATAATTGATCATTAGGCTCCCGCCGACCATTCCCGCCTGCTGCGGACGGGACTGATTCGGGTCGTGCTGAAACACGGGGCCGAAAGTCGGGCGGGGCGGGGAATCGGGCGGGGGGGTCGCGACCCCCTATTTCTGTGATTTTCAGCCACCGCCCGCCTGAAAACCCGCCCGACAGCTGGGGGAAAATCGGGGCCGTTGACTCTGTTTCGCTCTTCACAGATGCTGCCTGACCTGCTGAGTGTCTCCAGCATTTTCTGGATGAGATATGAGACATGTTTCAGGAATGATTGGTCTTCACAGTGACAACAGCAACTTGCATTTATATAGTGCCTTTGAAATAGTGAAACGTCCCAATGAGCTTCACTGGAGCAATTATCACACAAAATTTGACACTGAGCCACATAAAGTGCTATTAGGATAAGTGACCAAAAGCTTGGTGAAAGAGGTAGGTTTTAAGGAGTGTCTTAAAGGAGGAAAGAGAGGTAGCGAGGCAGAGAGGTTTAGGGAGGGAATTCCAGAACTTAGGGCCAAGGCAGCTGAAGGCACGGCCACCAATGGTGGAGCGATTATAATGACAGGTACACAGTGAAAGACCAGCACAAATGGAGACTTCATTTTTTAATGCGATAATCAAGCATTATTCTTCAGTTTATATTTGTTGAATAATTATTCTGAAAAAAGTTGTCATTTTGACTCTATGAATGTGTTCACACACGGGTTCACTAACACGTTGGTTTATCTTCTTTAAGCCTTTACTCTGATCAGGTTTCCTGATTAAATTATTGTTTTACAACAGCGTATTAAAGTGAAACTTGTCTGGGACCATTTGTCAGATAGTGATATTGTTACCTCTAATCTAAAGTATTTGTAAGAGTATTAAAGCATGACTGGAGAGTGTTAAAGTAATCCATCCTATTTTTCCTTATTTTGATTTATATTTTTGTACCTCTTAAAAAAAAATGTTTTCCATGAAAAACTTGGGGCTGGCTGAGGTTGCTAAAAGATGGCTCATCCTTTCTCTGTGGAGGGCAAGTGGCTCACCAACTGACCCCAGGAATACATCATACCGGGAGTCACAGGGTCAAACCATCCATCTTAACTGTGCCACTAGATCACCCTGTGCCGGAGAGAGGTTGGATAATGTGCAGGAACCCAGTTCCTCTGGGATTCTGCCCCGAGCGGGGGGAAGGCCGGGAAATTCTGGTGGGTGGGAGGGCAGTTTTTCGGCCTGTTGCTGCTGCCTCATGTCTGGGGGAGTTCCTGGGCTTCCCTGGGAAGGTCAACTCACCACAGCACCCGATAGACCCAACAGGACCTACGTCTGTGCCGAGAGCAAGTTCCGTTGTGGGCCCAGTAAAGGCTTCAGGGAAAAGGTGATCAATGCCAATAGGGATCGGTTACCTTTGGGGGCTTGGGTCGCCAACCCGCCAGGATAGTCCTGGAGTCTCCAGAAATTAAAGATTAATCTCCAGGACACTGCTGGGAGCAAAACCCGGGAGAAAAATCATAGGGGCAATTAAAAAAATGTGTTTCTCTTTCATTTTATTTCAACACTTTTATTTATTAGTTCTAAAACTATTGCAGATTGGAAAAAGGCTGTTTGACTGACAGTCAAGAATCATCCAATCGGATAATGTAGGCCGCGAAATTCAGCTCCTTTGCGCCTGCTGTTAGCGCTGCCTGGGGGCGTTAACGAGGCGCAAAGGGCTTATCGCCTGGTCGGGGCCTCCCGAGGAATTCGGCGGGGCGTTACTGAGGCACTAGCCGATAGCGTCGCGTCCCCGCCGGCAGTGACCCGAGCCACCGTGCCTCCGGCGATGACATCATCACTATGCGCCACGACCCCTTACCGCCTCACCGTGACCTCTTACTGTTCAGCGGCAGTAATTTGGCTGCGCCCTGCAAGGCTACTGTGGGCGATGTCAGTGCCAGCCTTGCGAGTCGCGAGCCGGGCCGACCTCCGCTTGCAGGCCGCTAATTAAAGGGAGGTGCGGCCGCGACCTGGTATTTTATTATTTTTGGCCGACCTCCAGATCGGCCCTCCGTTCCGGCCCTTGGCGTGGTACGTGGCCGCCATTGCGCAGCCACGGCACCATGCTGCCCTGGTGGGCTAATACAGACCATCGAAGGCCTTGCAGAGCTCGCAGCATCCCTCCCCTTTAGCGGAAAGGGAGGTGCGCTGAAACGCGTTAGCGCTACGCAGAGCGGCTGTGTAGCACTCCGGCGCTACCACGCGTTGCACCCTCGACACTGCTCCAAGAGTAAGTGGAGCGCCCGAGATAGAGCTCCACTTCCTCGCCGGGGCGGTACTTCCGTGCTGGCCGCTAAATAATCGGCGATAATTCGGAATGGGGTGTAACCGAATTTCACCCCCAAAGTGTCTGTATGCCTTCCAAGTGGTGGGAAAGGCTGTGCACCGCGAGTATGGGTGTTTTAGGCGATCGATGGTGGGAGTGAGGGGGGCGGGGCGGTTGGAGGCGTGAGGTCACGTGATGAAATCTCCAGGAATACATCCAACCAGAGCTGGTGACCCTGTTGGGGCGCATACCCTCGTGCGCCACTGGAGTGGAGAGGAAAGATTTCCCACTTCCCTCGGATTTCCACTTCGGAGTGATAAGACGCTGCTCTGATTTTCCACGCCCCTTTCGAGGTGGGCGTCGCTAGTGCACCCTTTAAGGAACAGGCCGCCTATCCCGAGTAGGCAGGTGATCCTGTCTGCCGGATTTGGGATGGGGTCTGCACCATAGTGCAAGGGTACAAGGGCTCACCTCACTTCCTCTGGCAGAGAGGGCCAATTGGAATTTTTTGGGTGCCTTTGCCTCAGGAGTTTAAACTCCATGACAGATGATCCTGAGTAAAAATAGAGACTGAAAAAACAGTAACCATCCACAATGTCATTGGCTAGCTGGGCTTGTGGTCTCCTTCCAATAAACTCAATATTGAAATCATCCTCGATATTCATATGGATCCCCTCTCACACAATGGCGTTAAGTGAAATAGAGGTTAGCCTCAGAGTACTGGAGTCCAAGTATGCGCAGCTAGAGACCATCAGCACTGGACTGACACCGAGTTTTTCATTTGCCACTGTTTTCCCATCCTTCACCTCCCCCTGAAAGGTCAGAGGCCACCAACGCCCTCCATTAGCTCAAGGCAGCATTAGTTGTGTTGGAGCCTTGGGGGTGATATTGGCGATCGACCATAGTGGGCAGCATAACTGAGTCTATTCTCTCTTCACCTGATGCCCACACATTTGCAGATGAGGTCCCAGCAGGAGGACTAGGGCTACGAACCTTGCTCAATTTCCCCCTCTGTAATCCAAATGTACCAAACCCCATTGTTGAACCCCTATCAATGCCTTGGCTGTGATCAACTAACTCAGCATAGATCAGTACTCAAACATAGAAACATAGAAACATAGAAGATAGGAGCAGGAGTAGGCCATTCAGCCCCTCGAGCCTGTTCTGCCATTTAATGAGATCATGGTTGATCATCCAAATTCAGTACCCTGTCCTCATACCCCTTGATCCCTTTAGCCTTAAGAAATATATCTAACCCCTTCTTGAACATATTTAATGAATTGGCCTCTACTGCCTTCTGTGGTAGAGAATTCCACAGATTCACCACTCTCTGGGTGAAGAAATTCCTCCTCATCTCTGTCCTAAATGGCTTACCCCTTATCCTTAGACTGTGACCCCTGGTTCTGGACTCCCCTGCCATCGGGAACGGCCTTCCTGCATCTAGTCTGTCTAGTCCTGTTAGAATTTTATAAGTTTCAATGAGATCCCCTCTCATTCTTCTAAACTCCAACGAATATAAGCACAATCGACCCAATCTCTCCTCATACGTCATTCCTGCCATCTCAGGTATCAGTCTGGTGAATCTTCGCTGAACTCCTTCCATGGCAAGAACATCCTTCCTCAGATAAGGGATTAAATACGTGGGGTTACAGGGATAGGGCGGGATATGTGTTGGTGTAGGGATTACGGGGATCGGGTGGGATATGTGTCGGTGCAGGCTCGATGGGCCGAAATGGCCTCTATCTGCACTGTGGGGTTTCTGTGAATTCTGTGAAAAAAAAGGCGACCAAAACTGCACACAATACTCAAGGTGTGGTCTCACCAAGGCCCGGTACAACTGCAGCAAGACATCCTTGTTCCTGTACTCAAACCCTCTCACTACGAAGGCCAACATACCATTTGCTTCTTAACCACCTGCTGCACCTGCATGCTTACCTTCAGCGACTGGTGCACAAGGACACCCAGGTCTCGTTGCACTTCCCCTTCTCCCAATCTATTGCCGTTCAGATAATAATCTGTCTTCCTGTTTTTGCCACCAAAGTGGATAACCTCGCATTTATCCACATTATACTGCATCTGCCATACATCTGCCCAATCGCCCAACCTGTCCAAATCATCCTGGAGTTTTGTAGTTGAATCAGAGAAACTTACGGCACAGAAGGAGGCCATTTGACCCATCGTGTCTGTGGCAGAAATCTGTATGGCTCAGCCACCCATTAGACAAACCGCCTCAATCATCAGAGTAATCGGTTTGCTGAAGGCTGATGGGGAGGTCGTTAGATTAGAAACAAAAGTTGTTTCCCACGTTACAACAGTGACTACACTCCGAAAGCACTTCATTGGCTGTGAAATGCTTTGAGGTGTCCCGAGATGGTGGAACGTGTTATATCACAAGTTCTTTCTTTCTTCTTTTCTTTAGATAAATATAAAAATTTGCCTATGTCTTAATTCAGGAAATAACATCAATAAATCAAAATATTATGTACGTATGTAAAGGAAGAAATAAAGAAAGACTTGCATTTCTATAGCGCCTTTCATGACCTCAGGATATCTCAAAGTGCTTTACAGCCAATGAAGTACTTTTTGAAGTGGAGTCACTGTTGTAATGTAGGAAACGCAGCAAACTCCCACAAACAGCAATGTGAAAATGAGCAGATAATCTGTTTAAGTGATGTTGACTGAGGGCTAAGTATTGGCCCAGGACACTGGGGAGAACTTCCCCTGCTCTTCTTCAAACAGTGCCGTGGGATATTTTACATCCACCTGAGAGAGCAGACGGGGCAGCACCTCCAACACTCACTCAGTACTACACTGGAGTGTCAGCCTGGATTATGGGCTCAAGTCTCCGGGATGGGACTCGGAACCCACAACCTTCTGACTCAGAGGTGAATGTGCTACCCACGGAGCCACAGCTGCCAGCTAAGTAACTCAGGGGCGGAAAACCAACGGGAATGGATTGCGCCTCAATTCTGAGGCCTTCCCCTCTTGGTCCAAGGGGTTTCTGCTCCACAAAAAGAATTTGTCTTTCATCTGCAATTGCTAAAAGAGAGCAGCTGGATGAAGTGAATCTACACATTATACACATGTCTAAGGAAGAAGGGAAAATAATCCGATGTGATGGCCGCAAGGCTCCACTTCGCTTTATTTTCTGAGCCGAGGTGAAGTAGCTCAGTGATTTAAGACAGCCTGACAGACAGGTGAAGCAGCTCACGTGTTGCTACAGGTCTCCACTCCGATCTATGTGGCTGGATCTATGAAGGAAACAGCTGGGGAGGCTGGCTTTCCTGCCGGGCTATTGCAGGCAGGCTTTCACAGCTGATTCTTGGCAGGCCAGAGTGTAGAGTTACATGCCGCAAATAGGGGAGATGCTGACAGGACTAATTCTCTTTGTTTTTGCGGCCAAGGCCCTCGTTGCCAGGCGATTGTGGTTCCACATGCTGTGCATGTTTCAGAGGAAATACCTTAGCGCAATCCAATCTTTTAATTGCACATTTTGTTTTTTGAAATCAACTGGATTTCTCGCAGGCTCTGGATTGTCAGCAAACTAAAAGGACTATTGAAAACCAACCCCCCCCAAAAAAACCCCGATCAGGCAGGCAAACCAAATGGATTCAGAACTGGAGCAAAAAAGAAACGTTTTAAATACTATGCATGGTAATCAGTGGGAAATCAAGTGAACTGCTTGCTGATTAAAGGATTAATACGGGTTTCGCAAACCAATATGCCACTGCAGAGATCAGAAGGTGATGGTTGGGGTTCGTGTGGTATGCAGAGTGGCTAACCAGGCAGCCCCATTAACCAAGTGTTAAACACATCGGCAGCTGAAGGGAGCAGATTGCTGTCAGACACCGAGAGCACAGCAATCGATACCCCTGCAAAAAAAAAACTCTGCCGGGAAGCTAAGAGAAATGAAGAGGTCTCGAGGTCAGGGCCCAGGGTTTAAACCTCATCTGGCCGGCTTCCTTACAGAGTTTGCCACACTACAATCAAAGTTTGTGCAAGATCCCCAAACCAGCTACAGGGCGGGCCAGTGACCAAATTCCAGCCTGTGATCACTACACTGCCAAACCACATTTTGTAGCTGGATTGCATCAAGAAAGTTAATCTCCTAGGATTACAGTAGCAACTAACCCAGCTGTACTGGTTCACAGTGGCCTCCAACTTGAATAATCCAGTATTGTTTTTCCAACAAACTTTACTAAAGGGAGCTTCTGAGACAAGCTCTCACTCTTACTTACTGAAACAAGCCACTGGCTAATAGTTTGGATTCCGTTCTTGATCTCCTCAAGCTTGTGAATCCCTCCATGGCCTCATCCCTCTCTATTTCTGTAACCTCCTCCAACCCTCCAGGAACTCTACATTGCTCCAATTCCAGCCTCTTGCACAACCCCAATTTCCTTCGCCCCCTCCATTGGCGGCTGTGCCTTTAGCATTCTAGGCCTTAAGTTCTGAAATTCCCTCCCTAAATCTCTCTGCCTCTACCTCTCTCTCTTCCTTTGAAATGCTCCTTAAAACCTACCACTCAGCTGTCTTACTATCTCCTTATGTGGCTCGGTGTCGAATTTTGTCTGATAACGCTCTTGGGAGGCGCCTTGGGGCATTTTACTAGGTTAAAGATGCTATATAAATGCAAGTTATTGTTGGCTTCTTTGCTGTGAGATAGGAGTGTGGGTGACAACAGAAGGTAGATCTTCAAGTCTGTCTAATACCAGGAAGGTGGAATTTTAAACAGCTTTAAGGTAGTTGGCTACTGGCTCAGAACAGAATTTGTGCATCAGCACAATTTCTTTTTTAATATATTTGTTCTAAGGATGCGAGTGACCCTGGTAAGACCCTGTTTACTGGCCATCCCTAGTTGATCTGAGAAGATGTGATGGACCTTCTTCTGGAACCTTCCCAGTCCTTGTGGTGATTGTGCCCCGACAATGGTATTGTGCTTCATGCCAATTGTTTGTACAAGGCCATTTCAGAGGACATTAAAAGTCAACCACGCAGTGTGGACTGGAGTCAGGTGTAGGCCAGACCAGGTAAGGACAGCAGATTCCCTTCCCTGAAGGACATTAGAGAACCAGTTTGATTTTAATGGTAAGCTAGTCATTTTCTCTGGGGCTACTCCACAAATTACTAAATTAATTGAGCTCAATATCAAGGCTTGCCAGTGGTGGAATTTGACCTTATAACCTCTGGGTTACTTGCCCAATATCATACCACACTAACAATTATTAGGACCAAAGGGGGAAAGGATTTAGGAGAGAGAGAGACAGACAGAGGCGTTCCTGAATCCAAAAACATTTGTACCTATCAGTCTACAGAATCTGCCAACCTTTTGTCGATTTTAACAGCCAAAACAAAGGGAATTTTCTAATACATCTGTGAAGGAATAAGCCATATTTCAGAAAGATACACCATAATATGAACAGAATTCTGATATTTATTAATACATGAAACTGAGTTTAAAAATCTAAAAAAAAACTCAGAGACACAAGCTGTAAACAGAAAACAGGCTTCTGAGATAAAGATCCGTTGTTAACAAAGTTGTAAACATACAAGCTTTGAAATGGGAATTAGTTAAAAATACTAAAACAATGACTCTATTGAAATGACAGTTTGGCGCTTCCGAAAGGTCTGGGGTTTGGAGGGAACACAATGAAATGCCCAGTTTAAAGTGTTAAAGAACTAACACGTGAAACAGAAACACAAATATTAAAAACCATGTGCCTTTGAAAAGATGACATCAAGTAAAAGAAACTCCTGCTGGTCAAATAGTTTTTATGTTAAACTTGGAAGACAGGAAACAAGATTAAATATGCAACCAATTGAGATAGCTAGAAAACAAGTGAACACTCAAAGTGTCTTTAATTTATACATAGTAAATATGATACCAACAAGAACACTTTGAAGATATGACTTCAATAGATACACCAAGCAATTACATTGTGTTTGTATTGAACTTAGAGCAGTTAGGAGACTTGAAGTCTGTTAAACCAGCTAAAAGTGATATTAAGAATTGAATGAAAATCTTCGATAAGAATAGCATCAAACAGAAACCATTGCTGTCATATTGTTTTTATGATGGTTTTTGAAACACCTAAAGGTAGAGACATAATTATGCATGCAGCAGTTGAATTGACAGTAAGAATAGAAAGCATTCAACAGAGAGAATGAATAAGACAATTAGCTTACATCAGCAGAGAACTTCAAAGAATAAACCACTGCAAAAAGGGTATAAAAGATAGACCTTTTCAAACAGAAAGTCAGAAGTTGCTGAATGGGCCAAGCATTTCTCAACTTTACAGGCACCATCTGTAAGTTTTTAACTTTGCGTCTCGGGGATTAAATGGTACTATAATTTGATTTTGGTGGATGTTCTGGATTTAGAAATAAGTAAGAAATGTAGAAATGTAATGAAGTAAAGATTTGAGAATAAGGATCTCTGAGAAATAAGAAATGTAAGATATTTGTATTTTGAATTATTAATGTTGTGACTGACTCAACAACTGTTAACTGAATGTCGGCTTTTAAATAAATCTATATATTTTTAGAATTGTCTCAAAGAGTATTTCTGTATAAACTTGCGAATCGAATTTCTGTACACTCTTTTGTAAGGAGTTGTAGAATTCTGGGGGGTATTCCGGACCCTCATAATATCCGGAAGGTTACAGTCTAGTTCAACTTATTAAAAGTGCTATCCGGAGGACGGTAACATCTTCAGGCTTCCTTTCCCTTAGGGAGAGATAGCCTGAACCTTTAAACCCATTTAAGCGTCTTATAGAATTCAGCTATCTCTAACTTTAGTTAAAGGTGAACGTCTGGGGAGTACGCCTGATCTGGGGTAGCCCGAACAGGGCTAGGACAAAAAAAAAATTATCCCTTCACATCATTTCCTGTTGTGTTACCCTGACGTTTTGATCAATTTTAATCAGTTTGAACATGAAGTCTAAATCCTTTTTAAACGCAGCTTATTTGCCCTAAGCACCTCATTTTTTAAACTGGTATGATTGGATAGATAATCCCGACACCAGGGCAGTGCAGTCAGGCTCTCAATTAGAAAACGATTACTGCCTCCCCATCTGCGTACGAGTGGCTGCTTCTCCCTTTGATGCAGGAGAAAGACAATGGACGGCCCGTAGTGATAAATTGCACAAAGGAATCATCCTGGCATTTGCTCTGAGGAATTCTGCACCACTGACCGTACAAACATATGATGATCAATTTCCTTCCATCCATTGCATTTAATGTCAATTTGGAGACATTGTACTGAGGGTGAGGTTTTAATTGATTGAGTCTCATGATGTGGGCGTCGCTGGCATTCCGGCATTTATTGTCCATCCCTAATTGCCCTTGAGAAGGTGGTGGTGAGCCTTCTCCTTCTTGAACCACTGCAGTCCGTGTGGTGAAGGTACTCCCACAGTGCTGTTAGGGAGAGCGTTCCAGGATTTTGACCCAGTGACAATGAAGGAACGGCGATATACTTCCAAAGTAGTGTTATCAACCACAGTCCCAGTCACACAGGTTTAAAATTGGCCATCCTTCTCCAAACCATGTCTCCTATCATCAAATGTCCATTGAAAGCCATAACATTTCAGGTAATTTTGCAAACAGTTTTCTCTAAAGAAAGAACAGAAGAAGGAAACACTTATATTTATGTAGCACCTTTCACGACCTCAGGACATCCGCAAAGCGGTTTACAGCCAAAGAAGTACTTTTTGAAGTGCAGTAACTGTTGTAATATAGAAACATAGAAACATAGAAGATAGGAGCAGGAGTAGGCCATTCGGCCCCTCGAGCCTGCTCCTCCATTCAATGCGATCATGGCTGATCATCCAAATTCAGTGCCCTGTCCCTGCCTTCTCCCCATATCCCTTGATCCCTTTAGCCTTAAGAAATATATCTAACTCCTTCTTGAATATATTTAATGAATTGGCCTCAACTGCCTTCTGTGATAGAGAATTTCACAGGTTCACTACTCTCTGGGTGAAGAAATTCCTCCTCATCTCAGTCCTAAATGGCTTACCCCTTATCCTTCGACTGTGACCCCTGGTTCTGGACTCCCCGGCCATCGGGAACATCCTTCCTGCATTTAGTCTGTCTAGTCCTGTTAGAATTTTATAAGTTTAAATTCTAATGTATGAAACGTGGCAGCAAATATGTGCACAGCAAGCTCCCACAAACAGCAATTAAATAAATAATCAGGTTATCTGTTTTTTTAGGTGTTGGTTGAGGACACTGGGGAGAACTCCCCTGCTCTTCTTCGAAATAATGCCACCTGAGAGGGTAGACAGGGCCTCAGTTTAACCTCTTACCCAAATGATGGCACCTCTAAATGGCGCAGCACTCCCTCAGTACTGCACTGCAGTGTCAGCCTTGATTTTGCACTCACGTCTCTGGAGGTAGCATTTACTCATGTTAAAAAAAATTCTTCCACAACTTACTTTAGACGCACTCCTTTCAAGATTACAGCTCTGGAGACGATATAAGAAATTGTGAGAGATCAGTTTTACATTTTAATAAGGGTACACTTGTGAAATTAACACTTGCATCATGCTCTCAGCCAGTTAGACATCAAGGCATCTTCTGCCATCTATCAATAAGGCCACTGCAATCTTCAGCGTATCAATTTCATAAATGGATGGGGGGAGGGGAACAGGAACAGAAATCTTCCGGTGTTAGCGATCAGCTAATGCTTTTAAGAAGGTCAGGTGTGGGTCATGGCAATGTGGAGAACTAATTAATCATTGCACTGCGCTTTTGATCAATCCCTTTTAACAATTTTACAGAATATCTATTTCAAAAGTAAAGCATTCGAACCGAATGTTAAACGAATCTCTCAAGTTTAGGCCTGAAGTGCAAACACGTCAATTTTTCTGAGTAGCAGTACCAGATCTGCTCCATGAACCGACTAAAACGAACAGGGGGATGTAGAAACCCCTGTTTAAATGCTAGTCTTCACGTGAAGTTATGGCGGTCGAACGGGGAAACGCCTCTGAGGGAAATTCCCGCCAATAAATGTAGTCTTCACTGTCGCGCGCTGAAACCATGGCCTGCCCAAGGTCCCTGAGGGGCCCAAGTTACTCTGAGGGGTGGGCCTCATTCCAGTATTGCTGGCAAGCTGCGACCACTGCTCAGCCACCCCCGTCCCCCGAGGGAAACTTGCTGGTCAGGGGTGGAGGGCAGGAATTCCAGCTCTGATGTGGAACCAAGCCAGAAATGTTACCTTCAGGGGATGCGGGGTCATTTACAAGAGGGGTTGGGGGTGGGAGAGTGCGGATGGGCTGGCAGCAGTCCGGTTGATTTTGTTGAGGCTAGGAAGAGCATTCATAATTCTCCTGGCCTGAAAAAACTCCTTACAGAAATTTTAAAAACGTACTTTTTCAGAGCGGCCTGCAGCGTCCCTTTAAGGATTGCTGGTAAGAGCACTCAAGGCCTGGAGCCAATGGGTGATCACACGTGGTGCTCGCTCTGCCTATTGGTACCGGGAAACTACTTCAGGGTCTTCAGAAGATCCTGATCACCACATTATAATTGGACTCCCACCCAAAGGAGGTCTTGGAAAAATGCCGATGGTTGGTGATTCACCACGTGATGACCACCCCGCCCCCAGCCTAGCCTCTAAAGTAGGCCTGGTGCCGGTCTCTGAGCTGGTGCTTGCGAGGGTGAGATCGCGTGACGGTGCATCATCAGGAAGGCGGAGCTCCTCTTCCTGGACTGGCAGAAGGGTGTCCGCATTCTCAGCTCCTGAAGTGAAAGAGGAGGCCAAGGGTGAGCTTGTGGTGCGGAGGGAGAGCAGCGAGATGAGTGGCTGGTGAAAGCAGCTGCAGTTTGTCCTGCAGCGTGTGTGGGGTGAGAGAGAAGTCAGAAGGGAAAAAGAGGATAAGGTGTGAAGAAACCCTGGGCGACGTCTCCTCCAGTGTCCCCACTCACCACGGCGATGACTTAACCCCGGCCCATGATGGCCAGCACGCTTTCTTCGAGGGGGGAGAGAGTAACATGTGGGCTCGGTCCCCTCTGGTCTGGAGTTGTGGGTGAACTTCCCCTGCAAGAAAGAAGGGAGTGTGTTAATGACAGTCTTGTGATCGTGTTCAGAGAATGTGCCCGACATGATAGAATAGCTGGTCTGCCGTGGGTTAGAAGTGAGATGTGTGGAAGTGAGGATTGTGATAGTGGTGAGTGTGTGAGTATGAGGAGAAGGCGATGTAGTGAAGTGTGGTGCAGTGATTGTAGGGGAGTGAGGCGGGGAGGGGAGTATTGTGAATAATGAGGGTGGAGGTGATGGAGGTGCGAGCAGGGAGTAAGAGAGCCGGATTCTTACCTTGAAAACTCTGGTGAGGTCATTGAACTTTTACCATCATTGCAGCCATGCCGTGGGAGCTAAGCTCCTGGCATTCACTTGCTCGTCCACCTCTTCCCACTGGTGACAGAGTTGATGCCTGGAGGGCTTCCTAAACATTGGGGGGAAGGGGGTACCCTCCTTCTATCTACTGCCTCAACCAGAGCCTCCAAGGTAGCATTGGTGAACCTCAGGGCACGATCTGCAGGTCTAGCAGCCATTTCTCCAAATCACAACTGTCTCCCTGATGTCAGCAGCCAGAGTGCACCTCCCCTTTAAGAGGTGCTGGCCGCCTTTAAGTGGCATCAGAGATAATCAACAGGCAGCATGAATATTACGCGCTGCCTGAGTCAACGCTAACAGGCGCATGCAGTGCATGGCTGACACAGTATTGCAGGTTAAGCTGCAGTATAGTCAGAGGTTGTGCGTTCAAGCCCTCGACCAACATCATTAAAACGGATTATCTGGTCATGGATCTCATTTCTGCTTATGGGACCTTGCTGTGCGCAAATTGGCGGCTGTGTTTCCTAAGCCTTTCTATCGTTACTGCACCTAAATATGTAATACTGCATCTTAACATATTTCATTGCTCATTAACCTGCATTACTGCACTTTAATCCACAATAATGCACGTTAAGCCTGTTATATTGAATCTTATGCAGCGATGAAGGAGTAGTGTTACAAGTTTTGCCATACACTAAGAAAATTGTCCTCGTAAATTATTCAGAATGCAGAAGTCTAATTAAGGTGTTTAAGATGATTAAATTAGTTGATAGGGTAGAGAGAGAGAATCTATTTCCTCTGGTGGGGGGGAGTCCAGAACAAGGGGGCATAGCCTTAAAATTAGAGCTAGGCTGTTCAGGGGTGATGTCAGGAAGCACTTCTTCACACAAAGGGTAGTGGAAATCTGGAACTCTCCCCCCCAAAAAGCTGTTGAGGCTGGGGGCAAACTGAAAATTTCAAAACTGAGATTGATGGATTTTCGCTAGGCAAGGGTATTTGGGGCTACGGAACCAAGGTGGGTAAATGGAGTTCAGGTACAGATCAGCCCTGATCTAATTGAATGGTGAAACAGGGGTCGAATGGCCTATTCCTGGTCCTATGTTCCCCCTTGGCCTCTTTCTTTCATGCAACCTTCGCCATTCTGGGGATTGCAGCATAGACAAGGCTGCAGGTTTCAGAGCCGCAGGTGCTGCCCTGCGCCAGTGAAATGGGAAGCTTCTACGCCCCCTCCCCCGATACGCTGCCTTCCTTGCCCCAGCCGCTCTTAAGACTTTATTTCAGGCCCACGTTCGCACGAGGCTCTTAAGCAGATTACATTTTTTTTTAAATACAGCCAAATGCCAGAAATCTGACACAAAAACCAGAGAGTGCTGGAAATACTCAGCAGAATTTGGAAAGAGACAAGACAGGTTACTATACCGGGAATTCTGATGTAGGGTCTACAGCCAGCACATGACCCTGTCCTTTCTCATTAGAGGTGCTGACTGACCCGCCGTGCATTTCTGGAATGTTCCATCAAAATCTCAAGAGATTTTCACATCTGCTTTCTATACTTTAGTGGGGTTTTGACACGGCTCATTAAGCATTTAAAGTGAAAATTATACTTTTCTTTCTTTTCAGTTCTTGTGTAGTTGGTTGCCATTGTCACTGCATTCCTTTCTTTTGGTCCATGGTGATGGTGACCTGAGTTAAGGGAGCACTTCTTCTCCTGAACTGCAGAGGGCAGTGTGAGCAAAAAGGAGAAATGCTTCTTTTAAAGAAAGACTTGCATTTATATAGCGCCTTTCACGACCACCGAATGTCTCAAAGCACTTTACAGCCAATGAAGTACTTTTGGAGTGTAGTCACTGTTGTAATGTGGGAAAATCTTTTATAAGATTATAAATCGAACCGCCCTTTATCTGAGTGGCTGTCGGAGTCTAGGAGTTTTCTATTCGTAAAAGAAAGGAAGACTTGCATTTATATAACGCCTTTCATGACCACCGGATGCCTCAAAGCGCTTTACAGCCAATGAAGCACTTTTGAAGTGGAGTCACTGTTGTAATGTGGGAAACGCAGCAGCCAACTTGCACACAGCAAGCTCCCACAAACATCAATGTGATAATGACCAGATAATCTGTTTTTGTTATGTTGATTGAGGGATAACTAATGACCAGGACACTGGGGAGAACTCCCCTGCTCTTCTTCAAAATAGTGCCATGGGACCTTTTATGTCCACCTGAGAGGGCAGACGGGGCCTCGGTTTAAGGTCTCTCATCTGAAAGACGGCACCTCTGACAGTGCAGCACTCCCTCAGCACTGCACTGGAGTGTCAGCCTAGGTTTTTGTACTCAAGTCTCTGGAGTGGGACTTGAACCCACAACCTTCTGACTCAGAGGCGAGAGTGCTGCCCACTGAGCCACTGGCTGACACTGTAGGCCCGGAATTTCTCTCACTCCGCGCGTGTAAATGGGTTTCTGCCACACTTCCGTCAAAATTACGATGGCGGAGTGGGAACTTCCGGACCACACTCTATATCGGTAGTGCCAGAGGTTTCCAGCCATGACTGCATGGTGATCCACTGTAAGTATATACACTCCCGGGGACCCCCTGCATATAGTGATACACTCCCGGGGACCCCTTCACAACTGACACATTCCCAGCAACCCCCTGCGCACACTGACACATTCCTGGGGACCCCTTTAACACAATCCCTGGCATCCCGCACCCAGCCCCCCACCACCACCCCCACCACAACCACCCCCCCCCACAACCCACCGTCCCTGCACATAATAACTTACTCTCTGAAAGCTCTTGCAAATATTGACACATTTCTGGGGACCCCCTGAAAATACTGGCACATTCCTGCTGACCCCTGCACGTTATGGGCCAGATTTTGCTCTCAAAGTAGCGGTGAGGCTAATGGCACTCGCCGTTACTTAGGTGCAAATGGTAAAGCAACTGCAGGCGTGGGGCAGATGTGCGGTTAAACGCGAATCTCCAAAAGCTTCTGTCCGAGTGTTGCCGCTCCGTCGTTAGCTTCGCGAAAACGGCATCTCGCTGTCTGCCTCACCGCTGACATGCATTGAATGGCGTGACGTTCCTGTATTTGCGCAGTAGGTACGAACTAAACTCGCCACAGAAAGTTAAGTCTTGTCATTTTATGTCTAATTACCCTTTTCCTTTCTGTCTCCTTTTTTCGCTCTCGTAATCCAATCTTACTTTCCCTCTTTTTGTTTCTCTTTCTGTGCCTGATTTGACATTGAATTCACCCTAACTTACACTCCCTTCTCAGTCCTTGCGCTGTTTATTTCACAATCCTTCAATCTGATTGGTCAAGGAGATAGCCTGTTGGTTGGCCTGTTCACTCAGATCCCAGGTGCCCAGTTTCCCTCGCTGTCCCTTTATCAGCTCGCACTTTCAGCAACTCGCCACGCAAAAAATTAAAAACCTAAAACGTGCAAGGGCAAGTCTAACTCACGGCAGACTCCGGTAGGTACCCTGCCACAGGAAAATATGGCCCAATGACTGACTCCCAGCAATCTCTTGCACATAGGGGTTAAGAAGGCAAATGGTATGTTGGCCTTCGTAGCGAGAGGGTTCGAGTACAGGAACAAGGATGTCTTGCTGCAGTTGTACAGGGCCTTGATGAGACCACATCTTGAGTATTGTGTGCAGTTTTGGTCGCCTTATCTGAGGAAGGATGTTCTTGCCATGGAGGGAGTGCAGCGAAGATTCACCAGACTGATACCTGGGATGGCAGGAATGACGTATGAGGAGAGATTGGGTCGATTGGGCTTATACTCGCTGGAGTTTAGAAGAATGAGAGGGGATCTCATTGAAACTTATAAAATTCTAACAGGACTAGACAGACTAGATGCAGAAAGGATGTTCCCGATGGCTAGGGAGTCCAGAACCAGGGGTCACAGTCTAAGGATAAGGGGTAAGCCATTTAGGACAGAGATGAGGAGGAATTACTTCACCCAGAGAGTGGTGAACAGAAGGCAGTGGAGGCCAATTCATTAAATATATTCAAGAAGGAGTTAGATATATTTCTTAAGGCTAAAGGGATCAAGGGATATGGGGAGAAAGCAGGGACAGGGTACTGAATTTGGATGATCAGCCATGATCTCATTAAATGGCAGAGCAGGCTCGAGGGGCCGAATGGCCCACTCCTGCTCCTATCTTCTATGTTTCTATATATTCACACACTCTCGAGGACCCTTGAAAACATTGATACTCTCCCAGGGACCCTCTGCAAATTCTGATACATTCCTAGGGAACCCCTGCAAATAAGTATAAAACAACAACTTGCATTTATATAGCACCTTTAGCGTAATATAACATCCCAAGGCGCTTCACAGGAATGTAATCAGGCAAAAATTGACACTGAGCCAAAGAAGGCGATATTAGGACAGCCGACTTAAATCTTGGTCAACGAGGTAGGTTTGAAGGAGGGTCTTAAAGGAGGAGAGGGAGAGGCAGAGAGGTTTGGGGCAGGGAATTCCAGAGCTTAGGCACGGCTGCTAATGGTGGGGCGAAGGAAGTGGGGGGTTCACAAGAGGCCAGAATTGGAGGAATGTACAGCAGCATGAGCAGCACTCTGAAAGCAGGTATCAGTGTGTACCAGTCCCTGGGGTATGCAGCATTGTACAGCGTGAGGCCGTGCAGACTGAGCCTACTATTACAATATGTAACATATTGCTTTGTTATGCCAAATGTCAGTAAGATATATGAGATGAAAGCAACTGGAAATGAGTCTCCTCAAATATTTTTTTTCTGGCAGGCCGGAATTGTCCTGCTGAGGTATGGGTTATTGGTGGACTGTTTTCATTGGCAAGGATTTTGCCTGCCTTGCATATTAATAATCATCTGTCCTTGTAAATGTAATTTTCTCATTGAGCCAATCCTTGCGAGTCATCATTGGGAACAGTCCTGCATCATAACACATGACTCACACAGCATTGTATAGGTAATGCTCACAGCCTAGACGGCAGAAAACAACTCTCAGCTCTGCCTTAATAAAGACTTGTATTTATATTGTGACTTTCACGACCTCAGGATGTCCCAAAGCCAATAAAGTGCTTTTGAAGTGCAGTCACTGCTGTAATGTAGGAAACGCGACAGCCAATTTGCACACAGCAAGCTCCCACAAACAGCAATGTGATAATTGTAATTTATATACCTTTAAGGGGGGAACTATGTTTTACAGCTCATGTATACTGCAGTACCGGCAGTGACCACACCTGTATATAGCACTGAGTAGTAATCTGTACAGATCAGTTGCAGTGTGAACCACGTTGAGTAAACACCTGTTGTACCGTTCTCCGCAGTCTGTGTCTTATTATACACGGACGCAACATTGGCGACAAGGCAGGTTCGAACCTACCTGCAACTCTGCATCACCTCCCGGGGAATCGTTCCTGGAGATCAGTGAATTGGAGGTCAAGGCAAGAGACTCTGGCGTCGACCACGGGCAAACGCCCAGTCATCCAGCAGAGACTCGAGAATTGCGGGGAGGCTGTCGAGAGCCAGGCTTGGCTTTCCAGTCGAGGTGGTCCAGCGAAACGGGCTGGCAACAGGTAGTGCGCAGACCCTTCCCGGACAGCGGCGGGCTAGAGCCCAACCGAGCGTCACAGCAAAGGGCCGAGCAGCGTCGACGGGGGAGAGAGAGAGAGGGCAGAGCGCACAGAGCGCAGCCGGTGTTCAGGGGCCGAGCAGCGTCGGAGAGAGGGAGAGAGAGACGCGCAGAAACCCGCGAGGCACCGCCATTGCCATGAGGACCGCCGAGAGTGGCGTTGGCAGCAGCGCAGGAGAAGTGCGCGAAACCTACAGGGCGCCACCATTGCCACGAGAACCACCGGGAGCGGCGTTGGAAGCAGCGGGGGAGGAAGGAAAGCGTGGGAGACGCCATTTTAAGCCATTGGGAGACGCCATTTTAAACCACACCCAAAATGCCGAAGAGTGGCAGTATCACCGCATTTGACAATTAAGTCGAAGATTGGACTACATATGTCGAATGAATAGAGGTGTACTGCAAGGCAAATGAGGTGTCAGATGACAAGAAAGCGTCGGTATTGTTAAATTTAATGGGTGCAAAGACATATGGTTTATTACGAAATCTAGTAACCCCAACGAAGCCAATGGAAAAGAGTTTTGAAGACATAGTAACGATACTAAAGGAACATTTAAACCCCACACCACTGCTGATAGCAGAAAGATTCAAGTTTCACAAACGGAACCAGCATAAGGATGAAAGCAATGCTGATTATTTAACAGAACTGCGCAAACTATCGAAACACTGCCAGTTTGGAGCGGGACTGGCAGATACCTTGAGGGGCAAGTTTGTGTGTGGGCTTCAAAGTGAAGGAACCCAGAAACGGCTTTTATCTGAAAAGGACCTTACGCTGGAAAAGGCTTTCAGCATTGCAGTATCATATGAAGCAGCAGCACGGGGCGCTGCAGAGATACAACAGAGACCGCAAGAATATGGCACAAATGAAATGTCATATGGAACAGAGAAGTGCTATCGCTGCGGCAGAACAACACACGACCAGAATGATTGCTGGTTCAAAGACAAAGTGTGCAGACAGTGTGGAAAAGTAGGACACATAGCACGAGTCTGCAGGTCAGGAAAGAAAACCAGCAATAAGAAACCTACCAAAGGAAAGTACAAGAAGGTACATAAGATGACGGAGAATAGTTCAGACGAACAAAAGAGTGATAACGACTCCGAAAGCAGGGAACTGAGCTGTCTGAAACTACATAATGTGATCACAACGGAGGATCACCGAACCATCTGGGTCACTCTCAAGTTAGCAGGAGTCCAGGTAAAGATGGAATTGGACACAGGATCAGCCCTAACAGTCATAAACCGACGGGACTACGAGCGGCTATTCTCACACATACCCTTGAGAGACACAAAAATTATTTTGAAGATGTACACGGGGCAAAAAGTCTACCCCAAAGGAAAAATAAGGGTGACCGTTATATATAACGGTAAGGAAACACCAAAACTAGACCTGTATGTATTGGAAGATGGAGGACCACCATTACTGGGACGTGAATGGAACCGGAAAATACAACTGGATTGGCATTCCATACAGGCACTGATTGTGGCTGACAAAAAGGATGATGACGTCACACTTGGGCGACTGTCAAAGATCCTAACTGACGCGAAAGAAGTGTTCCAGCAAGGAATCGGAACACTAAAAGGCATGACAGCGACGATTAAAATTGAAGAAAACGCAAGCCCAAAATTTTTTAAGGCCAGACCGGTACCTTATGCGATCCGCCCAGCCGTCGAAGCAGAGCTGGAGAGTCTGGAACGTTCAAGTGTACTGTCCAAGGTAGACTGGAGCGAGTGGGCTACACCCATCGTCCCTGTGATGAAAAAGTTGTTGAGCAGCACGCCTGGGGAACCAAGGAAGGTTCGCATCTGTGGGGACTTTAAGGTAACAGTGAACCCGGTCCTTCACACCGTACAATATCCACTTCCGCGGATTGAAGATATTTTCGCCTCGCTATCTGCAGCGAAACGCTTCACTAAGATTGATCTGGCCCAGGCGTATCTGCAAATGGAGGTAGAAGAAGCATCAAAAAAATACCTCACAGTCAACACCCATAAAGGTCTCTACCAATACAACCGGCTGGTATTCGGGGTAGCATCAGCTCCGGCTATTTGGCAGAGGGCAATGGAACAAGTCCTGCAAGGGATCCCAGGGACCCAGTGTTATTTGGACGACATCCTGGTCACGGGCAAAAATGACAGTGATCACCTCGCCAACCTGGAGCAGGTGCTCACTAGATTGCAGGAATATGGGCTCCGAGCTAACCACCACAAATGCGAGTTTTTTAGAAAACAGATCTCGTATTGTGGCCACGCTATCAATAAAGAGGGGTTACATAAGTCCCCAGAGAAGATTGAGGCAGTCGTCAAGGCTCCAGCACCGGAAAATGTGTCACAACTGAGGTCGTTCCTCGGGCTGGTAAACTACAGGTAGACTACCCTTTATCCGGACTTCCGAAAACCAAAACCCTCTAAAAACCGAAGGTTTTTTCGTTCAGCGTAAGTCGTGCGTACGACTTACGCTGAACGAAAAAACCTTCGGTTTTTAGAGGGTTCCGGTTGCGGAAGTTCGGATAAAAGGTAAGTCGTGCGCACGACCCCCCGCCGACCCCCCCGCCGACCCCGCCAACCGCCGACCCCGCCAGCCCCGACAACCGCCGACCCCCCCCGCGTACCCCGCCGGCCCCGACCCCCGCCGACCCCGACTGACTTACGCTGAGCGTCAGCGTAAGTCGTGCGCACGACCCCCCGCCGACCCCCCCGCGGACCCCCGCCGACCCACCTTCCGAAATCCGAAATTCTCCTTTATCCGAAACTCGGCTGGTCCCGAGGTTTTCGGATAAAGGATAGTCTACCTGTACTACCATAATTTCTTGCCAAATTTGTCTACAATACTACACCCACTCAACACCCGACTGCAAACTGGGGTGCCATGAGTGACGAATGTAGACGAGCTTTCCAGAAGAGCAAAACACTAATCACATCGAAAGAGGTATTGGCCCTTTACAACCCGGCATTACCAATTCGGTTGGCATGTGATGCGTCACCCTACGGCATTGGAGCAGTGCTGTCGCACAAATTCTCGGACGGCTCAGAGAGGCCAATAGCCTTTGCGTCACGATCACTAACCCCAGCCGAGCGTAACTACGCCCAGATTGACAGGGAGGCCCTCAGCCTAGTGTGGGGAGTGAAAAAGTTCAATCACTATCTGCACGGGCAGAAATTCACCTTGCTGACTGATCACCAGCCTCTTGTCTCCATTTTTAATCCGAAGAAGGGCGTTCCGGTGATGACTGCGCAACGACTACAAAGATGGTCACTTTTTCTAGGGGCGCACCACTATGAGATTGAATATAAGGGCACGAAACAGCATGGAAATGCTGATGGGCTATCACGCCTGCCACTGCCTACTGCGGAGGAAGAACCAGCAGTGGATCCTGTCGAAATATTCCATTCGACTATAGTTGAATACCTACCGGTAACTAACGCTTGTATCGAAAAGGAAACCCGAAATGACCCGACACTGTCTCGGGTATATGATTTGACGGTGAAGGGATGGCCAGCACATGGTGACTCACTGTTGCCAGCATTCTCGACAAGGAGAGAACAGCTGTCAGTGTGCCGGGGGACCTTGATGTGTGGATCCCGAGTGGTAATTCCACCCAAGTTAAGGGATAGATTGCTCAATGAGCTTCATGAGGGTCATCTGGGAGGGGTAAAAATGAAAAGCCTAGCCAGGGCTTATGTGTGGTGGCCGGGAATCGATAAACAAATCGAGGACCTGACCAAGAGCTGCTCAGGATGCCAGAAAGTCCAAAATGCACCACCACAGGCCCCTCTGCACCCATGGTAGTGGCTCTCATCTCCATGGCAACGGGTGCATATTGATTTTGCTGGTCCATTCATGGACTCAATGTTTTTAATAGCTGTGGATGCGCACTCGAAATGGCCTGAGGTCATCAAAATGTCCTCCACCAACACGGAGAAAACTATTGCAGTCCTACGGACCATTTTTGCCAGGAATGGCTTGCCAGAACAGATTTGCTCCGACAATGGACCACAGTTTGTGTCCGAAGAGTTCCGGAGGTTCTTGAAAAAGAATGGGGTAAGGCATTACACACCCGCCCCGTATCATCCAGCCACAAATGGATTGGCTGAGAGGTTCGTACAAACCTTTAAGAAGGCAATAAAGGCTATGTACAATGACAACATTCCGCTGCAGCACAAGGTGGACAATTTCCTGTTCGCCTACCAGAATGCGACACATGCAGTCACCAACCAGGCCCCAGCCATGATGTTCTTTAACCAAAGGTTAAGATCTCGCCTGGATTTACTCAGACCAAACGTACAAAGAGATGTTGAGAGTAAGCAATTCCAGCACATCCATGAGAACATAAGAACATAAGAAATAGGAGCAGGAGTAGGCCAATCGGCCCCTCGAGCCTGCTCCACCATTCAATAAGATCATGGCTGATCTGATCCTAACCTCAAATGTTCTATCACTCTGCATCCACCCGAACCCATGTGATCTCCCAGGAGAGGCGAAAAACCAGATAAAAGACCCCATGGCCAAATTGGGAGAAAAAAATCTGGGAAATTCCTCTCCGACCCATCTAGGCGATCGAAATTCTTCCAGGAGATCACTCTGTCCCTATATTTTCTACAGTACTTACCTTCTGTAAAGGCGATCTCCACCCCAGCCAGGAACAGGAATAAAACCATCTCCTGAAATCTAACACAGAATTAGAACACAGTAGGAGCAGAACCAGGCTACACGGCCCCTGGGCCCACTCCACTACCCACAGGGCCATGACCATTCCGAACCTAGACTCATGTCCAATTTCCTGCCCACTCCCTGTAACCCTTAATTCCCTTTACCTCTAGGAAACTATCTATTTCTGTTTTAAATTTATTTAATGATGTAGCTTCCACAGCTTTCTGGGGCAGCAAATTCCACAAACCTACCACCCTCTGAGTGAAGAAGTTTCTCCTCATCTCAGTTTTGAAAGAGCAGCCCCTTATTTTAAGATTATGCCCCCTAGTTCTAGTTTCACCCTTCATTGGGAACATCCTCACCGCATCCACCCGATCAAGCCTCTTCACAATCTTATATGTTTCAATAAGATCGCCTCTCATTCTTCTGAACTCCAATGAGTAGAGTCCCAATCTACTCAACCTCTCCTCATATGACCACCCCCTCATCCCCGGGATTAACCGAGTGAACCTTCTTTGTACTGACTCGAGAGCAAGTATGTCTTTTCTTAAGTATGGACACCAAAACTGTATGCAGTATTCCAGGTGCGGCCTCACCAATACCTTGTACAACTGCAGCAATACCTCCCTGTTTTTATATTCCATCCCCCTAGCAATAAAAGCCAACATTCCATTGGCCTTCTTGATCACTTGCTGCACCTGCATACTAACTTTTTGAGTTTCGTGCACCAGGACCCCCAGATCCCTTTGTACGACAGTACTTTCCAGTTTCTTGCCATTAAGATAATAACTTGCTCTATGATTTTTCCTGCCAACGTGCATAACCTCACACTTTCCAGTATTGTATTCCATCTGCCAAATCTCTGCCCACTTACTTAGCCTGCCTATGTCCCTTTGCAGGTTTTTTATGTCCTCCTCACTCACTACTTTCCGTCCCATCTTTGTATCATCTGCAAACTTTGATATGTTACACTCGGTCCCCTCCTCCAAATCGTTAATATAGATTGTAAAGAGTTGGGGACCCAGCACTGACCCCTGCGGAACACCACTAGTTACTGGTTGCCAATCTGAGAACGAACCATTTATCCCAACTCTCTGCTTTCTGTTAGAGAGCCAATCCTCCACCCATGCCAGAATATTACCCCCAATCCCGTGATTTTTTATCTTGAGCAATAATCTTTTGTGTGGCACCTTGTCAAATGCCTTTTGGAAGTCTAAATACACTACGTCCACTGGTTCCCCTTTATCCACCCTGTATGTTACTTCCTCAAAAAACTCAAGTAAATTTGTCAAACATGACTTCCCCTTCATGAAACCATGCTGAGTTTGTCCTATTAAATTATGTTTATCCAAATGTCCCGTTACTGTCTCCTTAATAATGGACTCTAACATTTTACCAACCACAGATGTTAGGCTAACAGGTCTATAGTTTCCAGCCTTCTGCCTACTACCCTTTTTAAATAAGGGTGTTACATTAGCAGTTTTCCAATCTGCCGGGACCTTTGCTGAGTCCAGGGAGTTTTGGAAAATTATTACCAATGCATCCACAATCCCTAACGCCACTTCCCTCAAGACCCTAGGATGCAAGTCATCAGGTCCAGGGGACTTATCCGCCTTGAGTCCCATTATTTTACCAAGTACCACTTCCTTAGTGATTTTAATCATATTTAGTTCCTCCCCCCCTAGAGCCCCCTGTTTGTCCAGTGTTGGGATATTCTTAGTGTCCTCTACTGTAAAGATTGATACAAAATAATTGTTCAGTGTTTTTGCCATCTCCATGTTTCCCACCATTAATTTCCCGGTCTCATCCTCTAAGGGACCAACATTTACTTTAGCCACCCTTTTTCTTTTTATATAACTATAGAAACTTTTGCTGTCTGTTTTTATATTTTTTGCTAATTTACTTTCATAATCTATCTTCCCTTTCTTAATCAATCTTTTAGTTATTTTTTGCTGTCTTTTAAAGACTTCCCAATCTTCCATCCTCCCACTAGATTTGGCTACCTTATATGCCCTTGTTTTTAGTCGGATACTATCCTTAATTACTTTACTTAGCCACGGATGGCTATCTTTTCTTTTACACCCTTTTTTCCTCAGTGGAATATTTTTTTTTTGGAAGTTGTAAAATAACTCCTTAAATGTACACCACTGATCATGTACCGTCTTACCCTTTAATCTATTTTCCCAGTCCACTCTAATCAATTCCGCTCTCATACCTTCATATTTTCCTTTATACAAGCTCAGCACGCTTGTTTGAGATCCAACCTTCTCATCCTCTAATTGAATATGGAATTCAACCATGTTATGGTCACTCATTCCAAGGGGATCCTTTACTAGGACATTTTTAATTAATCCTGTCTCATTACACAGGACCAAATCTAAGGTTGCTTGCCCCCTGGTTGGTTCAGTTACATACTGCTCAAGAAACCCATCCCTAATACACTCAATGAACTCATCCTCAAGGCTGCTCTGCCCAATTTGATTTGTCCAGTTAATATGATAATTAAAATCCGCCATAATTATAGCTGTTCCCTTATTACAAGCCTCAACTATTTCCTGATTAATACTCCGTCCAACAGAGTTGCAACTGTTCGGAGGACTATAGACTACACCCACTAGTGTTTTTTTTCCCTTATTATTCCTTATCTCCACCCAAACTGTTTCACTATCCTGCTCCTTTGACCCAATATCATTTCTCTGTATTATAGTGATTCCTTCCTTTATTAACATAGCCACCCCACCTCCTCTCCCTCCCTGCCTGTCCTTCCTGATTGTTAAATAACCTGGTATGTTTAATTCCCAGTCGTGGTCACCCTGCAGCCATGTTTCTGTAATGGCCACAAGATCATACCCATATGTCGTTATTTGTGCCGTTAACTCATTCATTTTGTTACGAATGCTACATGCGTTCAGATAAAGAACTTTCAAATATGTTTTGTAACACTTAGTTCCTGTTTTTTCCCTTTTTAGTACTTTACTTTTTACTCCATACCTTCTGTCCCTTCCTGACACATTCTGTTTTTTAATTCCCCCACTGCTACCTAAGTCTATGACCTTCTCTGTTGTCATTTCTATTATTTGCTCTCTAGAAACCTCCCCCCCCACTAATTAGTTTAAAGCCCTCTCTACAGCCCTAGTTATATGATTCGCCAGGATTCTAGTCCCAGCACTGGCCAAGTGGAGTCCGTCCCAACGGAACAGCTCCCTCCTGTCCCAGTACTGGTGCCAGTGTCCCAAGAAGCAAAACCCATTTCTCCCACACTCGTCTTTGAGCCACGCATTTAACTCTTTAATTTTATTTATCCTAGCCAAATTCGCTCGTGGCTCAGGTAATAACCCAGAGATTATTACCCTTGAGGTTCTGTTTTTTAATTTGACCCCTAGTTGCTCATACTCCTTTAACAGAACCGTCTTCCTTGCCCTATCTACGTCGTTTGTACCAACATGGACCACGACAACTGGATCCTCCCCCTCCCACTCCAAGTTTCTTTCCAGCCCAGAAGAGATGTCCTTAACCCTGGCACCGGGCATGCAACACAGCCTTCGGGACTCCCGCTCTTGACTGCAGAGAACCCTATCTATCCCCCTAATGATACTATCCCCTACCACTACAACATTTCTTTTTACTCCCTCCACTTGAATGGCCCCCTGTACCACGGTGCTGTGGCCAGGTTGCTCATCCTCCCTGCAGTCCCCGCTCCCGCCCTCACAGGGAGTAAGAACCTCGATCGGCTGCGTCTCCTTCAACACTACATCCTGGATCCCTGTACCTTCCTCACTCGTAATCGCACCGTCCTGTCCCTGACCACGGACTACATCTGCAGTAATTAACTTCATAGGTGTGACCATCTCCTGAAACATAGAGTCCAGGAACTTCTCCCCCTCCCTGATGTGTCGCAGTGTCTGAAGCTCGGTCTCAAGCTCCATAACATGGAACTTGAGTTCCTCTAGCAGCAAACACTTGTCGCAGATGTAATCACCATGAGCCTCAATGGGGTCCACTGGCTCCCACATCTCGCAACAGTAACACATCACCTGCTCCATTCTATATAATTAATTAAATTTCTTATTATTAGTTATGAAGACCCTGCCCAGATATAGATGATAATATCACACCACTATTCAATAGGACTTACCAATTTAAAGGTATAAAAGAGAAGAGAAGGAAGAAAACCAACCAACCAGCTGATCACCAACCTCCGCCTTGAATACTGTCTGTGGGGCCTGTTTGGTTGACTCGTCTTGCTGCTCTGCCTCCGCAGTGCTGTCTAAGCCTGGGAGTGGGGGAAAAACAGAGCAAAAAACACACCCTCACCTCCCACTTGCCCGAACTCTCCCACTTACCAAAACTCCAGTAGCACTCAATGCACAAAGCACTCCGTGCACTGCACTAGCCCTGCCCCTTTTATACCCGGATTCTACTTCCGGTTTAAACTGCCCAATAGTTTAATATACCCTTAAAAAATTAAACTTATTTCAAGCCCCTTATAGGTATATACATTACAATTCTTCCCCTTTTAGATTAACAGTACCATAACACTCATTTAACAATTAAATATCAAACTAATTACAATTAACACTTTTAACATGCAACATTAGCTGAAAATAGTCTATTTATATATTCAGTCTTTGGGGAGGCTTCCTGATCCTTTCTGGATAGCGCCTTTCCCGAGTGTCTTGCTCTTGGTGCGGAGGCGATTCTGGCCCCCTGTCGTCGGTTGGTTCAACAAGGAGCTTCAATGTAGGGCAACCAGTCTTGGCCCGCGACTACCGAACAGAAAAATGGCAGCCAGGAACGATATGCACACGACAGGGCCCACTAATGTACACAGTGGACATTGGGGAGAGCAGCGTGAGACGCTATGCTGACCAGATCCTAGAGTCACAGGAACAAGTCAACCCCATGCCTCGCCCATACGTACCTGGTGATGAACCCGACGTACAGGTCGCATCTACCCCAGAAACAGTAGCATCGGAAGCTGATGAACCAACCGATGGCAGGGGGCCAGAATCGCCTCCGCACCAAGAGCAAGACACTCGGGAAAGGCGCTATCCAGAAAGGATCAGGAAGCCTCCCCAAAGACTGAATATATAAATAGACTATTTTCAGCTAATGTTGTATGTTAAGGTGTTAATTGTAATTAGTTTGATATTTAATTGTTAAATGAGTGTTATGGTACTGTTAATCTAAAAGGGGAGGAATTGTAATGTATATACCTTTAAGGGGGGAACTATGTTTTACAGCTCATGTATACTGCAGTACCGGCAGTGACCACACCTGTATATAGCACTGAGTAGTAATCTGTACAGATCAGTTGCAGTGTGAGCCACGTTGAGTAAACACCTGTTGTACCGTTCTCCGCAGTCTGTGTCTTATTATACACGGACGCAACAATAATGACCAGATAATCTGTTTTAGTGATGTTGGTTGAGGGATAAATATTGTCCAGGACACCGGGGATAACTCCCCCGCTCTTCTTTGAAATAGTAGCCATGGGATCTTTTACGTCCACCTGAGAGAGCAGATGGGACCTCGGTTTAACGTCTCCTCCAAAAGACAGCAGCTCCGACAGTGCAGCGCTCTCTCAGCACTGCACTGGAGTGTCAGCCTAGATTTTTGTGCTCAAGTCTCTGGAGTGGGACTTGAACCCACAACCTTCACAGTCGGAAGTAAGAGTGCTACCCACTGAGCCACAGCTCAGGTATCGTAATATCTGTCTTAAAATCTGGAAATGAAAATCTGGTTTCAATAAAAGTGACCACGAAGCAGTTGGATTGTCGTAAATAACCCAACAGGTTCATGAATGCCCTTTAGGGAAGGAAACCTGCCATCATAATCTGGTCTGTCTATATGTGACTCCAGTCCCACACCAATATTGTTGACTCTTAACCACCCTCTGAAGTGGCCTAGCAAACCACTTAGTTGTTAGGGATGGACAATAAATGCCAACCTTGCCAATAATGCCCACATCACGAGAATGAATAAAAATCTAACTTCACAAAAACAAAGCAAATAGTGTTGCAAGCATTGCCGATATCTTAACATGTGTTTCGGGATAAACTTTTCCTGACCTTTCATGAGCAGATATATTTATAAACCAGAATGTTCCCACACTGACAGTCCTGCTGTGTTTTTTCCCCATTCCCTTCTACCTATCCATCACAGTGAGTATCCCGTGCACACACACACACATAAAACACAGTTCTGATAAAAGGTCATTGACCTGAAACGTTAAATCTGTTTCTCTCTCCACAGATGCTGCCTGACCTGCTGAGTGTTTCCAGCAATTTCTCTTTTTATTTCTGTCTGAATTTAACCAGCAGATCTCCTGGCGCCTTGCTCATGTCAATCAGATGATATGCAGCTTTATAACAATGGCGACGCCAACAACTCAGTGTGACGGGGTCAGTGTGACAGGAAGTAAGTGTGACATTTACAGGAAGTGTGCGCTATATGCAAGACTTTTAATATACTGCAGTTGTATTTTATCCCACTCTTTTCCCCCCCATTAATAATCAGCCTGCTTCTAGCTGTTGGCTGGTAGCTGCGCTCTCCAACAATGCTGAGCCTTGGCCAAACAAAGCAGCATCTGCAATGAAAGCCTTCTTCACATCAGTCAGTCAACTCACAGCCACACAGTGTTGTTGTGCTTGGTGTCCTGGCCAAAGCATGGCAACTCTGCCAGTCTTGGATCCTCCAATCCAGGGCACCGTGCT
The DNA here is from genome assembly GCF_052327205.1 of Somniosus microcephalus. Taxonomy (NCBI): domain Eukaryota; kingdom Metazoa; phylum Chordata; class Chondrichthyes; order Squaliformes; family Somniosidae; genus Somniosus; species Somniosus microcephalus. Next base: position 39,912,347 of record NC_141013.1, read on the forward strand.
GAGCACCGTCCACTAATTATTAGTTTCGGTCACTGTTCGGATTTCTTTTCATTTACCACGGCCAATATTATTAGTTCACTGTCCGTATTGTGTTAAAGTCTATTGCTGGGAATTGAAAGGGGAGATTTGACTAAAAGAGTCCATTGTAAATGGAGCAGATGGTGCTCTCTTTGTAGTGCAGCTATTAGGGGCTATCTATCTTTCACCACAGTAAGTCTCAGCATTAACAGCACTCAAAACAGTGCACACCACTTTAATTAAACATAGCAAGCGTTATGTTACAAGCGAAAACGTTCCAAGAATAACATTTGTTTTTTGTTAAACAGCGTGATGAATAACACGTCTGTGTTTTTCTCCTGTTCCAAAGGACCCGGTCGAATACGCGAACAGGGATGGAAATGGAAATAGCATTGGCATAACTGTGCTGCTTTCTGGGAGCGCTGAGAATGAAATAAATATGTTCTGCTTTGGCTCATTTCTGCGAACTTCTTTGGAAATATTGAAGGTTTGACAACTGGAGGAGGGCGTTACTTGCAATGGTGAGTATTTGGAGAGCTGTAGCCAGTACTTAGTACCTGAGCGAGTTACAGATTTTCAGAAGTACCACAACTCAACAGACAATATAATGGCATGAGATTGATTCCATTTTATGTAGTTATTTTCTCCCAGCTGTTCGTTCAGTAACCGTGGCACGATAGAATCAAAGTGAAGGAGCTATTCAAATGATTCCAGCGATCAATGACCAGTGAAGCAGTTTTACACTGAGAATTCTTTTCTGTAGGTTTTTTCTTATTTCCTGGGGATATTCCCATGGCATTATTTCGAAGAAGAGCAGGCGAGTTTTCCGAATGTCCGGGCCAATATTTACCCCTCAACCAACACTTCCAAAAACAGATTATCTGGTAATTTATTTCATTGCTGTTTGTGTGAGCTTGCTGTGTGCAAATTGGCTGCCATGAATCCCCCATTACAACAGTGACTGTGCTTCATTGGCTGTAAAGCACTTTAGGATGTCCTGAGTTCGTGAAAGGTGCTATATAAATGCAAGTTCTTTCTTTTCCTTTAACTGTAATTTCACAAGTCCATGCTGCAAAGAGTGCTTGTTCCACCAACAGCACATAGAAACATAGAAGATAGGAGCAGGAGTAGGCCATTCGGCCCTTCGAGCCTGCTCCGCCATTCAATGAGATCATGGCTGATCATCCAAATTCAGTACCCTGTCCCTGCCTTCTCCCCATATCCCTTGATCCCTTTAGCCTTAAGAAATATATCCAACTCTTTCTTGAATATATTTAATGAACTGGCCTCCACCGCCCTCTGTGGCAGAGAATTCCACAGGTTCACCACTCTCTGGGTGAAGAAATTCCTCCTCATCTCTGTCCTAAATGTCCTACCCCTTATCCTTAGACTATGACACCTATCAGAAGCTCAACAAATCATGGACAGGGTGAATCTGAATATACTAGAATGGTACCAGGGATGAGGGACTTCAGTTATGTGGAGAGACTAGAGAAGCTGTGATTGTTTTCCTTACAGCAGAGAAGGTTAAGGGGAGATTTAACATAGATGTTCAAAATTATAAAGGGTTTTTGTATAGAGATGATAGGGAGGAACTGTTTCCACTGGCGGGAGGATCGGTAACCACAGGACACAATTTTCATATAATTGGCAAAAGAACCAGAGGGGAGCTGAGGAGAATTTTTTTTTTACGTAGCGAATTGTTATGATCTGGAATGCGCTGCCTGAAAGGGCGGTGGAAGCAGATTCAATAATAACTTTCAAAAGCGAATTGGATACATACTAGAAAAGGAAACAAATTGCAGGGCTTTAGGAACAAGGAGAGGTGGTGTGTGGCTAATTGGATAACTCTTTCAAAGAGCTGGCACAGGCATGATGGGCCGAATAGCCTCCTTCTGTGCTGTAAGATTCTATGATTCAAAGATCCGATCTACTTTTCACTTCCCCACATTGCATTGTATATGCCACCTGTCTGCCCACGTCACTAACCTGTGTACGGCCTTCTGAAGTGTTTTATAGTCCACCTCACTGTTTGCCAACCACCCTATTGTGTCATCAGCAAATTTTAATATAGTGCTCTCTGTGTCCGAGTCCAAATCATCTACATACCAAGTGTAAAGTCTGTGTGTTATATGGCGAATTAATACACAGACTACAAGAGTAACTTTAACAGGACTTTACTATTCAAAGGTCAGGGCGAATCTGCCCAATAAATCCTTACACAGCACCTATATACTGGTGTGGTCACCACCGGTATTACAGTATACAGCAGCCAAGACAAAGTAGTGCAACCCTTAAAATAGTTCTCTTAAAGGTGGAACGTTACATACACTACAATCCTCCCTTTTTAGGTTAACAGTATATATATATTCCCATTAATATAACATCATAACATATATACAACTTTATGTAAAACAGTTCACAGATTCAGTCTCTCTGGAGGCTTCCTGACTCTGTCCGGATAACGCCTCGGTGGTGTAGTAGTTTTCGGTGGTGTAGTAGGTTCTTCTGGCAAGGTCGATTCTGCTTGAAGGACAGTGTCAGGTTCATCTGATTCCAGTATTACCGGATCGGAGGTAGATGCTCTGGGTATCTCTGCTTCAACATTAGGCGTATAGAGTTGTGGAGTAGGTTGGCCCTTTGTGGATGACTCTATGATCTGGTCAACATGGCGCCTTATTATGCTTTCACCAATGTCCACGGTATACATCAGCGGTCCTAGCCTTTTTCCAATAGTTCCAGGCTGCCATTTCTCGGTACGGTAGTCCCGGGCCAAAACTTGTTGACCTATCTGGAAGGTTCTAGTTGGCCTTTCATTCATGCCTTGAAATTGCCGGTTCTCTACGTCCCTTCTGACGTTTGGCTTAATCAAATCCAGCCGGCATCTTAGTCTTCTATTGAAAAACATCATGGCGGGAGTTTGGTTTGTGACCGCATGTGTTGCATTCCTGTACGCCAACAAGAAGTTATCTACCTTATGTTGTAGATTTATGTCTTCATTACCCATGGCCTTTATGGCCTTCTTGAAGGTCTGGACAAACCTTTCAGCTAATCCATTGGTGGCGGGATGGTATGGGGTGGACGTGTAGTGCTTAACCCCGTTGCTTTTTAAGAACTTCCTGAATTCTTCGGACACAAATTGCGGTCCATTATCAGAACAGATCTGTTCCGGCAGCCCATTCCTGGCAAATATGGTCCTTAATACTGTGATGGTTTTTTCCGTGGTGGTGGAGGACATCTTTATTACCTCCGGCCACTTGGAGTGTGCATCCACCGCGATTAAAAACATTGAGTCCATAAATGGACCAGCAAAGTCGATATGTACCCTTTGCCATGGAGATGAGGGCCACTCCCATGGATGCAGAGGAGCTTGTGGTGGGGCGTTTTGGACCTTCTGGCATCCTAGACAGCTCTTGGTTATTTCTTCGATGTCTCCATCAATACCCGGCCACCACACAAACGCTCTAGCTAGGTTCTTCATTTTCACTCCACCCAGATGCCCCTCGTGAAGCTCCTTTAGCACTTTATGCTGGAGTTTGGGTGGAATCACCACTCTAGATCCACACATCAAGGTTCCTCGGCACACTGACAGCTGTTCTCTTCTTTGCGAAAATGCTGGCAACATTGGTTCGCCATGTGCTGGCCATCCCTCCACTGTTAAATCGTAGACTCGTGAGAGAGTCAGGTCATTTCTTGTTTCCTTTTCGATCATAGAATTTGTTACTGGTAGACATTCCACTATGGTTGAGTGGAACATCTCCACTGGGTCCACTGTAGTCGCCTCTTCTACCACTGGCAACGGTAGGCGCGATAGCCCATCAGCATTTCCATGCTGTTTGGACCTTTTGTATTCGATGTCATATTGGTGTGCCCCTAGTAAAACGGACCACCTCTGTAGCCTTTGCGCTGTCATAGTGGAAACGGCCTTGTTAGGGTTGAATATGGATACCAACGGCTGGTGGTCTGTCAGCAATGTAAACTTCTTGCCCTGCAGGTAATGATTGAATTTCTTTACTCCCCACACAAGGCTGAGAGCCTCCCTATCTATCTGAGCATAATTGCGCTCAGCGGAGGTCAATGATCGGGATGCAAATGCGACTGGCCTTTCCGAGCCATTTGGCAACTTGTGTGAGAGTACTGCTCCAATACCATAAGGGGAAGCATCACAAGCTAGACGAAGAGGTAGCGTTGGATTGAAGTGAGCCAACACTTCCTCAGAGGTGATCAATGCCTTGCTTTTGCGAAAGGCCTTCTTACAGTCCTCGCTCCACTTCCATGGTACTTCTTTCCGCAACAGAGCATTCAGCGGGTGCAGCACCGTGGATAGATTTGGCAGAAACTTATGGTAATAGTTAATCAACCCCAGAAACGACCTCAACTGTGATACATTTTCCGGAGCGGGGGCCTTCACGACAGCTTCGATCTTTTCAGGTGACTTGTGCAGCCCCTCTTGGTCAATGACATGACCACAGTACGAGATCCGTTTCTGGAAGAACTCACATTTCTGGCGGTTAGCTCGAAGGCCATATTCCTTCAACCTGGTGAGCACCAGTTTCAAATTTGTGAGGTGTTCCTCCTCGTCCTCTCCCGTAATCAGGATATCGTCCAAGTAACACTGAGTGCTTGGAATACCCTGTAAGACCTGCTCCATGGCCCTCTGCCAAATTGCTGGAGCCGAAGCCACTCCAAAAACCAGTCTATTATATCGATACAAGCCTCTGTGCGTGTTGATTGTGAGATACTGGCGCGACTCTTCCTCGACTTCCATCTGTAAGTATGCTTGCACCAGGTCTATCTTGGTGAAGTGTTTCCCGCCAGACAATGAAGCAAAGATATCCTCAATCCGCGGAAGCGGGTATTGTACCGTGTGAAGCACTGGATTAACTGTGATCTTGAAGTCTCCGCAGATGCGGACCTTTCCCGGTCCCCCGGCTTGTTACTCGACGAAGGCTTCATGACGGGAACAATGGGCGTGGCCCACTCACTCCAGTCCACCTTAGACAGTACCCCTGAACATTCAAGCTCTTCCAGTTCTGCCTCCACAGCAGGTCGTATCGCGTAAGGTACCGATCTGGCTTTGAAAAATTTTGGGCTTGCATGTTCTGCAATCTTGATTTTTGCCTTAATTCCTCTCAGTATTCCCAGTCCCTGCTGGAATACCTCTTTAGCCTCGTCCAATATTCTGGACAATCGTTCAGGTTTGACATCTTTCTTTCCGGAATCTACCATCATTGTGTTTAGGGAGTGCCAATCTATCTTTATTTTCCTGATCCACTCCCGCCCCAGAAGTGGTGGACCTCCCTCGGGTAGTACATATATGTCCATTCCTTGGTGTTCTTTGCCCTTGTGTCTCACCTTGACTTTTATCTTCCCGATGGGGTATACTTTATGCCCCGTGTATGTCTGCAATACTATCTCCGTATCCCGTAGGGGAATATGTTTGAATAACTTTTTGTAATCTTGCTTATTCATGACCGTCAACGCCGATCCGGTGTCCACTTCCATCTTCACATGGACTTTTGCAATCTGTAGTGTGACCCAGATAGTTTGTCGGTCAGTTTCCTTACTCACATTGTGAATCCTCAGACTACCCAGTTCCTTGCTGTTGGAGTCTGAATCCGAATTCTGTTCATCTGAACTCTTCACAGTCACCTTATGTACCTTTCTGTACTTCTTCTGCGGTGACTTATTGTTGCTGGTCTTCTTTCCTGACCGGCATACTTTAGCAATGTGACCAAGCTTGCCACATTTTCTACATTCCTGGTTTTTAAACCAGCATTGGTTCTGGTCGTGTGTTGTCTTCCCACAACGATAACATTTCATTGTACCCGAAGTCATTTGATCCACGCTGAGTACCGCTGTCTTCAGCTGCATTTCCGCCGTGCCTCTCGCTGCGGCTTCGTGCGATGCTGCAATAAGGACAGCCTTATCAAGTGTAAGATCGTTCTCTTCGAGCAGTCGCTTTTGTGTTTCTTCCTTCGACATCCCACACATGAACTTGTCTCTCAGTGCCTCTGTCAGATTTTCCCCAAACTGACAGTATTTTGCTAGCCTACGCAGTTCAACCAAGTACTCCGCGTTGCTTTCCTCTTTTAGTTGCGTTCTCACGTAAAATTTAGATCATTCCGCTAACATCAGCGGTGTGGGGTTCAAATGATCCTTCAGGACAGCAACAATATTAGCGAAAGACTGATCCGCCGGTTTAGCTGGTGATAGAAGATGCTTCAATAGCCCGTATGTCTTCGCACCCATTGAGTTTAGTAAGGTTAGAGCTTTATCATAATTTGCTATTTTATTGACCTTACAATATATCTCGATGCGTTCTACATACGTGGCCCAATCTTCCACATCGGAATCGAAATCGTTGATGTTACCACGCTTAGGCATCTTCACAATCTTTCTGAGAACAACAACGAAATTTTTCTTTACTTTTTTTAGCTTTTTTTTTTCCAAAATGGCGGTTTCCCACCCTTATCTTCTTCCCCGCCTCCGAGGAGGGCGGTTTCCCGCGCTTGTCTTCCTCTGGCAGGGGGTAAGCTTTGCCCTCGGGCGACGACCGCTGGCTTTCGGGTTTTGCAGCCTGCGCGCCGGCTTCAGTTTATTCTGAAGCTCTCCCGCTCGCTCGGGCTCTGTCTCTCCCTCAGCGGCTTTCAATCGTGCCTCCCCAGCCCTCTCGCAGTCCGGTCCTTTCCTCCCCGGCTGCGGCTGAGTTCTCCGCGGTTTTATTTATTTATTTCTTCCCGCGCCTTACGATCCCGGTCGCAGCGCCTCGCGGCCTCGGTAGCTGCCCGGCCTTTTTCGCCGGTCGCGGTCGAGCTGTCTCCCGATGCTGTTGCATCTCCCAGCCCGCTTGTAGCCCGGTCTCTCACACCGGCTGCGTTCCCGCTTGTAGCGCGGCTTCCGTGCCCTACGCTGCCCCAGTCTCAGCGTCTCTGGCCCCGACTTCTGTCCGGCTCCTTTCCCCCGACCGTGGTCGAGTTCACCGCCCTTATCCTCCGTTTCTTTTTATTTTCCCCCTACTCACAGTCAACGTGGCCGACTTGCTTCTCGTGGCTGATCGGCTCACTCACCACCATGGCAGAAGGGACGATCACTGCCTGTTGCTGATGGAAGGCTTCGTGTCTGAATTCTTCCTTCTTCCTTGCTCTGCAGACTCGAGTCTTCTCTCAGCAGAACGACGAGGGCGGATGCCTCTTCTCGACGCTCGTTAACTGCTTCGGATGTATCGCTGCCGCAGGGTAAGATCAAACTCGTCGCCACTGTAAAGTCTGTGTGTTATATGGCGAATTAATACACAGACTACAAGAGTAACTTTAGCAGGACTTTATTATTCGAAGGTCAGGGCGAATCTGCCCAATAAATCCTTACACAGCACCTATATACCGGTGTGGTCACCACTGGTATTACAGTATACAGCAGCCAAGACAAAGTAGTGCAACCCTTAAAATAGTTCTCTTAAAGGTGGAACGTTACATACACTACACCAAGAAAAAAAGTGGACCCAGCACTGACGTTTGATCTACACCACTTCCAACCCTTCTCCAATCCAAAGGACACTCAATAACCTTTCTTCCCTCTCTGTCAACCAAGGCTGCTACATTTCCTCTGATAGCATACACCTGAATTCATATCATAAGTCTCCTGTGAGACTCCTTCTAAAAACAATATATACGACATCTACTGCATTTCCTTCACCCTATTCAAAAACATCTATTAAATTTGACAAACGCAATTTGCCTTTAACAAATCCCTGATTGTGCATTTCTGAATGCTCACTAATTTGATCATGTGTTCTACAAGTTTTCCCATGTCTGACATTAGACTTAACTGGTTTATCCTTCTCTCCCTTCTTGAACAGAAGTATTACATTGGATCCTGCAGCACAAATGCATGGTAGAAATGGGAAAAGCTTTCTCAGCTACATCAAGAGTCGGAGGACCATCGTAGACTGTATTGGCCCACTGAAGGATACTCAAGCACAGGTTAGAAAGGGCTCTCAGGGTATGGCAGAGACACTAAGTGAGTACTTTGCACCGGTCTTTACTCTTAAAGCTGATGCTCAACTTACAGCATTAAGTGGTGCTGTTAACAGTGAAATTGTTAATATTTAGATGAAGATATCATCTTAGATGGAATAAGGAACCTTAAACGAGATCAGGCTGCTGGCCCAGAGGATATCCACCCAAGGGTCCTTAAGGAAATAAGACAGGAGCTGTGTGAGCCCCTTGCCCGTATCTTTACTAGTTCACTGGAATCAGGGACTGATCCTTCAAACTGGAAGGATGTTAATGTAGTTCCAATGTTTAAAAAGAGGGATAAGGTAGAACCGGGTAATGGATAACTATACGTCCTTTATCTTGACTTCAGTAATAGGTAAGATGCTCAAAGGATTCATTAGAGATGACCTATATGAGCACTTGGACAGAGAAGGCCTTATCAGGGACACCCAGCATAGCTCACGGCTTCCAAAAAAGGTAATTTCTTATGAATTTATTGAAGTAGTCACCAGGTTAATAGATGAGACATTGTCTACCTGGACTTTCAGAAAGCCTTTGATAAAGTACCTCGCAAGTGGCTTCAATACAAGATAGAATCTTGTGGGATTAAGTGGTAATCTGTCTACAGTGGATTAAGCAAGCATTTGCTGAAAGTTGTCCACAATGGCTTGGGATCTGCTCAGAGACCAGTTGTGTCCCATAGGGACAACATTAGATACCAAGATAGGATTGTAGAGGGAGCTCAACTTTTTTTTTATTCGTGTGGGCATCGCCAGAAGGCCAACATTTATTACCATCACCTTCTTGAATACAACTGAGTGGCTTGATAAGCCATTTCAGAGGATAGATAAAAGTCAACCACATTGCTGTGAATCACATATAGGCCAGAACCAGTAAGAACAGCAGATTTCCATTAGCAAACGAGCTGGGTTTTATCACTAGTTTTTTATTCCAGATTTATTTAATTAACTTAATTTAAGCTCCCCAGCTGCCATGGTGGGATTTGAACTCACGTCCTGACAGATGTAATTAATCCAGGCCTCTCGGTTTACTAGTCCAGTAACATAACCATTATGCTACCATCCACTACTACAAGCAAATCCTAATGTGTCTATGTCTGTTTACTTTAGTAAAGCATAGACTGGGGGGTGATTTGATCGAGGTTTATAGAATGATGAAGGGATTGATTGCGTTTATGTGGATCAATTATTTCAACCCAATAGGTTCAGGAGGACCAGGGTCACGCTTATGAGCTGCACGAGGACAAAACCAGGTTGGATGTTCGGTGGTTTTTGTTTTCTCAGAGCATAATGGAACAGGCATGTGGAACAGGCTGCCAGCTGGTGCGGTGAACGCTGATTAGAAGGATTTGCCGATATGGTGAGATGAGTGGTAGAGGCAGGAACCCGAACCACATTTAAAAAGTTCTTGAATGTGCACTTGGGAGGCTCTAACCTGCAGGGCTACGGACCAAGAGTTGGGAAGTGGGATTAGGCTGGGTAGCTCTTTGTTGGCCAGCATGGACATGATGGGCCAAAATGGCCTCCTTCCGTGCTGTAACTTTCTATGAATCTATGATTCTATGAAGTAGGGTGGGAGGAGACCATAAACACCGGCATAGACCAGTCGGGCCAAATGGCCTGCTTCTGTGTTATAAATTCAATGTAATTCTATAAGCCTTCAAGAGAGAGCTGGGCCTGTTTCTGGCTGGGGAAGAGATCACCTTATACAAGAGGCAGGTATCTTGTAATATAAATTAAGGTCTATGTGATTTCCTGGACTAGTTTTGATCGCCTAAAGGGGTCGGAAAGCAAATTTTCAGATTTCTTTCCCTGAATTGTCCTGGGTTTTTTCTGATCCGGGAGATTCCATGGTGGGTGGGAGTGTTTGTATTGTGATGTGTAAGGCATCCTGTGCTCGTGTGTACACTTTGCATATCTAAAGAGGATTGAAAAGTATTGGCCAGGGCCTCTGCTACCTCCTCTCTGACTACCTTCAACAGCCTATTGTGCAACCATCAAGGTCCAGCAATTGATCCACCTTGCGTTCTGCTAATTTATTTTTATAGTTATCTCCAAGAACTGTTCCATATCCTCCCTTAGTGTATTTACATTCTCACTTCCACCTTTTGTAAAAAAAACATAAAATAATTATCTAACATTTAAAGAGCCGGCACAGGCACGATGGGCCGAATGGCCTCCTTCTGTGCTGTAAGTTTCTATGACTCTATGATTATGCTGTTACCCTTGCCCTGCACAACTAGATCTCCCCTTCATTCTCAGTTAGGAACATAGGAACGTGAGTGGACCATTCAGCCCCTCGAGCCTGTTCCGCCATCCAATTAGATCATGGCTGATCAGCATCTTAACTCCATCTACCCGCCTTGGTTCCGTAACCCTTAGTTCCCTTGCCTAACAAAAATCTATCAATCAACAGCTTTTTAGGGGAGAGGGTTCCAGATTTCCACTAACCTTTGTGTGAAGAAGTGCTTCCTGACATCACCCCTGAACGGCCTGGCTCTAATTTTAAGGTTATGCCCCCTTGTTCTGGACTCCCCCCACCAGAGGAAATTTGATCTGTCCTTTCTTTAACTAGTCATTTACTGTTTATATGCTATAAAAGCCTTTATTTTTTAAATATTATTTGCTGTAGTCTTTTTTAATTTTCCCTTTTAACCCTCCTAATGACCCTTTTCACCTCCCGACTATACTTCCCAAATTCCTCATGATTTTCCATAGTATTGTTAGCCCTAGTTTTATCATATGCCTCCTTCTTAAGTTTTAGTCTCTCTATTTATCCATGGAATTCTATCATTTAATGAATCCCCTTCTCACGTTTTAGGAATAGATCTACAGGAAACTCTCGTTTAAACGACACCTAAATATCCGGAATTCTCTATTAACCGGCAAAATTTATACTCCGAAAACAACACCTCAATAACCGGAAATGTTGCCGAGTCCGAGTCTGAGTCTCCCGCGGTGGCCGAGTTAGTCAGTGGGGGTAGTTCTCCAAACTGCCACTACTTGGCTTCTTGGTGCTGTCGGAAGTCCGAACACCTCAATAACAGGAGTCTGACTCTCCCGCGCTGTCAGAAGTCCGAACACCTCAATACCCCTGTAACAGGAGTCTGACTCTCCCGCGCTGCCGGGAGTCTGAACACCTCAATACCCCTGTAACAGGAGTCTGACTCTCCCGCGCTGCCGGGAGTCCGAACACCTCAATACCCCTGTAACAGGAGTCTGACTCTCCCGCGCTGCCGGGAGTCTGAACACCTCAATACCCCTGTAACAGGAGTCTGACTCTCCCGCGCTGCCGGGAGTCCGAACACCTCAATACCCCTGTAACAGGAGTCTGACTCTCCCGCGCTGTCAGGAGTCCGAACACCTCAATACCCCTGTAACAGGAGTCTGACTCTCCCGCGCTGCCGGGAGTCTGAACACCTCAATACCCCTGTAACAGGAGTCTGACTCTCCCGCGCTGTCAGGAGTCCGAACACCTCAATACCCCTGTAACAGGAGTCTGACTCTCCCGCGCTGCCGGGAGTCCGAACACCTCAATACCCCTGTAACAGGAGTCTGACTCTCCCGCGCTGCCGGGAGTCCGAACACCTCAATACCCCTGTAACAGGAGTCTGACTCTCCCGCGCTGCCGGTAGACTCTTCGATCTGCCATTTTCCTGTTTACTGTATAAGTTTTGTTTTACTGTTAAGTAATTAAAGAGTTATGGATTACCCTCAACTGGCAGTACTGTACTTAATCAAGCATCTTCCACCATCCATTTAACACAACATTCTGTAGGTGAGTACCCAATTACTGTATACTGCACATTTCTTGATTTTTTTATTTTTGTTTGTTAAAAATAGCCTCGGTAGATAACCCTCTCCGTCATCCAGAATTTTTAATCAACCGGCAACACGCCGGTCCCATCGGTGCCGGATACCAAAGAGTTTCCTGTATTTTGTACTCTATCCATCTCATATTTGAAGATTTTGCCATCCTGCTTGCTAACTTCTTTTCCCATTTAATTTGCTCCAAAACCCTTTATCTCACTAAACATTGTCCGTTTCCAGTCCAATGCCCTTTTCTTTGACTTCTCATTATCATTTTCTATTTTATATTGAACCTAGGTATGTTGTGATCGCTATTTCCCAATTGCTCTCCTTCTGTCACATTAGTTATTTGCCCCACTTCATTGCCAAGAACTAAATCAAGCAATGCTTCTTCCCAAGGTGTGAACTTTTTGTGTTATTCAGTTATTTATTTTTGTTCTCCTCTTCTGCAGGCACCAGCTGCTACTGGTTATGGTCCTGGGGGTGCTCAGTGTGGTCCCATGGGTTCCAGCAATCCTCCGGTGTTGACTCTTACTGGGTACAGTCCCAAAGGTGTTGGTAGTCTTCTAGTACTGACTTCTGCTGAGTATGGTCCCCTGGGTGCCAACAGTCCCCTGGTCTCAACTCTTGTTGGGTACGGTCCCATAGGTGCTGCGTATGACCCCATGAGTACTGGAACTCCCCTGGTCTCAAATCTTTCTGGGTATGGTCCCATGGGTGCTGGAGGTCCTCTGGCACTTCATTCATATGGCCAATCTTCTTGTCCAAGCCTATAGTTTTAATTGAGGACTTTCACTACTAGTGTGAAATGGATTAGATGGAAAGGGTCTTACCTGAATCGCAGCACCTCTGACAACGCAGCACTCCCCAGTACTGCACTGGAGTGTAACCTGGATTAGGAAACAGCAAGACCATTGGGAGAAGAGAGAGAATTTTCTGTTAATTTATCTTAATGAGAAATGCCAAAGAAATTCAGTGAGTAAATGTAAGCCCTGGAATCTTATCTCTATCATGTTTCCTTAAAGTATTATATAACTGAAAATATGGTTGTAAACTATGAGCTGGGAATCAGCTTGTTCCCCTGGGATTACAGGACGATTGCTACACACCTGTACCTTCTGGAGCCATTTGCGGCATCATTTACCCTTCTAGTGCCACTTGAGTGAGCTCAATTCAATTATTCTACAAAATACAGGCCATTTCAACAGAGCAACTTAAGTTAATGCTGCCCTCTGTCAAATCCAGGGAAAGATTTCACAAGGGAGCTTTGTTAAAGGTCCTGTATTGAATAATAAGAACCTTGCTGGGGTTTAAACGTGCAAGTTTAGTTGGTTGCAGATGCAAGCGGATTAATGATTTGTGACTTTGCGCGATAATCTTTGATCATATTTTCGAAGTAAAAAAAGTACAGCTTCAAGCAAAATGCTGGGAGTCCAAAAGAAAAATCACAGAGAGCAGGAAACATGTCCGAGTGGAATTCATCATCAATTTTCCCCTTGGGGAGAAGTGAAGGTAATATAAACAGGCATTGGAATGATTGGGTCCAATACTCACAGTTAAGAGAACATTCACAGGGACGTAGAATTGCTCTGGTCACCACAGGGGGATAATGGGGTCTTGGAGCAGCACAGGGACTGCAGTGTATTGTGTGTGGCTGTGTAAGAGGGGCTACACACTGACCTTACCCGTAATGTGAGGTGATCTAATTAAAATATTTAGATGGTGCTTCCAGTGTGTAGCACAAGCAGTGGTTAAAGGGCCGCCAACTGCTCTTAAAACTGTGCCTTTTTTCAAATTGTTTTTAGGAAGAAAGACCTGATTCACCAATCAGACATTGGAGGTCCTATGTGGAGGAGAGCAAGACCCAGCAAACTAACCTTTCAATCTTTTTACCTGTCTCCCTCAAATTGGCACCGAGTGTCTGACAACAGTGATTACACTTCAAAACCACCTCATTAGCTGTGAAAGGTGCTATAGAAATTCAATTTCTTTCTATGCTGATGATTCCCAGCTCTACATCTATTTCTCATTCATTGATCCAGAAACTGTTGCTAAATTTCCCAAATGTCTGACATTAAGACCGGGATCAGCCAGAATTTCTTCCAGCTCAATTTCAACAAAATCAAAGCCATTCTTATTTGGGTCCCACTAGCAGTTAGGTGCCTCTGGCCATGACTCCATCAACCTCTCCTACTAGCAGGGCGGGCTGAGTGTGGAACCTTGTGTCCCAGCTAATATTTATCCCAAAAAACAAATTACCTGGTCATTTATTTCATTGCTGTTTGTGGGATCTTGCTGTGTGCAATTGGGCTGCCGTGTTTCCTACATTACAACAGCTGACTACGCTTCAAAAATACGTCATTGGCTGCAAAGTGCTTTGGGAAGTTCTGAGGTCGTGAAAGGCGCTGTAGAAATGTAAATCCTTTCTTTTTTCTTTAAGATTTGAGCAATAGTTTCACAAGTCCGTGCAGTGAGACTCTTCCACCAACAGGACCTATCAGAAATTTGGCAACTCATGGGCAGTGTGCACTCAAATTTATCAGAATTGTCCCAGGGATGATGGACTTCTGTTATGTGGAGAGACTGGAGAAGTTTTCTCCTTTGAGCAGAGAAGGTTAAGGGAAGATTTAATAGAGGTGTTCAAAATTCTGAGGGGTTTTGATAATATGGAGAAACTGTTTCCACTGGCAGGAGGGTCAGTGAAACAGATTATGCAGTCATTCTCACATTGCTGTTTGTGTCCAATTTGGCTGCCGCGTTTCATATATTACAACAGTGACTACATTTCAAAAGTACTTCATTGGCTGTAAAGCGCTTTGGGACGTCCTGAGGATGTGCAGGGCACAATAGAAATGCAAGTCTTTCTTCTTGATATATGGCTCGACTCTGAGATCAGCTTCCTTCCCACATCCATCTGTTGCCAAAACTACTTTCTTCCACCTCCACGTTACCTACTTCTGCCACACTTCTTGCATACTCCTCCGCTGCTGAAATGACAGTCCACACCTTCACCATGCTGAGGTTCTAAAGCTTTCCCAGCCACCCTTCCTAACTGAGTCCTCCACCAGCTTTAGCATTTCCAAAACCCTGTAGCCCACACCCTCACCCATGTCATGTCTCACAATCCCATTTCCCCAGTCCTATCCATACTTCACTGGCTGCTCTGTGCCTCAGCCAATCAAGTTCAACATCCTCAACCTAACTTTCTAATCACTTCATAACCTTGTCCTGTCCTACACTATGGATATCATCCTGGTTTACATCACCATACACACCCTCTGCTCCTCTAGCCTTGGAAGTTGCAAATTTCACAGATCTGCAGTAGATATTCTCTTGGGTTCAGTATCACTGGTCATTCCTGTAAGTGCACCCTGCGTCCCCTATGACCAGGAGTACACCTTTACTGCCCAATATCAGGTTAAATGAGACCTGGGGTTTGTACAAATAGATCACTTGTTCTGTGTACCGAATCTGATGATCTTGTACATGTCATTAAATGCGTTCTCCTATCTTTACAGAAGACAGACTGAAACATAGGTTAGTGAGAAAAGGCTGATTGCAATTCAACAAACTGGTTAATTTTACATGAAATATATGAATGAACATAACTCTATTTTGCCAGGAAGGTAGATTATTATCTGAATGGCAATAGATTGGGAGAAGGGGAAGTGCAACGAGACCTGGGTGTACTTGTGCACCAGTCGCTGAAGGTAAGCATGCAGGTGCAGCAGGCGGTTAAGAAGGCAAATGGTATGTTGGCCTTCGTAGCGAGAGGGTTTGAGTACAGGAACAAGGATGTCTTGCTGCAGTTGTACAGGGCCTTGGTGAGACCACATCTTGAGTATTATGTACAGTTTTGGTCACCTTATCTGGGAACGGATGTTCTTGCCATGGAAGGAGTGCAGCGAAGATTCACCAGGCTGATACCTGGGATGGCAGGAATGACGTATGAGGAGAGATTGGGTCGATTGGGCTTATACTCGTTGGAGTTTAGAAGAATGAGAGGGGATCTCATTGAATCTTATAAAATTCTGACAGGACTGGACAGACTAGATGCAGGAAGGATGTTCCCGATGGTCGGGGAGTCCAGAACTAGGGGTCACAGTCTAAAGATAAGGGGTAAGCCATTTAGGGCAGAGATGAGGAGGAATTTCTTCACCCAGAGAGTGGTGAACCTGTGGAATTCTCTACCACAGAAGGCAGTAGAGGCCAATTCATTAAATATATTCAAGAAGGAGTTGGATATATTTCTTAAGGCTAAAGGGATCAAGGGATATGGGGATAAAGCAGGGACAGGGTACTGAATTTGGATGATCAGCCATGATCTCATTGAATGGTGGAGCAGGCTTGAGGGGCCGAATGGCCCACTCCTGCTCCTATCTTCTATGTTTCTATGTTTCCTCGTGAGATACTTTAATGTACTACTGTGCTTCACAGGCCATAAAAATAAAAATATGTAACTTTGTCCTTCTTAAATACTAAACTCACTTACAAGTTAGCAGTCCTTCTACTAACTGTCACTAACCGTTTAAGTTGCAGACCATATGTATTCATGCCTTAGCAGTGAGACTCACAGCCTCCCTCACTGACGAGAGAGTAAAACCTCTCTGTCTGATTGGCTGCCTTAGACTCAAACTGTGCTAAATTGACTTCTCCAGAGAGAGAGATAGATACAACCACCGACCTTTGACCCCCTTCCTCAACTCTACGTGACAAAGGTTAGTACGCTGAGCTGTCAAGCCAAGTTACCGCCTTGAATGAACCCCCAAGCCCCAGTAGTGTAACAGGTCCTGGCATCTGCATTGTCTACCCAGCCCAGCTTTCCTGCCAAGCACATTGAATGAAAACCCATTCTAATGTCAGAACACTCAACAACTTACCATAGTCTCAAAACTAACATGACATGCAAAAGTTCACAATTTCATGGCTGTTTCATCTGGCATTCCTCCTAATCTTCCCAACCAACATTCCAGATGTCCCGTGTATCTCTAGGCGTTAACCCTTTGTATACCAAACCTGACCTTTTATCAGTAAAATCATACAAATGTGATCAAAATCCCAGTAGGGCCAATAGACAGGAAGGCCCAAATGTTACACCAGGCTTCTTCTCCTTCACGCTTTCTCTGCTCCACTACTGTCGGCCACTTTCACTCTGGGACTCTCTACCTAGTTCCCTCCACTTTGCCACCTTCCTACCTGCTTTCAAAAAACTCACCAAAACTCTTTTCTTCGACCATGCCATTGGTCTCCACCCTATTTTGTCCTTTCTCCTCCTGCTTGTCATCCTCCGTAACATACTCTGAGCTGCCTCCCCACTCAACTGGAGCACAATAGAAATGCAAGACGTCAGCCAACTTCAGCTTGCTTGAAAGAGAACTTCAGCTAATCATGACAAAGGGATTCTGAAACCTCATAAGTGCCCCGTGCTTTATGCTCACGCAGATCACTGGCCAGCAAGAAATGAAGCACTCCAATAGTAGCATGGATGGAGTCGCTCAAAAGCTGCAGTTGGATTCGTGTCAGCAGTAGTCCAATACTATCACATACTTGGAGTGAAATACTTCCATAGGAACCGAGAAATATAAGAACAGGGGTAGGTATTGAACCTTCAAGCAATTCAATTAGATCAATTACAGGAAACTTTTTTTTATCCGGCACGGACGGAACCGACGTGGTGCCGGTTCATCAAAAATTCCGGATAACTGAAAGCTATAGTAAAAGATAGGGAGAGCTGACAGCTCCGTATAAAGCAACAAACCCTGTTGCTTAGCAACAGGTTCAAAACAATGGCCACAAGTTGCAAACGTCTCTGTAGCTTAGCAACAGTTGCAGCCACACCCTTGCACAGCAACACATGAAGGAAGGCAAGTAATAAAAGTTACCTGAACCTACTCCTGAATTTTGCCGGTTAACCGACATTTCTGGTTATTTAGGTGCCGGTTAATCGAAAGTTTCCTGTAGATCATGGCTGATCTGTATCTAAACTCCATTTACTCGCTTTTGCTCCAAATCTCTTGATACCCTTACCCAACAAAATCTAGCGATCTCAGTCTTGAAAATTTCAATTGACCCCCATTATCCTCAGCCTTTTGAGGGAGAGACTTGCCAATTTCTAATACCCTTTGTGTGAAAAAGTACTTCTTGATTTCACTCCTAAATGGCTGAGCTCTAGATTTAAGATTGTGCCCCCTTGTTCTGGATTCCCCCACCAGGGGAAACCGTTTCTCTGTATCTACTCTATCGAACCTTTTTATCATTTTAACAATCTCAATTAGATCACCCCTGAACCTTCTAAACTCAAGGGAATACAAACTAAGTCTATGCAATCTGTCCTCATAATTTATTCCTTTAAACCCCGGTATAATTCTGGGGAATCTGCACTGTTCCCCCTCCAAGGCCAATATATCCTTCCTGAGGTTTGGGTGCCCAGAACTGAACGCAGTTTGTTTTCACTGCAGGTCCTGAGGTTCTCAGTAATGACCTTTTTAACAAGTAGAAATCAGCTTTTCTTTTTTCCACACCATTTTTCTCCTTTTTTAAAGGGGTAGAATTCCTCAAAGCAGAACACAGTGAATAATCCACAGCACTTTCTTCAATTAGTGCATCAGATTTTGCTCCCTTCTGCTTTCAGCAAAGAGATGAATTCAGCCCCATAGTTAACAGATATAAGAATGGAAATTACTGTGAGGGAAATTCCCGTATGGACATCTAACGCAATTGTACCAACTTCCTACTATTCATCATAGACATTAACCTTTTCAACATACATGGGTTGATGCTTCCATTATAGTAACAGTGGGAGAAACCTAGTACAAACACTGTGACAAAAATATATATCTAGCTGTACTAAATTATTGACTTGGATTACATTTTATTAATAATAGTAGGAGAGGTTTAAAAAGATCTAGGTTCACATAGATATGATTAGATATATTTTGATATGCAACAGCCCAAACCCAGATAGAGATAGGTTGACTGTATGTATTTGTGGGGCTGTGCAAATGTCATTTGGTAATTCTATAGCTGGCTCCTGATGGATAATATGGCTCAGTGGTTAACTCTCTCACTCTGAGTCAGGAGGTTGTGGGTTTACGCCCCATGCCAGAGACTTGAGCACGTAATCCAGGCTGGCGCTGCAGTGCAGTGCTGAGGGAGTGCGGCACTGTTACAGGTGTCGTCTTTCAGATGAGACGTTAAACCGAGGCCCCATCGCCCTCTCAGGTGGAGGTAAAAGATCCCATGGCCACTACTTTGAAGCTGTCCTGGGGCCAATATTTATCCCTCAACCAACATCACTAAACCCGATTATCTGGTCATTATAACTTGCTGTTTGTGGTGCTCAAACTGGCTGCCGTGTTTCCTACATTACAACAGTGACTACACTTCAAAAGTACTTCATTGGCTGTAAAGCACTTTGAAACATCCTGAGGTTGTGAAAGGCGCTATAGAAATGCATGTCTTTCTTTCTTTAATAGTTTAAATGACCCGAGCTATCCCAGTCAATACTATATAGCCTACATGATTGGTGAAGAATGACAGCCCAACCTTAAGGAATCAAAGATGTTGATTTGTTAAAGTACCCTTTCTGGCCTATATCAGCAGTGGCTCTTGCCTCTGGCTCAGAAGGTTGTGGGTTCAAACCTGACTCTTACGAGATTTGAGTACATAATCCAGGCTGATACTCCAGCACAGTACTGAGGGAGTGCTGTGCTTTTATAAAGTGTTAAATTGAGGTTCTGCCTTTAAAGGAAAGCAGTGGAGTTGTTCTGGTTTAAACAAATCACTAAAACAAATTAGCTAGTCATTTAGCTCCTTGCTGTCTGTAGGGTCTTGCTGTGTGCCAAATATTCCCCTACAACAGTAACTACAATTCAAAAATACTTCACTGCCTGTCAAGTGCTTTGGGACACACTGAGCTTATGAAAGGTGCTATATAAATGAGAATTATTTCTATACCTTCACAGGAACTTGAAACAGGTCAGCCAATGTTCTGGTATAAATCAAGGTTAGCACATTTTTGATTGACAGGTCTGCCTCAGGTTTGCCAGAAGAAGGCAGGGTCAGTAATTGGCTGCAGTCCTTGATTGACAGCTCTGTGCTCAAAAACCTCCAACTGGGGTTTTTTCTGCGGTTGCTTGAGCCCTGATGAACAGTCCTCAGCCAGCAGAAGTGGGGCTAGTTTGACTCCATGCAGGTAGTGCAGCAAGATGACTCGCTATGGAGAAACACCTCAGAGCCACTTTAAATATAGGATGTTGCCACCTCTGTAGAATTCTAGCTAAGAGGAAAGATTGGATGGGCTGCGGTTGTTTTCTTTGGAATGGAGGAGGCTGAGGGGAGATTTAATTGAGGTGTATAAGATTATGAGGGGCCTCGATAGAGTAGATAGGAAGGCCCTATTTCCCTTAGCAAAGAGGTCAATAACCAGGGAGCATAGATTTAAAGTAATTGGTAGAAAGATTAGAGAGGAGTTGTGTTAGATCCGTGATTCTGAGGGTATGCTGTTTTTCAATAACCACACGGATGCTGTAACTTAACAATAAACAGGTATTTACTGGAGGAGGGTAGTCTCAAGACTGGGGGTACAGAGGCATGCGCAAAGCTTATATACAGGTGTGGTCACTGCCGGTACTACAGTACACAGGGGCTGTAAAAGTAGTTCTGTCTTAAAGGCACATACACTACAATTCCTCCCCTTTTAGATTAGTAGTACCCCTAATATTCAAATAACAATTAACACTTTAACATGCACATTAAACAACAATAGTCCATTTATAGATTCAGTCTTTGGGGCGGCTTCCTGACCCTTTCGGGATAGCGCCTTTCCTGAGGTTCTTGTTCTTGCTGCAGAGGCGATTCTGACTCCTTTTCATCGGGTTCCACTGCTACTGGTTCTGAGGTAGATGCTACCGGTATGTCGGGTTCATCCCCAGGTACCCGAGACATGGAGTTGACGCGTTCCTGTGATGCTAAGATCTGATCGACGTGGCGTCTCACAATGTTCTCCCCGACATCCACTGTTTACATTAATGGCCCCTGCCTTGTGCATATCGTTCCGGGTTGCCATTTCTCTGTCCGATAGTCACGGGCCAAGACTGGTTGCCCTACATTGAAGCTCCTTGTCAGCTTCTCATTGATGTGCTGGAATTGTTTGTCCTCAACATTTCTTCGCACATTTGGTCTGAGCAAGTCCAGACGAGATCTCAACCTTCGGTTAAAGAACTACATGGCCGGGGTCTGGTTGGTAACTGTATGTGTCGCGTTTCGGTAGGCTAATAAGAAATTGTCCATCTTATGCTGTAGTGGAATTTCATCATCGCACATGGCCTTTATCGCCTTCTTAAAGGTTTGTACGAACCTCTCAGCCAATCCATTTGTGGCTGGATGATACGGAGCGGAAGTGTAATGCCTTACCCCATTCCTTCTCATAAATTTTTGAAACTCTTCGGACACAAACTGTGGTCCATTATCAGAGCAAATCTGCTCTGGCAAACCGTTTCTGGCAAATATGGTCCGTAGGACTGCAATCGTTTTCTCTGTAGTGGTTGAAGACATTTTTATCACCTCAGGCCACTTTGAATGAGCATCCACTGCTATTAAGAACATTGGCCTAGAAATTGGGTTGGGGCGCCAAAGTGGCGCAAAAGTCGCCTGAGCACAGGATTTAGCGCAGCGATCGGAGTGATACCGATTGCCAGAAATTCAGTTTCAGTGCCCCTCGAGGGAGACGGGGCGAGGCTCGAGGCGCTCCGCGTCCCTCTTAGGGCGCTGAACTTGATTATCGCAGCGCAACGTGCCGCAGCGCCACACGCTGCGGCACAGCACGCTGCGGTACTGCAGGCCTTCCTCCCATTGTTAAGGGGGAGGTGCCTGCAACAGCGCGATCCCCGATCGCGAGTGCCAGCAAATGAGCCCGGCACCAAGGAGAAGTGCCGGGCTCTTGGGAAACAGCTGGCAATGCCGCGGGGGAGGGGGGGGGCAGGGGTTAGGAGGCCGTGGACGGAGGTGCTGGCAGGCGGCCGCCGAAAAAGCGGCCGCCCCGCACCTCCACCTTAACTTGCGCCGCTGCCGGCACAGTAAGGCCCCGTGAACCGGGCGCGGGTAGCGAACGGCACAACTGCGGCGTTCGCTACCAAATATCGCGAACGGGGCACGAATGCGGCGCTGCGCACACCGATGACGTCATCGGTGGCGGCGCAGCGCAAATGCCTAACGCCACCATTAGCGCCCCGACTGAATATCGCCGGAGACGCAGCCAGTGGCGCTACAGCCACTGACTGCCTCTTTAGGCGCTAACAGGTGGCGCTACTCACCCAATTTCTCCCCCATTGAGTCCATGAATGGACCAGCGAAATCAATATGCACCCGTTGCCATGGAGAGAAGGGCCACTCCCATGGGTGTAGAGGGGCATGTGGTGGTGCATTTTGGACCTTCTGGCATCCTAAGCAGCTCTTAGTTAGGTCTTCGATTTGTTGATCGATTCCCGGCCACCACACATAAGCCCTAGCAAGGCTTTTCATTTTCACTCCCCCCAGATGACCTTCATGTAGCTCATTTAGCACTCTCTCCCTTAACTTGGGTGGAATCACCACTCTGGATCCACACATCACTGTCCCCTGGCATACTGACAGCTGTTCTCTTCTGGATGAGAATGCTGGCAACAGTGAGTCGCCATGTGTTGGCCATCCCCTCACCGTCAAATCAAATACCCGAGACAGCGTCGGATCATTGCGGGTCTCCTTCTCTATATCCGCATTCGTTGCTGGCAATCGTTCAATTATTGACAAATAAAATATCTCGATAGGGTCCACTGCTGGTGCTTCCTCCACAGTAGGCAGTGGCAGGCGCGATAGCCCATCAGCGTTCCCATGCTGTCTTGTGCCTTTATATTCTATTTCATATTAATTCGCCCCTAGAAACAGGGACCATCTTTGTAACCGTTGTGCAGTCATCACTGGAACGCCCTTCTTAGGATTAAAGATGGAGACAAGTGGTTGGTGGTCAG
Source organism: Somniosus microcephalus (assembly GCF_052327205.1). Lineage (NCBI taxonomy): Eukaryota > Metazoa > Chordata > Chondrichthyes > Squaliformes > Somniosidae > Somniosus > Somniosus microcephalus. The sequence goes on from NC_141013.1 coordinate 39,935,198, forward strand.
TCAGCAAGGTGAACTTCTGCCAATGCAGATAGTGGTTGAATTTTTTTACTCCCCATACTAGGCTGAGGGCCTCCCTGTCAATCTGGGCGTAGTTGCGCTCGGCTGAGGTTAGTGACCGAGACGCAAAGGCTACTGGCCTCACCAACCCGTCTGGGAATTTGTGCGACAGCATCGCTCCAATACCATAGGGTGATGCATCACATGCCAAATGAATTGGTAGTGCTGGGTTGAAATGGGCCAACACTTCTTTTGATGTGATCAATTCTTTACACTTCTGGAAAGCTCGTCTACGTTCGTCATCCCACTTCCATGGTACCCCTGTTTGCAGTAGGGTGTTCAGTGGGTGTAATACCGTGGACAAATTTGGTAAGAACTTGTGGTAGTAGTTTACCAGCCCGAGGAACGACCTCAGTTGTGACACATTTTGTGGTGCTGGAGCCTTGACTACTGCCTCAATCTTTTCAGGGGACTTATGTAACCCCTCTTCATCGATGACGTGGCCACAATACGAGATCTGTTTCTGGAAAAACTCGCACTTGTGGTGATTAGCTCGTAGCCCATACTCCTTTAATCTGGTGAGCACCTTCTCCAAGTTGGCGAGGTGATCACTGTCATTTTCGCCCATGACCAAGATGTCGTCCAAATAACACTGGGTCCCTGGAATCCCTTGCAGGACCTGATCCATCGCCCTTTGCCAGATAGCCGGAGCCGAGGCTACTCCGAACACCAGCCGGTTGTATTGATAGAGACCTTTATGAGTGTTAATCGGAAGGTATTGTTTCGAAGCTTCTTCTACCTCCATTTGCAAGTACGCCTGGGCTCGATCAATTTTGGTGAAGCGTTTACCTCCAGATAGCGAGGCGAAACTATCCTCAATTCGTGGAAGCGGATATTGTACCATGTGAAGGACTGGGTTCACTGTCACCTTAAAATCCCCACAGATGCGGACCTTCTTTGGTTCCCCAGGCGTATTACTCAATGGCCTCTTCATTACAGGAATGATGGGTGTAGCCCACTCGCTCCAGTCTACTTTGGACAGTACTCCTGAACGTTCCAACCCTTCCAGCTCTGCTTCAACAGCTGGTCTGATCGCATAAGGCACTGGTCTGGCCTTCAGAAACTTTGGGCTTGCATTTTCCTCTATTTTAATCATTGCTGTTATGCATTTTAGTGTTCCTAGTCCCTCCTGGAACACTTCTTTTGCGTCAGTTAGCATTTTTGACAGTCGGCCAGGTGTGACGTCGTCATCCTTTTTGGCCTCAACCTTCAGTGCCTGTATGGAATGCGAATCTAATTGTATCTTCCGAGTCCATTCACGTCCTAGCAGTGGTGGTCCTCCATCTGGCAATACATATAAGTCCATTTTAGGTATTTCCTGGCCTTTATATATCACTTTCACCCTTATTTTTCCTTTGGGGTAGACTTTTTGCCCCGTATACGTCTTCAAGACAATCTCTGTAGCTTTCAAGGGTATATGTGAAAATAGCCGCTTGTAGTCCCTTTGGCTTATGACTGTTAGGGCTGATCCTGTGTCCAATTCCATTTTCACTTGGACTCCGTCTATCTTGAGTGTAACCCAGATAGTCTGGTGATCCTCCATTTCAGTTACCTTATGTAGTTTCAGACAACCCAGCTCCTTGCTTCCGGAGTCTGTGTCACTTTTCTGTTCGTCTGAACCACTGTCCATCACCTGGTGTACCTTTTTGTACTTCTCCTGTGGAGATTTCTTACTGTTGGTTTTCTTCCCAGACCTGCAGACTCTTGCTATGTGTCCTGTTTTCCCACACTGTCTGCACACTTGGTCCATGAACCAACAATCCTTCTGGTCATGTGTTGTTCTGCCGCAGCGATAGCACTTCCCTGTTCCATAGGACATTTCATTGGTGCCATATCCTTGCGGTCTCCGTTGTATCTCTACAGCACCCCTTGCGGCTGCTTCGTGTGATACTGCCATACTGAAAGCCTTGTCCAGCGTAAGATCCTTTTCTGATAGAAGCCGTTTCAGGATTCCTTCACTTTGTAGCCCACACACAAACTTGTCCCTTAACGTATCTGCTAGTCCCGCTCCAAACTGGCAGTGTTTCGATAGCTTGCGCAGTTCCGTTAGGTACTCAGCATTGCTTTCATCTTTGTGTTGGTTCGTTTTATGGAACTTAAATCGTTCTGCTATCAGCAGCGGTGTGGGGTTTAAGTGGTCCTGTAGGATTTCTACTATGCTTTCGAAATTCTTGTTCACCGGCTTCTCTGGGGTTATTAGATTTCGCAGTAACCCATTAGTTTTTGCACCCATGGCATTTAACAAAACCAGTGCTTTATTAGCATCTGGCACTTCATTCGCCCAGCAGTACACCTCAATACGTTCCACATATGTCACCCAATCTTCGACTTCATTGTCGAACGTGGAGATACTGCCACTCTTCGGCATCCCTGGGTGTGATTTAACTGTCAAAAATGGCGTCTCCTGCGCTTCCCCTTCTTCTCCGCTGGCACAAAATGGCATCTCCCGCACTTTCCTTCCTTCCCGCGCTCGCCCTTCTTCTCCGCTGCGGCTTCTAAAAATGGCGTCTCCCACGCTCTTCCTTCTTCTCCGCGGCTCAATGGCGTCTCCCGCGCTCTCCCTTCTTCTCCCCGTGGACCCTGTTCAGCCCGTGAGCCCTGGCTGTGCTCTGCGCGTTCTTCTTATTTTTTTTTTTTTTTTTTTTTCTCGACGCCATTCGGTCTTGAACCCGACTGTTGCTTTACCCTCTCTCTCTCCTGTTTGTTTTTTCTTTTCTCGACGCCGCTCGGTTTTCAACCCCCGGCTGTGCCCTGTGCGCTTCACCCTCTGCCTTACCTCGTCGACGCTGCTCGGCTTTCTCTCCGCCGTCGGTCGGCTCCAGCTGCCGCTGCCCGGGAAGGGTCTGCGCTGGACCTGTTGTCAGTCTCTTGCTGATCGTCGTGGCTGGGGAACCAAGCCCGGCTCTCCACAGCCTCCCCTGCGATGTTCACTCTCTGTCTGATGACTGGGCGGTTGCTCGTGGTCGACACCCGCGTTCCTGGCCTCGACTTTTTTTTTTAGTTGCAGGTAGATTCGAATCGACACTCGTCGCCACTGTTAGATCCGTGATTCTGAGGGTATGCTGTTTTTCAATAACCGCACAGATGCTGTAACTTAACAATAAACAGGTATTTACTGGAGGAGGGTAGTCTCAAGACTGGGGGTACAGAGGCTTGCGCAAAGCTTATATACAGGTGTGGTCACTGCCGGTACTACAACATACAGGGCTGTAAAAGTAGTTCTGTCTTAAAGGCACATACACTACAAGTTGAAGAGAAATTTTTTCACCCAGAGGGTAGTGGGGGTTTGTATCAGTGATGGTGACCATGAAACTACCGGATTGTTGTAAAAACCCATCTGGTTCACTAATGTCCTTTAGGGAAGGAAATCTGCCGTCCTTACCTGGCATGTGACTCCAGACCACAGAAATGTGGTTAACTCTTAATTGCCCTCTGAAATGGCCTAGCAAGCCACTCAGTTGTACCAAACCGCTACAAAGAAGTATACAAAGAATAAAACTGGATGGACCACCCATATTGATCTAGGCACCAGACACGACAAACACACACACAGCCCAGTCGACCCTGTAAAGTCTTCCTCACTAACTTATGGGGACTTGTGCCAAATTGGGAGAGCTGTCCCAAAAACTAGTCAAGCAATAGTCTGACATAGTCATACTCACAGAATCATACCCATCAGCCAATATCCCAAATTCCTCCATCACCATCCCTGGGTATGTCCTGTCCCACCGGCTGAACAGACCCACCAGAGGTGGCGGCACCGTGGTATACAGTCGGGGGGGAGTGGCCCTGGGAGTTCTCAATGTTGACACTGGACCACATGAAGGCTCATGGCATCATGGGCAAGGAAACCACCTGCTGATTATTACCTACTGCCCTATGTTGCTCACCACTTGGAAGAAGCACTGAGGGTAGCAAGGGCATATAAATATTCCGGGTGGGTCTTCTACCTCATGGCCAGGCATATCCCGTTACCATCAAGCCAGGGGACTAACCCTGGTTCATGAGGAGTGTAGAAGAGCATGCCAGCAGCAACACCAGGCGTACCCAAAAATGAGGTGCCAACCTGGGGAAGCTACAACACAGGACTACATGCATGCTAAAAAGTGGAAGCAGCATGCTATAAACAGAGCTAAGCGATCCCATAAACAACGGATCGGATCAAAGCTCTGCAGTCCTGCCACATCCAGTCGTGAATGGCGATGGACCATTAAACAACTAACAGGAGGAGGAGGCTCCATGAATATCCCCACCCTCAATGATGGTGCAGCCCAGCACGTGAGTGCAAAAGACAGGCTGAAGTGTTTGCAACCATCTTCAGCCAGAAGTGCTGAGTGGATGATCAATTGTGAAGGAATAAGCCATATAACCTATTCAGAAAAATACACCATTCTATGAAAGTATTTTGGCCTTATTAAAACATGACAAACTGGGTCTGGAACTCTAGAAACCTAACGATGAAAAAGCTGTTACAGTAATTCAGGTAATAGAGATAAGATAGTTGTTGACACTGAAGCAATAACCTTATTGAAACAGAAGGTTGGAGGCTCCTGACGGTCTGGATCTTTGGAAAGAAGACAATGGTGTATCCTGGTTAAGGTGTTCTAAGTTACACTTCATAAAGAGGCACATAAAATTAAGAAACATATGCCTTCGTAAAAATGACATAAAGTAACAGAAACACCTGCTGTCACATCTTTTTTGTGTTAAACTTAGAACACCTATGGAGGAGAGACACGATTCTGTGTTACAACCAGCTGAGGTGACTAAGAATTGCATAGATCACCTCAGTTAAGGTGTTCTAATTGCAAGAGCACAAACAGAAGGCCTTAGTAACAATGACATCAAATAGAAACGCCTGCTGTCACACCGTTTTTATGGTAAGCTTGGGACACCTGGGGTAGAGACATAAGCTGAGGTGACTGCAAGAATAGCAGAAAAATGACTAGAGATAATTAGCTTACATCAACAGAAAACTTCAAAGGAAATACAACTGAAAAAGAGTATAAATATTGAACTTTTAAATGGGATAATAGACTCGCTGTAAAGGGGCAAAGCGATTCTCAGGCTTCAGAGGTGGCTCTGTAAGTCTACAACTTTTTGTATCTCGGGGATCAAGGTACTGTATTTGATTTTGGTGGATATCCTGAATAAACTTTAAGACGGTGGCATAGTGGTTAGCACTGTTGCCTCACAGCGCCAGGGACCCGGGTTCGAATCCGGCCTCGGGCGACTGTCTGTGTGGAGTTTGCACATTCTCCCCGTGTTTGTGTGGGTTTCCTCCGGGTGCTCCGGTTTCCTCCCACAGTCCAAAGATGTGCGGGTTAGGTTGATTGGCTATGATAAATTGACCCTTAGTGTTAGGGGGATTAAATACATGGGGTTACGGGGATAGGGTGGGATATGTGTCGGTGCAGGCTCGATGGGCCGAAATGGCCTCTATCTGCACTGTGGGGTTTCTGTGATTCTGTGATTCTGTGAACTGTAAAACTGTAGCGAAGTTAAGATTTGAGAATAAGGATCTCTGATAATAAGATTGTAAAGCTTTCTCTTTTTGGAGCTGTTAATGTTGTGATTGACTCACCAACTGTAAAGTACATATCGGTTCTTTAATCAATCTATACATTTTTAGAATTATCTCACATAATACTTCTGTATCAAACTTGCAAACTCAATCTCTGTACACTCTCTGGTGAGGAGTTGCAGAATCCTGGGGGAGTTTTCCGGACCCTCATAATATCCAGAACGTTACAGTCTAGCTAAACTTATTAAAAGTGCTATCTGGAGGACGGTAACATCTTCAGGTTGTTCCTTTCCTTTAGGGAGAGATAGTCCGGACCTTTAGACCCAATTAAGCGTCTTTAGGATTCGGCTACCTCAAACTTTAGTTGAAAGTGAACGTCTGAGGAATACGCCTGATCCGGGGTAGCCCTAAAGGGACTAGGACTAGTAATAATCCTTTCACCATCTCGGCGGAGTGGGCCTTTGGCATAGCGGTAGCATCCCCGCCGCTGGGCCAGAAAGCGTGGGGTTTCGAACCCCGCTCCAGACAGTCCCGGCAGGTGGAGTCGGAGCTCCGGCTCTAAATTCTGGGTTGACATCCAGCGGTTACTTGCGTCCGTGGGTGTGGGTGGCCCCCCCCCCTCGTATGGGTTGTGGGAGCCCGTAAAACCCTCCCGCCATAGGACTAACCACCCTAATGGCTGGTACGAAGATGGTTACGGTCATGGAAGGAGCATTAATCGCGGCCAGAAATCCTTCCACCACTTCATACAGTTCCCCAAAGGGAACAGTATGAAGACACATACGACGATGACCATCTCGGCCACCTCCTGAGGTCCCCATCATCAGAGAAGCCAGTTTTCAGCCAATTCAATTCACGCCACGTGATATCAAGAAACGACTGAGCGCACTGGATACAGCAAAGGCTATGGGCCTGACAACATCCTGGCTGTCGTGCTGAAGACTTGTGCTCCAGAACTAGCCACGCCTCTAACCAAGCTGTTCCAGTACAGCTACAACACTGGCATCTATCCGACAATGTGGAAAACTGCCCAGGTATGTCCTGTCCACAAAAAGCTGGACAAATCCAATCTGGCCAATTACCGGCCCATCAGTCTACTCTCAATCATCAGCAAAGTGAGGAAAGGTGTCATCAACAGTGCTATCAAGTGGCACTTACTCACCAATAACCTGCTCACTGATGCCCAGTTTGGATTCTGCCAGTACCGCCCTGCTGCAGACTTGATTACAACCTTGGTTCAAACATAGACAAAAGAGCTAAATCTCAGAGGTGAGGTGAGAGTGACTGCAAGTAACATTCGAGCCAAACAAGTGCCAGGCAATGACTATCTCCAACAAGAGAGCATCTAACCACCTCCCCATGACATTCAATGGTGTTACCATCACCGAATCCCCCAGCACCAACATCGTGGGGGGTCACCATTGACCAGAAACCTAACTGGACCAGCCATAAAAATACTGTGGCTACAAGAGCAGGTCAGGGGCTGTGTATTCTATGGTGAGTGTCTCACCTCCTGACTCCCCAAAGCCTTTCCACCATCTACAAGGTGTGATGGAATACTCTTCAATTGCCTGAATGAATGCAACTCCAACAATACTCAAGAAGCTCAATGTAGTGTATGTGCCTTTAAGAGCCCCATATGTGCTGTAATGCTGGTAATGGCCACTCGGGCTATATAAGCCTGTATATTGTGTTATATCCATTAGTACCCCTCCAGACTTTGCTTAGTAAACACCTATGAACCAACTCCTGTCTTCAGTGTCTCTATTAACACACGGACACTACAGTGGCGACGAAGTGGAAACGGACTTACCTACAATTCGGCAGCACCTCAAGGACATCGATTCCTCTGGCGTCCAGAAGAATCAAGAAGTGAAAGAAGCTGTTGTTTCACCAGCTGGCCAAGCTGGTGGCAGGTACTGCGGTAATCCTTCCTGGGCATCAGGCTGGGGCTCCAGCGGCTGGCTCTACAGCTGGGCCAAGCAGCGAAAGCGGAGGCAAGCAGTAACAGTCGGGGAGGGAGCACTCAGGAGACGGCCGCGGCTGCAAGCAGGTCGGCGTTCAGACCTACAGAGAGAGTCCGGCGGGAACGAGTCTCCAACTGTAAATAAAGAAATAAATTTTAAAAAAGAACGGAAACCGCGGGAAACAGCGTTGTCATCGGCAGCAGCAGCGGGAAAGCACGGAAAGTGCCATATCTTTTCTGCAGAAAAGAAAGAAAAGCGCGGGAAGCGCCATATCTTTTCTAAGATGCCTAATTCTGGCAATATTGATGCTTTTGATAATGAGATAGAGGATTGGACCACATATGTGGAAAGAGTGGAGGTATATTGCACCGCAAATGGAATAGAAGATGAGAAAAAAGCTTCAGTACTTCTGGATCTAATGGGCGCAAAGACATACAAGCTGTTACGGAACTTAATCACTCCAGCCGAACCGATGGACAAGAATTTTAAGGAGATTGTTGATACCCTACACTGCCAATTCGAGGCAGGACTGGCAGATTCTCTGCGAGACAAATTCGTCTGCGGTCTCCTAAGTGTAGGAACACAAAAAAGGCTATTTTCTGAGAAAGATTTAACACTGGACAAGGCTTTCAGTGTAAGAGGAGCTGCAGAGATACAGCAAAGGCCACAGGACTTCGGCACCCATGAAATGACACGGGGTTTCGAGAGATGTTATCGCTGCGGCAGATCCACCCATGACCAGAGGGACTGCTGGTTCAAGGACAAAGCATGCAGGCAATGCGGAAAGATGGGACACATTACACGTGTGTGCCGATCTGGAAACAAAAAATCCACTAACAGGAGAAGAATCAATAAGGAAAAGCACAGAAAGGTACAAATGATGACGGACAGTAGCTCCGAAGACCAGAAGAGCGATAGCGACTCCGGGAACAAGAGACTAAGCTCTCTCAAATTACATAATGTAATTGCCAAAGAAGATTACCAGACCATTTGGGTTACCCTCACAATAGCAGGGTCCCCAGTTAAAATGGAGCTGGATAAAGGATCAGCTCTGACCGTCATAAATCAACGGGATTACGAGCGGCTATTTCCTCATATACCTTTAAAAGACACATCCATTATCTTGAAAACATATACGGGACAGAGAGTATACCCCAAAGGAAAAATAAGGGTGCCTGTTGTATACAACGGCAAGGAAATACAGAAGTTGTATTTATACGTTCTACAAGATGGTGGTCCACCACTGTTGGGACGTGAATGGATCAGGAAAATACGTTTAGACTGGCACTCCATTCAGACACTGACGGTGGCCAGTAAGGAAAAAAATGATAATGACGTCATACCTGAACGATTAAAAGACATCTTGGCCAATGCCAAGGAAGTGTTTCAAGAGAAACTAGGAACCTTGAAAGGCATCACCGCCTCAATAAAAGTGGAAGATGCAGCAATTCCCAAGTTTTTTAAGGCAAGACCGGTGCCATACGCAATTCGTCCAGCAGTCGAGGCAGAGCTGGAGAATTTGGAAAAGGCAGGCATATTATCTAAAATAGATTGGAGCGAGTGGGCAACACCCATCGTCCCAGTCATGAAGAAAGCATTGAAGAATGATAAATCTGAAGAACAGAGAAAAATTCGCATCTGTGGAGACTTCAAGGTGACTGTAAACCCGGTCCTTCACACGGTACAGTATCCTCTTCCGAGGATAGAAGATATTTTCGCCTCACTATCCGGAGGGAAACGTTTCACCAAAATTGACTTGGCACAGGCATATCTACAAATGGAGGTTGAAGAGGCCTCTAAAAAATATCTCACGATAAATACACACAAAGGTCTGTACCAGTACAATCGACTGGTTTTCGGAGTAGCATCCGCTCCAGCTATCTGGCAAAGAGCTATGGAGCAAGTCCTGCAAGGGATTCCGGGGACTCAATGCTACCTAGACGACATCCTTGTAACAGGAGAAAATGACAACGAGCACCGTGCCAATTTAGAGCAGGTGCTCACTAGGCTGAGAGAACGGGGCCTACGAGCAAATCGCCCCAAGTGCGAATTTTTCCGAAATCAAATATCATATTGTGGCCACATAATAAGTAAGGAAGGGTTGCATAAGTCACCTGAAAAAATTGAAGCAGTTATAAAAGCCCCAGCACCTGAAAATGTTTCACAATTAAGGTCATTCCTGGGATTAATAAATTACTATCATAAATTTTTACCGAACTTATCGACTCTTCTACACCCTCTTAATGAACTGCTACAAACAGGAGTAATTTGGAAATGGAATGAAGACTGCAAACGTGCCTTCCATAAATGCAAAGACTTAATCACATCCAAAGAAGTTTTGGCTCATTACAACCCATCACTGCCAATCAGATTGGCGTGCGATGCATCCCCTTACGGCATAGGAGCAGTATTATCGCATAAATTCCCTGATGGCTCGGAACAGCCGATAGCTTTTGCGTCACGCTCATTGAACTCAGCTGAGCGTAACTATGCCCAAATCGACAGGGAAGCACTCAGCCTGGTATGGGGAGTGAAGAAATTCAACCATTACCTACACGGACAAAAATTTACCTTGTTGACTGACCATCAACCCCTCATCTCCATATTCAACCCTAAAAAGGGTGTTCCCATTACGACAGCGCAAAGGCTACAGAGGTGGTCCCTTTTTCTAGGGGCACACCAATACAACATAGAATACAAAGGATCAATACAGCATGGGAATGCTGACGGTTTATCGCGCCTACCGTTGCCAACGGTAGAAGAGGCACCTACAGTAGACCCAGTGGAGATGTTCCACTCTACCATAGTGGAATGTCTACCAGTAACAAATTCTGCCATTGAAAGGGAAACGAGAAATGACCCAACTCTCTCACGGGTCTACGATTTAACAGTGAAAGGATGGCCAGCACATGGCGAACCACTGTTGCCAGCATTCTCGCAAAGAAGAGAACAGCTGTCAGTGTGCCGAGGAACCTTGTTGTGTGGATCCAGAGTGGTTATTCCACCCAAACTCCAGGATAAAGTGCTAAAGGAGCTTCACGAGGGGCATCCGGGTGGAGTGAAAATGAAGAACCTAGCCAGGGCGTTTGTATGGTGGCCAGGTATCGATGGAGACATCGAAGAAATGACCAAGAGCTGCCTAGGATGCCAGAAGGTCCAAAACGCTCCACCACAAACCCCTCTACATCCTGGGACTAGGGACAGCGTCACTGGCAAGGCTTGGAAGCTAAGCAGGGCCAGGCCTGGTTAGTACCTGGGGGGGAAGACCAGGTGCAGAAGGTCACGGAAGGAACCCCGAGGAGGGGCGGTTGGTGAGAAGGTCATGGAAGGAGCCCCGGGAGGGGCGGCTGGTGAGCAGGCCCGGGCGTTGGGCTGAAGATTGTGGGACAGGAGGAATGGTGGAAATGGAATGGCGGCGCGCACAGACGCAGCGGCTTTGCTTCTCCCAGGACGGTGCTATTTACATTTAATGTTAATGTTATTTGTACTGGACTCATGGGAGCTTGCAAGATCACATTTCGTTGTTCATGTACTTGTGCATTGTACAATGACAATAAAGTTGAATTATTATCATTATTATATTATTATTATGGCAAAGGGTACACATCGACTTTGCTGGTCCATTTATGGACTCAATGTTCTTAATCGCGGTTGATGCACACTCCGAGTGGCCGGAGGTAATAAAGATGTCCTCCACCACCACGGTGATGCGCTATCGATTCTAATAAGAGGCTGAGTAGAGTTCAGAACAACAGGCTTTTATTAACTACTGAATGCAACTACAAACAGATCAGGACTGTGCCTCTAGTGGACGACCGAATGGCAGAGAGCTGCCGTGCAGCCGTCCTTATACCAGGTAGCCAAGGGCGGAGTCAGCTGAGGCATAGTCAGGTATAACAGTGAAACAAGAGTGAATGACAACAACAACAACAACAACAACAATAGTGAACACAGTGAACGACAGTGGTTTACCACATTCACCCCTCGTTTAAAATTAAGTCCGGCGGGGTGAAGTGTATCAAAAGTTCGAGTAGGTGAGTCTGTCGGGCGGCCTCGTTTGCCGTCGAGATCTTCGTGGCGATGGTTGAGATGGTACAGCTTCCAACGACGCATCTTGAACGGGATCGAGCACCGGCGTATCATCCCCTTTGGTGTTGGGTGGGCGAGTGGACTCCGGCGGGTCCTGGGGTCGCGGCATGCCGTCTACTGGGGTGGAATGGACAGGGGTGAGAATTGGGTCTACTGAATTTTGGGCCGTGTCGAAGGGGGTCGTGGTGGAGGGCAATGGTGACGGGTCAGTGGACCCCGAGGGTGCCAGATCTCTAATGGAGACTGTATCCTCCCGCCCGTCCGAGTATGCCACGTAGGCGTACTGGGGGTTGGCATGGAGGAGGTGAACCTTCTCTACCAGGGGAGCCATTTTGTGGGACCTTACATGCTTCCTCAGCAGGACGGGCCCTGGGGACGTCAGCCAGTGTGGTAGTGAGGTACCGGATGTGGACCTCCGGGGAAAAATGAACATTCGCTCATGGGGGGTGGCGTTGGTGGCAGTACACAGCAGTGACCGGATGGAGTGGAGCGCATCAGGTAGGACATCCTGCCAACGGGAGGTCGGAAGGCCCCTAGATTTTAAGGCTAGGAGGGCCGCCTTCTAGACCATCACGTTCTCTCTTTCAACCTGTCCGTTCCCCCGGGGGTTGTAGCTGGTGGTCCGGCTTGAGGCAATACCTCTCATGAGCAGGTACTGACAGAATTCGTCGCTCATGAAGGACGAGCCCCGGTCGCTATGAATATAGCTGGGAAAACCGAACAAAGCAAAGAGGTTGTGCAGGCATTTAATGACCATAGCGGTGGTCATGTCCGGGCAGGGGATGGCGAAAGGGAAACGGGAGTACTCATCAACTATGTTGAGGAAGTACACATTACGGTCAGAGGAGGGGAGGGGCCCTTTAAAGTCGACACTCAGGCGCTCAAAGGGGCGCGTGGCCTTGATCAGGTTTGCTCTGTCAGGCATATAGAAGCGCGGCTTGCACTCTGCACAGACTGGGCAACTCCTGGTCATGGTCCTGACCTCCTCGATGGAGTAAGGCAGGTTGCGGGCCTTGATGAAGTGGAAGAACCTGGTGACCCCCGGGTGGCAGAGGTCGTTGTGGAGGCCCCGTAGTCTATCGATCTGCGCGTTGGCGCATGTGCCTCGCGATAGAGCATCTGAGGGTTCGTTGAATTTCCCGGGCCGGTACAAGATGTCGTAATTGTAGGTGGAAAGTTCAATTCTCCACCTCAAAATCTTGTCATTTTTGATTTTGCCCCTCTACTTATTATTGAACATGAAAGCGACTGAACGCTGGTCAGTAAGCAGGGTAAATCGTTTTCCAGCCAGGTAGTGCCGCCAGTGGCGCACCGCCTCCACAATGGCCTGGGCCTCCTTTTCCACAGAGGAGTGTCTGAGTTCGGAGCCCTGGAGGGTTCGTGAAAAGAAGGCCACGGGTCTTCCCACCTGGTTAAGGGTAGCGGCCAGGGCAAAGTCGGATGCATCGCTCTCCACCTGGAAGGGGATGGACTCGTCCACCGAGTGCATGGTGGCCTTGGCAATGTCATCTTTTATACGGTGAAAGGCTGAGCGGGCCTCCGCCGTCAGGGGAAAGGAAGTGGACTTGATAAGTGGACGGGCTTTGTCCGCATAATGAGGGACCCACTGGGCGTAATAGGAAAAGAAGCCCAGGCACCTTTTGAGGGCCTTGAGACAGTGGGGCAGGGGAAGTTCCATCAGGGGGCGCATCCGGTCAGGGTCAGGACCGATGACTCCGTGTTCCACCACGCAGCCAAGGATAGCGAGGTGGGTTGTGCGGAATATGCACTTTTCCTTGTTGTACGTGAGGTTTAGGAGTTGGGCCGTGCGAAGGAACTTATCAAGGTTGGCGTCATGGTCCTGCAGGTCATGGCCGCAGATGGTCACGTTGTCCAGGTAGGGAAACGTGGCCTGTAACGCATTCTCGTCGACCATCCGGTCCATTTCCCTCTGGAAGACGGAGACACCGTTGGTGACGCCGAAAGGAACCCTGAGGAAGTGAAAAAGACGGCCGTTTGCCTCGAAAGCTGTGTACTGGCGGTCCTCAGGGCGGATAGGGATTTGGTGGTATGCTGCCTTGAGGTCAATGGTCGAGAAAACGCGATATTGCGCTATCTTATTAACCATGTCGGCTATGCGGGGGAGAGGGTATGCGTCCAACTGGGTGTACTTGTTGATTGTCTGGCTGTAGTCGATGACCAGGCGCTGCTTGTTGCCGGTCTTAACGACTACCACCTGAGCTCGCCAGGGGCTGGTACTACCCTCAATAATCCCCTCCTTCAGGAGCCGCGTCACCTCAGATCTTATAAAGGATCTGTCCCCGGTGCTGTATCGCCTGCTCTTTGTGGCGATAGGCTTGCAGTCGCGGGTGAGGTTAGCGAACAGGGGGGGGGGTGATTTTGAGGGTGGAGAGACTACAGGTGGGGCGCGGTGGGCAATTTAAAAACTGCTGGTTGCAGACAGTGAGTGGGGGAAAAGGTCCACCGTATGTCAAGGTGACACTCTTAAAGTGACAATGAAAGTCCAACCCCAGCAGAACGGCAGCGCAGAGATGTGGTAGGATGAAGAGCTTTACATTTTTATAAACGGAGCCCCTCACCGAAAGGGTCACTACGCAGTAGCCGCCGACGTCTGCTGAGTGAGATTTTGAGGCCATGGAGATCCGATGGCGCGCTGGCAGGACCGAGAGGGAATAATGCCGTATCGTATCAGGGTGTATGAAGCTCTCCGTGCTCCCGGAATCAAAAAAGCAAGTTGTGGCGCGGCCATTTACCTGGATGTCCATCGTGGACCTGGCTAGCTGATGGGGTCTGGATTGATCCAGCGTAATGGAGGCCGCTGTGGAGTCGGGAGCGTCGCTGTAAAACCCCGGTGAGGCGGTGGGTGAGTCGGGGGCCCGTTGGCAAAATGGCGGACAAAATGGCGGCGTCGGAGAAGAAGGACAAAATGGCGGCGCCCATTACGATCCCGATCCCCACGAGGCTGGAGGAAGGCAAGATGGCCGCTCCCACGAATCGCAAGCGGCGCTGCTGAAGGTAGGGGTCTTCTGACTTCTGCAGACGCCGGCGTAGTGTCCCTTCTTACTGCAGGCAGAGCAGACAGCGTTTTTCACTGGGCAGCGCGCCCTGGGGTGTTTGGTTTGGCCACAGAAATAAAATTTCTGGCTCGGGCGGGACATCGCTGCAGCAGTTGGGGCCGGGGCCCGGGGCGGCACCACGTCCCAAGATGGCGGCGGCCGCGACATCCACGAGGCGGCCGCGCGGTCTGGGGAGTAGGCCTCCATGTTCCGATGGGCTACGTCCAACGAAAGGGTGAGTGAAATCGCCTTCTTCAGGTCGAGCTCGCTACTTTCCAGCAGTCGCTGCCGTGTGTGAGTGGACATGAGGCCCGCAACGAGGGCGTCCCGGATGAGCTCCTCCGTATGTTCCGTGGCTGATACTTGCTTGCATTCGCAGGCTCGGCCGAGTTCCTTCAGCGCCCGTATGTATGCTTCTGTGGGTTCCCCGGGCTGTTGTTTGCGGGACCCCAGGAGATGTCTTGCGTAAACATAGTTGACCGGGCGTGCATATTGTTCCTTTAAAATGTCGATAGCCCCCTGGTAGCTCGTAGCGTCCCGGATAAGGGCAAAAGCTCGGTGGTTTACTTTCGAATTCAGCACCCTGAGCTTGTCGGCGTCGGTGGCGATGGTCTCGCCGGATGCAGCCAGAAAAGACTCAAAACAGTTCAACCAGTGTGAGAACTTAGCAGGCGAGCCCGGTTCTTGCGGGTTGAGTTCCAGGCACTTGATCTTAAGTATCTGCAGCATCGTTATTTTTTTTTTTTGTCAGTAGTTAATAAAATTGATGCGCTATCGATTCTAATAAGAGGCTGAGTAGAGTTCAGAACAACAGGCTTTTATTAACTACTGAATGCAACTACAAACAGATCAGGACTATGCCTCTGGTGGAAGACCGAATGGCAGAGAGCTGCCGTGCAGCCGTCCTTATACCAGGTAGCCAAGGGCGGAGTCAGCTGAGGCATAGTCAGGTATAACAGTGAAACAAGAGTGAACGACAAAAGCAACAACAATAGTGAACACAGTGAACGACAGTGGTTTACCACACACGGAAAAAACCATCACAGTATTAAGGACCATATTTGCCAGGAATGGGCTGCCGGAACAGATCTGTTCTGATAATGGACCGCAATTTGTGTCTGAAGAATTCAGGAAGTTCTTAAAAAACAATGGGGTTAAGCACTACACGTCCGCCCCATACCATCCCGCCACCAATGGATTGGCTGAAAGGTTTGTCCAGACCTTCAAGAAGGCCATAAAGGCCATGGGTAATGAAGACATAAAACTTCAGCACAAGGTGGACAACTTCTTGTTCGCATACAGGAATGCAACACATATGGTTACCAACCAAACTCCCGCCATGATGTTCTTCAATAGAAACCTAAGATGCCGGCTGGATTTGGTCAAGCCCAACATCAGAAGGGACGTGGAGAACCGGCAGTTTCAAGGCATGAATGAAAGGCCAACTAGAACCTTCCAGATAGGTCAACAGGTTTTGGCCCGGGACTATCGTACCGAGAAATGGCAGCCTGGAACTATCTGCACACGACTAGGACCGCTGATGTATACTGTGGACATCGGAGAAAGCATAATAAGGCGCCATGCTGACCAAATCATAGAGTCATCCGAAAAGGGACAACCTACACCACAACTCTATACGCCGAACGATGAAGTAGAGATACCCATATCTACCTCCGATCCGGTGATACTGGAAGCCGATGAACCCGACACTGGCATTCAAGCCGAATCAGCCTAGCCAAAAGAACCTACTACACCACCAGAAACTACTACACCACCGAGGCGTTATCCGGACCGAGTCAGGAAGCCTCCAGAGAGACTGACTTATAATTAACTAGCTAAAGTGCCCGGCGGTGCCGAGGGTCTTTTGAGGGCATATTGTTGTTGGAAGAGAGAGAGAGAGCGACTGGGGGGGGGGGGAAGAGAGAGAGGGACTGGGGGGGGGAGAGAGAGCGACTGGGGGGGGGAAGAGAGAGAGCGACTGGGGGGGAAGAGAGAGAGAGCGACTGGGGGGGAAGAGAGAGAGAGAGCGACTGGGGGGAAAGAGAGAGAGAGAGTGACTGGGGGGGAAGAGATAGAGAGAGCGACTGGGGTGGAAGAGAGAGAGCGACTGGGGGGAAGAGAGCGCGACTGGGGGGAAGAGAGAGAGCGACGGGGGGAAGAGAGAGAGCGACTGGGGGGAAGAGAGAGTGCGACTGGGGGGAAGAGAGAGAGCGACTGGGGGGGAAGAGAGAGAGCGACTGGGGGGGAAGAGAGAGAGCGACTGGGGGGAAGAGAGAGAGCGACTGGGGGGAAGAGAGAGAGCGACTGGGGGGAAGAGAGGGAGCGACTGGGGGGGAAGAGAGAGAGCGACAGGGGGGGAAGAGAGGGAGCGACTGGGGGGGAAGAGAGGGAGCGACTGGGGGGGAAGAGAGGGAGCGACTGGGGGGGAAGAGAGAGAGCGACTGGGGGGGAAGAGAGAGAGCGACTGGGGGGGAAGAGAGATAGCGATGGGGGAAGAGAGAGCGACGGGGGGAAGAGAGAGAGCGACGGGGGGAAGAGAGAGAGCGACGGGGGGAAGAGGGAGAGCGACGGGGGGGTAGAGTGAGAGCGATGGGGGGGAAGAGTGAGAGCGACTGGGGGGGAAGAGAGAGAGTGACTGGGGGGGAAGAGAGAGAGTGACTGGGGGGGAAGAGAGAGAGCGACTGGGGGGGAAGAGAGAGAGCGGCTGGGGGGGAAGAGAGAGAGCGACTGGGGGAAGAGAGAGAGCGACTGGGGGGGGAAGAGAGAGAGCGACTGGGGGGAAGAGAGAGCGCGACTGGGGGGAAGAGAGCGAGCGACTGGGGGGGAAGAGAGGGAGCGACTGGGGGGGAAGAGAGGGAGCGACTGTGGGGGAAGAGAGGGAGCAACTGGGGGGGAAGAGAGAGAGCGACTGGGGGAAGAGAGGGAGCAACTGGGGGGAAGAGATAGAGCGACTGGGGGGGAAGAGAGAGAGCGACTGGGGGGGAAGAGAGAGAGCGACTGGGGGGGAAGAGAGAGAGCGACTGTGGGGGAAGAGAGAGAGCGACTGGGGGGGAAGAGAGAACGCGACTGTGGGGGAAGAGAGAAAGAGACTGGGGGGGAAGAGAGGGAGCGACTGGGGGGGAAGAGAGAGAGCGACTGGGGGGGAAGAGAGAGAGCGACTGGGGGGAAGAGAGAGAGAGCGGATGGGAAGGGGAGGGGGGAGGGGGGAGGAGGGGGGAGGGGAAGGGGTGGGGGGTGTGGGGGGAAGGGGCTGTGTGGGGGGGTGGGGGTGTGGGGGGTGGGGGGGTGAGGGGGGAAGGGGGGTGGGGGTGTGGGGGGGAAGGGGGTTTGGGGGGAAGGGGGGGTGGGGAAAGGGGGGTTGGGGTGTGTGTGGAGTGGGGTGTGGGGGGGGAAGGGGGGTTTGGGTGTGGGGGGGGAAGGGGGGTGGGTGCGAGTGTGGGGGGTGTGGAGGGGGTGTGGGGGGGAAGGGGTGTGGTGGGGGAGGGGGGGTGGGGGGTGTGGGGGGTGGAAAGGGAGGGGGGTGATATACTTAAAGTATAGAAAACTTTGTGCTATCCAGCACCCACCGGACCGAGCTGCTGCCTTGCCTTAAAACTGCCCTACTCTCCAGAGTTAATGTTGAGAGATACGGAGATTCTTATCTCCGTATTTGACAACAATCATTGTTGCTTAGCAACAGCTTCGGGTGTGGCCCTAAAGCTCTGCAGCTGAAGCTGTTGCTATAGCTACAGACCTTGCACTGCTTGACTGTTCAAACAAAGGAAAATAAACAAACAAAGAATAAAAAACGGCTGCTGATTTTTGTGGTGGCTCCAGATTGCCAGATAGCTCACCTCCAGATAGCACAAAGTTTCCTGTACTTATAAAACATTTTTGGTAAATCTTTCTATAACATACACTTTACAACCTCACCAATCTTTTTATTAAAAAAGGGGTCCTCACCTCTCAGTGTTGTACCACAAACAATGGCCGCCACTTGCTTTTCAGTTGGAAAGATTAGGCCCCGCCCACACAGTCGATTGTCTGTCTCGGTCACCAGGACCCGATTTGGAGCACAGAAGCCCCACCCACTCTATGTTCCTGTACTAAGATGGCCGCGCAGGCACTCTGTTACACACTGAATCAAAATGGCGTCGCACTGAAACTTTTCGCCCTCCTTGACAAAGATGGCTGCCGTTAATCTGGGGCTGTCAGCAGAAGAAATTTCCTCAGCTGCAAACACAGGATCTTCAGATTATTATTCGGGGCTTGCGACCTACCCCAGTTGCTTATGAAGCCTCCCCACCTACTGACCCTGGGAATGGAGCTGAGGCAGCACACCCTCTCTCCTCTGCCAGTGTTTGTCTCTGCCTAGGCCGGGAGCCTGGGTCTAGAGTTGCACTGCTGGCAGCTGGAGAAGCCTAGGCCCCGGGCCTGGAAAAACGGTGAAAGGTAGTAGAATTATAGAGGTTAGAGAAAAGATTTACAAATTAATTAACTTTTTTTAAAAACAAACTTTTTTTTTGCTGGAAATGTAGATTTGAAAAGAAACACGCAGAAAGCGGGAAAAAGAAATGAAAAGTTTAGAATCAAGATGGCGGCGACTCACCTCGGTTCAGAACGATAAGGCCCGCCCACACACGCACCGATTGGTCGACCGTCAGGTCACCAAAGCGTAGGATTGGTCAATCGTCCCATCACTCAACTGTAGGAGGGCCCACCCACACGCGCCAGGAACACGGCGTACGATTGGTCGACCTCGAAGTCACTCTGTCGCTAATGAGCGGATAATGAGATGCTAATGAGCGGAATATTGAATGTTTTTTGGATACCGCGGGCGCAATTTTTGTCCGGCCAAAACGTAAATAGGCTTAGGACGGTTCTGGAATCGTCAGCTTTCTTTCGACATAACGCACGTGTAGGTACACTCTATAACTTTCGAGTTAAATCAAGACAGACAGACAGACAGAAAGACAGACGGAATGACAGACAGAAGTATCCTTTTATATATATAGATTAACTACAGCAATGCGTATATTATTTTTCTTATAACATGTAATTAATAATTACTTAAAATATGATGTACTGGTTAGCTAAAAGGGGAGGAATTGTAGTGTATGTGCCTTTAAGAGCCCCATATGTGCTGTAATGCCGGTAATGGCCACTCGGGCTATATAAGCCTGTATATTGTGTTATATCCGTTAGTACCCCTCCAGACTTTGCTTAGTAAACACCTATGAACCAACTTCTGTCTTCAGTGTCTCTATTAACACACGGACACTACACTCGACACCACCCTGGATAAAGCAGCCCGCTTAATTGGCACCCGATCCACCACCTTAAACATTCACTCCCTCCGATACATCATGGCTGCAGTGTGTACCATCTACAAGATGCACGGCAGCAACTTGCCAAAGCTTCTTCGGCAGCACCTCCCAAACCCGCGACCTCGTCCACCTAGAAGGACAAAGGTAGCAGGTGCATGGGAATATCATCACCTCCAAGTTCCACTCCAAGTCACACACCATCCTGACTTGGAAGTATATCGTCGTTCATTCATCGTCGCTGGGTCAAAATCCTGGAACTCCCTCCCTAACAGCACTGTGGGAGTACCCTCACCACACGGACTGCAGCGGTTCAAGAAGGCAGCTCACCACCACCTTCTCAAGGACAATTAGGAATGGGCAATAAATACTGGCCTTGTCAGCGACGCCCACATACCATGAATGAATAAAAAAATCTGCCTGTTATACACCTTGTAGGGGGTGGCGTGTGGTGGTGGTGTTTGGCGCGTACGCCCAGTCAGTTATGCCTCTGACTGTTTTGTGAGCGGCTCGAATCGCTCCCATGCCCTTGGGTTCTAGACACCGGACTTAGGTACAAGGCGGCGGTACAGAGAAGACTCGAGTAGACAGGTGGTTGGATGTAAAAAAAACAAGATTTTATTGAAGAGGAAAAACTGATACAATCTTATGGAAAAATTACTAGTGTACACTTCTACAGGCAAAAATACAAAAGAAGAATAACTATACTTAGGGAATGGGGAACACACAGCACATCGAGGGAAAACAACTATCTTAACAATCCCCTTATCTTTATCCCACCCTCTATACCTAACTAGGTTAAGCTATGAGGGGTCAGAACTTCATGCTCACCAATCAAAAGGATTTGTTGGACTCAAAACAGCGGTTGGGTTCGGGGTTCGCTCTTGGTGCTCTCTGGAGCCTGCCGTCATCACGTGGCCTCTGAGCGCTGCAAGGGCGTTGTCCAGGTTCAAGTACCCCAAAGTTAAAGTCTCTGTTTGGGTACTTTACCTTGCAGGGATGATTCTTCGTCACCAGCTGACAGATTGAGTTGGTGTGCAGATATTCGCAGGTCGGTTGAGGTTGAAGGCCCGATAATTCGAAGCCTCCCCTCAGTTTGTCTCCTCAGTTGGTCTTCTTCAGCCGGTCTTCCTCAGGTGGCCTTCGCTCCGGTGGTCTTCCCTCCTCCCCTCGTCGCGTCCCGCCTCGCCTGGCCTGAATTGTCCGTGTCCGCCCGACCCAGTGCCGGGGCGATTCCAGATGGAATGGGGAAAAGGCACGGGAAAAGGCCAGGAGGTAAGCACGGGACAGGGAAAGAGCGGCAGCCACGAGGGCGAGGGGCCGAAGAGCAGCAGCACCAGGACAGCACAGCACACCGAAGAACACCGATTGCTACCCGGGGGCCTTCAATTATACCCTCCTCGAAAACCCTTATCTGCGCGCCATATCAGGTTAGTTCTTTGTCTTAATTTTGGCGGGCTATTTTAAATAATGGTAGCAATCCATACTAACTGTTTTTTTAGATGGCTGGTAATCGCATCTACCGGCCCGATAATTGATTGTATTGTCATGAAAGTTCCTTGATGGGCCTGTCCAGCCTCGATGGCTCTGTTAATCTGTTTCCGATAATATATGTGGACTGCTTGATGGCCTTAACTATAGGCCTAAACTGAATTTAGATTTGTCTCCAATTCGGTCTAACGCATAATTCAGAGTCCTGTCTGGTTCCAAAATACAAAGTCTCTCTTCACAGAAACCTGCAGCTTGGGTTTCGATTCACAAACTGTCTGCGTTGCAGAGTCCTTTTTAAAATCCCACAGGCTATCTGCCACGAGGCACGGACGCCACCTTGTGTACCCCTTTTTGATTTAAAATGTCCATGCAGGGTCCCATTTATTAATAACAGCCTTCGGAGAAATGCAGAAATTTTGCAAATCTTACATTCCCCCCTGTGCTACTAAAACTTGCTTGAAGTATCATACTTTTAAGGTGAACAAAATTTTTCTGACCCGCCATAGTCAACCTTCCCCTGTAATTAGCTATCTAATATACCCACGACACATGCACTTCCCATTCCGTGAAAATGCAGTGTACATCAGCATACAGAGAGTCAAATTACAGACCTAACACACACATCCAAGTATGGAGGGGGACCAACACCCCTGCACCATTTGGTACACATATCTTTATTAAACTGCTTCGCAAAAAAACAAAAAACAAAACTTTATCAAAAATAACAAACACAAAGAAACAACAATCCTTTACTTATAATACAGGGAAAAGACTTAAACCGGCGTATCTCCTTCCACCTTTACATAGTGTTCCTTCCAAATTCTCTGATTTCGGAATTCTGACCACCGACCCTTTCCCTTACACTGGATACACACTAAATACAATACTATCCCTAACTGACAAATCACGAGAATGTGGGAAGCCAGTCTGATCCACGAAGGGACCTCTATATTACTGAAAATGTTCCACCAGGGTGGAGTCACAATATCCAATATCTTAGTCCCTATCTCTACTGTTCTCTGTTCGAGTGCATAAAAATGTTTCTGCGAAACTATAACGGCTTTGAGTATTTTGGTAAGGTGTTCAGGGAGAGGGGGAATTTCATAGCCAATGTGCGCTACGTACTTTTGCAAATTCGAAAAATTCTCCTTCACAGTGAGCTGAACAGTGGAGGGTTCAGGAATGGGGACAATTCGCTCCTGGGCCACTTGAACTTCTGCCTCGGGTTTAAAACAGAAACTGCTGTCACTAACCGGACACCAGCTATGCTGTCCATGCTGGTTGTGGGACGCGCCGGTGGTGACACAATATGTCCCACCTCCTATATATGCTACCTGCGGGGGAACATGGCCTTGTGCCATTGCCTCCATGGTACAATTTATAGACTTCGCGTCAGCAGCTCTGAACCCACACTGCGGTTTTGAAAAGGCATTCAAGTGCTGGGGACACAGGATTATGTGTGCTCCCCGGATCGGGACCCTGAGAGGTCAGTACCTGTCATAGCGTGCTCCCACTTAATGACGTAAGGCGGGTGTTATGTCTTGACATTGGGGATAGGTACTCGATTGCCTTGGCCTGAGCACATGAAGTTTGATAGTGCTGTTATCGTTATATTATGTCTGACATTGGATATAGGTATTCGATTGCTTTGGCCTGTAAGAGTGTGGTGGCATCAGCCATTAAAAGCGACATGAGTTGAGTTCTACATACGGCCTCTGGATTATCTTTGCAAACGCAACATTTGGCGACGAGGATGGCTGAAATCTCTCTTCCACCACCTCCTCCCTTCCTTGGACTACCCGGTGTATCCCCGATCCCATGGGTTCGCTGGTTACAGTCCTTTGAAACCTACCTCATCGCTCTCGGACTAGAAAATGTGAGTGCAGCACGGAAAAAGGCACTGTTATCCCATTGCTTGGGAGTGGAGGGCCAACGTGTTCTTGGGACATTATGCACAGCAGACTCAATTCAAACATATGATGTGGCTGTGGCTCTGTTAAGCACACACTTCTCTGCCCCACAAAGTGCCCTCCTGCGACGATTCTTTTTTAGACAGCGTCACCAACTCCCCGGCGAGTCTGTGCATCAATACATGGCTAATTTGAGGGGGTTAGCTAGCTCGTGCAAGTTTGATGCACTACAAGACGAGATGGTGCGTGATCAACTAATAGAGCACACCAACGTGAGAGTGCGTGAAAGACTGTTACTCGAGTCCGACGATCTGTCGTTGTCACAGGCAGTCAACATTGCCTTTCAAGTGGAGTCTGCAGCTGAATGTGCAGCGAAACTAGCACACACACCCAGTGACAGCGCCCTCGGCCCCAACAGCTCTGACACTGTTATGCTCGCGCGTCGGCAGCAACGCGCGCTACCGCGGCAACAGTGTGGAAACTGTGGATCTCGTTCACATGCTACCAGAGCGCAGAATTGCCCCGCGCGCGGCCAAGCCTGTCACAATTGTGGAAAACAAAATCACTTTGCCAATGTCTGCCGCTCTGCCCCTGTTGCTACAAATGAACGCTCTCAGTCCTCAAGTACTATAATTCACGTGAGCTCTGGGCCAGTAGTGGCTTTCAAGTCTTGCACAATTAATCTGAATGATGTGTGCATCCCTCTGTTGTTGGATACCGGTGCCAGCGTCTCACTGCTGAATGTGGACACATTCAAACATTTTTTCAGCTCCCTGCCACTCTCTGCGCCCTCCACTGCCCTTTGCGGATATGGTAATTCGAAAATTGGACTAATGGGCTCAGTCAACCTCACTGTACGCTATGGAACAAAAGTTTTGCCAGATTTTTGTTTTCATGTGGCACGCCAAGGAGCTAACCTGATGGGACCGGGGGCTAGATTTTCAGTATAGACAGTTTTGGGGCGCTAAGCTTAGCGCCCGCCCGAAGTTATCGCCCGCCCCAAAGTAGCGCCCCGTTGCCGGAAATTCAGTGGCTTCGCCCTAAGAGGTTGGTGGAGCGCTAAAAGAGGCGTTCCACTAGTATCTTTAGGCGCTAAGCCGGCGGTGGAGAGCGCAACACCCGAGCTCGGGCGCAGCGCACGGCAGACACTCTGGTGCCAGTGAGCTCTTAAAGGGGAAGGGTGCATGTATTTTTTTCAAAGGAGGAGGAGGAGGAGGAGGAGGAGGAGGAGGAGGAGGAGGAGGAGGAGGAGGAGGGATTGGTGCCCGGAAACATAAATAGTCCGTTCAGAACAACACACAGCTTACTTCCACACAACACATGCAGAGTGCCTTTTGTACGAGTGCCCTTTAATTTGCGCTCCCCAGGGTGTGTTGCGTTCCATTTTACAAACGCTCTGGACGGCAGGCGCACAATGGGGCGGTCCGACTGAAGTTTGGATTCGGGGCGGCCAAAGGGCGTTGCACGAGGATGTGACGTCATTTTCTGCGCGCGCATCCGGCCGGCCGCTAAACTTTGCGCCGGCGCTAACGGGCAACTTAATTTGGGGCGGGGCGCAAACTGCGCTGCGCCCAGGCGCTACACGCATAGCGCCCGAAAATCACTTCTCTTAAGGCGCTAACTGCTGGCGCAAGCAACTGAAAATCTAGCCCTAGATCTTTTCACTGACCTGGGATTTTCTCTCTTGGACACTGGCGGGACTGCGATTCTGCACGTCGCCTCACCGTGGCGCCAGCACTCTTCAAGGGTCTGGGCTGCCTGACTGCCTTCACCCAACAGCCCATGGTTGACTCCACCGTTACCCCCGTCATTCAGCCACTGCGCCGCATCCCGCTTGCTCTCCGTGACGGGGTCACAGCTGAACTAAAGCAGCTACTGGAAGCTGGCATCATTGAACCAGTTGATGCCTCCCCATGGGTCTCCAACCTGGTGGTTGCAAAGAAAATGTCAGGTGGTCTGCGCGTCTGTGTCGATCTTCGAGCAGTGAATAAGGCCGTAATCCCTGACAAATATCCACTGCCCACGTCAGAGGAACTCACAGCGCAGTTCTATGGTTCCATCCTGTTCTCGAAACTGGACCTTCGACAGGGCTATCTATAGGTTCCCCTCCACCCCAGCAGCAGAGACCTCACTGCATTTGTGACACATGCTGGCGTCTTTCAGTACACCAGGATGCCATTTGGACTTAGCTCTGCACCCAGCTGTTTCCAAAAGGTGATGTCCTCTGTGCTCGCAGGCATTCCTGGGGTGGCCATCTACTTGGATGACATCGTCGTGCATGGGCCCTCGACCTCCACTCACGACGAATGCCTTCACAGAGTTTTCACGGCTCTAGCAAAACACAAGCTCACACTGAATGGTGAAAAATGTGTCATTGCTGTTTCAGAGATCGAATTTGTGGGGTTTCGGTTGTCGGCTGACGGTATATCTCCACTCCAGTCAAACGTGGATGCCATTCACAGCATCCCAGAACCCAGCTCTGCAGCACAGTTTGCCTCCTTCCTTGGCATGACTGGGTACTACCTGAAGTTTTTGCCCCAGTACTCAGCCACCACAGCCCCACTGCGCCAGCTCCTGCGAAAGGATGAGCCCTGGGTGTGGTCACAAGCCTGTACGGAAGCTGTTCGCCTCCTCAAATCGCAGCTCACGTCGCCTCCAGTGTTGGCTCACTTTGACGTCACCAGCCCTACCCTCGTCACCTGCGATGCATCCGCTGCAGCTGTGGGGGCAGTGTTATCGCAGATACAGAATGGAGTGGAGGAACCAATCGCCTTTGCCTCCCGAGCCCTTAGCCCCACTGAACAGAAGTACTCAGTAGGCGAGCGTGAGGCGCTGGTGTGCGTCTGGGCATATGAGCGGTGGCACCTGTACACGTATGGCCGTGCCTTCACCCTGCGAACCGATCACCAGGCTCTCACTGCCCTGCTGTCGACATCCGGCACAGGCCACAGACCACAGCGTCTACACCGCTGATCTGACCGCCTCCGCCAATACAATTTCAGTCTCCAGTTCACACCAGGACGTGACAATGTTGTTGCAGATCTGCTCTCCCGCACTGTCTCTGCCCCAGTCCCCACCTCAGCCTGCTCCTCACCAGTCCCCACCTCGGCCTGCTCTTCACCAGTCCGCACCTCGGCCTGTTCGTACACGTTCTCGCCCTGGCCACCTACAGGACTTTGTCACTACATTTCATGTTTGAAATTCTGTGAGGGGGGAGGAAATGTTATGTCTGACATTGGGGATAGGTACTCGATTGCCTTGGCCTGAGCACATGAAGTTTGATAGTGCTGTTATCGTTATATTATGTCTGTCATTGGATATAGGTATTCGATTGCTTTGGCCTGTAAGAGTGTGGTTGCATCAGCCATTAAAAGTGACATGAGTTGAGTTCTACATACGGCCTCTGGATTATCTTTGCAAACGCAACAGCGGGACCGCTGTGAACCGAATGTGTGCACCCCCTTGAATGACTCCAATGTTCTCAACCCTGTATAACGGTGCGGATCAGGCTGTCCTACCCATGACCGGCATCTTAACGACTACTCCCATGATTGTGTGGTTGGACCGCCCACAATCCACGGGGACTGGATAGGCCTTGGAGGCTAGCCGGAGTTGGCACGGGCTCAATGCATTCTCAAAAGGGTGGAGGGCTGCGAGGTGTTTGTTGCTAATCCAGGAGGGGACCAAACCTTGTTTTAAATCCTCCAGATTACTGCGGCCCTCGCCCAGTAACCACGCCCCTTTTAACACGCACACCTCATTCTGCGCAGCCTGGTCAGAAGCATTTCTGTCCTCCCTTATGAGAGCATTTACCGTCTTTGCGTGCTTTTCCAACTCGACTATGATCTCCTTTAAATGGACCGTCATGGCCTGGTCCTCATGCAACTCCGAGCCCACTACCTTGTTCTCATCCAGTAATATCCTTTTTAACTGTGTTTTTAAACCGTTTATCTGGGTCTGCAGCTCTATGTCATCCAAGCTGTTGATGACAGAGGACCCAGTATTAAACGCAGTAAAAACATCATTCCATGCTCCCCTTCTTTGCCTCCCTGCATTACCCAAAAACTCTCTGTGTGTGGTGTAGAGTTCGGCCTTGTCCACGTGGGCAAAATCGAACTTGTAAAACTTCTTGAACATGTCTTTTAATAGGGCCTGGTATAACTGCTCTGTTTCTTTGGGGCACCACTCCAGTAAAAGCACCTCTGTGAGATTTAAAATCACGGAGGCTACCGCGTAGTGTACCCCCTGATACAGCATCTGATCGGTGGGGACTAATACCAACCCATTCCCTGATCCCTTGGTGGTGGTGGGGCAACCTTCCCTGGGTAACCTTGCCACCTCCGCCGTGGGCGGGGCACAAGCTCAGGGGCGTTGACTGGGATCGGGGTGTAAGGGACCGCACACACCTTCAGGCTGGTATCCCACTTCATCCCCTCCCCGGTGTCGTGCCACTGCCGGTGGAAAACAATGGATATGCCTGCGGGGCAGACCTCCTTTGATCCGGTTCCCACCACTTGTCCCAACACACGCTTAGTCCTCCATGATTCCCGGTAATCGTCCGGTGGGTGTTGTTTCCCAACCGTTTTCACTCGACTTCGGGGTTCCTCATGTCCTTGCTCAACTTCCTGAGCCACCACCACCTATCCAGTGGAATGTGTCCTTTACACGTCAAACATATTCGCTTTCCAACGGTGACGCTGACCCTTGTGGTAGCGACTCGTACCCTGGGGCACAGGAGGGAGGCTTCCCCGTACGTGAATCCGGTCTGGCTGGAGTACTGAGACGAATTGGACCCCAGCCATCCTGGCCACCTTCCCTCGTGGAAGTAGACGGCGGTCTCTCCGCATCCCGTTCACCACTCCCATCGATCGCCAGGGGCGCCTTGTCTCCCGAACACCCGTAGATGTGGGAGTCCTGGACGTCGCCCCTCCTCTCCACACTCATCCCGATCAGGGCGAATAGGATCACGATCCATTCCATTCCGAAAATCTTTCAGCAAAAGATGTAACAGAACATGCAGCCAGGTCCCCAAGAGATTCTCTGGCTTGGTGAAGCATGGTCAGGTCCCGTGACCTCAACCCAAATATACACTCTTAACAGACTACTTAACTTAAAACTACCCATCACCTTATTTAACTTAAATTATAAACACCCAAACTTAAGCTAAATAATTATACTTACTTAAAGCTTAAACTTAAACTAAAACTATATACATGAGCTGCCCGTCTCCGTGCGGCCAGGCTAATCCCTGGTCGGACTGCGGCTCGCCGCTACTCCCGGCGTGACCGCACCGTCCTTGACTGTTGGTCCCTCGCAGCCCGTGGCGCTGGCTGAGGGCCTGTGTCCTTGGACCTCTCCCTGACTCGAGGGGCGGCCCTTGGTAACTGCAGGGCTGGTGACCACGGCTTTCTCGGCTGGGGCGTCCGTGGGGACCTTCTAGGGGCTTTGATGGGTGGGGCTTTCTTGGCCACTGGATCCTTTTACCCGACCTGCTGCTCTCCAAGGCGTGACCCCTCCCGAACCTGGGCTGGGGGCAGGTAACTTTTCGCAGCCTGCTGCCGCAAGCTGAGAGTCTCCACCCCCCAGGTCCCATGGCTGGGTCCGGGGCGGGGTTTTCGACCTCAGGTCCCTCCCTCTCTACACCTGGGTTAGGGGCGGGGTTTTCGCCCTCAGGTCCCTCCCCCTCGTCTGGATCCCAGAAGACTGGGGGAGTGTCCCAACCGATGGGCGGGATGGTCCCTCCCTTCAAGCAAGCCACGGCGCCTGCCTGTGCAGTCTGTGAACTCGCTCCTGCTGCAGGCTGAGGATCTTTATCCTCAGACCTTTTCCCAACTTTCCCCTTTCGGGCATAAACAGCTTACACTGGTTGATGTGAAACCATTTTGTACGCCAGGGCATCTTCACTGCGTATACCATGGGGCTGGCTTTATCTACAATACTGTAGGGCCCCATGTATAATGGTTCTAAACTCCCTACTCGAGCATAGTTTCTTACCATGACCTGATCTCCTATCTCCCACTCGTGGTGCTTTCTCGGCTCGAGCAGCAATCGGTTACTCCGATGCTGCCTTCCCATGTTCCCGGCCGCCTGCTCATGGGCCTGCTTCAGGTGCTCAAAGAGGTTTCGGGCAAACCTGTCCCGGTTTACCTCCCTGAGCTGACCCTCCGTGAGCACCGGGGCTAGTACATGGGTGGGGGTCCGCATAACCCTGCCAGTCATTAGCTCGTACGGGGAGTACCCCATGCCTTTAGATTGGCTGGCCCGGATCCCCATCAAAACCAACAGTAGGACTTCGGCCCATTTACGGGGCGAGTCCACCATTTCCTTTCTTAACCTTTCTTTCAGGGTCCGATTCATGCTTTATACAATCCCCGATGACTGGGGGTTGTGGGCTACGTGCTATTTCCCTTCGATGCCTAGCAGCATCAGGGTGTTCTGCATCACCTGTCCAGTGAAGTGGTTCCCTTGGTCGGACTCCACAAACTGTGGTAGTCCCCACCTCGAGAACACTTCCCGGACTAGGATCCTGGCAGTACCCAGAGCTGTGGCAGTCTTGCAGGGAAAAGCCTCTACCCACTTGGTAAACATGTCCACCAGGACTGGGCAGTACTTATAGCCTCCCTGGGTGGTGGGCAGAGGCCCGATGTAGTCGACTTGTATCGACTGCCATTGTCCCTCTACCCTCCTGATGTGTCCCATAGGGACCTTCCTTTTGTGGGGGTCAGGGTTGTTTGCAGCGCGCACAAGACAGCCTGCACAGAACTCGCGGACATCGTCCCTAAGTCCCAGTCACCATCCCGCCTGTTCCACCCGTTGCCAGGTGGTCTCAGGCCCGGGGTGTCCCGCTCCTGGACCCCTATGGGCCAGTTGAAGGAATTCCCTCCGGTGCTGCTGCGGCACAACCCACTGTTCCCCCCGGAACAGCATACCCTCTTTAACGGAGAGGGTCGCTGTGCCGTACGGACGTTCTATCTCCTTTCCCTCAGCTAAGGCGCCGAGGACTGCTTTGAGGGCAGGGTCTTGGGCTTGGACCGTCTTAAGGTCCGGGGCTAACGCTACTCCTACACTCCCTTGGGTCCCGTCCCTACCTCTGACCGCTGCCATGGGTCTGGATCCAAATGGGTCTCAGAAAATGCCTGTGCGGGCACCCTCCTTGGCGAGCAAGTCAGCCTGCTGGCTGCCCTGGCCGCGGGGTTCTGTGGAGGAATGGGCCTTCACCTTGTGGATGAAAGCCTCCCCTTCCTCCCCCACTGCTGCCAGGATCTTTTCCAGCAGGGGCTTTACTGTGAGGGGTCTCCCGTCAGCGGAGGTGTATCCGCGGCGGGACCAGATGGCCAGGTACTCCGTACACGAATTGCACATGAACATGCTGTCCGAGCAAATCGTGCTCGGGGAAGATTTCGGGGTGTGTAACGACGTACACCACCGCGGACAGTTCAGCCTGCTGGGCGCTCATGGTGCTGGGGAGCTTAATTGCCAGGGCAATGTTTGCCGCTGGGTCGTAAACTCCACACCCCGTGAGACGCTCACCAGCAGATACTGTGCTGGAACCGTCTACATAGATCTCGCGGCCTGTGGGATGTATCCCGGCCCGTAAACCTATGTTTACTTCCCAAACCCCTTCAATGGAACACCGGTAGGCTGTTCCAGGATATACCATGTTGGCTGCGAGCTTTGGCTCACAGAGACCCTTCATCTTCAGATCTATCTGTGAGAGGAGCAAGGTTCAGCGGGCAATGCGGGCACTGCTCACTGTCCCATCCTTGATCCTCCCATCCAGAAGCATCTGGGTGGGTGCGTGATGGGTGAGGAGGGTGATGGGAGAGGTGCCTGTGAAGATCAATGATCTTTTCACAGCTCGATGTGTGGCCAAAAGATGCCGCTCACAATTGGAATAGCTCCTTTCCACATCTGTGAGTATCCTGGATGAGTAGACCACCGGCCGCAGCCGGCCGTGCCGCTCTTGGAGCAGCACAGCACTGAGGCTATCCCCGCTGGCTGCTACCTCCAGGAAAAATTATTTCCCCCCATCTATGGCCCCTAAAGCTGGTGCGGACTGCAAGTCCTTCTTGAGCCTGACAAATGCTGCCTGGCAACCCCCATCCCAAAGCCACTCCACTCCCTTGTGTAGGAGTCAGAGCAGAGGGGCTGCGGTGGCTGCATAGTCCTCAATGAAGTCTCTACAGTACCCGGTTAGCCCTAGGAACGACCTCACACCCGTTACTGTGTTAGGGACCGGTAGTTCTTGTACCACCTCCCTTCTAGCCTTTTCTATGGCCCTTTCTCCAGCGCGCACGGTCAGACCAAGGATTTTCACCTCCTGCTGGCTGATCTGCACTTTCTTGGGATTTACTTTGAAACCCTTCTGTCCTAACAGCTCCAGCAGTTCGGCCAATAGTGGGCCATGCTCCTCTTTCGAATCAGTGAACAAGAGCAGGTCATCCACATATTGAACCAACTGTCTGGGCTGGCTAAAATCCTTCAAACTGTCGGCCATGCACTGATGGAAAATGCTGGGGCTGTTGTGGAAGCCCTGTGGCAAACAGTGCCACGTGTACTGTTGCCCTTTAAACGTAAAGGCAAACTTGTACTGATCCTCCCTCCTTACAGGGATGGACCAAAACCCATTTGAAATATCCAGCACCGTGAAAGTGGTCGCGGATGCGGGAATACTCCCGATGAGGTCGGCAACTGCTGCTACTGTGGGTGCACAGGCTGGGATGTTGCTATTGAGCAGCCGATAGTCCACCGTGGCCCTCCAGGAATTGTCCGGCTTTCTGACTGGCCATAACGGAGAATTCACATGGGTAGCTATCGGTCTCAGAACTCCCTGCTGCACTAACGAGGACATGGCTGCTTCCATGTCCGGCTCTGCTTCCCTGGGGAAGTTATACTGTTTCTGTGGTTGGGCCATGGGGTCCCCATCTACGCTGACCTCAAACCCGTTGACCCTCCCGCAGTCGTATTTGTGAGTGGCAAATGTGGCCAGGTGGGCCTGCACAAATGCCTGGAACTCTGCTGGGGTGTTGCTGACCATGAGCCCGAGGTTATAATCCTCTTTGGGCTTCATGGTGCAGAGGGTCCCCTTCCCTTCCTTACCCGGGATAACTATGATCTCACCGTTCTTTACCCTACCTGCCCCCCAAAGGCAGTGATTCCTCAAATCCGCTAGGATCCCGTGACCCACGATAAAGTTGGCCCCCAGGACTCCTCTTCCATCCTCCACGTCCCATTTCATCAGGACACACGTCCACTTGGAGCGGAGCGGTCCTATCCGAATGGCGAGCGGGATGGAAACCGAGCCGGCCTGTTCCCTATCCGTGAACCCTGATAGACTGTATGGGACCCCGCTGGGGAGAGGTGAGGTGATGGGGTTAGCTGAGTAGATCATGGTGCGCGATGCCCCCGTGTCCAACAGGTAGGTCCCTGTCACCTTTTCCACCTCCATCTCCAAAAGGGGTCTCCTCCACTCATCATATCGGAGCGAACACAGATAAACAGGCTGCGCCGGCTCTAGTCACGGCTGTGGGTTGGACGGGGCTGACGGAGTGAGAGCACCGGTGGCGGTTGCTACTCTCCCCTGGCCAATCAGTAAGGACCTCATGGCGTCCAAAAGTGACTCGACCTCTGTGGAAGGGGTCCCTACCCCCACCTTTTGGGCCGGGGCTGTGGGATGCTTTCCCTTGTTATCCTTCCAAGGGTTTTTGCACTCCTTCCGCCAGTGACTATCCTTCCCACACCCGTAACAATTGGTCTTGGTGTTGGGGGGGTTACTCCCTTCCTGGTGCCATTCCTTTCTACTCTACACTCCTGGTTTTATCTCATGCACCTTCCCCTTGGGTGGGTGAGCATCAGCTCCCCTACCGTTCTTGTCAGCCACAGTGAGCTGTCTAATTACCGTGAGTTCTGTGGTCTGGGGATCTTTGGGGTCGAACCAGGCTTCTGCCTTGGCCCAGACCTGTGGCAAGTTGTCCGCCACCAGGCAACGAAGCTAATGCGTCAGGGAATCCCCGTTCAGGAATGTCCAGCCTGGCGTCCCCGGGCAAGCTTTC
Organism: Somniosus microcephalus; assembly: GCF_052327205.1. Taxonomy (NCBI): domain Eukaryota; kingdom Metazoa; phylum Chordata; class Chondrichthyes; order Squaliformes; family Somniosidae; genus Somniosus; species Somniosus microcephalus. The sequence continues at coordinate 39,968,647 of NC_141013.1, forward strand.
CGGTACACCGGCCACAGCCGGTCCGCAAAAGCCTGCGGGGTTTCCCCAGAAAGCTGGATCGTCTTCTCCACGCGGGAGAACGGACTTCTCTCATCCATCCCCATGGCCTCTAGAACTGCATCTCTAAGCTCCTCGTACCCGCTCTGCCCCCTTTCACACTCGTCAGAGAGGGATTGGAGGAGATTACTCTCCAGGGAGAATAGCAGCATTTTGGCCTTCTCAGCGTCATCGCAGTCGTTGACGCTGGCGATCTGCTCTATTTCCCTGAAGTGGATCGAGGGGTCTCCCTTTGCGGAAAGCTTCGGGATATGGTTGACCATAACCCTGAGCTGTTGGGTGTTAAAGGGTAATACGAACTGGTTTTGGAGAGGTCCCTCAATGTCGCCATTAGCGGGTGGGCCGGACCGCCGATGCCACACTGGGCACATCCGTCCCGGCTCCGGCCTCTCGGGTGGGGGCTGTTCTACCTCCGCCTCCACCTCTGGCTCCGCTTCGGGTTCCACCCCCGGTTCCAACCCCCCTTGCTGCCAAACCTCGCTGAAACTTGGCGCTACGGGTGGCGGCGGTGAGGCCTCCTCTCTCAACCGGGTCATCCCTGGGCACCACCGGTGACGTTGGAACTGTCCTCCCCTCGTTTCCCATAAAATCTGCCTGGCCTGCCTTTGGGCTTATGTGGCATACCATGCCTTTTGCCTTCTGGAGGGCCCGGCTCAGATTTTCTATCCTCTCTCTACAGGGGCCGTGGTCTGCCTCCTCAAACCCCTGTTCACTTGCTAGCTTGTAAGCGGCTTTTACCTCCTGTACTTTCTCTTCCTGTTCCCTAATCTGCCTTGGCAAGCAGGCATTTTTCTCCTGCAACCTTAACACATTTCCCTTGGCCTCGGTGACTTGGTACCGTAGGTATTCCAACTGGGCCTTGTGTTCTCCTACTAAATGTATCCTCTCTTGGTTCAAAGCCTGCAAAGCTACTAATAACTTCTCCCCTGCGAGAGCCTTATCCTGGATCTCCAGGGCTGACTCCCTTAACTCGACAGCTTGTGCTGCAACGAGCCCGTCCAAGAGCTGGACCTGCTTTTTAAAGCACATCAACCAAACTGCCTTCTCTAAGGACTTCTTGTGTTCTTTACCCTCTGTCCACTTAGCTGATGCATCTATCGGACACCCAGCCCTTAACAGAGTGGTGGTCCACTTCTTAGTGATATTCACCTTGCTAAACACACAATCAGAAATCCTTTCCTCCATCACGGTTCGCTCATCCGAACCATTGCCTACTGTATCGCAACCTTGTTGCCGGTGTCCTGCCGTGGTCGCCATTTCTGTAGGGGGTGGCGTGTGGTGGTAGTGTTTTGCGCGTACGCCCAGTCACTTATGCCTCTGACTGTTTTGTGAGCAGTTCGAATCGCTCCCACGCCCCTGGGTTCTAGACACCAGACTTAGGTACAAGGCGGCGGTACAGAGAAGACTCGAGTAGACAGGTGGTTGGATGTAAACAAAAACCAAGATTTTATTGAAGAGGAAAAACTGATACAATCTTATGGAAAAATTACTAGTGTACACTTCTACAGGCAAAAGAAGAATAACTATACTTATACAGGGAATGGGGAACACACAGCACATCAAGGGAAAACAACTATCTTAACAATCCCTTTATCTTTATCCCACCCCCTATACCTAACTAGGTTAAGCTATGAGGGGTCAGAACGTCATGTTCACCAATCAAAAGGGTTTGTTGGACTCATAACAATGGTTGGGTTCGGGGTTCGCTCTTGGTGCTCTCTGGAGCCTGCCGTCATCACGTGGCCTCCGAGCGCTGCAAGGACGTTGTCCAGGTTCAAGTACCCCAAAGTTAAAGTCTCTGTTTGGGTACTTTACCTTGCAGGGATGATTCTTCGTCACCAGCCGACAGATTGAGTTGGTGTGCAGATATTTGAAGGTCGGCTGAGGCTGAAGGCCCGATAATTCGAAGCCTCCCCTCAGTTGGTCTCCTCAGTTGGTCTTCTTCAGCCGGTCTTCCTCAGGTGGCCTTCGCTCCGGTGGTCTTCCCTCCTCCCCTCGTCGCGTCCCGCCTCGCCTGGCCTGAATTGTCCGTGTCCGCCCAACCTGGTGCCGGGGCGATTCCAGATGGAGTGTGTTGTGTATGTAATATGTGTGCTACTTTGAACCTATGGACAGGACTGCACTACTTGTTGGGCGTAGTGATACGCAGTACCACTCCTGGCCATAGGGGTATAAATAGTACTGTGGGTACTGATCCCCCTCAGTTCCCGCCTGTGGGCATGAAGTAAAGACCTACGTATAGTCCCTACCTCCAACCAGTAAAGACCTGTTTTATTGTTACTGATTAAGTCTGAGTATTAATTACTTGAACAACTCACAGATTTAACACTGGCGACGAGTCGGTTCGAACCCTGCGGCAGTTATTCCACAGCGGCTTCATCCAAAGACAGGACGTTGAAGAGAGGTTCCAATCCTCAACACCCCACCGAAAACTGAAGGGCAGCAGAAATCCTGACAGCTTCCAGCGACTGGAAGCGACAGGCATTAGGACCCTGAAGCCTCCATAACCTCGTGGGTAAGCCAGAGCCCGGGAGGGCGCGAGCGGCTAAGCCAGAGCCCGGGAGGGAGCGAGCAAGAGCCGCCGAGCGGGTGAGCCAGAGGCCGGGAGCCGCTTCAAGCGGGAGGCGCTTAGCGGGCCAGCGATCGCACCGGTGATAAGGGCTGAGAACCGTTTCGGGCGGGCGGCGCACCAGCGATCGCACAGGAGATAAGAGCCGCAGTCGGGCTGAAAGTCAGCGACGAGAAGCGCGGGAAAACCGCCATTGAAGTGGGCGGGGAGAGCGAGAAGCGCGGGAAAGCCGCCATTTTTTGCGGGAAAACCGCTGGGGAAGAAGGCAGAAGCGGGAAAACCGCCATTTTGTGGGCGGAGGACGACAGCAAGAGCGGGAAGCCGCCATCTTGGATAGCAGTAAAAAAAAAAAAAATCTGAGAAATTGCAAATCTACAATGCCTAAACACGGGAATATTAGCACCTTTGATAGTGACCTCGAAGATTGGGCCATATATGTTGAAAGAGTAAAAAATTATTGTAAGGCCAATAAAATTCGTGACCAAGATAAAGCTCTAACATTATTAAATTTAATGGGTGCGAAGACATACGGGCAATTGAAACACCTGTTATCACCAGATGAACCGGCGGATAAGACGTTCGATGAGATTGTTACTGTCCTGAAAGATCATCTAAACCCCACGCCGCTGATGCTAGCGGAACGATTTAAATTTTATGACAGAAGGCAGCTACAGCATGAAAGCAATGCTGATTATTTGCTGGAATTGCGTAAATTAGCGAAATATTGCCAGTTTGGAACGGGACTGACAGAGGCACTTCGAGACAAATTTGTGTGTGGTTTATTTAAACAGGATACACAAAAGCGACTGCTCGAAGAGAATGAGCTGACGCTTGAGAAGGCGGTCACTATGGCAGCAGCACACGAAGCCGCAGCGAGAGGCACGGCAGTAATGCAGCTACGGTCACCGGAGCTCAGTGCACACAAATTGGGTGTGAGTTCTGGCAAATGTTATCGTTGTGGAAAGACAACGCATGATCAGAACCAGTGTTGGTTTAAAAACCAAGAATGTAGAACTTGTGGTAGGCTTGGACATATAGCTAGAGTATGCAGGTCAGGGAAGAAGACCAGCAACAAGAAGTCACCGCAAGGAAAATACGCAAAGGTACACAAGGTGACCGAACAGGAGTCCGATTCAGACGCTAGCAGTAATGAACTGGCTAGCTTAAGCTGTAATGAACTGGCTAGCTTAAGAGTACTCAACGCTGGTAAGGGTGCAGACCTCCAGACAATTTGGGTCACTCTTCAGATAGAAGGAGTCCAAGTAAAACTGGAATTGGACACTGGATCGGCATTGACGGTCATAAATAAGAAAGATTACGGAAAGTTATTCCAACATATTCCCCTACAGGATACGGGGATTATATTGAAAACATACACGGGGCAAAGAGTGTACCCCATCGGGAAAATAGAGGTTGCAGTGGTCCACAAGGGCGAAGACAGTCAAATAATGGACTTATATGTGATATCTGAAGGAGGTTCTCCACTACTAGGACGGGAGTGGATTAGGAAAATGAATATGGACTGGCATTTCCTACAAACAATAACGAGTGAGAACTCGGTGAAGATAGTCGGCCCAGACTCTGGAACGGATGATGGTAAGCCCAACTCAGGTGCAAAAGACAAAGTTTCAGCACAGAATTCCACTGAGCAACAACAACATAGTTTAACTGTGGATTCTGAGTCTGGCAAGTCTACTGATGTGCCCATTTCTGAGGGACACCGGGCTCGAACTCAACTCCATTTCAAACTACAACAGCAATTACAACAAATGCTTCGCCGTTGTGAGCAAGAGTTGAATGCAACGAAAGAGTTCTTTGATATAGAGTTGGAGAATCTGGAAAGACAACAGAAGCAGCTGATGGAGAAAATGGAGCAGGAGCACACAAAACGTCTGATGTCAGAGGAGTTAACGGTCAGCCAACTCCTGCATATGCTGAAGGACAGGACTCTGAAATGGGAAAAACTTGAACACGAACTTCAATATTCAAAGGAAAGGGGTTCGGAGCTCTCAAAGGTTATTGGAAGAGCGGAGGTGGCAACACAGACTGAGATGACTGCAACAGAGCAGCCCTTGGATGCCAAAAGTACGCTGACTCACGTCAACGTAGAACAACAGACCGCTGAAACAGCTGCTCCGGTAGAGGGATTGAATAGTCCGATCAATCAATCTCCAAAAGAAGTTGAAGTAGTAAAATCTCAAATGAGGTCATTAGTAAACGACTTGCTGAAAGCCCAGAAAAAGCTGGATGAAGAGGTACGCATGAAGAAGTCTCTTCAGGAAAGATGTCTGGACTTGGAACAAAAGCTGGCTAACGCCCAGCTGGGTATGGAGGAAATAGAAGACCCTCTCGCTGGCCTAGATCAGGACGACACCGAATATTACTATGTCCTGTCCTGCCCAACTTGTAACTTCGACTCCCACCATACAGAAATCATGGAGGAGCACCGAAAGTCTACGGAACATCGGGAGAAGGTGGCTCTACTACGGAAAAAGGAGGGAGAGAAGGAGGAACTGCGCATGCAGCTGGCAGCTGACAGTGGAGCCCAGAGAGTCTCCAAGCAGAAAAGGGAAAGTCGAAACAGAAGATGACCCATCTGAACCATTATTACCTCTACCAGACCACACACGTGGTCCCTCCGAACGGAGCCAATTCAGTTCGGAAGTTCAAACTGTTAAATCGATGGAAGGACTATTGAATGAGTCACTCCAGCAACGTGAACTGACTCCACCACAGAGATTGAATCTGTGAACTGTTTTCCGCAGAGACTGAATCTGTGATCTGTTTTGACATGAAGTTATCTATGTATCTATGTTATTCTGTTATGTAAACCTGAAGTTATATATGTATATATGTTATTACGTTATGTTAAATGGGGAGATGACTGTAAAGCTAGGAAGGGAGGAATGTTGTGTATGTAATATGTGTGCTACTTTGAACCTATGGACAGGACTGCACTACTTGTTGGGCGTAGTGATACGCAGTACCACTCCTGGCCATAGGGGTATAAATAGTACTGTGGGTACTGATCCCCCTCAGTTCCCGCCTGTGGGCATGAAGTAAAGACCTACGTATAGTCCCTACCTCCAACCAGTAAAGACCTGTTTTATTGTTACTGATTAAGTCTGAGTATTAATTACTTGAACAACTCACAGATTTAACAGAGTGGGGAAAAGGCATGGGCAAAGGCCAGGGGGTAAGCGCGGGACGGGGAAAGAGCGGCAGCCACGAGGGCGAGGGGCCGAAGAGCAGCAGCACCAGGACAGCACAGCACACCGAAGAACACCGCTTGCTACCTGGGGGCCTTCAATTATACCCTCCTCAAAAACCCTTATCTGCGCGCCAAATCAGGTTAGTTCTTTGTCTTAATTTTGGCGGGCTATTTTAAATAATGGTAGCAATCCATACTAACTGTTTTTTTAGATGGCCGGTAATCGCATCTACCGGCCCGATAATTGACTTGTATTGTCATGAAAGTTCCTTGATGGGCCTGTCCAGCCTCGATGGCTCTGTTAATCTGTTTCCGATAATATATGTAGGCTGCTTGATGGCCTTAACTATAGGCCTAAACTGAATTTAGATTTGTCTCCAATTCGGTCTAATGCATAATTCAGAGTCCTGCCTGGTTCCAAAATACAAAGGGCTAGATTTTCAGTTGCTTGCGCCAGCAGTTAGCGCCTTAAGAGAAGTGATTTTCGGGCGCTATGCGTGTAGCGCCCGGGCGCAGCGCAGTTTGCGCCCCGCCCCAAATTAAGTTGCCCGTTCGTGCCGGCGCAAAGTTTAGCGGCCGCCCGGATGCGCGCGCAGAAAATGACGTCACATCCTCGTGCAACGCCCTTTGGCTGCCCCGAATCCAAACTTCAGTCGGACCGCCCCATTGTGCGGCTGGCGTCCAGAGCGTTTGTACAATGGAACGCAACACATCCTGGGGAGCGCAAATTAAAGGGCACTCCTCCTGCACTATAAAAGGCAGTCTGCATGTGTTGTGTGGAAGGATCCAGTGTGTTGTTGTGAACGGTGTATTTATGTTTCCGGCCACCACCACCACCACCTCCTCCTCCTCCTCCTCCTCCTCCTCCTGTTTTCCCCCCCCCCAGACTCTGCCTTTGAAAAAAACACATGCACCCTTCCCCTTTAAGGGCTCACTGGCACCAGAGTGTCTGCCGTGCGCTGCGCCCGAGCTCGGGTGTTGCGCTCTGCACCGCCGGCTTAGCGCCTAAAGATAGTAGTGGAACGCCTCTTTTAGCGCTCCACCAACCTCTTAGGGCGAAGCCACTGAATTTCCGGCAACGGGGCGCTACTTTGGGGCGGGCGCTGACTTCGGGCGGGCGCTAAGGTTAGCGCCCCAAAACTGTCTATACTGAAAATCTAGCCCAAAGTCTCTCTTCACAGAAACGTGCAGCTTGGGTTTCGATCCACAAGCTGTCTGCATTGCAGAGTCCATTTTAAAATCCCACAGGCTTTCTGCCACGAGGCACAGACGCCATCTTGGGTACCCCTTTTTGATTTAAAATGTCCACGCAGGGTCCCGTTTATTAATAACAGCTTTCAGGGAAATGCAGAAATTTTGCAAATCTTACAACCTCTCCTGATTTCCCCTTCCACTGACGTCCATGTATAACGGGTGGCCAATCTGATAGCGCACATTTCACACTATTGCCAGAAGTTAGAATCACTTCGCTTGCCTAATGTTGGTTTGCAAAGTATCAGAATTGCTCTGTAGAGGCAAATTGTTAGACAGGCACAGGAAGGTTTTGAGAGTGTAACATATCTTCCTCCAAGTTAGGAGGAGATACTTGCTGTCAAAAGGAGGGTGGAGATCAGTAGTGAGCAGAAGCACTCCTGACCCATCCTCATCCTCTGATGAAACGTGCCTCGATCACACTCCAAAATTAAGCAGATCTAGGTACCTCTGAAGTAATTAATAATGACATTTCCTTCACAGCCCTCACCCTGCCCCCAGGAAACAAAGGCGCCTAAAAACAATTGAGCTTAAGTCCGTAAGTTTTTTGGCCATTCCACAGAAAAGGGGAATCTGTTGCTTGAGGTACTTGATACTGTTCCAGGGAATTTCAACTGGGAAAAGAGACGGTTTTCAATTTTCAAACTTTGTACATTCCCTATTACCTTCTGCAGAATGACTGTCAGAAAATTTGTAAAGTAAATATCATGCAGAGCTGGGGACGACACTGTCTCTTTGCTCACAGTGCTCCACAGTCAGAATCAGACGACAGATTCTCTCCATGTATTTTCTTTATTGGTTTCCACATGTGCCTCCAAGAGTGAAAACACAGCAAGTAAGACACAGGAGCAATTAAATTCTTGATATTTTGCAGAATAATAAAGATGTCCAACAACTTCACTTGGCAGTGACTGACGTATCTCATTAACCTATAAGTGCCACTTGTGCTGTGGTCCCATGTATTGCACTGTTGGTTTCAATTATGCTACCTTCCACTATCCCATCACTACAACCTATTAATGAACCATTAAATTTCTATCCCTCTCTCTTTTTCTCTCTCTTTCAAGGTGTTAGCCTTGGCTCAGTGGAAGCACTCTCACCTCAGGGTCAGGAGGCTGTGGGTTCAAGCCCCACTCCAAAGACTTGAGCACAAAATCCAAGTTGGCACATCAGTCCAGTATTGAGTGAGTGCTGCACTGTTGGAGGTGCTGTCTTTTGGATGAGACATTAAACCATGTCTGCTCTCTCAGATAGATGTAAACGATCCCGTGGCACTATTTGAAGACGAGCAGGGGAGTTTTCCAGGTGTCCTGGTCTATATTTATCCCTCAACCAACATCTGAAACAGGTGATTGTGTCATTTATTCCATTGCTGTTTGTGAGATTTTACAGTGCGCAAATTGGCTGCCATCTTTCCTACATCACGACAGTGACTACGGGCTGGATTCTACCAACCTCGCCGGGTCCGTGCCGGGCGACATCGGTGGCAGGTCCTGGCCTCGCGGCTGGCTCCAACCCGCTGTCCAAAAGGATTTCTCCCTGAGTGGGCTTGTTAAGCCCTGCCCAACGCATTTGCTAGCCAACTGAAGGAAGCGGGTCTGATGACGTCATTCGATGACGCATCATAAACCAGTTTCCTTAAAGGGACCATGTCTAAATTTATTTTGACATTTGTGCTGTCAGTGTTCTACAGCATTGATGTGCTACAAACACTGACAAGCACTGCACAAAGGCACACGGTTGCACTCAGGCTCTCCCATGATTCCCTCCGTATGCTTATGGTGGGAGTCACAGCACACAGGGAGGTTCTCTTCCCTTCCAATGGGAAGAAGAGACCTCCCCAGGAGACCAACGCAGCCTGGTTGCACATTGTACAGGAGGACATGAGCAGGGATGTCGTAAGGAGGACCAGGCTGCAGTGGCGCAAACCTTTCAATGATATCGGTAGATCACGAAACGTTACTGCAAAGCCACACTCAACCTCATCCTGCTGTGCCACTCATCAGATTCCCATCATTCTGCCTTCCCTACCCTACTCCTGCACATCTTTACTCACACCAACTTACCTTGCACCTCCACCCATCCCTCTCTATCTACATTATCACTTCCCCATCTCACTAGCCACCCCTCACAATCACCCTCATCCTAGTCCAATTATACCAACTACACGCGCTACCCCCCGCAATGCTGATGAGTGTGAAAGGAATGGCTTGGGCATTGTAGGGATGCTTTATGGTGTTGCTGTGGGGTGGTGCCAACCTGGCACATCATGTGGCAGCCAGGGTGTACAGCGTCAAATGAAGTAAATCTGGCCAGGGTGAGGCCGTCCCTGGCAACCGGGCAGCAATGTGGTCGGGTGCTGATGTCCTGTGTCCTTTGCATCATCAGTTGATTGCAGAGAAGGTTGGTGTTGTTGTTGGTGCTGCTGGTGTGCCTGGTGCTGCTGGTGTTGGGGCTGATCGTGGTGGGTTTCTGAGGACCAAGGTGAGACAGTATAAACCGTACCCATTCTGATATAATAGATGGCAGGTGAAGTAGAGATGACAGAAGCGATCTGTCAATGGTGAGAGAGGTTGTTCCAATGAGGTGATACTGGATAGAGAGTTTGCTCCAAACACTTGCAACCTGCATAAAGCTCAATCTATCTTCCAAATGCAGTAAGCAACAGCTTCTGAGCTTGGAAAGTGAACAGCTGTGAGATGGGAGATTTATTGCACATTTGCAGCTGTCAAGTAATGAGATGATTCCATGGCCATTCAACTCCTGCCCTGCTTACCTGACATGATCCCTGAGCAGTATCGACCCCATGGGCGACCTGGTAAACTCTGAAGGTGAGCTGAAAATTGTTCTTAATCCTCTGTTAACTAGATCATAATGACTGGAATTGCCTTGCACGCCGCTGCATGCCGGGTCTGCTCAGCGCTGAGAGACCCGACATTTGGGAAAGGCGCGTGGTGGCGAGTTGACAGCGGGGTCCTGATCCGTTGTCAAGAAAAACATTTTCCTACCAGACCCGCCACCGATCGCGCCCACAGATGCCCCCCACCCCCCGCAAAATTCCCCCTACATTTTTTTTTAAAGCACTTACTTGACTGTAAATACTATGGGACATCCTAAGGCTGTGAAAGGTGCTATATAAATCTAAGTTCTTTCTTTATAGATAATCATCTTTGCTCCTTTTCCTCCTTGTATCTGTCTCCAAGGTATTTTCCCAGTCAAAGTACATGAACTTTTATCAGTATGATACTGCATTCACAGTAATCTCGATATAAACCAGAAAGGTCTTGTTATATTTTAAGATTGCTGCAGAAACGCTACTCCAGTCATTCAAGGTGAGGTTGATCTATGTTTTTGAATTTATAGTGGATCGTTTATTTTTCGTTAGTTTAGAGTATGTCTGTTGCACAATTCACTGAGCTGACAGCTGTTGTAACACTGGGTAACTTAATAAGGGGCCTAGAAGTAGCCATTGAATCATCATGTTCAACATTGAGACAGTGTGGAGAAGCAATTATTAAAGCAAATAGAATGTTAGCTGATAGACAGAAAAATGGTGTGTAAATCTCCAGAGGTTAAACTGAGACTTCGTAATCCACTGGTCACACCTCACTTGGAATACAAAGGAACATAGGAATTGTTAGACGATAAAAGACCACGGCCTATCTAGTTCACCTAGTAGCCGTATGACACAATGATAATGGAATTGTTGACTAATCACAGCAATCAGTCTCTATCAATGAGTTTACAACAGACCCAGACATGAGGTGAGGAAACTCCCAGTGGTGGAGAGCTTTGGGAACCATTGGCCCAAAGTCACCTGTTCCTCCCGAGCACTCTGCACTTACCACACGTCACGTCTCAAATTACTCTTTCCAAAATATTATTCTATGAAAGAAATTTTTTGATTTGCTCTGTGCATTCATTGGGAGAGCGTGCAGGGGAGATCAGTGAGAATGATCCCAAGTGTAAAGGGAATAAGCAAATTTTTAAAAAATTCGTTCCTGGGATGTGGGCGTTGCTGGAAAGGCCAGCATTTATTGCCCATCCCTAATTGGCCTTGAGAAGGTGGTGGTGAGCCATCTCCTTCAACATCTGCAGTTCTTGTGGTGAACGTACTCCCACAGTGCTGTTAGGGAGGGAGTTCCTGGATTTTGACTCAATGACGATGAAGGATCAGCCGATATATTTCCAAGTCAGGATGGTGTGTAACTTGGAGCGGAACTTGCAGGTGATGGTGTTCCCAAGCGCCTGCTGCCCTTGTCCTTCTAGGTGGTAGCGGTCGCGGGTTTGGGAGGTGCTGCTGAAGAAGCCTTGGCGAGTTGCTGCAGTGTATCTTGTAGATGGTACACACTGCAGCCACGGTACACCGGTGGTGGAGGGAGTGAATGTTTAAGGTGGTGGATGCAGTGCCAATCAAGCGGGCTGCTTTGTACTGAGTAATGCCGAGCTTCTTGAGTGTTGTTGGAGCTGCACTCATCCAGGCAGGTCGAGAGTATTCCGTCACACTCCTGACTTGTGCCTTGTAGATGGTAGAAAGGCTTTGGGGAGTCAGGAGGTGAGACACTCGCCGCAGAATACCCAGCCTCTGACCTGCTCTTGTAGCCACAGTGTTTATGTGGCTGGTCCAGTTAATTTCTGGTCAATGGTGACGCCGAGGATGTTGATGGTAGGGGGCTTTGGCGATGGTAATGCTGTTGAATGTCAAGGGGAGGTGGTTGGACTCTTGCTTGTTGGAGATAGTCATTGCCTGGCACATGTGTGGTGCAAATGTTACCTGCCACTTATCAGCACAAACCTGAATGTCATCATGGTCTTGCTGCATGCAGGCATGGACTGCTTCATTATCTGAGGAATTGTGAATGGCACTGAACACTATGCAATCATCAGCGAACATCCCCACTTCTGACCTTATGACGGAGGGAAGGTCATTGATGAAGCAGCTGAAGATGGTTGGGCCTAGGACACTGCCCTGAGGAACTCCTGCAGCGATTTCCTGGAGCTGTGATGATTGACCTCCAACAACCACAACCATCTTCCTTTGTGCTAGGTATGACTCCAGCCAGTCGAGCGTTTTCCCCCCGATTCCCATTGACTTCAAATTTACTAGGGCTGCTTGATGCCACACGCGGTCAAATGTTGCTTGATGTCAAGGGCAGTCACTCTCATCTCACCTCTGGAATTTAGCTCTTTTATCCATGGTGGACCAAGGCTGTAATGAGGTCTGGAACTGAGTGATCCTGGCGAAATCCAAACTAAGCATCCGTGAGCAGGTTATTGGTGAGTAAGTGCCGCTTGATAGCACTGTCGAAAACACCTTCCATCACTTTGCTGATGATTGAGAGTAGACTGATGGGGCGGTAATTGGCCGGATTGGATTTGTCCTGCTTTTTGTTGACAGGACATACCTGGGCAGTTTTCCAAATTGTCTGATAGATACCAGTGTTGTAGCTGTACTGGAACAGCTTGGCTAGAGGCGTGGCTAGTTCTGGAGCACAAGTCTTCAGCAAGACAGCCGGGATATTGTCGGGGCCCATAGCCTTTACTGTATCGAGTGCGCTCAGCCGTTTCATGATATCACGTGGAGTGAATCGAATTGGCTGAAGACTGGCTGCTGTGATGGTGGGGACCTCAGGAGTTGGCCGAGATGGATAATCCAATTGGCACTTCTGGCTGAAGATGGTTGCAAACGTTTCAGCCTTGTCTTTTGCACTTGTGTGCTGGGCTCCATCATCAATGAGGATGGGGATATTCATGGAGCCACACCCTCCCATTAGTTGTTTAATTGTCCACCACCATTCACGGCTGGATGTGGCAGGACTGCAGAGCTTTGATCTGATCCGTTTATTGTGGGATCGCTTAGCTCTGTCTATAGCATGCTGCTTCCGCCGTTTAGCATGCATGTAGTCCTGTGTTGCAGCTTCCCCAGGTTGGCACCTCATTTTTAGGTGAGGAAATATTAGAAAATCTTCAGCTGTACAATCTGGTGAGAAGGTTAAGGGTGGGCGGGGCTTCATCGGGAGACTGCCTCAAAGAGTTAATTCTACAGTGTAGCATTCCTGGTGAAGAACATAACACAATGCGAGCACGTACTGGTGTCTCAAACTCAGGTCAATGCACCAAATTTGCAGCCTGTGCGATTTTCCCACCTGTTAATAAAAATTGCGCGGGCTGCAAATCAGGTGCCCTGATTCCTGTGCCTAATTTCCCGCCATGCCCTCTCGTCACGAAAAGCTCTAAGCAAGAAGCAGCAGATGTTAGTTAACCTTTACCCCGTTTGAGGGTTAAGTGATATATAGATAAGGCAAAGTTAGAGTCTGGTGATTCAGGTCATAGGAGCAGAAAGCATCAATTGGTGAAAAGTTAAAATAGATCTTAGAAAAAAAATCTCTTTCTTCAAAGGTTCATTCAATTGGAGTATTGCAGATGAGGTGTCAGAGTTAAACAAGATGTCCAAAATGCAGTTGGGTGCTCACCTGCTTTGAAGGGCTAAATGGTATTTCTCATTCCTGACTCTCCTTATTCAAACAAAAGGGTTTCTCATTAGTTAAAGTGATTTAATTAACAAAACCGTTTGGTAAAAGTTAACAACACTTTGATTAGTTTGGAGCGATGTGAGTTATTTTTGACCTCTTGCACTGGACACTTTGCTGTAACACTCTGCACAACTGATTTTATTCATCAAACTACTGTCAACAGCCAACATTAATCTTACCAACTACGACTGAGCATCTCACTAATATTGGGTGACATATCCATTTTTATTTAAGGTCACATATCAAAAGAATTTGAAGTCACAGCATAAACAATATATAATGACAAGAATTCCCGACAGATTATTTTGGAATGAATCCACTGGTTCTTTACCTCCTGCTACTGAAAAATAGGGACACTTGTGCTTGGCTACTTGGTAAGTTCCCAGTCTTGGCTGAGCTATCAGGGAGAAACACAGGCCTAGAAATTGGGTTCTGGCGCTGCAACGGCTTTAGCGCCGGAAGTTAGTGCCGGAGCTAAGTCGCGCTGGTCGGGCCCAAAATTCACTACTTCTGCGCCCAAACGGCTGCCGGCGCTGCTGAAAGCTGTTAGCGCCTGAAAACTGGCGCTATGCGCTGAATTTCGGCGCTATCCCGGCGCTGCGGCGCCCGCTGCGATGCGGCAGGTTCGGGAAGTGCAGGCCTCCTCCTTCCCTTAAGGAGGAGCTGCCTGCACCCGGCCGCGGCCCACGATAATCTTATTAAAAATGAGCCCGGCACCTCGGACAAGTGCCGGGCTTGCTTCTGTTCCAGGGGGGGGGGGGGGGGGAAGTCCGGGGAGTGAGCTGCGGCCAGGCGGGCGGCGGGAAAGCGGCCGGCCGCCGCGGGGCCTTTAATGCGCCGGCACAAACTTGTGCAAGGCACCTCTGCCAGAACGTTGCTTGCGGCTGCCACGGGCGAGGCGGCCGCAAGTCAATTTCCCAGTTCGGGCGGGTTACCATGGCAACCGGGACGCTGCGCACACCGATGACGTCATCGGTGCCGGCGCAGCGCTACCGGTCTACCGCGGCGTAAGGGCCCCAGGCAATTTAGGCGCCGGCGCCAATTGCAGCGCTAGGCCCTCTAGCGCCGCAAAATCGGCGCTAAGGGCACTGAATTTCTAGGCCACAGTGTCTAACCCTAACCCTCTTCCATTACTGTGGCTGCAGTGTGTACCATCTACAGGACGCACTGCAGCAACTCGCCAAGGCTTCTTCGGCAGCACCTCCCAAACCCGTGACCTCCACCACCCAGAAGGACAAGGGCAGCAGACGCATGGGAACACCACCACCTCCAAGTTCCCTGTGATGAAATATGCCATTCATCAGACTCTGTAGTTAACTGTATATATTGTATTGCCTGCTCCGGTGTTTGTACCTTGTATTGTGTATAGGGCACCGCCCCCTTTGTGTGTCGGCTCCACCCATACCTGGCCCTACTTAAGACAAGTCCAGGCTTGTCTGGCAGTAGAACAGCAGCACGCTAGGTGAAGCTAGGTGCAGACACCGGCATCTTTTCTTTGCTAATAAAAGCCTTGTTTTATTCTGCTAACTTTGAGTCTTGAAGTTATTGAGGCGCATCATTCCCCTCCAAATCACACAAACTATCCTGACTTGGAAATATATCATCAAAGTACTGGAACTCCCTCCCTAACAGCACTGTGGGAGTAACTTCAGCACACGGACTGCAGCAGTGCAAGTAGAAGGCTCACCACCACCTTCTGAAGGGCAATCAGAGTGGGCGATAAGGCACCTTGCCAGTGCCGCCCACATCCTGAGAATTAATTTAAAATATGGACAAGGAGCTTTCCTACAGAGGCAGGGAACAATGGAGGTTACAGTCTGCTACCGAGCCTGGTGAGCAGGCAGACTGTCTGTCTCCATGTCTGAATGACTGTGTGTGATGTGAGGTACCTGAACAAAAGGCGATGAATAGAAATAAACATTAATAAAAATGTTCCTAAATGTGAACATATCAATGAAGTGAGTTGTGGTTAACATTACGCTGAGAATGTTCTGCTCATGAATCAGTCACATTTAGATTTTAAGTTAAAGGGATATTAATTGGCAGAAAATGTCAAAACATAAGAAACTCAGTTCATTAAAACACAACGGGGATAATATCAGCTAGTAAAATACATCTCCAATTATAGATCCTAATAAAACTTTATAAGGTGCGTTAAAGTCCATGAAACCACATCATTGTTTATTCATGAAATGAATTTGAATACAGTCACAATTCACCTTTTGGTCCATGGATGAATGCCAGTCAGATTGTCTCTTTAAGATAAAATCCCATTATGCGTTTCCTTTAATCGCAGACGGTTGAGGAATCTATTGAAAGGTGACTCACTCCGAGGCACATCCCACAACTTGGTCTTGCAGACCAGGCTTTTCACTCATAAATATAGCCATTGTATGGATCAGACAGAAACATCTGAAGATAATCATCCGATGGTAACATATCTGATGACAGAATGTAGCAGATGAAGGGAGTCAGGTTAATTTATCAGTGTCAGATAGCAGAACAGGGCAGATTTATTATCAATGTAGGCTCCCATTACTTTGCTCAGGTATAATGAACGGACCAAGTCCATGTTGCTGTGGTTAGTGAATGATAATAGAGACTCACCTCTGCAGACATAAATGGAGACAGACTAGGCTGGGGTGTGTTTCACTTGGGTTTTCTTTTACTCCCTCAGCCCCTAAGACCATTAGAACTATTAGATGGTTGGTGAACTCCTCCCATACCTTGAAGCTTGAACAGGTTTCTGCAACTATAATGTGGATATTATTTAATGATCAGTTGACCACAAATAATTGGGATTATCAATGCTATGTTAGAATATATAGAGGATGGCTCAGTGATGGCAGTGAATTACAGCAGGCGTCTTGTGAGGATTAAGCACGCATAACTGATAGGTGATGTAGACTTTCACATAAGGGATACGGGGCAAAGGCGGTTATAGGGAGTTAGGTCACAGATCAGCCATTATCTCATTGAATGGTGGAACAGGCTCGAGGGGCTAAATGTCCAACTCCTGTTCCTATGTTCCTGTAACCTAAAGAGGAAAGGAATGTTCAGGGGAATTACTTTGTGTTCCCCTCCTCATCTGGTGTTTGCAAAAAGTATATTTGTAGCAGTATACTTTACCCTTTTATTAGTTTATGATCTCATGGAGAGCCACCATTTTGGATTTGCTTCCTTCCTCAGCTACTCCAGTGATCTCAGTTACAGGAAGGGGCCACGTGCATCACAGAGCAGAGAATCTCCACTTCTGTCATGTGTTCAATAGCCTTTTTGATGCTAAGAGACTGTCTGATAATTTACAACTATATTTATGTCTATTTTCCCATTATCCTGAAACTTCAGATGAGCTGATTTTCACACATTACAAGAAGCTTCTAATTTTTTTAGTTTAATTTCCTGTACTTTCTTACTTTTCCATTTTTGCTTTTCTAATCTCTCTCTCTCTCAATTTCTCTTTATCTCTCTCTCTTATTCTCCCTATCTTTGTATCTATATATTATATTAAAAATATTGGCCATGATTTCCCCTACCTCGGTAGGTCCGTGGCGAGCGACGTCGGTGCCGCTGTCCAAAATGATTTTCCCTTGATGGGGCTTGTTAATCCCACCCAGCGCGTTTGCCGGCCAACTTAAGGAAGCAGGTCTGATGACGTCATTTGGAAGTGGCTTAGTGAGTTGCAGTGAATGGTGAGACATAACGGTACCCCTGCAATGGTGATGAGTGTGAAAGGAATGGCTTGGGCATTGTAGGGATGTTTTATGGTGTTTGGTGTGGGGTGGTGCCAGCCTGGCACATCATGTGGCAGCCAGGGTGTATAGCGTCAAGTGAAGTAAATCTGGCCATGGTGAGGCCATCCCAGGCCTCCCGGGCAGCAATGTGGTCGGGTGCTGATGCCCTCTGTCTTGTACAGCATCAGGTGATTGCGGAGAAAGTTGGTGTTGTTGTTGGTGCTGCTGGTGTGCCTGGTGCTGCTGATGTTGGGGCTGATCATGGTGGGATTCTGAGGACCAAGGAGAGATAGTTTCAAGGGCACTGATGCTGATATAATAGATAACAGGTGAAGTTGAGATGGCAGAAGCGATCTGTCAATGGTGAGAGAGGTTGTTCCATTGAGGTGACACTGGATAGAGAGTTTGCTCCAAACACTTGCAACCTGCATAAAGCACAATCTGTCTTCCAAATGCAGTCAGCGACAGCTTTTGAACTTGGAAAGTGAGCAGCTGTGAGATGGGAGCTTTTATAGCACATTTGCATCTGTCAAGTAATGAGATGATTCCACGGCCATTCAACTCCTGACCTGCTTACCTGATGTGATCCCCGAGCAGTGTGGACCCAGTGGCCGGCCTCGTAAAATGTAAAGGTGAGCGCAAAATAATTCTTAATGGGCTGTCACAATGACGGGTCTGTTCAGTGCTGACAGACCCGACATCTGGGAAAGATGCGTGGTGGCGGGTTGACAGCGGGGTACCAACCCGCTGTCAATAAAAACATTTCCCATCCGACCCACCACCGAACGTGCCTTATGACCCCCTGAAAAATTCCCCCCATTTTGTCTGCCAGAAACTCCTGGTTCTGCCATAAAGCTTACATCCTGTGCCATGATTTTGAGTCAGTCTTTCACACTGAAAGATCCCTATATCAACATTTATAATGGAAATCTATGTATCAACATTGATAATGGTAAAACCTTATCTGAGAATGTCAACTTTTCACCATAATGGTTTTTAAAAAAAAGTTTCTCCTGCTGTTTTTTTCTTGGTAACTGAAATGTCCAATGTCCAAAATAAGGTTACAAAGTTAAAATATTAAAAAAATTAATATTTCACAATAACTTGATTAGATTTAACCATTGCCTTTATCATAGATCTTAATAGAATGATAGAGCACAGAAGGAGGCCATTCAGCCCATCGTGCCTGTGCCGGCTCTTTGAAAGAGCGATCCAATTAGTCCCACTCCCCCTGCTCTTTCCCTGTAGTCCTGTAAATGTTTTCCCTTTCAGTATTTATCCAATTCCCTTTTGAAAGTTGTAAGAAGTCACACAACACCAAGTTATAGTCCAACAGCTTTATTTGAAATCACAAGCTTTCGGAGCGCTGCTCCTTCGCCGGGTGAAGTGGAGAAATGCATAAAGACACAACTTATATAGTCAGAGAATCATGTCAGATGTTTACAGGTGACCTTTCCAACTGCCATTTATCACACCTCGGCAGAGAGATAATTTGGACACCATTCACACCTTTGACTGCTGTGATTATCTCTCTGCCGAGGTGTGATAAATGGCAGTTGGAAAGGTTACCTGTAAACATCTGACATGATTCTCTGACTATATAAGCTGTGTCTTTATGCATTTCTCCACTTCACCCGACGAAGGAGCAGCGCTCCGAAAGCTTGTGATTTCAAATAAAGCTGTTGGACTATAACCTGGTGTTGTGTGACTTCTTACATTTGTCCACCCCAGTCCAACTCCGGCATCTCCACACCATGGCTACTATCGACACCACAAACTGCCGGCTCAAAGTGGAGAGGATCTCCAAGAAGATCGCGCATATCGACACAGACATCAAGTTTCTACAGAGATGCAAGAAAGCAGACAAGATCCCGAAAGGACTACAGATTAGTAACCCACTCAAGTCGACCTACAACACAGACTACGCTGAGAGACTCTGCCGTCGCACCTCTCGCACACTCCTCAACCATCTCGTACACCAGCTCTACAGCAGACGCCGCAACCTCGAAACCGAGATGGAGTCCATGTTCTCAGCCTGTGCTCAGGACGCAGCAGACCAGCTACGAGACACCGCCAAACAAACAAGGCAACGGAACTACGCTACCTACATGCACACCAAGAACAGGAAGCTTGAGAAACTTGGCATCACCAGCAGCAGCAACCAAGCCTCCCCTGGTACCACGGTTGAAACCACAGGGAAATCCATCGTCAACCTGTCCGACCACACCCTTCAACCAGACGAAATTGAAGTTCTCAGCCGAGGGCTCAATTTCTGCCCCACCACCAAAATGGACCCCATCGGTCTCGCGGCAGACACAGAGGAATTCATCAGGAGAATGAGGCTCCGGGAATTCTTCCACAAATCCCAAGATGTCAGCAGCGAACCCAATGAGACAATCAATGATCTGGAACAGCAGACAGAGGGATCCGCAGTGCAGCAACCGAAGAAGAAAGAGTCAAATTGGACCCCTCCGGAGGGTCGCTGCCCTAAGCTTGACATGTATGCTCAAGCTGTCAGGAGATGCATCAACGCCAGATTCATCAGCCGCACTCACAAGACAGTCCAGAATGTCACCCGAGCACAACGCAACGCCATCCACGCTCTCAAGACCAACCGCAACATCGTCATCAAACCAGTAGACAAAGGAGGTGCCATCGTCATACAGAACAGAACGGACTATTGCAAAGAAGTATACCGACAACTGGACAACCAGGAACACTACAGACAGTTACCCACAGATCCGACCAAAGAACACACCCGCCAACTCAACAGACTGATCAAAACCTTCGATCCAGACCTTCAAAGCATACTACATACTCTCATCCCACGTACTCCCCGCGTGGGAGACTTCTACTGCCTCCCAAAGATACACAAAGCCAACACACCTGGACGTCCTATCGCATCAGGCAACGGAACCCTGTGTGAGAACCTCTCTGGATATGTCGAGGGCATCCTGAAACCCATCGTACAGGGAACCCCCAGCTTCTGTCGCGACACTACAGACTTCTTACAGAAGCTCAGCACCCACGGACCAGTTGAACCAGGAACACTCCTCGCCACGATGGACGTCTCGGCACTCTACACCAGTATCCCCCACGATGACGGCATCGCTGCGACAGCCTCAGTACTCAACACCAACAACAGCCAATCTCCAGACGCCATCCTACAACTGCCAATCTCCAATCTCCAGACGCCATCCTACAACTCATCCGCTTCATCCTTGACCACAATGTCTTCACCTTCGACAACCAGTTCTTTACCCAAACACACGGAACAGCCATGGGGACCAAATTCGCACCCCAATACGCAAACATCTTCATGCACAAGTTCGAGCAAGACTTCTTCGCTGCACAGGATCTCCAACCAATGCTATACACCAGATACATCGACGACATTTTCTTCCTATGGACCCACGGCGAAGAATCACTGAAAAGACTACACGATAACATCAACAAGTTCCATCCCACCATCAAACTCACCATGGATTACTCCTCAGAATCAGTCTCATTCCTGGACACACGAATCTCCATCAAAGATGGACACCTCAGCACTTCACTCTACCGCAAGCCCACGGACAACCTCACGATGCTTCACTTCTCCAGCTTCCACCCTAACCATGTTAAAGAAGCCATCCCCTATGGACAAGCCCTGCGAATACACAGGATCTGCTCAGACGAGGAGGAACGCGATGGACACCTACAGACACTGAAAGACGCCCTTGTAAGAACGGGATATGACGCTCGACTCGTCGATCGACAGTTCCGACGGGCCACAGCGAAAAATCGCATAGACCTCCTCAGAAGACAAACATGGGACACAACCAACAGAGTACCCTTCATCGTCCAGTACTTCCCCGGAGCGGAAAAACTACGCCATGTTCTTCGCAGCCTTCAACATGTCATCGATGACGACGAACACCTCGCTAAGGCCATCCCCACGCCTCCACTACTCACTTTCAAACAGCCGCCTAACCTCAAACAGACCATCGTTCGCAGCAAATTACCCAGCTTTCAGGAGAACAGCGACCACGACACCACACAACCCTGCCACAGCAACCTCTGCAAGACATGCCAGATCATCAACACAGATACCATCATCACACGTGAGGACACCACCCACCAGGTACATGGTACATACTCATGTGACTCGGCCAACGTTGTCTACCTCATACGTTGCAGGAAAGGATGCCCTGGAGCATGGTACATCGGCGAGACCATGCAGACACTGCGACAACGGATGAACGGACACCGCGCAACAATCACCAGGCAAGAGTGTTCCCTCCCAGTTGGGGAACACTTCAGCAGTCAAGGACATTCAGCCTCCGATCTTCGGGTAAACATTCTCCAAGGTGGCCTTCGAGACACATGACAACGCAAAATCGTCGAGCAGAAACTGATAGCCAAGTTCCGCACCCATTAGGACGGCCTCAACCGAGATCTTGGGTTCATGTCACGCTACATGTAACCCCACCTGATGCAGGGTCATCCAGACTCGAGTCGACATTGGCTTGTTCTCTCTACACAGATGCGGCCGGACCTGCTGTGATTTCCAGCCAAAAAAAATGTTTTTTGTCTGTTTTTTTGTTTTTCATACAGACCCCAGCATCAGCAATATTTGACCCCTTGTGACCCCACCTCATTGTTCTTTGATGTAATGTTTCCCTGACTGACCGGTTTGGACACCATTCACACCTTTGACTGCTGTGATTATCTCTCTGCCGAGGTGTGATAAATGGCAGTTGGAAAGGTTACCTGTAAACATCTGACATGATTCTCTGACTATATAAGCTGTGTCTTTATGCATTTCTCCACTTCACCCGACGAAGGAGCAGCGCTCCGAAAGCTTGTGATTTCAAATAAAGCTGTTGGACTATAACCTGGTGTTGTGTGACTTCTTACATTTGTCCACCCCAGTCCAACTCCGGCATCTCCACACCTTTTGAAAGTTACTATTGAATCTGCCTCCACCACCCTTTCAGGCAGCACATTCCAGATCACAACAACTGCTGTATTGATGTTTTTTTCCTTCATGTAGCCTCTGGTTCTTTTGCAAATTACCTTAAATCTGTGTCCTCAGGTTACCAGGCCTTCTGTCGCTGGAAACAGTTTCTCCTTATTTACTCTATCAAAGCCCTTCACGATTTTGAACACCTCCAGCAAATCTCCTCTTAACCTTCTCTGCTCTGAGGAGAACAACCCCGGCTTCTTTAGTCGCTCCACGTAACTGAAGTCCCTCATCCCTGGTACCATTCTCGTAAGTCTCCTCTGCACCCTCTCTAAGGCCTTGACATCCTTCCTAAAGTGCGGTGCTCAGAATTGAACACAATACTCCAGCTGAGGCCTAACCAGTGTTTTATATAGGTTTAGCACAACTTCCTTGTTTTAGTACACTATGGCCCCGATTTTCGGGCAGCTGTCGGGCGGCTTTTCATGCGGCCGTGGTCCGAAAATCGCGGAAAAAGTGGGTCGGGACCCCCCCCCGCCTGATTCCCCGCCCCGTCTGACTTTCGGACCGCCGTTTCCACGTGTCCCGCTTCAGTCCCGCCCGCCGCTGGCGGGCTGCTCGTCGGAGCACTAATCACCAATGATCACCTTGTTAAGGACGATTTTCCCATGCCGTTGCGACTTTGGGGCTTTGCCCACCTGAAACCCGCCTGCGGGGAACCCCGCCGATGAGAGCTGGCGTGAAAACAGCTGGCTTGCTTGCTTGCAGCAGCAGGTCGCTGAGGACTGAAGAGATTTAAAGAGGCAGCATTTGCAGGCTGCAGGACCTTGTTGATCAAGGCTTGGGGGAACTATTTGAAGCCTTAGGAGCAGCTGCAGAAAGTTGGAGCCTCACACACTTCTTCAGTGTGAGCTCCTGGGAAGCCCCTCTCACCACCCTAACTCAGGACCTCCTCAACCGAGGCATCTGCTAGAAGCATGGGAGGCCTTTGGCACCTTCCCTTCCTGGCAGTAGAGGACCTCCAACAGCAGAGGTGGCAGCAGCAGAACCAGGAACAGCAGGATGATTACCAGGAGCACCAGGCTGCTGCTCACGCCAGAAGGGGCCAGCGCTTGGAAGTGGCTTGAGAGCACCTTGCTGCGCTTTAGGGGGCCAGTGGGACCCGTTTCTGCACTGGCAGTCCTACTCAGAAGGACTTCCATGAAGATCTGGTTTCTCTGTTCAACAGATGGCCAACGCTCCTCAAGAGATGTCATTCTCTTATGAGCACTCACCATGTTTTCCGTATGCTGGCGAGTTATCTCCTCCATGGAGGTTGCCAACCTTTCCATGGTGCTGCGTTCATGCACCAATGACTCCACAAAGGCTCTGCTCATGGTCGCTATGGACTCCTCCATTCGCTCCACACTCGCAGCGACCCTGGAGACAAAACCTGCCAGAGACTCCTGCATCTGTGCATGGAGATCCATCACCTCTTCTCTTGCGGATGGACCCAGAGGCAGAGGGTCGACATGCAGCGCAGCTGAGCTGGCAGAGCCCTGCGCCCTCCGACGAGGACTCTCCACTGCTGTCCCTGTCTCCAGAATCTGCTGAGGCTCACTTGTCAGCTGTGAAACACCAGGTGACAACACTACTCTATGTCCCGAAGGTCCCCCCGAGGCGCTGGTGCTGGGTGCGCTTACTTCTGCTGACGCTGCGCCCTCAGAGGTTGGAGCTTCCTCTGAGGAGCCTGGCTGCACAGCCTCTTCCTCCTCCACAGTGAGGACGGGGGCTCTGGATGGTACTGTGGGGGAGTAAAGGAAGGAGTTAGAGATGTAATGCCAAGGTTCCTCTGGTGACTCCCAGCGAGTTGGCATCTGCTGACACCTGCATCCATGCAGCATTGGTCTCAGTGGGAGGCCTCTTCCTCCCTGACCTAGGGAAGAGGACCTCCCTGTGGGCCCTAACCCCATCCAATAATGCCTGCAGTGAAGCCTCGTCGAATTTGAAGGCAGCTCAGGGTCTGGCACTGGCCACAGCTGCTGCAGGCTCCTCTGCCATCCTGTATGGTTCATTTGGAAGCCTTCAGAGGATGCAGTGCTTGCCATGGACCTTGAAAGCACCACGAATGATGACATCATGCTGTGGGGATTTATGACTCGATTTAGACAATTAGCAAGGCTGTCCACACGCTGGAAATTAATTGGCCAATTGAGGGAAAATTGCGTGGGGCTGGCTGACACTTTTTTATGTGTGTCAGAAACCCCACATTCGGGGAAACCGACCATTCCCCACACAAGCCGAAAATCGGGGCCTATGCCTCTATTAATAAAGCCCGGGATCCCATATGCCTTTTTAACAGCCTTCTCAACTTGTCCTGCCACTTTCTTTATGTCTTTCAAATACTTCCTTAGAGTTTTTACTTGAAGATTTTGGCCTCTCCCAAAAGCCTTAGGGCTGATATTTTAGGCCAGAGCATTGACTCTATCACAGAATCACAGAATCTACAGTGCAGATAGAGGCTATTTCAGCCCATCGAGCCTGCACCGACACATATCCCACCCTATCCCCGTAACCCCGCGTATTTAATCCCCCAACACTAAGGGTCAATTTATCATAGCCAAATCAACCTAACCTGCAGTTCTTTGGACTGTGGGAGGAAACCGGAGCACCCGGAGGAAACCCACGCAGACACAGGGAGAATGTGCAAACTCCACACAGACAGTCGCCCGTGGCCAGATTTGAACCCGGGTCCCTGGCGCTGTGAGGCAACAGTGCTAACCACTATGCCACCATCAGTGGGAGGTAATCCTACAGTCTGAGCATGTGCAGCGTGCACACATTCCCGGGATATGTCAGTAGCATTTTTCTATCTGAATGTTGGAAAGCCTCTATTTTGGCCTCCAACAAAATTGATTTGATTGTTTTTCAAAATTATTTGAAGAAAAGCTGGAGAACAAATTGCAAAAGCTTTACTCAAGTAAAATCCATATTGAGTGGTTTTTTTTAAAACAGAGTCTGTGTGTGAGAGAAAGGGGAAAAATGATAGGCTCTTCTGATTACACATCTGTTGGAGCTTTTGTTGGTTTTCAATTATAAACACGGAGGCCTAGAAATTCGTCTCGGGCAGTGGGCGCGGAACATGCGGTATCGGTTCGGACGCCCTTTATACGCAGCGCCTGATGTTCCGTTCCGTTGACTGCAATGTTGCTGTTTCTGAGATATTGCCTCGTGCTAACTGGCCGCTGTGTTCACCCACATAGCTCAGGGGTGCTGAGGTCAACTGCAGGGCATCTACTACCCCTCAAGTGGAAATCAGCCAACACAGCAGGAAGCCAAACAACAACAGCAACAACTCGCATTTATATAGTGCCTTTTTTCCACAAAGGCGCTGCACAGGAGAGTTAAACATTTTTTAAATGGGCAAACCGACCCCAACCCTCCCACTTCTGCTTTTAACAGAGGCAGGTCGCGTGGATGGGCGGCCAATCTACTTTCAGGTGGCGAGTCAGTCACTAATATATTTTAAGGCGGCTGCGTGCCTCCATTTTAAGTAATGTTTTACTTTTACTTTTACTTTTACCAGCCTCAGGAAACCTGACAACTGAAGGGAGGCGAGGAAGGTTGGATCCGTCAGGTACGTACCTTTACAGCACTGCAGGAATGCTTCCCCCGGCGTGCCAACTTCCCTGTTTACCCCCCACGATTGGACCCCCACAATCAGCGTACCCCCCATCCCATTATGTTTGACTTTCCTCGTCCCACCCGATGTCCGAACCCCCCCCCCCCAACCCCCACCCCATGCACGATGTCAAACTTACCTTCGATCCGCTCCCCGGCTGTTTTCCAGCTTCAACCTGGCTGGCTGTCGGGCAGGAAACCTGTAGAAAAAATTTGAAACAGGTCGTGCCATTAAATTTGGCAGGACCTGCGGGAAACCCTTACTTCCAGGTTTCCTGTCTGCAGATCCTTCCCTGCCCAGGGGGCCAGGAAGGGAAGTTGAGTGGTCAGCAGATTGGTGGGAATAGGGTCGAGGGAGCAGGAGGTGGGTCTCATGGATAAGATGAGCTCAGAGAGAGCATGAGGTAAGATAGGAGAGAAATTAGAGAAAGATGCGAGTACAGGGCTAGAGCGGGGTGGCGGGGGGTGGGGGGGTGGGAGGTGGGACCTTAGGGGATATTTGGCTTGGTGGGCTAGTGGAAGGGAGGGAAGCAGCAGAGGCAGCCAAATGGATATTCTCAAACTTAGTGACAATGAAGTCCATGAGCTCCTCGCACTTGTTGTTGGAGGTGAGGGTGTAACTCTCTTGGCCCGTATGGCTCTGTTCCACATCGATCAACTGAGCGATCAGCATACCTATCAATACAAAAGTTTATGAGCGAGAGCTAAACTCACATTTCCAATTATAGTTCTCCCATTTACATTTCCTGGATTTGCGCCAATATCACTGCATCGGTGATTTCTTTGAATTGTCATCCATTTTACCACAGGTGTCAAAATTCAATTACATTGCTTTCAAATGAACTTTTAACTCAACTATATGATCGAATTTATTGAAACTAAGGAAAAGTTGACAAGCAATATCGTCATCTCATTCACAGATAACAACCGTTTATCTTTAATTCAAAGCCCGGCATCATTGCAATTCTGGAACTTGCACTCAGTGAATCTATCACTCTGGTCAATCAGCCAATCTACATATCCACAAGCGATCTAATACTACAATTACCAATAATGTACTGGAAAAAAAACATCAACTGAGAATACAGTTGAGGGAAAGACTGGATTAACATTGGAAGTAGCATGCATGAAGTATGTAATTCCCCAGGTCGGTGCTAATGTCTATCAAAAAAATGTCACTCGTCAAATATTTTCCTTCTTGTTTTTCCTTTACTGACAAAAATCCAATGGAATGTTTATAAACTGAATTTAAGACGGAGAAGGATTTCTGGGCAATTCCCCAATTTATTATTTTTAGAAAAGCAGTTGTTCCTCTCAATCTCACCAAGCTAGGGCGCAGCATGAAATCTGTTCAATAAATTACTGGTCGGCCTTGGCTTTAAGCTTTCAGATTCAATAGAGATCCACCATAAATGAGGGGCTGTGACTGGTTAATACATTTGTAATTTTAGACCTCAGCTAAAGACCCCTCCTGCCAAAGTCTTTTCCTCGGTGTGTTCCTCACGCAGATTTGCTTTCCTGCTCTGAACTCTGATAGACTGGGAATGATCCACTGTGACGTACATTTGCCTGGGATTTTATGACATTCTCCACTGCGATTCAGCCAGATAACACTGACTATTAAATTAAAGTGGATAACAAGCGTGGTCTGCAAATATGTTTAATAAAAATGTAGAATCAGATCAGCAGACTCCTATTCATTTTTTCTCAAAGGCTATCGTTGTGAAGATTAATGAGATATGTAATGATGCTACTTATAGAACAAGAATGAAAAATGAAGTCTTGAGACCTTTGATCTTCACCCAGCAACAATGTGGTCTCATGGCTTCCCATCATGGACCTCAACTGTTGACAAGCTGCCCATTGGTGTCCTGGCTTTATATTAAGTCAATTCTCCTTCCAAAAGACCTGTGCATTCTTTTTAGTCCATGCTGGCCTTGGGAGTCAAGCATGGCAAAATCCTTCTTTCAGCAATTAAAATAAAAATAAGAAGTTACTGTTTGGAAATTGGAGTCAACAAATCACGACAAAGTCAATGCCAAGCTGAGCAGCTGCAATTCAACAACTAAATCCAAACTGTTTGGTGCCGTGTTCCTCACACAATATGTTTCAATAAAGAGTCCACAACTTGAGGAAAGGAGGGAGGGAGATGAGAGGAAAGAGGAGAGTAGAGGTGAGGAAAGCAAATGAAGGAGAGGGCAGGAGACTAGAGGGAAGGGGAGGGAAGGGGAGGAGAGGAGAGGGCAGGGAAGGAGAGGAGAGGAGAGGAAAGGGAAGGGGAGAAGAGGAGAGGACAGGGGAGGAGAGGAGAGGAGAGGAGAGGGAAGGGGAGGGAAGGGGAGGAGGAGAGGAGAGGGAAGGGGAGGGAAGGGGAGGAGAGGAGAGGGCAGGGGAGGCGAGGAGAGGAGAGGAGAGGAAAGGGAAGGGGAGAAGAGGCAAGGGCAGGGGAGGAGAGGAGAGGAGAGGGGAGGGGAGGGGAGGAGAGGAGAGGAGAGAAAAGGAGAGGGAAGAGGAGGAGGGGGTATGGGGGAGGGGTAGCGGAGGGGAGGAGAGTAGAGGGGAGAGGAGGGGAGAGGAGAGGGATATGGGAGGGGAGGGTAGGGGAGGGGAGGAGAGGAGAGGGGATGGGAGGAGAGGAGAGGACAGGGGAGGAGAGGAGAGGGAAGGGGAGGAAAGGGCGGGGAGGAGAGGAAAGGAGAAGAAAGAAGAAGAGAGGAGGAGAGGAGAGAAGAGGAAAGGAGAAGGGAGGGGAGAGGAGGGAAGGAGAGAGGAGAGGAACGAAGAGGGGAAGGGAAGAGAGGAAAGAAGAAAGAAAAAAATTCTGGGAATAAAATAGCAAAAAGAAAATCAGTATGAGAAATAGTTTCTTCACATTTTTGTCAAATATTTACACCAGAAAAAAGCATGTTTGGTCCCAACACTGAAGACTGAGCACAGAAACACTGAACTACAGAAAAGCATCTTTTCCCACTGACGCTCCTCCACACTAATCCAGCACCACGGCGGGTTCGCATCTCTCCTTGACATGGCCTAGAGAACAAAGCCAGGGGCTTGGTGTAGTGAGGCGATCTTCATTACCCCGCCAGCTCCTGCTTGTCACATCCAGGACACTCTTTGCTGCAGACACTGTTAAGAATGTTTCTCCTCTGTTTCCCTACAGTGTTCAGAGGGTGGAGTGAGCAGATGTTGTGTGCTTGCCTCCCGCAGCCATTTCCCTCGTGGTCAGCTGAGGTGACCAGTCGACTGTCAGCACACTGAGCTCTGAATGGAGTCCCAGATGCTTTTATTAGACATGAGGTACAGAGTCAGTTTAAGAACAGATGTTAAACTTGAGACCTTTGATCCTCAGATACTTCCAGCAGCTTCATGTATATTGACTGCTGACAGGTTGGTGCAAGGAACGATAAAGTAATAAGACACAGGATGGAAAATGCAGCTCTGATATTCAGCTTAAACACCCATGTTAAAATATTTAGTTTCTGTTAATTTAAGATGATTAGATGTTTCCAGGCCTTCGACAGGCAAATCTAGTTTCTTGATTGGTCATGACCAGTCCTGACGAGATCTATCCGGATTTTGTAGTGGGGCAAACCTCATTAGCAGTGACATTATTCTTTAAAAATATTTATGATGTTTTTGTAAAAAATTTTGACTCAACCAGCCCACCGTGACATCTCAGAACCCCCATTGAGCAAGAGACAGCCTTTGTTCTCAGTTTACCAACTATACTGTGCAGTTAGTTTAAAGTTTAACGCAGATAATTTGTCCGAAAGAGGATAGTCACCAGCTAGTTAGTTTGGTAGAAATGCTAAGGGCTGGAGTTTAAATATAGGGTCAAATTTCCCTCTTCCTGCACCTGAGATTATTCAGTTATCTGGACTAATACAGGAATATTGGACGGGGTCCCTCACGGTGCCCTCCCCTCCCCACTCAGTTCCCACTGGACCCAGGAGACCCAATAAGCCCGGGCACAAGAATAGAAAATTCTGCCCCATGATATTGATGTACGCTCTCAAACAAGGGCGCCTTTTTTTAAATGTTCGGTCCTTATCTAACCCCCAGGCCTTTATTCAAGGCCTGCCACAAAGGAAAGGGATTCAAAAACGTCCACGTTACTTGTCGAGTGAGGTCCACCTTTCATCTTGATCCTCAGGTACGTTATTTAGTCGCCCTGACAGCTTGACGCCGCTTCGCTTATTTGAACCTACGTACAAATAATTTGGCTTTGGAATTGCCGTTGCCGTCCCGTGGGCTGGAATGGCGTCAGCCGCGGGTGTGTCGGAGAGACTGGCAGAAGAGACCCCACTGACAGAGCGAGACAGCTGTGGCAATCCCTGAAAAGGGCAGCAATTGCTTTTCTCCTGCCTCAGCCTGGAATGAAAGCTCAAGGGACCAATAAAGCAAGCTGCAGTGGCACCAGCGTTTACATTTGGGTAGCAAAGAGTGACCTCTAGTGCATCAAATACTTGTGGCCTCAAGGCACCCAGAAGCTTATGCTCCCTCCAGCAAATGAAGGCATATGGTGCAGTCTGCGCCTTTTGGTTCGAAGCTGCTTAATTCAAATGATCTGATATTTCAAAACTGTTCAGCACTAAATTCCTACTTCGCTCAAACTGTTGGATAATTCACATTTTTTCAACCGCAAAGGCCTACAACAACAACTTGCATTTATATAGCACCTTTAACGTAGTAAGACATCCCAAGGAGCTTCACAGGAGCGTAATCAAACAGCACGGTGGCATAGTGGTTAGCACTGTTGCCTCACAGCGCCAGGGACCTGGGTTCGAATCCGGCCTCGGGTGACTGTCTGTGTGGAGTTTGCACATTCTCCCCGTGTTTGCGTGGGTTTTCTCCGGGTGCTCCGGTTTCCTCCCACAGTCCAAAGATGTGCGGGTTAGGTTGATTGGTTATGATAAAAATTGACCCTTAGTGTTAGGGGGATTAAATACGTGGGGTTACGGGGATCAGGTGGAATATGTGTCGGTGCAGGCTCGATGGGCCGAAATGGCCTCTATCTGCACTGTGGGGTTTCTATGATTTCTATGAAAAAATTTGACACCGATCCAAAGAAGGAGACATTGGGACAAGTGACCAAACGCTTGGTCAAAGAGGTCGGTTTTAAGGAGCGTCTTAAAGGAGGAGAGAGAGGCGGAGAGGTTTAGGGAGGGAATCCCAGAGCTTAGGGCCCAGGCAGATGGAGGCACGGCCACCAATGGTGGAGCGAAGGAAATGAGGCATACACAAGAGGCCAGAATTGGAGGAGCCCAGAGATCTGAGAGTGTTGTAGGGCTGTAGGTGGTTACAGAGAGAGAGGGGCGAGGCCATGGAGGGATTCAAACACAAAGATGAAAATTTTAAAAATTGAGGTGTTGGTGGAGCAGGAGCCAATATAAGTCAGTGAGCACAGAGGTGATGGGATGACTTTGAATCGTTAGAATTGACTAGATTGCTCTTCATGTTCGGTTATATTTTTAGTTAAAAGGCAAATGTTGCTTTGTGACAATTACTGTGAAATGGAGAAAATCTGGGGCGACAAATTGGGTGTCGCCCCGTTTGGGGTGCTAACTTTTAAAAGTTGAAAAAATTAGTGCCAGGTGCTAATGTTTTCCAACTTTTGAAAAATTCAGGGTTTGCGCTCCAGGAAGGAAGTGGAGTGCTAAATCAAGCGCTCCACTTCTGTCCTGGAGTGCAACAGGCAGCAGGCGGGGCGGTGGGTGAGCAGCGCTGTACACTGGGCCGGGCAGCGCTGCCACGGTGGAAGGCTGCTTCCCTCCCTTAAAGGGAAGGTCCATCGCTGCAGGCTCTGCAAGGGCAAAACTTACCCAGTCCCCGACGGCAGCCACGATCCGGCCCAATCAGCCCGATGTACTGCAGCAGAGTGCCGGGCTGATCGAGCGCCGGCGAAGAAAACGGAAAAAAAACCAGAAAGGGCATTTCACAATTTATTTTCAATTACCTCAGTCACCTTGCCTTTAAGTATCACCCCTGAAGCGCCCGGCCTCCCGATGAACGCCTCCTGCAGCTGCCGGTGTTTTCGCCCAGCGATGCTGCAGGGGGCGGAACCAAAGTTCGGGTCCGGGGGCGATGCGCACGGCAATGACGTCACAATCTCCGGGCACAGGAGATCTGGGGCGCAACGCCATACTGCCGCCGCAAACCTCCTGCCGAATATAGCGGGAGTTGATCTTCTCACCGCGCCCGGTCGGTAAGTGACCCGTTATTGCCCCCCGGAGGCACTAACGAGAGGCGCGAAGGAGGCCAATTTCTAGGCCCACTGATGTTTTATCACAGATTATTTTACGTCAAAAGGTGATTCAGTTATTGGACTGCAATGCTGGAACTTACTGCTGTGGTTATCTGATAACTGATACTCTGTTCAAGAAAAACACTGAAAATGGGTTCTAATAATTTGTACACAGGTGCTGTCTGGGTCATAGGGCACGCACTACCTATACCCTGCTATAGAGAACAGGCTGCAATATTATAAAGGTATTCATAGAAATCTGTTAAGTGTGCCCGGAATTCTAAAGCTAATATTTTTATTTAAGGCGTGTCATTTTTTCATTCTCTCAGGATAAATGAACAACAGGTGCCGTGGCCTCAGTTTTAAAGTGATGTGTTTGACTGCCAACTCACTTACCGCATCATTAATGAAAAATATCTGCCGGCATTTGGAAATGATTTCTGACAATTACGCTTCCTCACCAAATAAAGCAGATCATGAAAGTGCCAGACAATAAGTAAAGTAAAATAATTCAAAAGTTGCTTCTCATTATTCCTATTTTGCCTCTTTTCCCCCACCCCATCTGTTCCTCCTCCTGCACTTAGAAATGGGATGGTTTCTAACTTAAATATTGCTCCATGCTACAGCTGCCCAGAGCTGGTTTGTTTTGTGGAGTAAGACAAATGGAGTGTGAGTTTTCCCTGATATAACCCCCTCTTCCGTGCATATCTCTGGGGCATGTACCCGCACCTATTAAACCTCATGTTCACATTTCATCATAAATTCAGATTTACAGCTTTGCACGTGCATCAACTAAACAAAACACGGAGTTACTAAAGTTACAAAGATCATTCATTGAGTGCTACAGGCGATCCAAACTTGCTGTCCTGGGACAATGTTGGGTGGGATGTTACGTCAGCCCCGCTTTTTATATTATTGTGCCCGAACCACATCTCCCACCCGCAGGTGGAGGGGGTGGGGGATATTCCAACCGCAGGTGGGAGGGGGAGTGTTGGGGGGAGGGGGGGATGGAATATTCCAACCACAGGTTGGGGGGTGCAGCAATGGGGGGGGGGGATATTCCAATTGCAGGTGGGGGGGGGGATATTCCAACCGCAGGTGGGGGGGGGGATATTCCAATTGCAGGTGGGGGGGGGATATTCCAACCGCAGGTGGGGGAGGGGAGTTGGGGGGAGGGGGGGGGAGGAATATTACAATCGCAGGTGGGGGGGGGAGGGGAGTATTCCAGAAATGCAGACACAATAAATATCTGCTAAAAATGCTGTTTTGTTTGGACTGTGTTTAAGGTGCTTCTGATTGGAACTGAGATCTGCAAAGGCCATTTGTTTTTCATCCCGGAGGCAGTGCGGTTTGCAGCCCTTTGTCCTGCATTTTTTTGCATGGCTGGAATCTGATTTTCTGCAGTCAGAAAAAATTGCCAGCTTTTAAGAAATCTTTTCCTGGCAGTCTGTATAACCCCAGTAATATCCTCCTGTGGGTCTGAGGCCAGTGAGAAGGAGGCTTAGTTTTGTTTGGTGAGGATGGAATATTACGGGATAGGCTGGACTGTCAGCACGATCTGCACAGACCACAGAACACTAATCGAGGACAGATGCTTTCACTCTGTGCTATGAAGTCATTGCCTGCTGCACCAGCTCGGGGAAGGGCTTTGTTTAGTTAGACTAAAGCTGGCCAATTCCGCCGGCTTACTACACTTCCTCTGGTTTGCCATCCCTCAGTCCCGAATACAGATCTGCCTGAGGGATCGATGAAAGCGACAGTAACTGTATTTCCCCAAAGACTTTCAGCTCGTTAGTCTGAATGCAGATAGGAGAAATTCTAGATTTGAAAGTCACTACACAGTTTTCTTTGTTTCAAATAAAACCGCTCACAAATTCCTATTTGTCGTCGGGGTTTTCCTGGGCTCGCTCATTCGACAGACTTGCAGAGATATGATTTATTTTCTGTAAAGATGTCAAAGTCGTTTATGGAACTTGTGCCTTTTATTAAAAAAACATTTCACTGGGGTACATAGGAACAGGAGGAGGCTATTCAGCCCCTCGAGCCTGTTCCGCCATTCAATCAGATCATGGCTGATCTGTATCTTAACTCCATCCACCCGCCTCGGTTCCATAACCCGTTACCTAACAAAAATCTGGCAATCACAGTTTTGAAATTTTCAATTGACCCCCAGCCTCAACAGCTTTTTGGGGGAGAGAGTTCCAGATTTCCACCACCCTTTGTCTGAAGAAGTGCTTCCTGACATCACCCCTCAATGGC
Source organism: Somniosus microcephalus (assembly GCF_052327205.1). NCBI lineage: Eukaryota > Metazoa > Chordata > Chondrichthyes > Squaliformes > Somniosidae > Somniosus > Somniosus microcephalus. The sequence goes on from NC_141013.1 coordinate 40,003,110, forward strand.
CTGGCTCTAATTTTAAGATCATGCCCCCTTGGTTACGGCCTGTCCTTGGTTGTATAACCAACCCAACAGACCCTGGGGTGGCACGACATTGGGCCTCGGGCTGAACTGACATTATTTCCAACAGCTTCCCCCACCTGTGGTTCCTCTCCTCGCAGCTCACACAACAAGCGTTATTCTCGGCCTCACCAGCAGCGACTCATAGAAACATAGAGATAGGAACAGGAGTAGGCCATTCGGCCCTTCGAGCCTGCTCCGCCATTCAATGAGATCATGGCTGATCTTCGTCTGAGATCATAGCTGATCTTACCAGTTCAGTACCCCGTCCCCGCCTTTTCTCCGTAACCCTTAATCCCCTTAGCCTTCAGAAATATATCCAATTCTCTCTTGAAAATATTTATTGAATTAGCCTTCACAGCCCTCTGTGGCAGGGAATTCCACAGGCTCACCACTCTTTGAGTGAAGAAATTCTTCCTCATCTCTGTTTTAAATGATTTGCCCGCTATTTTTAGACTGTGGCCCCTGGTTCTGTGCTCCCCTGCCATTGGAAACATTCTCTCTGAATTCAGCCTGTCCAGGCCTGCCATAATTTTATATGTTTCGATGAGATCCCCTCTCAATCTTCTAAACTCCAGTGAGTACAAGCCCAAACTATTCAATCTCTCCTCGTAGGTCATTCCCGCCATTCCAGGTATCAGCCTGGTGAATCGCCGCTGCACTCTTTCCATGGCAAGAACATCCTTCCGCAGATGGGGCGACCAAAACTGTACACAATACTCCAGATGCGGTCTCACCAGCACCTTGTACAGCTGTAGTAAGGTATCCCTATTCCTATACTCGAACCCCCTTGATATGAAGGCCAACATACCATTTGCCTTCTTAATCGCCTGTTGCACCTGCATGCTCTCCTTCAGTGACTGGTGCACAAGAACACCCAGGTCCCTCTGCACTTCCCCATCTCCCAATCTATTGCCATTTAGATAATAATCCACCCTCCTGTTTTTACCCCCAAAGTGGATAACCTCGCATTTATCCACATTATAGTGCATCTGCCACGTATCCGCCCATTCCCCCAACCTGTCCAAATCGCACTGTAGCCTCCTGACATCCTCATCAGAGCCCACCCCTCCTCCTAGTTTAGTGTCGTCAGCGAATTTGGAAATATTGCATCCAATTCCCTGATCCAGATCATTTATATATATTGTGAACAGCTGGGGTCCCAGGACAGATCCTTGCGGCACCCCGCTGGTCACTGCCTGCCACTCCGAAAACGAGCCGTTTATTCCAACTCTCTGTTTTCTATCCGCCAGCCAGTTCTCTATCCACGTTAATACTTTGCCCCCAATTCCATGAGCCTTAATTTTGCATGATAATCTTTTGTGTGGAACCTTATCGAAGGCTTTCTGGAAGTCAAGGTACACCACATCCACTGGCTCTCCCCCATCTATTTTACCAGTTACTTCCTCAAAAAATTCCAGCAGATTAGTCAAACACGATTTACCCTTTGTAAATCCATGTTGACTCTGTCCGATCCTTTCCCCATTTGTCAAGTGCTCCGCTATTTTATCCTTAATAATGGACTCTAACATCTTGCCCACAACCGATGTAAGGCTTACTGGTCTATAATTCCCTGCTTTCTCTCTACCCCCCTTTTTAAATATTGGGGTAACATTAGCTACCCTCCAATCCACGGGTACTGTTCCCGAGTCAATGGAGTTCCGGAAGATGATCCTTAGAACATCTGCTATCTCCAGGGCCACCTCCTTAAGTACCCTAGGATGTAGTTTATCAGGCCCCGGGGATTTGTCGGCCTTCAGTCCCCTCAACTTACCCAACACCATATCCCTAGAGATACTAATTTCTGTCAGCTCCTCCCTCTCATTAGTCTCAGAGTAAGTCTTGCTGCAAGGTGTGGTTGGGAAATGCGAAGGGGGTGGGGTGGGGTGGAAGGTTTGAAACCTAGTTTTCCAGGTCCTCTTCAGCAACAATGCCAGTTGAAACTGGTCAGAGAGGGGACAGTCCAACCAGCTCTGTCCTAACATGGCAATTAAGGGCCGATGTACATCATAGGCCCCCATTTTGCATATTAGTAGGGGCCTATCCTTCTACTGCCTTGCTCTCTCCCCATAGCCCTGTGTCAATCCCAAACTAATCATCCTGCCCCACTCTCTCCCCATAGTCCTGCATCAATCCAAAACTAATCATCCTGCCCCACTCTCTCCCTATAGCCCTGTGTCAATCCCAAACTAATCTCACTGCCCCGCTCTCTCGGCATAGTCCTGCATCAATCCAAAACTAATCCCACTGCCCTTTCTCTCCTCATAGCCCTGTATTAACCCAAAACTAATCCCATGCTCCCACTTTCTCCCCACAGCCCTGTTTCAATCGCAAACTAATCCCACTCTCCTGCTCTCTTCCCATAGTCCTGTATCAATCCAAAACTACTCCCACTGTCCTGTTATTTACCCATAACCCTGTATCAATCCCAAACTAATCACACTGCCTCGTTCTCTCCCCATTTCCCTGTATATGAATCATAAACTGATCTCACTGCCCCATGTATTGATTTCTTTGTGGGTTCAATGACGAGACATTTATGAAAGAGAATGTCTTTTAATCTAAAGTCTGTTCAACTCTTTTATACAGCTTTACAGGAGACACGATGCTTGTGATGCATCTAGAACAAAACTGAAACTAAACCCAACTGCCTTGCTTCTCTCGGTCACATGCCCTCTGCTGGTCAGGCACAAGCAATCAATACATGCAAACATGCTATTAAGGCATCATAATCGAACAGGCAAATACCATCTCTATTTGCTGATATCATTACACCCCAGTCTCTGCCCATAGTCCTGCATCAATCCAAAACTAATCGCACTGCCCTGTCTCTCCTCATAGCCATGTATTAACCCAAAACTAATCCCACTGTCCCACTCTCTCCCCACAGCCCTGTATCAATCCTAATCTAATCCCACTGCCCCGCTCTCTCCTCATAGCCCTGTATTAACCCAAAACTAATCCCACTGTCCTGTCTCTCCCCACAGCCCTGTTTCAATCCCAAACAATCCCACTGCCTCGTTCTCTCCCCATTTCACTGTATGAATCCTAATCTAATCCCACTCCCCGATCTCTTTCCATAATCCTGTATCTCTGTATCTTCCTCTGCTTCAAATATTTCTCTAGCATTCTCTTAAATGGTGGAATAGTTTGTGCCCCCACCATTCCCTTTTGACAAAGTATTTAATGTTCCACTGACCCTCTGTGTAACGAAAGTGCTCCGAACATCTCTCCTCACTCTCTTAGTGAAATTTTAAATTCAAGACTTTTCACATTTGTAATATATGTAATGTATATATACCTTAAGGGAGAGAACTACTTTTTACAGCTCCTGTATACTGTAGTACCGGCAGTGACCACACCTGTATATAAACCCTGAGTAGTGACCTGTACAGTTAGTTCTAGAGTAACCCTCATTCAGTAAACACCTGTTGAATCGTTCCCTGCAGTCTGTTGTCTGATTATTGAAGGACACAACATTAAGATACACGGACGTAACAACATTGACACCCCAACCAGAGGAAAAAGTATTTCCCAGTTCACCGTATCAAACCCCTTCAGAATGTTTAAAGCTTCTATTAAATCTCCTGAGTCTACTCTGCTCCAGTGCAAACAGTCCCAGTAACTGAGGTCTCTGCTCATAACTATATTCACAGATTGTCCTGTGTAGGTTTGTATTTAAAAATCTACTAAAATCTTCCAGGTAATGATAATCAAGCAAATGAGTCAAACCATGATTGTTATATGTGGAATGGAACTGTGGAATGTTCTTAGTAATGAAACACTTAAGCGCCTTAATTTTTTAAAGCAACGGTACCACATAAGCATAAGTTTCAAATCATTAAGCATTTAACAGTAATTGTTGCCTTTAGGAGTTCCACTGGCAACATTTATCATACAGTGCCTTAACAAATACGATGGCGTAGAAATTCGTTTGCGTAGCGCCTGTGACAGGCGAGCACTGAAGGATCATGGCGTGTGACATGCACGCACTCATTCTGCGCCAGGAGTGTGCCGCACGCCATATTGGTCGGGGCATCCTGTAGTTGTCCTGGGCGCCTGCTTGACGCAGGCGTTGGGCCCATTGCCTGTGTAAATCAGGGGCGCTAACACCCATTTCAGTCCCTCCCCCATCTGTTTGCGAGTGAGCTACGGCATGCACCGTGCACACTGCGATCATGTTCTCAGGCGCACAGCAGCCAAACCAGCGGTCTCAACTTTTGGATGAGACGTTAAACCGAGGCCTCGTCTGCCCTCCCAGGTGGACGTGTAAAATTAAGGCACATGGGATTGGGGGCAAGGTATTGACTTGGATAGAGAACTGGTTGGCAGACAGAAAGCAAAGAGTTGGAATAAACGGGTCTTTTTCCGAGTGGCAGGCAGTGACTAGTGGGGTACCGCAGGGATCGGTGCTAGGACCCCAGCTATTCACAATATATATTAATGATCTAGACGAGGGAACTAGATGTAATATCTCCAAATTTGCAGATGACACAAAGCTGGGTGGGCATGTGTGCTGTGAGGAGGATGCCAAGAAACTCCAGTATGATTTGGACAGGTTGGGTGATTGGGCAGAAGCATGGCAGATGCAATATAACGCGGATAAATGCGAGGTTATCCACTTTGGTGGCAAAAACAGGAAGGCAGATTATTATCTGAATGGCAATAGATTGGGAGAAGGGGAAGTGCAACGAGACCTGGGTGTCCTTGTGCACCAGTCGCTGAAGGTAAGCATGCAGGTGCAGCAGGCGGTTAAGAAGGCAAATGGTATGTTGGCCTTCGTAGCAAGAGGGTTCGAGTACAGGAACAAGGATGTCTTGCTGCAGTTGTGCAGGGCCTTGGTGAGACCACACCTTGAGTATTGTGTGCAGTTTTGGTCACCTTATCTGAGGAAGGATGTTCTTGCCATGGAGGGAGTGCAGCGAAAATTCACCAGGCTGATACCTGGGATGGCAGGAATGACGTATGAGGAGAGATTGGGTGGATTGGACTTATACTCGCTGGAGTTTAGAAGAATGAGAGGGGATCTCATTGAAACTTATAAAATTCTAACAGGACTAGTTGCAGGCAGGATGTTCCCGATGGTCGGGGAGTCCAGAACCAGGGGTCACAGTTTAAGGATAAGGGGTAAGCCATTTAGGACAGAGATAAGGAGGAATTTCTTCACCCAGAGAGTGGTGAACCTGTGGAATTCTCTACCACAGAAGGCAGCGGAGGCCAATTCATTAAATATATTCAAGAAGGAGTTGGATATATTTCTTAAGGCTAAAGGGATCAAGGGATATGGGGAGAAAGCAGGGACAGGGTACAGAATTTGGATGATCAGCCATGATCTCGTTGAATGGCGGAGCAGGCTCGAGGGGCTGAATGGCCTACTCCTGCTCCTATCTTCTATGTATCTATGTATCTATGACATAAAAGAACCCATGGCACTATTTGAAGAAGAGCAGGGTGAGTTTTCCCCGGTGTCCTGGGCCAATATTTGTCCCTCAACCAACATCGAAAACAGATTATCTGATTGTTATCACATTGCTGTTTGTGGGAGCTTGCTGTGTGCAAAGTGACTGCACTGCAAAAGTAATTCATTGGCTGCCAAGAGCTCTGGGCCATCCTGAGGTCATGAAAGGCGCTATATAAATGCAAGTTCTTTCTCTCTTTCTTTCTTTAGGGGGACTGCTGGGGGCTGCCACCAAGACGGTAAGCAAAGATTTTTTTAACTTATCTGAATGTGGAGGCAGGTCGAGCAGGTGTGATACCCCCGGCTCAACATTTAGAACTGTGGGCTGCTGGCAGCCACCACTTCCCCCCGCAAACCCCCCCCCCCAACCCGCACTGATGTACCTGCTCCCCCCCCCCCGTGACTGCCGAGCAGAGGAATGTAGGAACAGGAGGAGGCCATTCAGCCCCTCGAGCCTGCTCCACTATTCAATTAGATCATGGCTGATCTGTACAAATGTCACAATACAAATATCACATTTTAACAGAATTTTGTGCTGTTACTCTTCAGCTCTCTCTGCTGAAGTGCAGATTTAGGAACAGGAGGAGGCCATTCAGCCCCTCGAGCCTGCTCTGCCATTCCATTAGATCAGGGCTGATCTGTACCTCAACTCCATTTACCCACCTTTGCTCCATCTCCCTCGATACCCTCACCAGCTAAAATCTATCAATCTCAGTCTTGAAAGCTTCCATTGACCCCCAGCATCCCCAGCCTTTTGGGGAAGAGAATTCCAGGATTCTACTACCCCTTGTGTGAAAGAATGCTTGCTGATTTCACTCCTGAACGGCCTAGCCCTAATTTGAAGGTTACGTCCTCTTGTTCTGGATTCCCCATCAGAGGAAATTGTTTCTCTTTATCTACTCTCTCGAATCTTTTTACCATTTGAAACACGTCGATTAGATTACCACACAATCTTCTAAACTCGAGGGAGCACAAGCCCAGTCTGTGCAACCTGTCCTCATAAGTTAACCCTTTAAGCACCGGTATCATTCTGGTGAATCTGCGCTGAACCCCCTCCAAGGCCGATATATCCTTCCTGAGGTACGGTGCCCAGAACTGAATGCAGTTACTCCAGATGGGGTCAAACCAGAGCTTTCTTTAACTTCCTACAACATAACTTCCATCCCTTTGTATTGCAACCCCCTTGAGACAAAGGTCAACATATCATCAGCCTTTTTGATTGATTTTTGTATCTGTCCACTGGCTTTTAGTGATTTGTGTACCTGGACATCCAAATCTCTTTGCTCCTCCTCTCACCATTTAGAAAATACTGTGATTTGTTTTTCTTGGATCCAAAGTGGATGACCTCACACTTCCCCACATTGAACTCCATTTGCCACAGTTTTGCCCACTCACTCAATCTGTCTAAATCCCTCCCATTTGCACTACTTACTGTGCCTCCCAACTTAGTATTATCTGCAAAGTTTGAAATGCAATTCTCTCGTCTCTCATCCAAGTCATTTGTTGGTTTCGGGAGAAGGAAGTGGAGGTCCTGAGGAAGCGTAACAGGGAACTAGGTGCAATTATGTGAGGTGGTCTTGCCATACCCTAATTTACTCAGCCCCCTCCATACCTGTCTAGACATGTCTGGGAAGACCTGCCTGGGCCACCCTTGTCTCACCAGGGGAGATAGTTGCACAAATATGAGCTGGCCCTTCGAGCAAGTTCAGGATTGAACCTGCTCCACCATTGGCTGTCAAGCTGAATTCACTGCCTGCTATCTGGCACACCGCAGGCCATCTGAGCTGGGTGCCTGGGTGGGATGGACGCAGTGTTGTCCTGACAGACAGCTCCATCATCAGTGGCAACCCCCTGTCAGTCTGACCTCCCAGCATGATGAAACTTGGCAATAGCATATTGGTACCCATTATGTCTTTAGTACCAGTCAGCAATGTTCCCCTTAAGCTGCCGTGGCCGGCCAGCGCTCTGTAGTCCCAGGCAGTCGACTCACTGGCTTTTAAATGGAAAAACTGTGCATGCACGGAATTTTGAAAGGGCCGCGCCGCCCCCGCAAAAAATTAGAGGGAACATTGCCAGTCAGTGCTTGGAACCTGAGTCATTGCAAATGGAGTGGCGACTCTCTCCACGGTGCTCTGCAGGCCTTATACTCACTCAAACATCACAACACAGATGCAGCGACCTCAGTAATCACCATCAGATTTTGCAACAGCAACAACTTGCATTTATATAGTGCCTTTAATGCAGTAAAACGTCCCAAGATGCTTCACAGAAGCGATGTCAAACACAATTTTTACTAAGCCACATAAGCAGATATTAGGACAGGTGATCAAAAGCTTGGTCAAAGAGATAGGTTTTGAAGAGCATCTTAAAGGAGGAGAGAGAGGTGGAGATGCGGAGAGGATTAGGGAGGGAACTCCATAGTTTAGGGTCTAGGCAGCTGAAGGCATGGCTGTCAATGGTGGAATGAAGGAAATCGGGAATGCACAAGAAGCCAGAATTGCAGAAACGCAGAGTTCTCAGTGGACCCTGGGGCTGGAGGAGGTTACAGAGATAGGGAGGGTGAGGCCATGGAGAGATTTGAACAAAAGGATGAGAATTTTAAATTTGAGACATTACTGGATCGGGAGCCAATGTAGGTCAGCAAGCACAGGGGTGATGGGTGAACGGGACTTGGTGCGAGTTAGGAAACGGGCACCAGAGTTTTGGATTAGCTGAAGTTCATGGAGGGTGGAAGATGGGAAACCAGCCAGGAGGGCGTTGGAATAGCCGAGTCGGAAGGTAACAACAGCATGGATGAGGGTTTCAGCAGCAGATGAGCTGAGGCAGGGGCGGAGACGGGCGATATTACAGAGGTAGAAGTAGGCAGTCTTTGTGGTGGGGAGGATATGGGGTCGGAAGCTCAGCTCAGGGTCAAATAGGATGCCAATGTTGAGAACACTCTCAAACTGTGGCCAGGGAGGGAGATGGAATCAGCGGTTATGCAACGGAGTTTGTGGCAGGCACTGAAACAATGGCTTCGGTCTTCCCAATATTTAATTGGAGGAAATTTCAGCTCAAAAACATTGGATGTCGGCAAGCAGCATGACAAAACAGAGGCAGTGATTGGGTCGAGAGTGTTGTGTATGTAATATGTGTGTTACTTTAAACCTATGGCCAGGGCGGCACTACTTTGTAGGACGTAGTGATACCATAGTACCACTCCTGGCCATAGGGGTATAAATAGTACTGTGGGTACTGATCTCCCCTCAGTTCCCGCCTGTTGGTATTAAGTAAAGACCTACGTTGAATCTCCCAAGCTGTCTCTTCATTATTGGATTAAGTATAGACACATACTTTACGCTAGCGATGAGTAAGGTTCGAACTCACCAGTACACGGTGCAACAAAGGAACGGTAGCAGTACGGAGAGAGAAGGAGAGAGGCTTCTTACCAGCCAGCCTGCAGAGTCCAGCGTCAACCAAAGGAAGCCGCCCAGCACTCCAGGTTCAGGAGGAGCAGCAGCAACAGAGAGAGAGAGAGAGGGTTCCAACAGAAGCTGCAGCAGCTGAGAGAAGAGGCTGAACGGGGCAAAAGTCCACCCAGGGCCAGGTCAACTGAAATCCTTCCCGGGGAACGGGAGCTGCAAGGGCCAGAACGGACAGGCGATTTGGGGAACAAACGGAGCCACGAGGACTAGCAAGCCACGAGAGGGGAAGGTCGTTGTTAATAGCGGCGGTGGCAATAACGGGAGCTGCAAGGGCCAAAAATAATGACGCTGGAGAGAGGTCGTTAGCAGCAGCAGGAGAAAAGGCGGGAAAAACGCCATCTAGTGGACAAAGGGGAAAAGTTTTTTCTCTTCAGCAGTTTAAAATAAAAAAATTTAAAAAACGCCATCTAGTGGACAAAGGCAGGAAAAGCTCTTCAGCAGTTTAAAATGTCTAAAGAAGGTTGATTGTCAGAATTTGTTGAGGACACAGAAGAGTGGGATGCCTATGTCGAAAGGCATGAACTTTATTGCATAGTACACAAGGTGAAAGATGACGAAAAGGCAGCAACCTTATTAAATTTGATGGGGGCAAAAACATACGGTCTGCTGAGGAATCTTCTTACTCCAGAAAAGCCAGCAGACAAAACGTATGCCCAAATTGTTGATACGTTAAGGGAACATTTAAACCCTAAGCCACCATTTATAGCGGAAAGGTACCGCTTCTACAGACGTGACCAAAGGAATGATGAGTCGCAGGCAGCCTATTTGGCTGAGCTCAGAAGGTTGTCCAAACATTGCCAGTTTGGAGCCTTTTTGGCGGACGCGATCAGAGACAGATTTGTCTGTGGCATGTTAAATGAGAGTACACGAAAACGGTTGCTAGCCAAGAAACAGCTCAGCCTAGATCAGGCGATTGAAATAGCATCTCCCCATGAAGCAGCAGCACAGGGTGCTGCTCAAATGCGACAAAACACAACCTGCTATGACACCCATGAGGTGACATTTCACAAAGGTAAATGCTACCGTTGTGGCAAAACCACCCACGACCAAAGTAATTGTTGGTTTCATGATAAAATATGCCGGCAGTGTGGGAAAAAGGGGCATATAGCGAAAGTTTGTCGGTCGGGTACGAAACCCAATAGTGGGGGCAGTCCGAGCAGTACCAAGGCAAGGACAAAAATACATAAGATGTCTGACAGTAGCTCAGACGAGTCACAGGAAGGCACAAAAGCAGAGCCTAAAGGTCTGGGATGTCTCAAGTTATATGGTGTAGACAAAACGGAGGACCACAGCACAATGTGGGTTAAAATGAAGGTAGCAGGCGTCGAAGTTAATATGGAGCTGGACATGGGTTCAGCCCTATCAGTAATTAATGAACAAGATTATAACAGGCTGTTCAAACGCATTCCCTTAAAGGATACGGAAATTAAATTAAAAACATATACGGGACAAAAAGTTTACCCGAAGGGAAAAATGCAAGTAACAGTTAAATACAACGGCAGAAAAGTGCCAGGACTTTATTTATACATCCTACCAAACGGTGGACCACCACTTTTGGGTAGGGAATGGATAAGAAAAATCAATTTCGACTGGAAGTCGATACACGAGTTAAAAGTAGAGACCACCAAGGATGATACAACCATTACAAGCAGGCTGTCGAAAATATTGGCAAAAACGCCAGAGGTGTTCCAACAAGGGCTGGGGACCTTAAAGGACATTAGAGCAAAAATAACTATTGCTCAAGACGCAAACCCCAAGTTTTGTAAGGCCAGACCGGTGCCTTACGCCATTCGGCCAGCTGTGGAAGCAGAACTGGATGCCTTAGAGAGTGCAGGTGTCCTTACAAAGATTGAGTGGAGTGAGTGGGCCACGCCCATCGTCCCAGTTATAAAGAAATCTGCAAATAACACACCGGGGAACCAAAGAAGGTTCGCATTTGCGGGGATTTTAAGATAACTATTAACCCAGTCCTGCACACGGTACAGTATCCGCTGAGGACATATTCGCATCGTTAGCTGGGGGTAGACACTTTACGAAGATTGACCTTTGTCAAGCTTATTTACAGATGGAGGTGGAACAGGACTCGAAAAAGCTCCTAACGATTAACACACACAAGGGATTGTACCAGTACAATCGCCTGGTATTTGGTGTGGCGTCCGCCCCGGCAATATGGCAGAGGACCATGGAACAGGTCTTACAGGGCATTCCAGGAATGCAATGCTACCTGGATGACATCCTGGTGACAGGACAAATGGATAACGACCACCTCGCTAACCTGGAGCGAGTACTTCTGCGGTTACAACAATACGGACTCAGGGCGAACAAGCAGAAATGTGAGTTTTTCCAGGAACGTATCTCATACTGTGGTCACATTATAGACAAGGAAGGCCTGCATAAGTCCCCGGAAAAGATCGAGGCAGTAGTGAAGGCCCCGCCCCCTGAGAATGTATCTCAGTTACGATCATTCTTAGGCCTTATAAACTATTACCATAAGTTCCTCCCGAACTTATCGTCCATTTTACATCCACTAAATTCATTGCTGCAAAGGGGAGTCTCCTGAAATTGGGACAAAGCGTGTGAGGCTGCTTTTAAAAAGGGTAAACAACTCATTACATCAAAGGAAGTGCTCGCACACTTTGACCCAAAAATGCCAATGAGGTTGGCATGTGGCGCCCCCCCGTATGGTATAGGGGCAGTGTTGTCACACAAATTTCCCAATGGGACGGAGAGGCCAATAGCATTTGCCTCAAGGTCGTTAACTACAGCCGAAAGAAACTATGCGCAAATCGACAGGGAGGCCCTCAGTCTGGTGTGGGGTGTAAAAAAATTCCACCACTACCTACATGGGCAACGTTTCACACTACTGACGGATCATCAACCATTGGTGTCGATATTTAATCCAACAAAAGGGGTGCCCCTGATGACGGCCCAAAGGCTACAGAGATGGTCACTGTTCTTAGGCGCACACCAGTACCTTATCGAATATAAGGGTACCAAACAGCATGGCAATGCGGATGGCCTGTTGTGGCTACCATTGCCTGCCGAGATCGAAGAGATAGTATACAGTGGATACAAGGGACGGCATAATCAGACGACATGCTGATCAACTTGTGGAGTCCAGAAACCCAACTGATTCACTACCTCAAACGTCTCAGCACATTGCTACAGCGGAATCACGGCCCAGCTCGTCGTTACAGAGGTCTCAGGATTGCGAGGAGTTCAGCACTCCAGTGAGCTCCATGGCACAGGATGTGCCATCAGACACCGACGACTCCAGCGATGAAGTGGTGACGGAAGTACCGCCGCCTACACCGAGACCGACTAGAGAAAGACGTTATCCTAGTCGAGACAGGAGGCCTCCTCAGAGACTGAATCTATAACATGTTTCTTTTTATATATTATATATAGGTAGACAACTCTGATGTAAATATGTTATGTATATTGTGTTACCAAATGTTATTAGCCCTAGTTATGGTGCATCTGTTGACTTAATTGCACGGGTACGTTTTAATTAAAAGGGGAGGAATGTTGTGTATGTAATATGTATGTTACTTTAAACCTATGGCCAGGGCGGCACTACTTTGTAGGGCATAGTGATACCATAGTACCACTCCTGGCCATAGGGGTATAAATAGTACTGTGGGTACTGATCTCCCTTCAGTTCCCGCCTGTTGGTATTAAGTAAAGACCTACGTTGAATCTTCCAAGCTGTCTCTTCATTATTGGATTAAGTATAGACACATACTTTACAGAGAGAGTTGGTGGTGAGGTAGAACTGGGTGTCGTCAGCGTACATGTGGAATCTGATGTTGTGTTTTCAGATGATGCTCCTGGGGGCAGCATGTAGATGAGAAATAGGAGGGGGTCAAGGATAGATCCTTGGAAGACTCCAGAGGTTGCTGTGGGGAAACAGGATGTTGGCCCGCCCTCAAATGATTGTATGAAATGTTCAGATATTCGATTCCATTTGGAGGTCCCACTCCCTGGACTCAATAGCTGAAGGAGGACTCGAGCTGGGCCTCTGGCCAGCAGCTTTATGCTCCTCCACTACTTGCTCATTGTCACTCATGCAACTCACCCACTTTGCAGATGACACAAAGCTGGGTGGGCGTGTGTGCTGTGAGGAGGATGCCGAGAAACTCCAGTATGATTTGGACAGGTTGGGTGATTGGGCAGAAGCATGGCAGATGCAGTATAATGTGGATAAATGCGAGGTTATCCACTTTGGTGGCAAAAACAGGAAGGCAGATTATTATCTGAACGGCAATAGATTGGGAGAAGGGGAAGTGCAACAAGACCTGGGTGTCCTTGTGCACCAGTCGCTGAAGGTAAGCATGCAGGTGCAGCAGGCGGTTAAGAAGGCAAATGGTATGTTGGCCTTCGTAGCGAGAGGGTTCGAGTACCGGAACAAGGATGTCTTGCTGCAGCTGTACAGGGCCTTGGTGAGACCACACCTTGAGTATTGTGTGCAGTTTTGGTCACCTTATCTGAGGAAGGATGTTCTTGCCATGGAGGGAGTGCAGCGAAGATTCACCAGACTGATACCTGGGATGGCAGGAATGACGTATGAGGAGAGATTGGGTCGATTGGGCTTATACTCACTGGAGTTTAGAAGAATGAGAGGGGATCTCATTGAAACTTATAAAATTCTAACAGGACTAGACAGACTAGATGCAGGAGGGATGTTCCCGATGGCCGGCGAGTCCAGATCCAGGGGTCACAGTCTAAGGATAAGGGGTAAGCCATTTAGGACTGAGATGAGGAGGAATTTCTTCACCCAGAGAGTGGTGAACCTGTGGAATTCTCTGCCACAGAAGGCAGTGGAGGCCAATTCATTAAATATATTCAAGAAGGAGTTAGATATATTTCTTAAGGCTAAAGGGATCAAGGGATATGGGGAGAAGGCAGGGACAGGGTACTGAATTTGGATGATCAGCCATGATCTCATTGAATGGCGGAGCAGGCTCAAGGGACCGAATGGCCTACTCCTGCTCCTATCTTCTATGTTTCTATTCCCACCTGCAACTCAATAATGGGACCCTCTGGAGTGGATGCATCAGTGCTGGTCCTGCAACTGCTGGAGTGGGTGATGCAGAGCAAGATTTTGAAGTGTTGGGAACAGGGCAGACATTGGCCTCACGGCTCTCTTCCTCATAGGCACTGATAGAATCAGAAGAGGAACGTATGGTAGAGTGTTATCAGTAAGATACTCTTTAACCAGAGCTTACATGGCAAGCTATTAGGCCCTATTCCCTCCTGCCCATGCCCCTGACTAGGCACAAGTTGGGCAGCATGCACCAAAGTCTGATGGGACCTGAGCATGTCTGTAATCGTGAGGTCAAATGACTATCATGGCCTTAATGTTCTCATCGAGGCCTGCAGCAGGGGTATGGCCACTAGCTCACGTCCCGATGATCTTCCTGCTGATCCTGCCCCAAAAACCTTAACTGATGGGAGGCTTTGACGAGGTTATTGACGGCTAATTCGCCGATCCTCCAATATAAATACAAACTTCTAAGGCACACTTTCAGTGGCCATCTGGCATTTGGGCCTCTGCCAGGCCTCTGCTGGGGTGCAATGGGAGGGAAGTCTGCCCCATTGTGGTAGCACCCTTGCCTCTGAGTCAAAGGGTCATGAGGTCAAGCCCCATTCCGGAGACTTGAGCACATAATCCAGGCTGACAGTACAGTACAGTGCTGAGGGAGTGCTGCACTGTCGGAGGTGCCGTCTTTTGGATTAGGCCTTAAACTAAGGTCTTGTCTTCCCTCTCAGGTGGATGTAAAAGATCCCATGGCAATATTTGAAGAGGAGCAGATAGTTCTCCTGATGTCCTGGCCAATATTTATCCCTCAACCAACACCATTAAAATAGATGACCTGGTCATTTATCTCATTGCTGTTTGTGGGATCTTGCTATGCTCAAATTGGCTGCTGAATTTCCTACATTAAAGAAAAGAAAGAAAGACTTGCATTGCTATAGCACCTTTCACAACCACCGGACGTCCAAAAGTGTTTTACAGCCAATGAAGTACTTTTTGAAGTGTAGTTACTTTTGTAATTTAGGAAATGCGGCAGCCAATTTTTTTTAGTGCTGTTGATTGTGGGAAGAATATTGGCCAAGACACCGGAGATAACTCCCCTGCTCTTCTTCGAAATAGTGACATGGGATCTTTAACATCCACCTGAGAGGGAAGACAAGACCTTTGTTTAAGGTCTCATCCGAAAGACGGCACCTCTGACAGTGCAGCGCTCCCTCAGCACTGCACTGGGTGTGTCAGCCGAGCTTTTTGTGCTCAAGTCTCTGGAGTGGGACTTGAACCCACAACCTTCTGACTCAGAGGTGAGAGTGCTGCCCAAACAGGCTTAGCAGCCTATCTCCACTTCAGATTAACCGTGAATTACTAGAGAACCAAAAGAACTAAAAGTTAAATAATGCTCAGCCAAAGCCGTCAGCCCCACTGCCATACGTTATCAATTTGTTGAGTGCTCCATAATAGCATTTTCTCTTTGATTAAATGTAATTTAAAATTACAGTGTGTTTTATGACCTTTCTGTTTGTTTCTATTTAAACAGGCTTGGCGCTGTAATAAAATAGCTTGGCTGCTTTTCGCTGCTGTATTCCTATAAAACTTACTAAATAGCAGTGTGCCTCTAACCAGTGAATGAAGCTGTTCCTAGGACCCTATTAAACCCTGAGAAATACTCACTAAGAGGCACCTTTTATATTAACCCACTAATTGGTAACTTGCTGCCCTTATGATGTCTCAGAACACCCGATTCAGCAATGCAGCAAACAAAAAAGTTAGGAAGAACTTGCATTTATATCCTCCTTCTTCTTAGGCAGTCCCTCGGAACCGAGGATGACTTGCTTCCACACTAAAAATGAGTTCTCAGGTGACTGATGAGTCCAATGCGGGACCTACAGTCTCTGTCACAGGTGGGGCAGACGGTGGTTGAAGGGGCGGGTGGGTGGGGTGCTTGGGTTGACGTGCGCTCCTTGCGCTACCTGCGCTTGGTTTCCGCTTGCTCCCGGTGAAGAGACTCAAGGGGGTCAATTTTCATTGACCCGTGGAGTCGGGATTGGAGGCGTGCGGGGGGTTAAAGTCCCGAATTCGGGGGTCCCGACCCCATCCCACCCCAACCCACCTCCATGTAAGGTTCAAAGGAGGCGGGTACCCGCCCCGCACTGGGACCCGCCTACTCGAGGCGGGAAGGGATTAGTGCCAATTAACTGCCTGTTAACAGGTAGTTAACAGGCAGTTTTTAGCCTAATCCCTATTTTAAAGCTTGAAGTGTGGGATTCCCGACGGCTCCAAACCACGCCAAGTTAGAGGAGTCGGGCCGTCGGGTTGAAGGACTTGGAGGGGTCGAGATGTTGGTGTTCAGGTGAGTGATGGGTGCATGAGTGCAAAGGTAAGTGTGTTTGGTGTGTGTAAAGTGTGTAAAGAAGTTTAAATTACCTGTACTTACCTTTTCAGCCTTCCTTCCTCTAGGTTTCGGGAGTCCATCACTCAGCCGGCACTGAAAGCAGAATGGCTGTGAACTGTCAAAAGTGACAACCTGCAGCTTTCTGTGCCGGAGAGATTTCTAATTGAGTCTGTGGAGAAGGACTCAGGTTAGAAGTAAGACTGTCAGTGTTTGACAGCTTCAAACAGCTGTGAAACGCTGATATTTCATCTGTCAAAACGTCTTGACATGAAATTTCAGTCTGTGATGTCACCTGTTGCTGGGTGGCCCTTAAATGGCCTGCTGAGCCCGCTGGGCGGGCTCAACAGGGTCAATCAAGTTAAAATCGCGTGGATTGGCCGCATCTCGATGGAGGCGGGACTACAACCCTGAAAGTTGTAGTCACGCCTCCTTCCCGACTTCTGAATGAAAATCACCCCCAAGGTGTTCGGCGCCTTCCCGGATGCTACTCCTCCACTTTGTGCAGTCTTGGGCCAGGGATTCCCAGGTGTCGGTGGGGATGTTGCACTTTTTCAAGGAGGCTTTGAGGGTGTTCTTGAAGCATTTTGTCTGCCCACCTGGGGCTCGCTTGCTGTGTCGGAGCTCCGAGTAGAGCGCTTGTTTTGGGAGTCTCGTATCGGGCATGCGGACGATGTGGCCCGTCTATCGGAGCTGATCGAGCGTGGTCAAAGCTTCGATGCTGGGGATGTTGGCCTGAGCAAGAACAGTGACGTTGGTGCGCCTATCCTGCCAAGGGATTTGCAGGATCTTGCGGAGGCAGCATTGATGGTACCTGTCCAGTGCTTTGAGGTGCCTGCTCTACATGGTCCATTTATATAGCGTCTTTCACAACCTCAGGACATCCCAGAGCATTTTACAGCCAATTAAATACTTCTTTGAAGTATAGCCACTGTTGTAATGTAGTTAACGCACAGCAAGATCCCACAAACAACAATGAGATAAATAACCAGATAATCTGTTTTTTTAGTGATGTTGGTTGAGGGATAAATATTGGCCCAAGGACACCGGGGAAAACTCCCCCCCCCCCGGCTCTTCTTCCAAATAATGCCACGGGATCTTTTTGTGTCCACCTGAGATCACAGACGGGGCCTCGGTTTAACGTCTTATCTGTTCCTGGGCCACAGTGCTGAGGGGTTGGATCTGCAAATGCTGAGTCTTTATATTTGCTTAAAGTATTTACTTTGGGTGGTGAGGATCATTAAAGGAAATTAAATTCAAAAGGTTGGTTTAAATAATGGGTATGGTGGGGCCGCGGTTATGTTACTGCACTAATAATCCAGAGAAGGTAAATTCATAATCCCACCATGTCAGAAGCTTGTATCAGTAAAAGTGACCATGAATCTGTTGGATTCTTTTAAAATTACATTACATTAATTTCCTACACTAAAACAGTGACCACACTTCAAAAGTACTTCATTGGTTGTAAAGCGCTTTGGGACGTCCTGAGATCGTGAAAGGTTGTGACCTAGGCACAGGCTTTGGACACGACAACGGCAAACCCAGCCCAGTCGACCCTGCAAAGTCCACCTCATTAATGTCTGGGGACTTGTGCCAAAATTGGGAGAGCTGTCCCACAGACTAGTCAAGCAACAGCCTGACATAGTCATACTCACAGAATCATACTTTTTAACTAATGTCCCAAACTCCTCCATCACCATCCCTGGGTATGTCCTGTCCCACCGGCAGGGCAGACCCACCAGGGGCAGCGGCAGAGTGGTATACAGTCGGGAGGGAGTGGCCTTGGGAGCCCTCAACATTGTCTCCATACCCCAAGAAGTCTCAGACATCAGGTCAAGCATGGACAAGGAAACCTCCTGCTGATTACTACTTAACACTCTCCCTCAGCTGATGAATCAGTACTCCTCCATGTTGAACACCACTTGGAAGAAGCACTGAGGGTAGCAAAGGCACAGAATGTACTCTGGGTGGATACTATAGTAGCTTGGTAGCACCACTACTGACCGAGCTGGCCGAGTCCTGAAGGACATAGCTGCCAGACTGGGCCTGCAGCAGGTGGTACGACAACCAACATGAGGGAAAACCTACTTGACCTCATCCTCACCAATCTACCTGCCGCAGATGCATTTGTCCATGAAAGCATTGGTAGCAGTGACCACCGCACAGTTATTGTGGAGACTAAGTCCCGTCTTCACACTGAGGACACCCTCCATTGTGTTGTGTGGCACTACTGTCCAAAGATATGCGGGTTAGGTTGATTGGCTATGATAAATTGACACTTAGTGTTTAGGGGATTAAATACGTGGGGTTACGGGGATAGGGTGGGATATGTGTTGGTGTAGGGGTTACGGGGATCGGGTGGGATATGTGTCGGTGCAGGCTCGATGGGCCGAAATGGCCTCTATCTGCATTGTGGGGTTTCTGTGATTCTGTGATTCTGTGATACTGTAGTGTATGTGCTTTAAGTCAGAACTACTTTTTACAGCTCCTGTATACTGTAGTACCGGCAGTAACCACACCGGCATATAAGCTGTGCGCATGCCTTTGTACTCCAGTCTAGAGATTGCCCTCCTCCAGTAAAGACCTGTTATTTGTTTATGTACAGCATCCGTGTAATTATTTATCCACTGAACCACGGATCTAACAGTGGCGACGAGTGTTGATGCGAATCTACCTGCAACATTAAACAAAAAGACAAAAAAAATAGTCAAGTCCAGGAACACGGGCGTCGACCGCGAGCAACCACCCAGCAGTCAGGCAGAGATCCAACTTCACTGGGGAGGCTGTGGAGAGCCGGGCTTGGTTCCCCAGCCACAACGAGCAGTAAGAGACCGACGACAGGTCCAGAGCAGGCCCTTCCCGAGCAGCGGCGGCTGGAGCCGACCGACGGCAGAGAGAGAGAGCCGGGCAGCATCGACGGGGTAAGAAAAAGGGTGAAGAGAGCAGGGCGCAGCCGGGGGTTGATCACCGAGCGGCGTCGAGGAAAAATACTGCAAAAGCGGAGAGAGAGAGAGGGTAAGAAACAGCCGGGTTCTAGACTGAGCGGCATCGACAAATATCAAGAGAAGAACGCGCAGAGCACAGCCAGGGGTCACGGGCTGATCAGGGTCCGCGGGGCGAAGCAAGGGGAGACGCCATTGAGCCGCGGAGATGCAGGGAGAGCGCGGGAGGCGCCATTGAGCCGCGGAGAAGAAGGAAGAGCGCGGAGACGCCATTTTGCGAAGCTGCAGCGGAGAAGACGGGTGAGCACGGGAAGGAAGGAAAGCACGGGAGACACCATTTTGTGCCAGCGGAGAAGAAGGGGAAGCGCAGGAGGCGCCATTCGTGATAGTTAACGCACACCCAGGGATGCCGCAGAGTGGCAGTATCTCTACGTTCGACAATGAAGTCGAAGATTGGGCGACATATGTGGAACGTATTGAGGTGTACTGCAGGGCGAATGAAGTGCCAGATGTTAATAAAGCACTGGTTCTGTTAAATTCCATGGGTGCAAAAACCTATGGGTTACTGCGAAATTTAATAACCCCAGAGAAGCCGGTAAACAAGAATTTTGAAAGCATAGTAGAAATCTTACAGGACCACTTAAACCCCACACCGCTGCTGATAGCAGAATGATTTAAGTTCCATAAAAGGAACCAACACAAAGACGGAAGCAATGCTGAGTACCTAACGGAACTGCGCAAGCTATCGAAATACTGCCAGTTTGGAGCGGGACTAGCAGACACGTTAAGGGACAAGTTTGTGTGTGGGCCACAAAGTGAAGGAACCCAGAAACGGCTCCTATCAGAAAAGGACCTTACGCTGGACAAAGCTTTCAGTATGGCAGTATCACACGAAGCAGCTGCAAGGGGCGCTGCAGAGATACAACGGAGACCGCAAGAATATGGCACCAACGAAATGACCTATGGAACAGGGAAGTGCTATCGCTGCGGCAGAACAACACATGACCAGAAAGACTGTTGGTTCAAGGACCAAGTGTGCAGACAGTGTGGGAAAGCAAGACACATAGCAAGAGTCTGCAGGTCTGGGAAGAAAACCAACAGTAAGAAATCTCCACAGGAGAAGTACAAAAAGGTACACCAGGTGATGGACAGTGGTTCAGACGAACAGAAAAGTGACACAGACTCCGGAAGCAAGGAGCTGGGTTGTCTGAAACTACATAATGTAACTGAAATGGAGGATCACCAGACTGGGTTACACTCAAGATAGACGGAGTCCAAGTGGAAATGGAATTGGACACAGGGTCAACTCTAACAGTCATAAATCAAAGAGACTACAAGCGGCTATTTTCACACATACCCTTGAAAGCTACAGAGATTGTCTTGAAGACGTATACGGGGCAAAAAGTCTAACCCA
Source organism: Somniosus microcephalus (assembly GCF_052327205.1). Classification (NCBI taxonomy): domain Eukaryota; kingdom Metazoa; phylum Chordata; class Chondrichthyes; order Squaliformes; family Somniosidae; genus Somniosus; species Somniosus microcephalus. The sequence continues at coordinate 40,023,866 of NC_141013.1, forward strand.
AAGGAAAAATAAGGGTGAAAGTGACATATAAAGGTCAGGAAATACCTAAAATGGATATATATGTATTGCCAAATGGAGGACCACCACTGCTAGGACGTGAATGGCATTCCATACAGGCACTGAAGGTGGAGGCCAAAAAGGATGACGATGTCACACCTGGACGACTGTCAAAAATGCTAACTGACGCAAAAGAAGTGTTCCAGGAGGGACTAGGAACACTAAAAGGAATAACAGCAACAATTAAAATAGAGGATAATGCAAGCCCAAAGTTTCTGAAGGCCAGACCAGTGCCTTATGCGATCAGACCAGCAGTTGAAGCAGAGCTGGAAGGGTTGGAACGTTCAGGAGTACTGTCCAAAGTGGACTGGAGCGAGTGGGCTACACCCATCATTCCTGTAATGAAGAGGTCGTTGAGTAATACACCTGGGGAACCAAAGAAGGTCCGCATCTGTGGGGATTTTAAGGTGACAGTGAACCCAGTCCTTCACACGGTGCAATATCCGCTTCCACGAATTGAGGATATTTTCGTCTCGCTATCTGGTGGTAGACGCTTCACCAAAATTGATCTAGCCCAGGTGTACTTGCAAATGGAGGTAGAAGAAGCTTCGAAACATTACCTTACAATCAACACCCATAAAGGTCTCTATCAATACAACCGGCTGGTGTTTGGAGTAGCCTCGGCTCCGGCTATCTGGCAAAGGGCGATGGATCAGGTCCTGCAAGGGATTCCAGGGACCCAGTGTTATTTGGATGACATCTTGGTCACGGGCGAAAATGACGGTGATCACCTCGCTAACTTGGAGAAGGTGCTCGCCAGATTAAAGGAATATGGGCTACGAGCTAATCGCCACAAATGCGAGTTTTTCCAGAAGCAGATCTCGTATTGCGGCCACGTCATCGATGAAGAGGGGTTACATAAGTCCCCTGACAAGATAGAGGCAGTAGTCAAGGCTCCAGCACCGGAAAATGTGTCACAACTGAGGTCGTTCCTCGGGCTGGTAAACTATTACCACAAGTTCTTACCAAATTTGTCTGCGGTATTACACCCGCTGAACACCCTACTGCAAACAGGGGTATCTTGGAAGTGGGATGACGAACGTAGACGAGCTTCCCAGAAGTGTAAAGAATTGATCACATCAAAAGAGGTGTTGGCCCATTTCAACCCAGTACTACCAATTCGTTTGGCATGTGATGCATCACCCTACGGCATTGGAGCGGTGCTGTCGCACAAATTCCCGGACGGTTTGGAGAGGCCAGTAGCCTTTGCGTCTCGGTCACTAACCTCAGCCGAGCGCAACTATGCCCAGATTGACAGGGAGGCCCTCAGCCTAGTATGGGGAGTAAAAAAATTCAACCACTCTCTGCATGGACAGAAGTTCACCTTGCTGACTGACCACCAACCACTTGTCTCCATCTTTAATCCTAAGAAGGGCGTGCCAGTAATGACTGCACAGCGGTTACAAAGATGGTCCCTGTTTCTAGGGGCGAATCAATATGAAATAGAATATAAAGGCACGAGACAGCATGGGATTGCTGATGGGCTATCGCGCCTGCCACTGCCTACTGTGGAGGAAGCACCAGCAGTGGACCCTATCGAGATATTTTATTCGTCGATAATTGAACGATTGCCAGTAACAAATGCGGATATAGAGAAGGAGACCCGCAATGATCCGACGCTGTCACGGGTATATGAATTGACAGTGAGGGGATGGCCAACACATGGCGACTCACTGTTGCCAGCATTCTCATCCAGAAGAGAACAGCTGTCAGTATGCCAGGGGACAGTGATGTGTGGATCCAGAGTGGTGATTCCACCCAAGTTAAGGGAGAGAGTGCTAAGTGAGCTACATGAAGGTCATCTGGGGGGAGTGAAAATGAAAAGCCTAGCTAGGGCTTATGTGTGGTGGCTGGGAATCGATCAACAAATCGAAGACCTAACTAAGAGCTGCTTAGGATGCCAGAAGGTCTAAAATGCACCACCACATGCCCCTCTACACCCATGGGAGTGGCCCTCCTCTCCATGGCAACGGGTGCACATTGATTTTGCTGGTCCATTCATGGACTCAATGTTCTTAATAGCAGTGGATGCTCATTCAAAGTGGCCTGAGGTGATAAAGATGTCTTCAACCACTACAGAGAAAACAATTGCAGTCCTACGGACCATATTTGTCAGAAACGGGTTGCCAGAGCAGATCTGCTCTGATAATGGACCACAGTTTGCGTCCGATGAGTTCCAAAAATTCATGAAAAGTAATGGGGTAAGGCATTACACATCCGCCCCGTATCATCCAGCCACCAATGGATTGGCTGAGAGGTTCGTACAAACCTTTAAGAAGGCGATAAAGGCCATGTGCGACGAGGAAATTCCACTACAGCATAAGATGGACAATTTCTTATTAGCCTACCGAAACGCGACACATGCAGTTACCAACCAGACCCCGGCCATGATGTTCTTTAACCGAAGGTTGAGATCTCGTCTGGACTTGCTCAGACCAAATGTGCGAAGAAATGTTGAGGACAAACAATTCCAGCACATCAACGAGAAGCCGACAAGGAGCTTCAATGTAGGGCAACCAGTCTTGGCCCGGGACTATCGAACAGAGAAGTGGCAACCCGGAACAATATGTACAAGGCAGGGGCCATTAATGTACACAGTGGATGTCGGGGAGAACATTGTGAGACGCCACGTCGATCAGATCTTAGCATCACAGGAATGCGTCAACCCCATGTCTCGAGTACCTGGGGATGAACCCGACATACCGGTAGTATCTACTTCAGACCCAGTAGCAGTGGAACCCGATGAACTACCTGATGAAAGGGGGTCAGAATCGCCTCTGCAGCAAGAACAAGAACCTCCGGAAAGGCGCTATCCCGAAAGGGTCAGGAAGCCGCCCCAAAGACTGAATCTATAAATGGACTTTTGTTATTGAATGTACATGTAAAAATGTAATTGTTATTTGAATATTAAGGGGGTATTATTAATCTAAAAAGGGAGGAATTGTAGTGTATGTGCCTTTAAGTCAGAACTACTTTTTACAGCTCCTGTATACTGTAGTACTGGCAGTAACCACACCGGTATATAAGCTGTGCGCATGCCACTGTACTCCAGTCTAGAGACTGCCCTCCTCCAGTAAAGACCTGTTATTTGTTTATGTACAGCATCCGTGTAATTATTTATCCACTGAACCACGGATCTAACAACTACCACCATGCTAAATGAGATAGATTCAGAACAGATCTAGCAGCTCAAAACTGGGCATCCATGAGGCACTGTGGGCCATCAGCAGCAGCAGAATTGTATTCCACCACAATCTGTAACCTCATGGGCTGGCATATTCCTCACTCTACCAGTATCAAGCCAGGGGACCAACCCTGGTTCAATGAAGAGTGCAGAAGAGCATGCCAGAAGCAGCACCAGGCGTACCTAAAAATGCAGTGCCAACCTAGAGAAGCTGCTACACAGGACTACATGCATGTTTAAAAGCAGAAGCAGCATGCTATAGACAGAGTTAAGCGATCCCACAATCAACGGATCAGATCAAAGCTCTGCAGTCCTGCCACATCCAGTCGTGAAAGGTGGTGGACAATTAAACAACTAACGGGAGGAGGAGGCTTCATGAATATCCCCATCCTCAATGATGGTGGAGCCCAGCAGATGAGTGCAAAAGGCAAGGCTGAAGCGTTTGCAACCATCTTAAGCCAGAAATGCCGATTGGATGATCCATCTCAGCCTTCTCCTGACGTCTCCACCATCACAGAAGCCAGTCTTCAGCCAATTCGATTCACTCCACGTGATATCAAGAAACGGCTGAGCGCACTGGATACAGCAAAGGCTATGGACCCCAACAACATCCCGGCTGTCATGCTGAAGACTTGTGCTACAGAACTAGCCACGCCTCTAGCCAAGCTGTTCCAGTACAGCTACAATACTGGCATCTACCCGACAATGTGGAAAACTGCCCAGGTATATCCTGTCCACAAAAGCAGGACAAATCTAATCCAGCCAATTACCGCCCCATCAGTCTACTCTCAATCATCAGCAAAGTGATGGAAGGTGTTTTCGACAGTGCTATCAAGTGGCACTTACTCACCAATAACCTGCTCACCGATGCTCAGTTTGGGTTCTGTCAGGACCACTCGGCTCCAGACCTTCTTACAGCCTTGGTCTAAATATGGACAAAAAAGCTGAATTCCGGAGGTGAGGTGAGAGTGACAGACCTTGACATCAAGGCAGCATTTGGCTGAGTGTGGCATCAAGGAGCTCTAGCAAAATTGAAGTCAATGGGAATCAGGGGGAAACTCTTCACTGGCTGGAGTCATACCTAGGCCCAACCATCTTCAGCTGCTTCATCAATGACCTTCCCTCCATCATAAGATCAGAAGTGGGGATGTTCGCTGATGATTGCACAGTGTTCAGTTCCATTCACAACTCCTCAGATAATGAAGCAGTCCATGCCCGCATGCAGCAAGACCTGGACGACATTCAGTCTTGGGCTGATAAGTGGCAGGTAACATTCACGCCACACAGGTGCCAGGCAATGACTAGCTCCAACAAGAGAGAGTCTAACCACCACTCCTTGACATTCAATGGCATTACCATCGTCGAATCCCCCATTATCAACATCCTGGGGGTCACCATTGAACAGAACTTAACTGGACCAGCCACATAAATACTGTGGTTACAAGAGCAGGTCAGAGGCTGGGTATTCTGCGGCAACTGTCTCACCTTCTGACTTCCCAAAGCCTTTCCACCATCTACAAGGCACAAGTCAGGAGTGTGATGGAATATTCTCCACTTGCCTGGATGAGTGCAGCTCCAACAACACTCAAGAAACTCGACTCCATCCAGGACAAAGCAGCCCGCTTGATTGGCACCCCATCCACCGCCTTAAACATTCACTCCCTCCACCACCGGCCCACCTTGGCTGCAGTGTGTACCATCTACAAGATGCACTGCAGCAACTCATCAAGGCATTTTCAACAGCACCTCCCAAACCCGCGACCTCTACCACCTAGAAGGACAAGGGCAGCAGGCGCATGGGAACACCACCACCTGCAAGTTACCCTCCAAGTCACACATCATCCTGACTTGGAGGTATATTGCCGTTCCTTCATCGTTGCTGGGTCAAAATCCTGGAACTCCCTCCCTAACAGCACTGTGGGAGTACCTTCACCACACGGACTGCAGCGGTTCAAGAAGGTGGCTCACCATCTTTCCAAGGGCAATGAGGGATGGGCAATAAATGCTGCCGACGCTCACATCCCAGGAACGAATAAATATAAAAAATATATAAATCAAAGTTCTTTTCTTTATAAACCCAACCATTTCACTGACATTGAATCAGGAAGGAAACCTTCCGTCCTGGCCTATATGTGGCTCCAGTCCAGTGCCAGCATGGTTGGCTCTTAACCAATCCCCGATGAGGCCTAGCAAACCATTCAGTTGTATCAGAGCAACTAGGGATGGGCAATAAATGTCAGCCTTGCCAGTGGTGCCCACTTCCCAGGATTGAATTGTAAACAAATTAAGCTGCCTACCCACAGAGGGAGAGCAATGTACAGGCCAAGTTACACATCATTAGCCTGCAATTTTCTGGCCTTTTAACGGGCGGAAGATCGCAGGCTGGAGTTATGCAACTTTGCTTTACGGGCCCCCAGTGTGGTGGAATTTCTACCTCATAGTTATCTATGACAAGGCCCCAGCTGCCCTCTCAGGTGGAGAAACAGCTAGTGAAATTATACTCTCGTACCGATTCACTGCATTTACAATGTGGTGACACATAGTAACCAGGTCCATTCGTCCCCCTCCCTACCTCCCACCTGTAATGTATATATAGAATGTATATATCTTTAAGGGGGGAACTACTTTTTACAGCTCATGTATACTGCAGTACCGGCAGTGACCACACCTGTATATAGCACTGAGTAGTAATCTGTACAGTTCAGTTCCAGAGTGAGCCACATTGAGTAAACACCTGTTGTACCGTTCTCCTGCAGTCTTGTGCCTTATTACTGACGGACACAACATTGGCGACAAGAAAAATTCGATCCTACCTGCAACTCTGCAACACCTCCCAGGGATTCGTTCCTGGAGACCAGAAGATTGGAGGTCAAGGCCAGAGACACGGGCGTCGACCACGGGCAACCGCCCAGTCATCCATCAGAGCAGGAGAGACTCGAGAATTGCGGGGGAGGCTGTTGAGAGCCAGGCTTGGCTTTCCAGTTGCGGTGGTCCAGCGAAACGGGCTGGCAACAGGTAGTGCGCAGACCCTTCCCGGACAGCGGCGGGCTAGAGCCCGACCAAGCGGCACAGCAAAGGGCCGAGCAGCGTCGACGGGGGAGAGAGAGAGAGGGCAGAGCGCACAGGGCGCAGCCAGTGTTCAGGGGCCGAGCAGCATTAAGGAGAGAGAGACGCGCAGAAACCCGCGAGGCGTCGCCATTGCCATGAGGACTGCCGAGAGCGGCATTGGCAGCAGCGTAGGAAGGCCTGCGGAAAACTTGTTGGCAGCAGCGGGGGAGGAAGGAAAGCGCGGGAGACGCCATTTTAAGCCATTTTAAACCACACCCAAAATGCCGAAGAGTGGCAGTATCACCGCATTTGACAATGAAGTCAAAGATTGGACTATATATGTCGAACGAATACAGGTATACTGCAAGGCAAATGAGGTGCCAGATGACAAGAAAGCACTGGTATTGTTAAATTTAATGGGTGCAAAGACGTATGGCTTATTACAAAATCTAGTAACCCCAGCGAAGCCAGTGGAAAAGAGTTTTGGAGACATAGTGACGATACTACAGGAACATTTAAACCCCACACCGCTGCTGATAGCAGAAAGATTCAAGTTTCACAAACGGAACCAGCATAAGGATGAAAGCAATGCTGAATAATTAACAGAACTGCGCAAACTATCGAAACACTGCCAGTTTGGAACGGGACTGGCAGATACCTTAAGGGACAAGTTTGTGTTTGGGCTGCAAAGTGAAGGAACCCAGAAACGGCTTTTATCTGAAAAGGACCTTACACTGGACAAGGCTTTCAGCATTGCAGTATCATATGAAGCAGCAGCACGGGGCGCTGCAGAGATACAACAGAGACCGCAAGAATATGACACAAACGAAATGTCATACAGAACAAAGAAGTGCTATCGCTGCGGCAGAACAACATACGACCACAATGATTGCTGGTTCAAAGACAAAGTGTGCAGACAGTGTGGAAAAGTAAGACATATAGCACGAGTCTGCAGGTCGGGAAAGAAAACCAGCAATAAGAAATCTCCAAAAGAAAAGTACAAGAAGGTACATAAGGTGATGGAGAATAGTTCAGATGAACAAAAGAGTGATAACGACTCCGAAAACAGGGAGCTGAGTTGTCTGAAACTACATAATGTGATCAAAACGGAGGATCACCAAACCATTTGGGTCACTCTCAAGATAGCAGGAGTCCAGGTAAAAATGGAATTGGACACAGGATCAGCCCTAACAGTCATAAACCAATGGGACTATGAGCGGCTATTCTCACACATACCCTTGAGAGACACAAAAATTATTTTGAAGACGTACACGGGGCAAAAAGTCTACCCCAAAGGAAAAATAAGGGTGACCGTTATATATAACGGTAAGGAAACACCAAAACTAGACCTGTATGTATTGCAAGATGGAGGACCACCATTACTGGGACGTGAATGGATCCGGAAAATACAGCTAGATTGGCATTCCACACAAGCACTGACTGTGGCTGCCAAAAAGGATGATGACGTCACACCTGGGCGACTGTCAAAGATCCTAACCGACGCTCAAGAAGTGTTCCAGCAAGGAATCGGAACACTAACAGGCATGACAGCAACAATTAAAATCGAAGAAAACGCAAGCCCAACATTTTTTAAGGCCAGACTTATGCGATCCGCCCAGCCGTCGAAGCAGAGCTGGAGAGTTTGGAAAGTTCAGGAGTACTGTCCAAGATAGACTGGAGCGAGTGGGCTACGCCCATCGTCCCTGTGATGAAAAAGTCATTGTGCAGCATGCCTGGGGAACCAAGGAAGGTTCGCACCTGTGGGGACTTTAAGGTAACAGTGAACCCAGTCCTTCACACCGTACAATATCCACTTCCACGGATTGAATATATTTTCGCCTCGCTATCTGGAGGGTAACGCTTCACTAAGATTGATCTGGCCCAGGCGTATCTGCAAATGGAGGTAGAAGAAGCATCAAAAAAAACCTCACAATCAACACCCATAAAGGTCTCTACCAATACAACCGGCTGGTATTCAGGGTAGCATCAGCTCCGGCTATTTGGCAGAGGGCAATGGAACAAGTCCTGCAAGGGATCCCAGGGACCCAGTGTTATTTGGACGACATCCTGGTCACGGGTGAAAATGACAGTGATCACCTCGCCAACCTGGAGCAGGTGCTCACTAGATTGAAGGCATATGGGCTCCGAGCTAACCGCCACAAATGTGAGTTTTGTTAAAAAACAGATCTCGTATTGTGGCCACGTTATCGATAAAGAGGGGTTGCATAAGTCCCCAGAAAAGATTGAGGCAGTAGTCAAGGCTCCAGCACCGGAAAACGTGTCACAACTGAGGTCGTTCCTCGGGCTGGTAAACTACTACCATAAGTTCTTGCCAAATTTGTCTACAATACTGCACCCACTGAACACCCTACTGCAATCTGGGGTGCCATGGAAATGGAGTGACGAATGTAAATGAGCTTTCCAGAAGAGCAAAACACTAATCACATCGAAAGAGGTATTGGCCCATTTCAACCCAGCACTACCAATTCGGTTGGCGTGTGATGCGTCACCCTATGGCATTGGAGCGGTGCTGTCGCACAAATTCTCGGACGGCTCAGAGAGGCCAATGGCCTTTGCGTCACGATCACTAACCTCAGCCGAGCGTAACTACGCCCAGATTGACAGGGAGGCCCTCAGCCTAGTGTGGGGAGTGAAAAAGTTCAATCACTATCTACACGGGCAGAAGTTCACCTTGCTGACTGACCACCAGCCCCTTGTCTCCATTTTTAATCTGAAGAAGGGCGTTCCGGTGATGACTGCGCAACGACTACAAAGATGGTCACTCTTTCTAGGGGCGCACCACTATGAGATTGAATATAAGGGCACGAAACAGCATGGAAATGCTGATGGGCTACCACGCCTGCCACTGCCTACTGCGGAGGAAGCACCAGCAGTGGATCCTGTCGAAATATTTCATTCGACTATAGTTGAATACCTACCGGTAACTAACGCTCGTATAGAAAAGGAGACCCGAAATGGCCCGACACTGTCTCGGGTATATGATTTGACGGTGAAGGGATGGCCAGCACATGGCGACTCACTGTTGCCAGCATTCTCGTCAAGAAGAGAACAGCTTTCAGTGTGCCGGGGGACCTTGATGTGTGGATCCCGAGTGGTAATTCCACCCAAGTTAAGGGATAGAGTGCTCAATGAGCTCCATGAGGGTCATCTGGGAGGGGTAAAAATGAAAAGCCTTGCCAGGGCTTATGTGTGGTGGCCGGGAATTGATAAACAAATTGAGGACCTGACCAAGAGCTGCTCAGGATGCCAGAAAGTCCAAAATGCACCACCACAGGCCCCTCTACACCCATGGGAGTGGCCCTCATCTCCATGGCAACGGGTGCATATTGATTTTGCTGGTCCATTCATGGACTCAATGTTTTTAATAGCCGTGGATGCGCACTCGAAATGGCCTGAGGTCATCAAAATGTCCTCCACCACCACGGAGAAAACTATTGCAGTCCTACGGACCATTTTTGCCATGAACGGCTTGCCAGAACAGATTTGCTCTGATAACGGACCACAGTTTGTGTCCGAAGAGTTCCAGAGGTTTATGAAGAAGAATGGGGCAAGGCATTACACATCCGCCCCGTATCATCCAGCCACAAATGGATTGGCTGAGAGGTTTGTACAAACCTTTAAGAAGGCAATAAAGGCTATGTACAATGACAACATTCCGCTGCAGCATAAGGTGGACAATTTCCTGTTCGCCTACCGGAATGCGACACATGCAGTCACCAACCAGGCCCCGGCCATGATGTTCTTTAACCGAAGGTTAAGATCTCGCCTGGATTTGCTCAGACCAAACGCACGAAGAGATGTTGAGAGTAAGCAATTCCAGCACATCCATGAGAAGCCAACAAGGAGCTTCAATGTAGGGCAACCAGTCTTGGCCCGCGACTACCGAACAGAAAAATGGCAGCCAGGAACGATATGCACACGGCAGGGCCCACTAATGTACACAGTGGACGTTGGGGAGAACATCGTGAGATGCCATGCTGACCAGATCCTAGAGTCACAGGAACAAGTCAACCCCATGTCTCGCCCATACGTACCTGGTGAGGAACCCGACGTACAGGTCGCATCTACCTCAGAAACAGTAGCATCGGAAGCTGATGACCCAACCGACGACAGGGTGCCAGAATCGCCTCCACACCAAGAGCGAGACACTCGGGAAAGGCGTTATCCAGAAAGGATCAGGAAGCCTCCCAAAGACTGAATATATAAATGGACTATTTTCAGATAACGTTGTATGTTAAAAGTGTTAATTGTAATTAGTTTGATATTTAATTGTTAAATGAGTGTTATGGTACTGTTAATCTAAAAGGGGAGGAATTGTAACGTATATATAGAATGTATATACCTTTAAGGGGGGAACTACTTTTTACAGCTCATGTATACTGCAGTACCGGCAGTGACCACACCTGTACATAGCACTGAGTAGTAATCTGTACAGTTCAGTTCCAGAGTGAGCCACGTTGAGTAAACACCTGTTGTACCATTCTCCTGCAGTCTTGTGTCTTATTACTGATGGACACAACACCACCCACATCCTCCCCCGTGATGAGTTTTGAACTCAGCTGAGCTATTCCGGAGTGATGCGTAAGAAGAGCAATTTTAACTCATATTAAGTACTTTTGCAGAAGGGGCTATTAGGAAATTCTATGCTTCAGTGCTGAGCTCTGTGAAGCAGAATAAGTAGCGATAATCCAGGTGCAGAGGTCAGCGCACTAGTTCCATAATAGATCATCGTGCAGGCCGCAGTTCAGGTGTACTGACCTCCACCCTTAAATTCCCGAAAGGCGCTCCCATCGCACGCAGCTCTGTACCGGGAGTTTTAACTGGTCAAATTTCCCCATTTGTGTTTAAGCTCTTTGCTTACACTCCCAGTGCCATCTGTCGGATGAGACGCTAAACCGAATGTCCCCTCAGGTGGACGTAAAAGATCCCACGGCACTATTGCGAAGAAGAGCAGAGGAGTTCTCCCCGGTGCCCTGGCCAATATTTATCCTTCGACCAACACCTAAAAACAGATTATCCGGTCATTTATCTCATTGCTGTTTGTGGGAACTTGCTGTACGCAAATTGGCTGCCGTGTTTCCTACATTACAACTGTGACTACACTTCAAAGAAGCTCAGGAATATTAGGCAGACACACCAGTACATACATATACAAATTCAATAGAAGTTGGAATAGTGCCAGAGGACTAGCAGACAGTTAATGTTATTCCTATATTCAAAAAGGGAGATACAGTAGAACAAATCCTGGGAACATTTGACCTGTTTGCTTAATGTCAGTGGTAGGAAAGATATTGGAATCTTTACTCAAAGATGGAGTAGAAAAACGTCTAGAAACCAAAATAGAATGAAGAATAGTCAGCACGATTTTCAAAAGGGAAGGACATGCTTGGCCAATCTTATTGACTTCTTTGAAAAAGTAGTAGAAAGAGTAGACAAGGGTAATGTAGTAGATGCGATATACATGGACCTTTAAAAGGCCTTCTACAGGATACCGTATAGTAGACTAAGGTCAGAACATATGGAGCCAAGTAGCAGAATGGATAGCAAACTGGCTACAAAACAGAACACTGAGAGTAGGGGTTAAAGGTAGTTACTGAGACTGGTGGAAGGTGGGAAGTGGTGTTCCACAGGGATCGGTGCTGGGACCACCATTGTTCACTATTTACGTAAATGATTTGGACTCAGGAATCAGATACAATTTCAAAATTTGCAAATTGCACCAAATTGGGAGGGGGGTATAGTTAATACTGAGGAAGACTGCGATAAAATACAAGAAGCCAGTAATAAACTTGCAGAATGGACGTGTAAATGGCAAATGAATTTCAATATAGATAAGTGTGAAGTGGTGCATTTTGGTAGAAGGAATCAGGAAACCATCTACTCAAAATAAATAAGAGTTTAATGGGGTAGAGGAGCAAAGGGATCTAGGGATACAGATTCACAAACCATTAAAAGTAGCAACGCAGGTTAACAAAGCCATTAAAAGGGCAAGCAAAGCACTGGGGTTCACTTCTAGAGGAATAGAATTCAAAAGCAGGGAAGTTATGTTAAACTTTGGTTAGACCAGCGTACTGTGCACAGTTCTCCATCGTCCAAAAAGGATATAGAGGCACTGGGGAAATTGCAAAAAGATTTACAAGGTTGATTCCAGAACTGCGAGGGTACAACTCTCAGGAAAGACTGAACAGGCTGGGGCTCTTTTCTCTACAAAAGAAAAGGTTGATGGATGACCTGATAGAGGTGTTTAGATTATGAAAGGGTTCATAGGGTAGATGTAGAGAAGATGTTTCCACTTGTGAGGGAGACCAAAACTAGGGCCATCAATATAAAATAGTCACTAATGAATCCAATAGGGAATTCAGGTGAAACTTCTTTACCCAGAGAGTGGTTAGAATGTGCAACTCGCTACCACAAGGAGTCATAGAGTCATTGGGCGCTATTTTGCCAGCCCTGGGGAGGCGGGTATGGAGGCAGGACTGCTGGGAAAATAGCAGAATTTAGGGGCGGGTGCCCAACCCGCCTCCATGCCATCTTCCTAGGAGGCGGGTAGCCGTCCTGCGCCGGGTTCTGTCTGCTTGGAAGCGGGAAGGGAATAAAGCCCATTAACTGCCTGTTAACAGGTAGTAAACAGGCAGGAAATAGGATTATCCCCTTTTTGCCCTCACAAGTGCGGGCTTCCCGAAGGCTCCGAAACCCGCCAGGTCAGCGAGGCGAGTACTGGGTCTGCGGGGGTCGGGGGGGGGGGTGCAAAAGTGCACGGTGAAGGTAAGTGATTGGTGCAAGAGTGTAGAGGTGAGTATCTGAGGTAAGTGCAAAGTGTTAGTAAAAGTGTCCTTACCTTTGTTTCTTCCTGCAGGCTTCAGTCGGTATGTATGCGGAGAGTCTCGGACCACCGTGTTGGAGATGACAGATGGCCGTTACTTTCTCAGATGCAACAACCATCTCATTTCTGTAAAAGAAAGAAGTTTCATGAGGTCTTGAATTCAAGACTTCATCAAACTACAGAGAATGTCAGTGTTTGACAGCTTCACAGAGCTGTCAAACGATGACAATTCATCTGTCAAAATTTTTTCATTCGGGCCGAGGTCATTCAGCCCATTGAGTCTGTGCCGGCTCTCTGTAGAGCAATCCAGCTAGTCCCACACCCCCCGCTCGATCCCCATAGACCTGCAAGTTTATTTCCCACAAGTGCCTATCCAGTATCTCCTTGAAAACATTGAGGGGAAAAAATTGAGTCGCGCCCCTATTGGGGTGCCAACTTAGCCAGGACGCTACTTTTAGCGCCCCCACGGCTGAAATTCATCAGTAGCACCACAAGAGGGAAGCAGGGCACTACTGGAAGCACCCCGCCTCCCTCTTCGGGCGCTGCGAGGGAATATCGTGGCGCTACGTGCCGCAGTGCCATGCGCTGCGACACGTCACGCTGCGGTACTGCAGGCCTTCCTCCTCTTCGTAAAGGGGAGGAGTCTTGCACAGCGCGACCCGGGGCCCAGCTGGCCACCAGCGATTGGAGTGACGGCAAAAGAGCCCGGCACTCAAGAGAAGTGTCGGGCTCACGGAGCGCAGCCGGCACCCCACGGGGGGGCTGAAGAGAAGGCCGAGGACGGCAACGGGGGCAGTTGCTGGCAGGTGGCCAGCAACAAAAATGGCCGCCCGGCACCTCGCCTTTAATTAGCGCTGCCCAGCCGCAGGTAGGCCCCCGTGACCCCGTCAGACATAGCATTCGGCGGTAAGTCAGGGGGCCCTACCGAAGATCGCAGCCGGGGTGCTAACGGGGTGCTAACGGGGCGCTGCGCACGGCGATGATGTCATCGCCCTGCGGCGCAGCGCCGCAGGGCGCTAATGGTTACCGCCGCCGCTAACCTCCTGCTGAATTTCACGGGAAGTGTTGGCAGTGCTGCGCCCGGGTGCAAGTTGTTTGTGCCCATTTAGCACCCCTTTAGCGCCCTCTTAGGGCACTAATGGGAGATGCAAAGCAACTGAATTTTCCCCGCGTGTCTCCGCTTCCACCACTTCCGTTGGCAGCGAGTTCCAGGTCCTCACCACTCGCTGCGTAAAATGTTTTTCCTCACATCCCCCCTGTATCTCTTGCCCAAAACCTTAAATCTGTGTCCCCTAGTCCTTGTACCATCAACCCATCATAATCTTGTACACCTCTATCAAATCACCCCTCAACCTCCTTTGCTCTAATGAAAACAAATCCAGCTTCTCCAACCTGTCCTTGTAGCTAAGATCCTCCATCTCCAGAGCCATTCTGGTAAATCTCCTCTGCACCCTCTCAAGGGCCTTCACATCCTTCCTAAAGTGTGGTGACCAGAACTGGACGCAATACTCCAGTTGTGGCCTAACCTGCGCTTTATAAAGGTTCAGTAAAACTTCTCTACTTTTGTACTCAGTATCTCTATTTATGAAGCCCAAGATCCCATATGTTTTGCTAACCACTCTCTCAATATGTCCTGCCACCTTCAGGGACCTATGCACATTAACTCCCAGGTCCCTCTGTCCCTGCACACTCTTTAAAACTGTACCATTAAGTGTATATTGCCTCTCACTGTTCCTTTTGCCAAAATGCATCACCTCACACTTCTCTGTATTAAATTCCATCTGCCACTTGTCTGCCCATTCTGCGAGCCTTTCTATGTCCTATTGCAGTCGATTGGTATCATCCTCACTGTTTGCCACCCCCCCAAATTTGGTGTCATCGGCAAATTTACAAATTCTACTCTGTATTCCAATATCCAGGTCATTTATCTATATCAGAAAAAGCAGTGGCCCCAGCACTGACCCTTGGGGAACACCACTGTCTACCATCCTCCAGTCTGAAAAACAGCCATTCACCACAACTCGCTGTTTTCTGTCTTTAAGCCAATTCCTTATCCAAGCTGCCACTGACCCACCTATTCCATGAGCTTCAATTTCGTTAACCAGTCTTCTATGTGATACTTTGTCAAACGCCTTCCTAAAATCCATGTAGACATCATCCATTACATTCCCTTCATCAATCCTCCCTGTTACTTCATCAAAACATTTAATTAGATTAGTCAAACACGATCTGCCTTTTACAAATCCGTGTTGGCTCTCCTTAATTAGCTTAAACCTCTCCAAGTGTCCGTTAATTTTTTCCTTGATTATTGTTTCTAAAACTTTACCCACCACTGATGTTAAACTGACTGGCCTGTAGTTACTAGGATTGTCCTTACACCCTTTCTTGGACAATGGTGTCACATTTGCCATTTTCCAATCCTCAAGCACCTCTCCCACATCTAGGGAAGATTGGAAAATTATAGCAAGCACTTCTGCTATCTCCTTCCCCAATTCCCTTAGCAACCTGGGATGCATGCCACTTGGACCAGGCGACTTATCCACTCTAAGCATACCCAGCCTTTCTAGTACATCCTGTCTATCAATTTTCACCCCTTCCATTGCTTCTAACTTTTCCATTTCTACTGATATTTTGTCAGCATCCACCTCCTTAGTAAACACCGATGCAAAGTACTCATTGAGTATTCTAGCCTTGCCCTGCGCTTCTAAGCATATATCACCTTCTTTGTCCCTAATAGGCCCCACCCCGCCTCTTACTACCCGCTTACTGTTTACATGCCGGTAGAAGATTCTTGGGTTCCCTTTTATATTAACCGCCATTCTACTCTCATACTCTCTCTTTGCCAATCTTATTTTCATCTTCACTTCCCCTCTCAACATACTGTATTTGGTCTGGTTCTCCCTTGAAGAATTCAGCTGACATTCATCATTTCCCCTATTTTTTTGTTTCATCAGCTTCTCTATCCCCCTCATCATCCAAGGAGCCCTTCCTTTGGTTTCCTTCCCCTTCCCTCTTGTTGGAATGTCCCTCGCCTGTACTTGGAACATCTCCTCCTTAAAGATCACCCATTGTTCCGTTACAGTTTTTCCTGTCAGTCTTTGGTTCCATTTTACCCTGGCTAGATCCTTTCACATCCCTTTGAAGTTAGCCCTATTCCAGTTAAGGAGTTCCACTCTAGATTGTTCCTTGCTCCTCTCCATTGCTAATCTAAATCTTATGATATGATGATCACTCGTACCCAAGTGTTCTCCCGCAAACACTTGGTCGACCTGGCCCACCTCATTCCCCAGCACCAGATCCAGCAATGCCTCCTTCCTAGTTGGGCCAAGAACATACTGGTCAAGGAAATTCTCCTGAACACATTTCAGAAATTCCTCCCCCACCTTTCCCTTTACCCTAGCATTATCCCAATCGATATTTGGGTAATTAAAGTTCCCCAATATCACCACTCTGTAGCACGGTGGCATAGTGGTTAGCATTGTTGCCTCACAGCGCCAGGGACCTGGGTTCGAATCCGGCCTCGGGTGACTGTCTGTGTGGAGTTTGCACATTCTCCCCGTGTTTGCGTGGGTTTCCTCCGGGTGCTCCGGTTTCCTCCCACAGTCCAAAGATGTGCAGGTTAGGTTGATTGGCTATGATAAATTGACCCTTAGTGTTAGGGGGATTAAAATGTGTGGGGTTACGGAGATAGGGTGGGATATGTGTTGGTGTAGGGGTTACGGGGATCGGGTGGGATATGTGTCGGTGCAGGCTCGATGGGCCGAAATGGCCTCTATCTGCCCTGTGGGGTTTCTGTGATTCTGCGATTTCCCTGCAGATTTGCTCCTCTACCTCCCTCGCACTATTTGGAGGCCTGTAGAATACCCCCAATAATGTGATCAAACCCTTTTTGCTCCTCAAATCTAACCCAATGGATTCTGTCCTTGTCCCCTCAAGAACATCCTCCCTTTCCAACACTACAATGTCTTCCTTAATCAGCACTGTCACCCCACCTCCCTTTTTTCTTTCCCTATCTTTTCTGAACACCTTGTACCCTTGAATATTAAGTGCCCAGCCCTCACCGTTTTAAGCCACGTTTCTGTTATTGTCACAACATCATATTGCCACACGGCTAATTGTGCTTGTCGCTCACCAACCTTATTCACCACACTTTGAGCGTTTACGTACATGCATTCTAAACTCATTTTTGAATTTTTCATAGTCTTTCCTAGTCTGCTCCTATCTAATATGGCACTCCTTGCCTGAACTCACTGCCTGAAAGGGTGGTAGAGGCAGGAACCCTCACAACATTCAAGAAGCATTTGGATGAGCATTTGAAATGCCATTGCATACAAGGCTATGGACCAAATGCTGGAAAATGGGATTAGATTGGACAGGGCTTGATGGACGGCGCAGACACGATGAGCCGAAGGGCCTCTTTCTGTGCTGTATAACTCTATGACTCTATGACTCTATGACTCCTTCCGTCTTTAGTACTACTTTCTTCTCTAGTACTATCCAACACACTCACTCTTTTATGCACCTTTTTCCTCTTTTCTACTCCTATATGCTGGTGCCCATCCCCCTGCCAAGCTAGTTTAAACCCTCCCCAACAGCACTAACTAACCTCCCCGCGAGAATATTGGTCCCGGTTCTGTTGAGGTGTAACCCGTCCAGCTTGTACAGGTCCCACCTTCCCCAGAAATGGTCCCAATGCCTCAGGAAGCTAAAGCCCTCCCTCCTGCACCATCTCTCCAGCAATGCATTCATCTGTTCTATTCTCCTATTCCTGTACTCAGTAGCGCATGGCACCAGGAGTAATCCAGAGATTACTACCTTTGAGGTCCTGCTTTTTAAACTCTTTAGTTGAGGCGAACAGCATCGATACATTTAAGGGGAAGTTGGATAAACACAGGAGGGAGAAAGGAATAGAAGGATATGCTGATAGGGTGAGATGAAGTAGGGTGGGAGGAGGCTTGTGTGGAACATAAACACCAGCACAGACCTGTTGGGTCGAATGGCCTGTTTCTATGCTGTAAAATTCAATGTAAAAATAATAGTTAGGGATTTCCTAGGAGATGCCTCACCACTGTAGCTCCACCGGAAGTGCAATTGAAACTTTCAGATCTGAGATCGATAGGTTTTTGTTGGTAAGGGTATCAAGGGAGTAAAGCTGGGTAAAAGGAATTGAGATACGGATTATCCATGATCTAATTGAATGGCGGAACAGGCTTGAGTGGCTGAATGGGCTACTCCTGTTCCAATGCAATGGAAACCCAGGAAGTTATGGCAGCAGAGTGAGCAGCTCCAACATAATTCCAGGCCAATGAAAAGGAAGTAAATATTCACGTCAAAGACACTGGGCAGGATTTTCATTGTGCCGTGGAGGTGGGATTGGAGGCGTGTGGGGGGTTAAAATCCTGAAATCGGGGGTCCCGACCCCATCCCGCCCCCAACCCGCCTCCATGCCAGTTTCAAAGGAGGTGGGTACCCGCCCTACACTGGGACCCGCCTCCCCGAGGCAGGAAGGGGATTAGTGCCAATTAACTGCCTGTTAACAGGTAGTTAACAGGCAGTTTTTAGCCTAATCCCTATTTTTAATGTTGAAGTGTGGGATTCCCGACGGCTCCAAACCGCGCCAAGTTAGAGGAGGTGGACCGTCGGGATGAAGGGCTTGGAGGGGTCGAGATGTCCGGTGTTCGGGTGAGTGATGGGTGCATGAGTGCAGAGGTAAGTGTGTTTGGTGTGTGTATAGCGTTTAAAGAAGTTGTACTTATATTTACTTACCTTTACAGCCTTCCTTCCTTCAGGTTTCGGGAGTCCCTCATCTCACCGGCACAGAAAGCAGAATGGATGCGAGCTGTCAAAAATTGCAGCATTCAGCTTTCTGTTCCAGGGAGATCTCTAAACCATCCTGAGAGGAAGGAATTAACTTAGAATACAGATTGTCAGTGTTTGACAGCTTCAAACAGCTGTGAAACGCTGATATTTCATCTGTCAAAAGGTCTTGACAGATGAAATATCAATCTGTGATATCACCTGTTGCCGGGTGGCCCTTAATTGGCCTGCTGAGCCTGCTAGGCGGACTCAACAAGGTCAATCAAGTCAAAATCGCGTGGGTTGGCTAGAACTTGATGGAGGCGGGACTACAACCCCGAAAGTTGTAGTCCTGCCTCCTACCCACCTCCTCAATGAAAATCCAGCCCATTGACTCTCTTGAGCAAGGATGTAAGAAGCGAGGAATCACCAGGCCACACCTGCCCAGACAGACCTTGTCCATCCAGCCAAATCAATTCACAACCCACCCAATGGGAAGCAAGAGATGTTCTTTTCCACGCAAGCAACTAAATGGTCAGACCTTGGCTTCTGGCTCCAAACAATGGTTTCTGCTCGATTGCGCTGTTTTTTTCCAGCACAATTCACACAATATCAGCATAGCCGGCACTAAAGATTGCGGAATTTTAAGCGCAACTTGCATTCAGCACAACGCGAGTTTCCGCGATCTATTGCACTAGTTTTTTTTTAAATCGCGCTGGAAGCAGGCCCCGCCCACAAAAACTGGCCACGCCCTCAGGGTGAATTAATCACCATCGGGAGTTTCCGCTAATTACGCTCATTTCCAGGCCTTCAAGGAGGCTCAAAAAAATCAAGCTGGAACTTTTTGGGCGCAAGGACACTAATAGGCAGGTTTTAAAAGGTTTTGATTACTGTACACCAATAAAACCAGAAAATGAGATTTGTATATTTTTAAAAGTCATTTTCAGTCAATTAAACGTTGGTTACTCACAGGTGGTGGATTGACACTGTGATTTAAAATGTTTATTTTTTGTGATAAACCCATTTTCAGCTGTATTAATCAAACTGCACCAAGTTGCCACTCTTAAATATATCAAGGAATATTTTTTAAAGCAAAATTTAAAAAAAAATAATATTTTTAAAACGCTGTCCAACTGCGCTGGTTTTCTTTCTGAGGAACCAATGTAGAGCCGGGTTTCAAATTCATTGCAGAATTTAAGCAGGAAAAATAAAACAGAAACACTTTACACTGCGACATATATATATTTTCTTTCTGAAAAATGCAAAATAAAAGTTTGAATTGCAAAAGTAGCTTTAATGCAAAACAACTTTTACTATGTGACACATTAATGCTTCGAGGATCAATTATTGAATTAAACAAAAACAAATTCAAAGGATGAATTGCACCACAGAATGCTTTAGCCTGCAGCAACAGTTGAAGTTTCATTCACTGCCGAATTATACAGTTGCCGTTAGCTGCTGCCCTGTACTCATGTACTCTCAAGTACCAAGGGAGTGCTGCACTGTCAGAGGAGCCGTCTTTCGGACGAGACGCTAAACCTCTCAGGTGGACATAAAAGATCCCATGGCCACTATTTCAAAGAAAAGCAGGGGAGTTCTCCCCGGTCTACTGGCCAATATTTATCCCTCAACCAACATTACGAAAAACAAATTATCTGGTCATTATCTCATTTCTGTTTGTGGGAGCTTGCTGTGCACAATTTGCAGCCACATTTTCTACATTACAACAGTAATTACACTTCAAAAGTACTTCATTGGCTGTAAACGCTATGGGACATCCTGAGGTCATGAAAGGTGCTGTAGAAATGCAAGTCTTTCCTTCTATTTAACACCTCTGCAGTAGCAAAGGTTTGAAAGAACTGAGTTTTAAATGTTTGTGACTCATTAACACACATGTAAAATCATTTGAAAAGACTTGGGTTTTGTGTCAAGCATTCTGTATAATCAATCAAGTATTAGTTAAACCGATCTCATATGGTCTTTCTGTAATTACAGAGACCAAAGAACCCAAAACTAATAAATGGGTATATGATGATAGAAAACATGTCATTTAGAAAATATGAGACAAAATTACAGACACATCATGTACATAATCTAAAACCACAATTATGGTTCACAGTTTATGTTGCTGGTTTTGGGTTTGCAATGGCACAGATTATGCAACAGAAGTCAAACTAAACCAGTAACAGCTTACATTTTGGTTTTGGCTGTGAGACGACCCATTAAAAAAAGACGCGCATTTATATAGCACCTTTCACGACCTCGGGACGTGCCAAAGCGCTTCACAGCCAATGAAGTACTTTTGAAGTGTAATCACTGTTGTAATGTAGGAAACACAGCAGCCAATTTGAGAACAGCAAGCTCCCACAAACAGCAATGTGATGGTGACCAGATAATCTGTTTTAACGATGTTGGTTGAAGGATAAATATTGGTCAGGACACCAGGGTGAACTCCCCTGCTCTGCTTCAAAATAGTGCCATGGGATCGTTTACTTGGGTTTCACAGTGATTACAGTATCACTTCAATCCAGTAGAAAGCCTGGAACTTAAAACACAATAGGACGCTCTCATGGACCCTCCTCATGTTTTTCCTGTTAGCGAAGAATCAGTGGGCTTTTTTCATGTTAGGAATGTCACCATTCAGGTACATGTACAGGGTGCCCTGTTCTTCCCCAGTGGGACAAGGGTGTGAAGCACTAGGACAGTACAGGATCTTGGCTCATACTGCCCACAAAGCTGGTACAGTCTTCAAATGTAATATAAGCAACAATGCAAGACATTTGTTATCCTGCTGCAAAAAACATGCAGGACATGTGCATTAGAACCAGATGACTCTGTTTGTGCAATGGAGCTTCTTGCATGCCATACCAGCTTGAGAGAATGGAAGTCATTCAGCCCCATCCAGACTCATTATGCACGGATGATCCTATTCATTTGAGAACAGCACGGGGTAGATTTGAGGGACCTCCAACCTCACTGGACGGGAGCACATGTCAGCGGATCCGCACTAAGGTGCTGAAGCATGCTCTCAGGGAGTAAGGGAGCAGAGGATCGTTGAATTTGTTCTTGTTTTAATCCAGGTCATTTGACACTTTCTCCCTTTTCTGATCTATTCGTTGTCTTTTCAACAGGTGGATTCAGCAATGCTGGGAAGAACTTCTCTCCTGTCGTGTGGAGGAATACAAGTGAAAACTGATCAGCTGTGAGCCATTAGCTGAATTTGGTGACAAATCTCGGTCCTGTTACCTTGTAAAAGTGGAGAGTGCTCCCGGGGGAATCTGGGCAGTACGAGAGTTTAAATCAAGGGAGTCCACTTACCGCCCACGACTATCTTAAAGCCGGGCGCTTTGCCTGCCCAACTCATGAATTTATGCTGATCAATGTCCAATTATGTAGATAGGACCCCGGACCCATTTCTGTGGCTTATTGGATGGGAGTTTCTGCCCTGGGCACTCCGCTCAGTAACAGCTGTTGCACCTTAACCAGAGGCCCTCCTCCAAGGTAAGTATTTTTGGGAGGCCAGGAGCAGAAGGAGTGTTCCTTTAGACCCCATGAAAATAGTTTGGCTATCTGGCATCCTGGGCTCCGTCCTCCTGCATTCCAGAAACCCTAATGAACCCCCAGCCACCTCCACCCGCGCCCCCGCCGATGACCTGCCTTGGGCAGCCTCTGGGCCAGCCACTTTTGTGCTGACCTGCACCCAATGAGCTGCCTCTGGATGCCTGTTTGGGGCAGGGACTCTCATCAGCTGCATTTAAACCAGGCTCAGCTGTTAAAATGGACCGGGTCTCGCGCCGCACCTACCGGTCGAGCTGCCCACCCGCCAACCGCACGGGAGTTAAAATTGCCCTGAAGTGTTTGAGGATGAAGCACCAAGGCAGGTGGCATCAGTAAAATGGCCGTCGTACCTGGGCCGTCTGTTCGAAAACAATAGGACTGTTTCCAATCATGATCCTGGTCCTTCAAAACGGTAATATTTACACGTGCCACAAAAACCCAACCAACCCTTTGTCAATGTGAGTAATTAGTACAAGATTGTGTTATAGTAAAACCCATCCACGTTCAGTGACCTTGGGAAGTATGCCAGGCTTGGAGAGGCCTCATGGAATTTGCACATTATTCTGTTTACCATGACTTGCTCACAAGGACTCTAATTCCAATTAGCCTTTTGCACTAAAAGGGCACTTTACAATTGCCATTAGGTGCACAGATGATTGTTTAAGTGCCCAGTTAAACTCTCAGTTAAACAGCAATCTATTTTTTGACAGGTCTCCTGATTGCAAAACACTGAACAACTGCTTAGAATTTCTTTTGCTTTTTGTTCATGCAGTTTTCTATCAATTACTTCAAACAAAATTAAACTCTGGGAAGTGTGGGTTGTAGTGTATGTACCTTTAAGAGAGAACTACTTTTACAGCTCCTGTATACTGTAGTACCGGCAGTGACCACACCTGTATATAAGCCTTGAGCATGCCTCTGTACGCCCAGTCTTGAGACTACCCTACTCCAGTAAACACCTGTTGATTGTTAAGTTAAAGCCTCCGTGTACAGTTCCTATTTTAAGAATCACGGATCTAACAGTGGCGATGAGGTCAATTCGAATCTGCCTGCAACTCTGCATTCCCCTTCAAGGATTCGCTCCGGGAGGACGGTGGAAGAAAGTCGAGGCCACAAGCACGGGCGTCGACCACGAGCAACCGCCCAGTCATCCGGCAGAAATTAAACATCGCAGGAGAGGCTGTTGAGAGCCGGGCTTGGTTCCCTAGCCACGACGATCCAGCAACAGACTGGCAACAGGTGCAGCGCACACCCTTCCCGGACAGCGGCGGCCGGAGCCGACCGAAGGTGTAGAAAAGCCGAGCAGCGTCGACGGGGTAAGAGAGAGGGTGAAGCGCACAGGGCACGGCCGGGGGTTGAAAACCGAGCGGCGTCGAGGAAAAACAAACAGAGAGAGAGAGAGGGTAAAGCAGCAGCCGGGTTCAGGACCGAGCGACGGCAACGGGAAAGGCGCACAGGAGAACGCGCAGAGCACAGCCAGGGCTCAAAGGGCTGAACCGTGTCCGCGGGGAGAAGAAGGGAGAGCGTGGGAGACGCCATTGAGCTGCGGAGAAGAAGGGAGAGCGCGGGAGACGCCATTTTAGAAGCCGCAGCGGAGAAGAAGGGCGAGCGCGGGAAGGAAGGAAGCGCGGGAGAGGCCATTTTGTGCCAGCGGAGAAGAAGGGAGAGTGCGGGAGACGCCATTTTAGACAGTTAAATCACACCCAGGGATGGCGAAGAGTGGCAGTATCACGGCGTTCGACAATGAAGTCGAAGATTGGTCGACATATGTGAAACGCATTGAGGTGTACTGCAGGGCGAATGAAGTGCCAGATGCTAGGAAAGCACTGGTTTTGTTAAATTCCATGGGTGCAAAAACTTATGGCTTACTGCGAAACCTGATAACCCCAGAGAAGCCCGTGGATAAGAATTTCGAAAGCATAGTAGAAATCCTACAGGACCACTTAAGCCCCACACCGCTGCTGATAGCAGAAAGATTTAAGTTCCACAAAAGGAACCAGCATAAAGACGAAAGTAATGCTGAGTACTTAACGGAACTGCGCAAGTTATCGAAACACTGCCAGTTTGGAGTGGGACTATCAGATACGTTAAGGGACAAGTTTGTGTGTGGGCTTCAAAGTGAAGGAACCCAGAAATGGCTTCTATCAGAAAAGGATCTTACGCTGGACAAGGCTTTCAGCATGGCAGTATCACACGAAGCAGCCACACGGGGCGCTGCAGAGATACAACGGAGACCACAAGAATACGGCACCAATGAAATGTCATATGGAGCAGGGAAGTGTTATCGCTGCGGCAGAACAACACACGACCAGAAGGATTGTTGGTTCAAGGACCAAGTGTGCAGACAGTGTGGAAAAGCAGGACACGTAGCAAGAGTCTGCAGGTCAGGGAAGAAAACCAACAGCAAGAAATCTTCACAGGAGAAGTACAAAAAGGTACATAAGGTGATGGACAGTAGTTCAGACGAACAGGGAAGTGATACAGACTCCGGAAGCAAGGAGCTGGGTTGTCTGAAACTACATAAGGTAACCAAAATGGAGGATCACCAGACTATCTGGGTCACACTCAAGATAGACGGAGTCCAAGTGAAAATGGAATTGGACACTGGATCAGCCCTAACAGTCATAAACCAAAGGGACTACAAGCGGCTATTTTCACATATACCCTTGGAAGCTACAGAGATTGTCTTGAAGACGTACACGGGGCAAAAAGTCTACCCCAAAGGAAAAATAAGGGTGACTGTGATATACAAAGGCCAGGAAATACCTAAAATGGACCTATATGTATTGCCAGATGGAGGACCACCACTACTAGGATGTGAATGGATCCGGAAGATACAATTAGATTGGCATTCCATACAGGCACTGAAGGTTGAGGCCAAAAAGGATGGCGACGTCACACCTGGACGACTGTCAAAAATGCTAACTGACGCACAAGAAGTGTTCCAAGAGGGACTCGGAACACTAAAAGGCATAACAGCAACGATTAAAATAGAGGAAAATGCGGGTCCAATGTTTTTTAAGGCC
Source organism: Somniosus microcephalus (assembly GCF_052327205.1). Taxonomy (NCBI): domain Eukaryota; kingdom Metazoa; phylum Chordata; class Chondrichthyes; order Squaliformes; family Somniosidae; genus Somniosus; species Somniosus microcephalus. Next base: position 40,049,379 of record NC_141013.1, read on the forward strand.
AGACCAGTGCCTTATGTGATCCGACCAGCCGTCGAAGCAGAGCTGGAAGGGTTGGAATGTTCAGGAGTACTGTCCAAAGTAGACTGGAGCGAGTGGGCTACACCCATCGTCCCTGTAATGAAGAGGTCGTTGAGTAATACGCCTGTGGAACCAAAGAAGGTCCGCATCAGTGGGGATTTTAAGGTGACAGTGAACCCAGTCCTTCACACGGTACAATATCCGCTTCCACGGAGTGAGGATATTTTTGCCTCGCTATCTGGAGGTAAACGCTTCACCAAAATTGATCTGGCCCAGGCGCACTTGCAAATGGAGGTAGAAGAAGCCTCAAAACAATACCTCACGATCAACACTCATAAAGGTCTCTATCAATACAACCGACTGGTGTTCGGGGTAGCATCGGCTCCGGCTATTTGGCAAAGGGCAATGGATCAAGTCCTGCAAGGGATTCCAGGGACCCAGTGTTATTTGGACGACATCCTGGTCACGGGCAAAAATGACAGTGATCACCTCGCCAACCTGGAGAAGGTGCTCACTAGATTAAAGGAATATGGGCTATGAGCTAATCGCCACAAGTGCGAGTTTTTTCAGAAGCAGATGTCGTATTGTGGCCACATTATTGATGAAGAGGGGTTACATAAGTCCCCTGAAAAGATTGAGGCATTAGTCAAGGCTCCAGCACCGGAAAATATGTCACAACTGAGGTCGTTCCTCGGGTTGGTGAACTACTACCATAAGTTCTTACCAAATTTGTCTACAGTAGTACACCCACTGAATACCCTACTGCAAACGGGGGTACTATGGAAGTGGAATGATGAATGTAAACGAGCTTTCCAGAAGTGCAAAGATTTGATCACATCAAAAGAGGTGTTGGCCCATTTCAACCCAGCACAACCAATCCGGTTGGCATGTGATGCATCACCTTATGGTATTGGAGTGGTGTGGTCGCACAAATTCCTAGATGGGTTGGAGAGGCCAGTAGCCTTTGCGTCTCGGTCACTAACCTCAGCCAAGCGCAACTACGCCCAGATCGACAGGGAGGCCCTCAGCCTAGTATGGGGAGTAAAAAAATTTAACCACTATCTGCATGGACAGAAGTTCACCTTGCTGACTGACCGCCAACCACTTGTCTCCATCTTTAATCCAAAGAAGGGTGTTCCGGTGATGACTGCACAACGGTTACAAAGATGGTCCCTTTTTCTAGGGACGAACCAATATGAAATAGCATATAAAGGCATGAAACAGCATGGAAATGCTGATGAGCTATCACGCTTGCCACTGCCTACGGTGGAGGAAGCACCAGCAGTGGACCCTATCGAGATATTTTATTCGTCAATAATTGAACGATTGCCAGTAACTAACGCGGATATAGAGAAGGAGACCCGCAATAATCCGACACTTCTCGGGTATATGATTTGACGGTGAGGGGATGGCCAACACATAGCGACTCACTGTTGCCAGCATTCTCATCCAGAAGAGAACAGCTGTCAGTATGCCAGGGGACAGTGATGTGTGGATCCCGAGTGGTAATTTCACCCAAGTTAAGGGAGAGAGTGCTAAATGAGCCTCACGAAGGTCATCTGGGAGGGGTGAAAATGAAAAGCCTTGCTAGGGCTTATGTGTGGTGGCCGGGGATTGATCAACAAATCGAGGACCTAACTAAGAGCTGCTCAGGATGCCAGAAGGTCCAAAATGCACCACCACATGCCCCTCTACACCCATGGGAGTGGCCCTTCTCTCCATGGCAATGGGTACATATTGATTTTGCTGGTCCATTCATGGACTCAATGTTTTTAATAGCTGTGGATGCGCACTCGAAATGGCCTGAGGTGATCCAAATGTCCTCCACCACCACGGAGAAAACTATTGCAGTCCTACGGACCATCTTTGCCAGGAACAGCTTGCCAGAGCAGATTTGCTCTGATAACGGACCACAGTTTGTGTCCAAAGAGTTTCGAAGATTTATGAAAAGGAATGGGGTAAGGCATTACACCTCCGCTCCCAATCACCCAGCCACCAATGGATTGGCTGAGAGGTTTGTACAAACCTTTAAAAAAGCAGTAAGGGCCATGTGCGATGACGACATTCCACTGCAGCATAAGATGGACAATTTCCTGTTAGCCTATGTAATGATATCAGCAAATAGTGATGTTATTTGCCTGTTTGATTATCATGCCTTACCAGCATAATTGCAAGTATTGATTGCTTGTGCCTGACCAGCAGAGGTCATGTGACCGAGACAAGCGAGGCAGGGGAGTTTAGTTTCAGTTTTGTTCTAGATGCATCACTAGCATAATGTCTCCTGTAAATGCTGTATAAAGAGTTGAACAGACTTTAGATTAAAACGCATTCTCTTTCATAAATGTCTCATCATTGAACCCACAAAGAAATCAATACATGGTGTCAGAAGTGATTGAAAGAGATGAAGAGAAAATATCTGAAGTTAAATCAGCTCTCCACAAATTAGCAAGCCAAAAGAGAACATCGTTGCTTACCATTAGAGAATAGCTAACGAAGTGAAAAATGGAAGGTTTACTCCCACCGGCGACGCTTCAGTTGACAGATAATGTGGCTGAAAATTGGAGAAGGTTCAAGCAACGTTTGGGGTTGTATTTATCAGCAATCGGAGCTGACGAGAAAAGTAATGAAAGGAAATCGTCACTGTTCTTACATGTCGTGGGTGATGAAACGCTGGAGGTGTATAATAACTTCACATTCGCTGCTAATGGAGACAAAATGAAGCTAGATAAAATAATGGAACAGTTTGAGGCCTACTGCATACCTAAACGTAACGTGATGTTTGAGAGGCACAGATTTTTCACATGTGTACAGAAAACGGGTGAGACTATTGATCAGTATGTGACTGAACTGAGAAACAGAAGCAAATCGTGTGAATTTGGGGGACTGACAGACTCGCTGATAAAAGACAGACTGGTGTGTGGTATTCCAGATAATGGTCTAAGGGAAAGACTGCTAAGAGAGCAAGATCTAGACCTGGGAAAAGCCATAGCACTGTGTAGGGCTACAGAGACTGTGAAGTTGCAGGCAAAGGAGCTGTTCAGTGACAATAGCTGCAACGTGGATGCAGTGAGAAAGAACGGATACAAACCGTTTAGCAAAACGAGTGCCAAAGTGAAAAAAGAGGCGTGGCCAGCGAACGAAAATGAAAAGGACAATCGAAAGTCATGTAGTCGATGCGGTACACAGCATCCACCAAAAAAGTGTCCAGCATATGGTAAAAAATGCAATAGTTGCAACAAAAACAACCATTATGCCCGTTGCTGCAAGAACCAAGCGCAACAAAGCAAGGTCCATACAGTAGATGAGAGCGAGATAGAGGAGTTCTATGTAGATGTTGTGTCTGAAAACAAAAAAGAAGAAAGAGACTGGATGTTGACACTAAAAGTGAATGACATACACATTCCATTTAAATTGGATACTGGAGCACAAGTTAATGTGATATCAGAGACTGATTTTAAGAAAATTAGACCCAGACCAAAGATACATGGAATAAAAGTGAAAGTGACAGGATACTCAGGTACTGATATACCAGTGAAAGGAAGATGCATTGTCAAAGTAACACACAAGGACAGAGAGCACACGCTAGCATTAATCGTGGTGCCAAAGGATGTGCAAGCCATACTAGGTTTAAAAGCCTGTGAGAGACTGAACCTGGTAAAGAGAGTCCTCGTTGTGGAAAGCAAAGGAGAGACAGTCTATGATGAACGGAATGTTGCGTACACACCAGGTAAGCTGATGTATACAGCAGACACGTTGTCCAGAGCTGTTGACCCAGGAGAGCCCGCAAACACAGTGAAAAGACGGATGTACAAGGCAAAAGACAGTGGAACTGACTTTTACCAGAGCATGCTTGTACACCGCATAACGCCGCTCGAGTGTGGTATGTCACCAGCCCAACTCCTTATGGGACGTCGGCTAAGGTCAAACCTACCCATCCCGGAGAACCTCCTGAAAACAAAAGAGGGGGAGAAGGTGAGGAAGTTCAAAGAACAACCTGATCACACAGCAGGTCAAAAGACTGATACTGTTGAACAACCTGATCACACAGCAGGTCAAAAGACTGATACTGTTGAACAACCTGATCACACAGCTGAGAACCAATCATCTGAGGCAACAACTCAGATTCAAGGACAATCAATCAGAAAATCCTCAAGACACATGAAGCCTCCTGAGAGACTCATTGAGCAAATTTAAGGACTCTTGTTATAGAAGGAAGTAATGTTATCTTATTCTTTCTTCAAGTTCTAGTGTATTTACATATTTCATGTGAACACACAAAGCAAGGTTAAAAAACCTTGATCATGATAATGTTAATGTAAGTTCATTAAGTGTTACAGTTAAAATGCAGATTAATACAAAGAAAACATGTTGTTAGTTAAAAGTAAAATACTTTTGTTTTAAGAAAGGGAGATGTAATGATATCAGCAAATAGTGATGTTATTTGCCTGTTTTATTATCATGCCTTACCAGCATAATTGCAAGTATTGATTGCTTGTGCCTGACCAGCAGAGGTCATGTGACCGAGACAAGCAAGGCAGGGCAGTTTAGTTTCAGTTTCATTTAAGATGCATCACTAGCTTGATGTCTCCTGTAAATGCTGTTAAAAGAGTTGAACAAGACTTTAGATTAAAAGACATTCTCTTTCATAAATGTCTCGTCATTGAACCCACAAAGAAATCAATACAGCCTACAGAAATGCGACACATACAATCATCAACCAGACCCCGGCCATGATGTTCTTTAACCGAAGGTTGAGATCTCGTCTGGATTTGCTCAGACCAAATGTGCGAAGAAATGTTGAGGGTAAACAATTCCAGCACATCAATGAGAAGCCGACAAGGAGCTTCAATGTAGGCCAACCAGTCTTGGCCCGTGACTACCGAACAGAGAAATGGCAACCCGGAACGATAAGCACACGGCAGGGGCCATTAATGTACACAGTGGGTGTCGGGGAGAACATTGTGAGACGCCACGTCGACCAGATCTTAGCGTCACAGGAACCTGTCAACCCCATGTCTCGCGTACCTGGGAATGTACCCGACATACCGGTAGCATCTACCTCAGAAACAGTAGCAGTGGGAACCGATGAAAGGGGGGCCAGAATCGCCTCCGCACCAAGAACAAGAACCTCAGGAAAGGCACTATCCAGAAAGGATCAGGAAGCTGCCCCAAAGACTGAATCTATAAATGGACTATTTCTGTTTATCACAGAAATCACAGAAACCCCACAGTGCAGATAGAGGTCATTTCGGCCCATCATGCCTGCACCGACACATATCCCACCCGATCCCCGTAACCCCCACACCAACACATATCCCACCCTATCCCCGTAACCCCACGTATTTAATCCCCCTAACACTAAGGGTTAATTTATCATAGCCAATCATCCTAACCCGCACATCTTTGGACTGTGGGAGGAAACCGGAGCACCCGGAGGAAACCCACGCAAACACGGGGAGAATGTGCAAACTCCACACAGACAGTCACCCGAGGCCGGATTCGAACCCGGGTCCCTGGCGCTGTGAGGCAACAGTGCTAACCACTATGCCACCGTGCATGTTAAAGTGTTAATTGTTATTTGCATATTATGGGTACTGCTAATCTAAAAGGGGAGGAATTGTAGTGTATGTACCTTTAAGAGAGAACTACTTTTACAGCTCCTGTATACTGTAGTACCGGCAGTGACCACACCTGTATATAAGCCTTGAGCCTGCCTCTGTACTCCCAGTCTTGAGACTACCCTACTCCAGTAAACACCTGTTGACTGTTAAGTTACAGCCTCCGTGTAGTTATTGGGAAACATCCTATTTTAAGAATCACGGATCTAACATGGGTAACTATCATACACCTGTTTGCTCATAGTGACAATAAACTGCGATTAAAATAGACCATCCACAAATGTATCCAGACATAACTATTCTACTGCTGTCCTGGCCGGCCTCCCATCTTGCACCCTCTGTAAACTTCAGCTCATCCAAAGCTCAGCTGCCCGCATCCTAAGTCGCACCAAGTCCCGTTCACACATCACCCCTGTGCTCGCTGAGCTACACTGGCTCCTGGTCCAGCAACGCCTCAAATTTAAAATTCTCATCCTTGTATTCAAATCCCTCCATGGCCTCGCCCCTCACTGTAACCTTTTCCAGCCCTGCAACCCTCCAAGAACACTACGTTCCTCCAATTGTGGCCTCCTGCGCATCCCCTGATTTTCACCATTGGCAGCCATGCCTTCAGCTGCCTGGGCCCCAAGCTCTGGAATTCCCTCCCTAAACCTCTCCGCCTCTCTACCTCTCCCTCCTCCTTTAAGATGCCCCTTAAAACCTACTTCCTTGAAAAAGCTTTTGGGCACCTGTCCTAATATCTCTTTATGTGTCTCGGTGTCAAATCTTGTAAAGCACCTGTGAAGCGCCTTGGGACGTTTTACTATGTTAAAGGCGCTATATAAATGCAAGTTATTGTTGCTGTTGTTGAGGACCAACTAACGCTTGCATTGAAAAGATCACAAGCAATTCGAGAAGATCAGAGCCATGTTCAGCTACTGTGGAAGGGCATATTCTGGGTACAACCTGTTTACAGACTATCTGCCCTTATTTTTAAAATATAAGAGTTCCTTAAGTGTATTGCAAAGGTGAGGGCCCCAGCTGGATTGCGCTGAGCACCACTCCACTCAGACTGCTGCCCTGGCAGGAAGTAAACCTACCAACAAAACACAGCAATGTTAAAATCAGCTGGTATTAAAAGCTCTGATGCCGCTGAGAAGCGTGGGGGGAACAGCCAATTAATCAGTGATCACTGCAAGCAGGAATCTTGTATGGATGTTGGCAAGTTACCCGGGAGGAAAGAAAATGCAGAGACACACTCAGTTTAGAAAGAAAGCATGCAGAAATATGGGGAAAAGAAGGGACGTTAGAGATACTCAACACTTTATCGGGAAAAGAAGGGACATTAGAGATACTCAACACGGCATCGGGAAAAGAAGGCCGTGTCTTACAAACTTCATTGAGGTTTTTTAAGAAGTTACTAAGGTAGTGGTTGAGGGAAATCCAGTAGATATTGTCTACCTGGCTTTTCAGAAAGCTTTTAATAAGGTACCTCACACTAGGTTACTTCACCAGATAGAAGCTTGTGGTATCAAAACAGAAAGGCAGAGTATTATTTAAATGGTGATAGATTGGGAAATGTTGATGTACAAAGGGACCTGGGTGTCCTTGTACACCAGTCACTGAAAGCAAACATGCAGGTGCAGCAAGTAGTTAGGAAGACAAATGGTATGTTGGCCTTCATTGCAAGAGGATTTGAGTACAGGAGCAAGGATGTCTTACTACAGTTATACAGGACCTTGGTGAGATCACACCGGGAGTACTGTGTGCAGTTTTGGTCTCCTCACCTAAGAAAGGATATACTTGCCATAGAGGGAGTGCAGCGAAGGTTCACCAGACTGATTCCTGGGATGGCAGGACTGTCGTATGAAGAGAGATTGAGTCAACTAGGCCTGTATTCACTAGAGTTTAGAAGAATGAGTGGGGATCTCATTGGAACGTATAAAATTCTGACAGGCCTAGACAGACTGGATGCAGGGAGGATGTTTCCCCTGGCTGGGGGATCTAGAACGAGGGGTCACAGTCTCAGGATACGGGGTAGGACATTTAGGGCTGAGATGAGGAGAAATGTCTTCACTCAGAGGGTGGTGAACCTGTGGAATTCTCTATCACAGAAGGCCGTGGAGGCCAAGTCGCTGAATATATTTAAGAAGGAGATAGATAGATTTCTAGATGCAAAAGACGTCAAGGGGTATGGGGAGAGAGCAGGAATATGGCATTGAGATAGAGGATCAGCCATGATCATATTGAATGGTGGAGCAGGCTCAAAGGGCCGAATGGCCTACTCCTGCTCCTATTTTGCTATGGTGTGGAGATGCCGGTGTTGGACTGGGGTGGACAATTGTAAGAAGTCACACAACACCAGGTTATAGTCCAACAGTTTTATTTGAAATCACTCATGAGGACGGCCTCAACCGGGATCTTGGGTTCATGCCACGCTACATGTAACCCCACCTGACGCAGGGTCATCCAGACTCGAGTCATCGTTGGCTTGTTCTCTCTACACAGATGCGGCCGGACCTGCTGTGATTTCCAGCAAAGAAAATGTTTTTTGTCTGTTTTTTGTTTTTCATACAGACCCCAGCATCTGCAACATTTTACCCCTTGTGACCCCACCTCATTGTTCTTTGATGTAATGTTTTCCTGACTGACCTGTTTGGACACCATTCACACCTTTGATTGCTGTGATTATCCCTCTGCCGAGGTGTGATAAATGGCAGTTAGAAAGATTACCTGTAATCATCTGGCATTATTCTCTGACTATATAAGCTGTGTCTTTATGCATCTCTCCACTTCACCTGACGAAGGAGCAGCGCTCCGAAAGCTTGTGATTTCAAATAAAACTGTTGGACTATAACCTGGTGTTGTGTGACTTCTTATATTTTTCTATGTTTCTATGTTTCTATCAGTGAGAAATTGATACACTGGATTAGGAATTGGCTCCAATCCCGCAGCCAAAAAGTTGTAGTTAACGGATGTGGATCAACCTGGAGACATGTTACTAGTGCTGTCCCCCAGGGATCGGTCGTATGCCCGCTACTATTCACTGTTTTTACTAATGACCTGGACAGCGGTGTTGGAAGTATGGTCAGTAAGTCTGCAGGTGATACTAAAATCTACACAAGGGTTAAGACAATCTAATACAAGAGATTTAGATGCGCTAGGGGAATGCACCAAACAATGGCAAATGGCGTTTAACCTAGATAAATGCAGTGTGATGCACGTAGGTCAGACCAACACAGAATACACTTATCATTTACAGGGAACAATACTGAAAGTGGTTGAGAGAGAAAAAAATCTAGTTGTTATTGTGCACAGATCACTAAATGTTCATGACCAATACAAAGATGTTATAGCTATAGAAAACAGGGTATTGGGTTGTATTAATAGAACCATTCAGTACCAATCAAAGGACATCATTCTGCCATTATACAGGTCATTGGTTAGACCACAGATGGAGTGCTGTGACCAGTTTTGGTTCCCTCAAAATTGGCCTTGGGGAAGGTTCAGAGGAGAGACCTGAGAATGATTCCTAGCTTAAAGACCTTTAGTTACTCAGATAGGCTTAAAGAGCTGGGTTTATTTACTCTAGAGTATTGTAGACTTAGAAGCGACTTAATAGAGGTCTATAAAATAATGAAAGGGCTGGATGGCGTTCCTATTGATGATTTCAGTTTGGCAGATTGCGGAGAACCAGGAGACATGCGTTTAAACTATGCAAGAGTAGAAATAGACTGGATGTTGTGAGTTCTTCTTTTCCCAGAGAGCACTGAGCCTCTGGAATGCGCTGCCGCTGGTGTGGAGGGTGCTGACTCTCTGTACGCCTTCAAGAGGGAGCTGGACCGGTTCCTGACTTGGTCACAGATTGCATCACAGATAACGTGCGCATGGTCAGTGTGATCCCCTGGACTGGTTTCCATCGCCTGAAGGGGTTGGGGAGGAATTTTTCAGAGTATCTTTCTCTTATTGGCCCTGGGATTTTTTTCTCTGTTTTTTTGCCTCTCCCAGGAGATTACATGGCTGCCGAGGGGGGACGGGATGGGTCGGGAGGGATGGTCGGGGGTGGGGGTTAGAAAGTGTCTATACATGATGCTCCAGGCATCATGGGTGTGGGGCAGGCTTGATGAAGCTGGTCTTTTCTTGCTCGTCATTTTCATATGTTTGCATAAGGAATTAGACGTTTAAAAACGTTAAACAACAGGGGAATAAAATTTCCTTCTTTTTAATCAAATGGTTCATAAGCCCTTCTTTTGTAGATCTTCATGAAGAATGAGAATGGACGTGCGACAGTTGATTTCGTAAGATTCATTAGCGGGAACAACAGGAAACCGACCAATCACAACGAATCTATAATAACAGCAGGGGGATGGGATACGGCGTGGAGCTATAGTAGGGGGTGATGCACAGCCAAATATAGAGGGAAAAACAAGTCAGCCTGGAAGGCAGAGCAAATATGTAATGGCACAAGGGAGTATGGCAAGGCTGGATGGCATTTATTTTAATGCAAGGACTCTTGCGAGTAAGGCAGATGAATTGAAGGTGTTGGTGAACACATGGGAGTATGATATTGTTGCTATCACAGAGACATGGTTGAGGGAGGGGCAGGGCTGGCAGCTCAATATTCCGGGGTATAGAATCTTCAGGAGAGACAGAGGGGGGTGTAAAAGAGGAGGGGGTGTTGCAATATTAATCAAGGAGTCAATTACTGCTGTAAGGAGGGATGATATCTTAGCAGGTTCCTCTAATGAGGCCAAATGGGTAGAACTTAAAAACAAAAAGTGGGAAAGCACTTTGCTGGGAGTGTACTATAGGCCCCCAAACAGTCAGGGGGAGATAGAGGAACAGATATGTAGACAAATCTCAGAGAAGTGTAGAAATAAGAGGGTAATAATAGTAGGGGATTTCAACTTCCCCAATATTAACTGGGATAGGCAGAGTGTGAAAGGCTTAGAGGATGCGGAATTCTTAAAGTGCATCCAGGAGAGCTTTTTAAGCCAGCATGTAGAAAGTCTTAAAAGAGAGGGGGCAGTACTGGACCTAATTCTAGGGAATGTAGCCGGGCAAGTGGTAGATGTGTCAGTAGGAGAGCATTTTGGTGACAGTGACCATAATTCGGTGAGATTTAAGGTAGTCATGGAAAAGGACAAAGATGGACTGGAAATAAAGGTTCTAAATTGGGGGAAGGCCGATTTTAATATGATAAGGCAGCATCTGGCCAAAGTGGATTGGGATAAGCTACTTGTAGGAAAATCCACATCAGAGCAGTGGGAGTCTTTCAGAAAGGAAATAGAGAGAGTACAATGCCAACATGTTCCCGTAAAGGTCAAGGGTGGGACCAACAAGCCCAGGGAACCTTGGATGTCAAGGGATATACAAGAATGGATTAGGAAAAAAAGGGAGGCTTTTGGCAGACACAAAGGACTAAAAACAGTGGAAGCCCTAGAGAAGTATAGAAAGTGCAGGGGGGTTAAAAAAGAAATTAGGAGAGTGAAGAGGGGGCATGAAAAAACACTGGTGCGCAAAATAAAGGAAAATCCCCAGGTGTTTTATAAGTATATTAAGGGCAAAAGGATAACCAGGGAAAGAGTAGGGCCCATTAGGGACCAAAGTGGCAATCTGTGTGTAGAGCCGGAAGATGTGGATGAGGATTTAAATGAATATTTTGCATCTGTGTTCACTATGGAGAAGGACGATGTAGGCAAAGAAATCAGGCAGGGGGATTGTGATATACTTGAACAAAATAGTATTGAGAGGGAGGAGGTTCCTAGCGGTTTTAGCGGGCTTAAAAGTGGATAAATCCCCAGGCCCAGACGAGATGTATCCTAGGCTGTTGTGTGAGGCAAGGGAGGAGATTGCAGGGGCTCTGACACAAATTTTCAGAACCTCTCTGGCCACAGGGGAGGTGCCAGAGGACTGGAGAACAGCTAACGTAGTACCATTATTCAAGAAGGGTAGTGGGGGTAAACCAGGGAATTACAGGCCAGTGAGCCTAACATCAGTGGTAGGGAAATTATTGGAAAAAATTCTGAGGGACAGAATTAGTCTCCACTTGGAGAGGCAAGGATTAATCAAGGATAGTCAACATGGCTTTGTCAGGGGGAGATCATGTCTAACCAACTTGATTGAATTTTTCGAGGGGGTGACTAGGTCTGTGGATGAGGGTAGTGCAGTTGGTGTGGTCTACATGGACTTCAGTAAGGCTTTTGACAAAGTCCCGCATGGTAGGCTGGTCAAGAAGGTAAGAGCCCATGCAATCCAGGGCAATTTGGCACATTGGATCCAAAATTGGCTTAGCGGCAGGAGGCAGAGGGTGATGGTCGAAGGTTGCTTTTGTGACTGGAAGCCTGTGTCCAGTGGTGTACCACAGGGATCAGTGCTGGGTCCTTTGCTGTTTGTAGTGTACATTAATGATTTAGATAGGAATGTAGGAGGTATGATCAGTAAGTTCGCAGATGACACGAAAATTGGTGGAGTGGTAAATAGCGAGGAGGGAAGCCTCAGGCTACAGGACGATATAGACAGGTTGGTCAGATGGGCAGAACAGTGGCAAATAGAATTTAACCCTGAAAAGTGTGAGGTGATGCATTTTGGGAGGACTAACAAGGCAAGGGAATACACAATGAATGGTAGGATCCTAGGAAGGACAGAGGATCAGAGGGACCTTGGTGTGCATGTACATAGATCCCTGAAGGCAGCAGGACAGGTAGATAAGGTGGTTAAAAAGGCATATGGGATACTTGCCTTCATTAGCCGAGGCATAGAATATAAGAACAGGGAGGTTATGATGGAGCTGTACAAAACGCTAGTTAGGCCACAGTTGGAATACTGTGTGCAGTTCTGGTCGCCACACGATAGGAAGGATGTGATTGCATTGGAGAGGGTGCAGAGGAGATTCACCAGGATGTTATCTGGGCTGGAGCGCTTCAGCTATGAAGAGAGACTGGACAGGCTGGGGTTGCTTTCCTTAGAGCAGAGAAGGCTGAGGGGGGACCAGATTGAGGTGTACAAAATTATGAGGCGCATAGATAGGGTAGATAGAAAGGAAATTTTCCCCTTAGTAGAGGGGTCAATAACCAGGGGGCATAGTTTCAAGGTAAGGGGCAGGAGGTTTAGAGGGGATTTGAGGAAAAACTTTTTCACCCAGAGGGTGGTTGGAATCTGGAACTCACTGCCTGAAAGGGTGGAAGAGGCAGGAACCCTCACAACATTCAAGAAGCATTTAGACGAGCACTTGAAACGCCATAGCACACAAGGCTACGGACCAAGTGTTGGAAAATGTGATTAGAATAGACAGGGCTTTATGGCCGGCGCAGACACGATGGGCCGAAGGGCCTCTTTCTCTGCTGTATAACTCTATGGCTATGACTCTATGATTAACACACCCCTCACAGTCAAGCAGTTACTGTGCCATGTAACAATATTGATGACAAACTTTTCATTACTCCAGCCATGCTTCTTCTTCTTAAGCAGTCCCTTGGAACCGAGGATGACTTGCTTCCACATTAAAAATGATTTCTCAGGTGACTGATGAGTCCAATGTGGGACCTACAATCTCTGTCACAGGTGGGGCAGATGGTGGTTGAAGGGGCGTGTGGGTGGGTTGCTTGGGTTGACATGCGCTCCTTCCACTGTTTGCGCTTGGCTTCCGCTTGCTCCCGCCGAAGAGACTCGAGGTATTCGGCGCCTTCCTGGGTGCTTCTCCTCCACTTTGTGCGGTCTTGGGCCAGGGATTCCCAGGTGTCGGTGGGGATGTTGCACTTTTTCAAGGAGGCTTTGAGGGTGTCCTTGAAGCATTTCCTCTGCCCACCTGGAGCTCTCTTGCTGTGTCGGAGCTCCGATTAGATCGCTTGTTTTGGGAGTCTCGTATCGGGCATGCGGACGATGTGACCCGTCCATCGGAGCTGATCGAGCGTGGTCAAAGCTTCGATGCTGGGGGTGTTGGCCTGAGCAAGAACACTGACGTTGGTGCGCCTATCTTGCCAATGGATTTGCAGGATCTTGCGGAGGCAGCATTGGTGGTACCTCTCCAGTGCTATGAGGTGCCTGCTGTACATGGTCTATGTCTCTGAGGCATACAGGAGAGTGGGTATCACTGCTGCTCTGTAGACCATGAGCTTGGTGCTGGGTTTGTGGTCCTGGTCTTCAAACACTCTCTTCCTCAGGCGACCGGCACACTGAAGGCGGTGTTGGACTTCGTCATCGACGTCTGCCATTGTTGACAGTAGGCTCCCGAGGTATGGAAAGTGGTTCACTTTGTCCAAGGCCTTGTCATGGATTTTGATAATCGGGGGGCAGTACTGTGTGGTGGGGGCAGGTTGGTAGAGGACCTTTGTCTTACAGATGTTTAGTGTAAGGCCCATGCTCTCGTACGCTTCGGTGAAGGTGTTGACGATGGTTTGGAGTTCGACCTCCGAGTGAGCACAGACGCAAGCGTTGTCTGCATACTGTAATTCGACGACAGAGGATGGGGTGACCTTGGATCTGGACTGGAGGTGACGGAGGTTGAACAGTTTCCCGTTTGTTCTGTAAATTAGCTCCACTCCAGCAGGGAGCTTACTGAGGGTGAGATGGAGCATTGCAGCAAGGAAGATCGAGAAGAGCGGTGGTGCGATGACACAGCCTTGCTTGACCCCGGTCCAGCCATACAGTGTGCTAAATGTTAGAGTAATGGCTTAGCATAATTTCTTTTCAGTGACCTCAGCTAGGGGATCCTTGTACATTGTGCCATGGAAAAATAGCAGCAACGTCTTAGTGAAGCAGAACGGCACACAACATGCTCCAAAGATAACTGGCGTGGCGATATATTGCAGAGTGCATGACTTGGATTCAACTACCTTGAGGAGCAGGAAGGAGAGAGGGAAACTTTAGAACATGAATAAAAGGAGCACAGAAAGGCAAGAATATAAATGATATCAATATAGAACAGCAGCAAAGAGCAGATATGGAGATGGGCTTCAGTGGTAGTTGCTCTATAGGCCATTTCAGTAAATGGTGTACTCGGCCAGAGAAATGAATTAATGTCCGTGGACCAAATTACCCTGTGTCAAACCACACTATGGTTATGTTTAAAGGCAGAATTTGCGTTTATATTGCCATTCACATCCTCAAGCACTTTACAGCCAATGAATTACTTAGTCGCTGTTCTTATGCAGGCAAACGGGGTCTTGGAAATCAGTAGGTTTGGTATGAAGATGACCTCCAGCAATGGCATGAGTGAAGAAACACGGAAGGGACAAGGTGGCACTCATATCTGTGCCACGATATAACACTGGAGAAAAACAACAGAAGGTGTCAAATACCAAAACAACCAGCCGCCAGTGACTTGAACTTTGCACAGGTGTCAGCTGTGGCTCAGTGGGTAGCACGCTTACCGCTGAGTCAGGAGGTTGTGGGTTCAAGTCCCACTCCTTGGAGACTTGAGCACATAATCCAGGTTGATGCTTCAGTGCAGAACTGAGGGCCCCGTCTGCCCTCTCAGCTGGATACAAAACATCCCACGGCATGATGTGAAGAAGAGTAGGAGAGCTCTCCTGGTGTCTTGGTCAATATTTATCCCTCAACCAACATCATTAAATCTGGTTATTGCTATTTGTGGGACCTTGCTGTGTATACATCGGCTGTCACAGTCCCCTATGTTTACAACAGCACTTCGGAAGTTCTTCATTGGCTGTAAGGTGGTTGGGATGTTGTGAAAAGTGTATGTTCTTTACTTAATGCAAATTCAAGAGAAGTCATAGAGATAGGCCTTCTGAGACTCCTGTGTCCAACCAGTTGCTGCAGCAGCTATTTATTATTGCTACTTCCCTAGCTCAGAAAACCATTAACAGTAGGACATCTACACAAGGCCCAGCCAGAAGTATGTGGCTCACAAGGGGTAAATACAGCTTGAGAAGGCACCACATGCACCAAATCAAAATTTGGAAGTATCACAACAGTGAAAGAAGTAATTGTACTGAACAGTTCGTACCCATTGGCATGGGTGAGATAGCCAACTGCCAAGTATCTTGCAATGGAATAAGAGGAGACAGCATAGGGGGAGCATGGGCTAGTGAGTATAGGAATAGGAGGATAGAGCAGATGAATGCGTGGCTAAAGAGTTGGTGCAGGCGGGAGGATTTTAGTTTTCTGGATCACTGGGTCTGCTTCTGCGGAAGGTGGGACCTGTACAAGTCGGACGGGTTGCACCTGAACTGGAACGGGACCAACATCCTGTGGGGAGGTTTGCTAGTGCTGTTGGGGGGGGTTTAAACTAACTTGGCAAGGGGATGGGATACGGAGTGGAGCTATAGTAGGGGGTGATGCACAGCCAAATATAGAGGAAAAAACAAGTCAGCCTGGAAGGCAGAGCAAATATGTAATGGCACAAGGGATTATGGCAAGGCTGGATGGCATTTATTTAATGCAAGGAGTCTTGCGAGTAAGGCAGATGAATTAAAGGTGTTGAGTATGGGAGTATGATATTGTTGCTATCACAGAGACATGGTTGAGGGAGGAGCAGGACTGGCAGCTTAATATTCCGGGGTATAGAATCTTCAGGCGAGACAGAGGTGGGTGTAAAAGAGGAGGGGGTGTCGCAATATTAATCAAGGAGTCAATTACTGCTGTAAGGAGGGATGATATCTTAGCTGGTTTTTCTAATGAGGCCATATGGGTAGAACTTAAAAACAAAAAGGGGGCAAGCACTTTGCTGGGAGTGTACTATAGGCCGCCAAACAGTCAGGGGGAGATAGAGGAACAGCTTTACAAAACGCTAGTTAGGCCACAGCTGGAATACTGTGTGCAGTTCTGGTCGCCACACTATAGGAAGGATGTGATTGCATTGGAGAGGATGCAGAGGAGATTCACCAGGATGTTACCTGGGCTGGAGCGCTTCAGCTATGAAGAGAGACTGGACAGGCTGGGGTTGTTTTCCTTAGAGCAGAGAAGGCTGAGTGGGGACCTGATTGAGGTGTACAAAATTATGAGGGGCATAGATAGGGTAGATAGAAAGGAACTTTTTCCCTTAGTAGAGGGGTCAATAACCAGAGGGCATAGTTTCAAGGTAAGAGGCAGGAGGTTTAGAGGGGATTTGAGGGAAAACTTTTTCACCCAGAGGGTGGTTGTAATCTGGAACTCACTGCCTGAAAGGGTGGTCGAGGCAGGAATCCTCACATGATTCAAGAAACATTTAGATGAGTACTTGAAACGCCATAGCATACAAGGCTACGGACCAAGTGCTGGAAAATGGGATTAGAATAGAGAGGGCTTGATGGCCGGTGCAGACACGATGGGCCGAAGGGCCTCTTTCTGTGCTGTATGACTCTGTGACTCTGGGCTGGATTTTCATTCAGGAGTTGGGTTGGAGGCGAGACTACAACTTTCGGGGTTGTTCTGCAAAAGCCTTAGATACTTTAGGATGGTCGGAGATAACGCAAACAACCCCATTAGGCTCACCAAGGAGACTGTGATTGAGGGACTCCAGCTGGACCAGGAAGACTTGCAGCGAGGTCAACAATCTCAGCAGGGGGAAGAGAGAGGCTGTGATCAGCAGAGGGGAGGCCAAAGGCTTTGGGAAAGCCACACGGTATCTGTTAAATTGAAAACAGGCAAATTGCACTGTGGGAGCCTGATTTAAATATGTTAATGAAGTGTAGTTAATCTTATTTTTTTGGCATACTCTTACTCCATCCAAGAAATAAGCAATAAAATGGACCATTCTTAATTAAATCAACACGGTACAGATAGCAAACCATATCCTCAGCCACTTATTCAACCCACAGCGGTCCAGGCAAAATGGCAACTGCCTTTTACATACCAGTGTAGACCTTTCTCCATTCAAAAATAGGTTCATTGTCGCACCGATTACCACAGCTATTATAACGAAGTTTTCTTCACAGTCCTCTTGCTCTCCCTGGTATCACCTGTCAGCTTTAGTTTCCTTTAGCTGCCTTTTCACTTTGTCTGCTTTTATGTGTTTCATCAGTAATAGAAAGGAGTGATGGCAATTCATGGCTGACCTCAAGTCTAACACCAAAACCTGTAAGTGTTCAAATGGTTTCCACATCACCTTCCAGAGAGCACACAATTCCCAGTAGCCTTCTCTATAATGCACTCACACTACACTTGTTAATCTTGACTCCAACAGCTGTTTCCATTATCAACTGACCAATAATAGTGAGATATGCGGGCACCTTGCAGTCTCTTGTACTGTTCCGAATGTAAGCATTTGCACAACTGTAAATCCTGTATATAAACTGTGACTATTTTCATTTTACATCCATCCTCTAAATACAGAGCCGCTTACATATTAGCGCAAACTCTGAGGTTTTATACTAACGTTGTACAAATTGAAGAATGGTTTATACACAGGAAGAATAAATCAACTGTTAAGTCCACCTACATTCATAAAATGCTTTCAGAATGCTGTCTCAGTGCTTATAACCGCCTCCACCCTCCTTACTGTGCAGCGTCTGAATCACAACAGCTGACCCTACATTGCAAAAGTGACTACACTTCGAAATTGGCTGTGAGGTGGTTTGAGGGTGTGAAAAGCACTATATAAATGCATTTTTCTTTCTTCCTTCTTTTCTTGATTGCTTCCATATCCTGAAGTGGAGCAAGGGCTAAATGTCCTGCCCACTGACTAGCTGCTGGCCATTTCTGAAGGACACACTCTCTTCATGTCTCTCACAAGTCTAAGCAACAGGTTTATGCCGTTCATGCTCTGCCCTTAGTCCCCCATTTATTGACAGTTTTTGGCCTCACTATCTATTCTGACCTCAAGTGAAACTTTGAGATCGACATTAACTGCCCCCACCCCCACCCCATGCCCTACGATGGGCAGGAGGGAGTCGGGGGGATTAAACCCTAAAAAAGGGAACACATCCCCAACCTGCCACGTACGTGCCTTTCACAACCTCAGGACGCCCCAAAGTGCTTTACAGCCAATGAAGTACTTTTGAAGTGGTAGTTACTGTTGCAATGTAGGAAATGCGGCAGCCAATTTGTGCACAGCAAGCTCCCACAAACAGCAAGAAGATAAATGGCCACCAAGTCTGTTTTGTTAGTAATGCTGATTGCCGGATGAATGTTGGCTAGGACACTGGGAGGACTCACCACCTCTTCTTTAAACCCAAGGTATTATGTCCGTGTATGATTGAGACACGGACAGCAGGAGTTGAACAAAACAAGTCTTCACTGAAAGGAGTCAATCGGGAAACTGAAATTACAGAGGCTTACTAGCGCCTTTTATACAGGGGTGGTCACTGTCGGTACTGCAGTCTGAGACCAGTTATTCTCTTAAAGGTACATACACAACAATTCCTCCCCTTTTAGATAAACAGTACATAACATTCATTTAACAACTAAATGATAACTAATTACAATCACAATTACGGTTGCTAGATACATTGATTAAGTTTAAGCAATTATAAGTTCAGTCTTTGAGGAGGCTTCCTGATTCTGTCTGGATAACGCCTCTTTGGGGTATCAGGTTCCTCTGGCAAGGTTGAGTCGGGATCAATGTCGTTGTTTGGTTCATCTGCTTCCAATATCACCGATTCTGCGGTAGCTGCAATTGGTACGTCGATTTCATTACCAGGTGTATCAGATCGTGGTGTGGAGTTGACGTTTTCCAGTGACTCTAGAATCTGGTCAGCATGGCGTCTTACAATGCTCTCTCCAACGTCTATGATATACATGAGAGGTCCTTGCCGTGTACAAATCGTTCCTGGCTGCCATTTCTCAGTGCGGTAGTCCCGGGCCAAAACTGGTTGACCTATCTTAAAACTCCTGGTCGGCCTTTCATTCATATTCTGAAACTGCCTGTTCTCCACATCTCTTCGGACGTTTGGCTTAACCAAATCCAAGCGGCATCGTAGTCTTCGATTGAAGAACATCATGGCTGGAGTTTGGTTGGTAACCGCATGTGTCGCATTCCGGTAGGCAAACAAGAAGTTGTCCACCTTGTGTTGTAGGAGTATACCTTCATTACACATTGCCTTGATAGCCTTCTTGAATGTTTGAACAAACCTCTCGGCCAATCCATTAGTGGCTGGATGATATGGGGTAGATGTGTAATGCTTAACACCATTGTTCTTTAAGAACCTCCAGAACTCTTCAGACACAAACTGTGGTCCATTGTCAGAGCAAATCTGTTCAGGCAGCCCATTCCTGGCGAATATGGTTCGTAAAACTGTGATAGTTTTTTCCGTGGGGGTTGAGGACATTTTTATTACCTCTGGCCACTTTGAATGTGCCTCCACCGCAATTAAAAACATCGAGTCCATGAAGGGGCCAGCAAAATCAATGTGCACCCTTTGCCATGGAGATGAGGGCCACTCCCATGGATGTAGAGGAGCTTGTGGTGGGGCGTTTTGGACCTTCTGGCATCTTGCACAGCTCTTGGTCATCTCTTCGATTTCTCTATCGATTCCCGGCCACCACACAAACGCTCTGGCTAAGTTCTTCATTTTTACCCCACCCAGATGACCCTCATGAAGCTCATGGAGCACTCTATCCGTCAACTTAGGTGGAATTGCTACTCTGGATCCATACATCAAGGTCCCTCTGCACACTGACAGCTGTTCTCTTCTCGGCGAGAATGCTGGCAGCAGTGGTTCTCCATGTGCTGGCCACCCCTTCACCGTTAAATCATAGACCCGTGATAGTGTCGGGTCATTCCGTGTTTCCTTTTCTATGTTTGCATTCGTCACAGGGAGACATTCGACTATGGTCAAGTGGAATAACTCCATTGGATCCACTGCAAGGTCTTCTTCTTCCACCATCGGCAACAGTAGGCGTGACAATCCATCAGCATTCCCATGCTGTTTAGTTCCTTTGTACTCGATGTCATATTGGTGTGCCCCTAGGAAAAGGGACCACCTCTGCAGCCGTTGCGCTGTCATTATCGGTACGCCCTTCTGAGGGTTGAAAATGGAGACAAGAGGTTGATGATCGGTTAGTAGAGTAAATTTTTGGCCGTGCAGGTAGTGATTGAACTTCTTCACCCCCCACACTAGGCTGAGGGCCTCTCTGTCAATCTGGGCGTAGTTACGCTCGGCAGAAGTTAACGAGCGTGACGCAAAAGCTATCGGCCTCTCTAAACCATCAAGGAATTTATGTGACAGTACCGCCCCAATGCTGTAGGGAGACGCATCACACGCCAGTCTGATCGGCCGTGCTGGGTTGTAGTGAGCCAATACTTCTCTTGAAGTGATTAAGTCCTTACTCTTCTGAAAGGCCCGCTTACAGTCATTGCTCCATTTCCATGCTACTCCCGTTCGTAGCAGGGCGTTCAGTGGGTGCAGGATTGTCGACAAATTCGGCAAAAACTTATGGTAGTAATTCCCCAATCCGAGGAAAGACCTCAGTTGCGACACATTTTCAGGCGCTGGGGCCTTAACAACCGCTTCAATTTTGTCAGGGGACTTATGCAACCCCTCTTCATCAATCACGTGGCCACAATACGATATCTGTTTCTTAAAAAACTCGCACTTGGGGCGGTTGGCTCGTAGCCCATGTTCCCGTAGTCTAGTGAGCACCTGTTCTAGGTTGTTAAGGTGATCACTGTCATCTTCACCTGTCACAAGGATGTCGTCCAAGTAACACTGAGTCCCCGGAATCCCTTGCAGGACTTGTTCCATCGCTCTTTGCCATATCGCCGGAGCTGATGCTACTCCGAATGCCAATCGATGATACTGGTAAAGACCTTTGTGAGTGTTTATCGTGAGATACTTCCTAGAGGATTCTTCAACCTCCATCTGCAAATATGCTTGTGCTAGGTCAATTTTTGTAAAACGCTTCCCTCCAGACAGTGAGGCGAAGATGTCTTCTATCCTTGGAAGAGGATATTGTACTGTGTGAAGGACTGGGTTCACCGTCACCTTGAAATCCCCACAGATGCGAACCTTCCCTGGCTCCTCAGACTTATTGCTTAACGTTTTCTTCATGACAGGAACGATGGGTGTCGCCCACTCGCTCCAGTCGACCTTAGACAACACGTCTGCCTTCTCCAGATTCTCCAGCTCTGCCTCGACGGCTGGGCGAATTGCATATGGTACCGGTCTTGCTTTGAAAAACTTGGGAATTGCATTCTCTTCTATTGTTATCAAGGCGGTTACGCCTTTAAGAGTGCCCAGTTCTTGTTGAAATACCTCTTTGGCGTTAGCTAAGATTGTTGACAATCGTCCAGGAGTGACGTCTTCATCTTTTTTACCGTCCACCGTCATTGCATGAATAGAGTGCCAATCTAAGTTTATCTTTCTGATCCATTCACATCCCAATAACGGTGGCCCACCATTTTGCAATATGTAGAGATACAATTTCCGTATTTTTTTGCCGTTGTATTCGACAGGCACCCTTATTTTTCCTCTGGGGTATACTTTTTGCCCCGTATACGTCGTCAAGACGATGGATGTCTCTCTCAAGGGTATGTGTGAGAATAGCCGCTCGTAGTCTCGTCGATTCATGACGGTTAGCGCTGATCCTGTATCCAACTCCATTTTAACTTGGGACCCTGCTATCGTGAGGGTGACCCAAATGGTTCGGTGATCCTCTTTTGCGATTACCTTGTGAAGTTTGAGACAGCTTAGTCTCCTGTTCCCGGATTCACTATCGCTCATCTGGTCTTCGGAACTACTGTCCATCATCTTTTGTACTTTCTTGTACAGTTCCTTAGTAGCCTTTTTGTTGTCGCTGGTCTTCTTCCCAGACCTGCAAACTCGTGCAATGTGTCCCATCTTTCCACATTGCCTGCATATTTTGTCCTTGGACCAGCAGTCCTTCTGGTCATGGTTAGTTCTGCTGCAGCGATAACATTTTGCAAATCCCCGTGTCATTTCGTGGGTGCCGTATTCCTGTGGCTTTTGTTGAATTTCCGCAGCTCCCCTGGCTGCTGCTTCGTACGATACTGCCACGCTGAAAGCCTTATCTAGCGTCAGCTCTTTCTCTGAGAGTAACTTCTTCTGTGTTCCTTCACTCAGGAGTCCACAGACAAATTTGTCCCGTAGTGTATCTGCCAGTCCTGCTCCGAACTGGCAGTGCTTTGATAGCTTGCGTAGTTCCGTAAGGTACTCAGCATTGCTCTCATCTTTATGCTGAGTTCTCCTGTGGAATTTAAGTCTTTCGGCTATCAACAGCGGTGCAGGGTTTAGGTGTTCCTGTAGGACAGCAACAATTTTGTTAAAACTCTTCGCCTTCGGTTTGGCTGGAGTAATCAGGTCCCGCAATAGGCCGTACGTTCTAGCGCCCATTAAATTTAGCAATACCGATGCCTTTTTCTCATCGGCTATTTCATTTGCCTCGCAATATACCTCGACTCTTTCCACATACGTGGTCCAGTCCTCTATTGTATTATCAAAGGCAGTGATATTGCCAGTCTTCGGCATCTTGAAAATCTAAAATGGCACCTCCCGCGCTTTGCCTTCTTCCCCGATTTAACAAAATGGCGCCTCCCGCGCTTTGCCTTCTTCCCCGCTGATTAAGATGGCGCCTCCTGCGCTTTTGCCTTCTTCCCCGCTGTTGCTAGCGCTGCTTTCCGCAGTTTCCATTGCAACCTGCAGCTCCTCGCGGTTTCCTGCATGTTTAATATTTCTTTTTTTTATTATTTTCCCGTCGTGGAATAACCCTGTGGGACTCTTGCCTCCTGCTTCTCGGGTCTATACGCAGCCCGGCTTCGTAGCACCGGCCGCACCCTGTGTGCTCCACCCTCTCTCTCTCCTCTTCCCAACAACGCTGCTCGGCCCCGTTGCAAGCAACCCGCTCGAGTTCGTGACCGCCGCAGCCCAGGAAGGATCGGTGTACCACCTGCCACCAGCCCGATTAGCTGAAACACCGTCGACAGGAACCAGGCCCCGCTTTCGACAGCTTCTCCAGCAATCTTCAACTCCGCTAACACAGGGGCGGATGCCCACGGTCGACGCCCGTTTCTACTGCTTCTTTCTTCCTTCTGGCCTCGACCTCTGCTCACTTCGCTGCAGGAATGGATCCCAGGAGGTGGTGCAGACTGTAGGTAAGTTCGTATCTGCTCGTCGCCAGTATTATGTCCGTGTATGATTGAGACACGGACAGCAGGAGTTGAACAAAACAAGTCTTTACTGAATGGAGTCAATCGGGAAACTGAAACTAGAGGCTCACTAGCGCCTTTTATACAGGGGTGGTCACTGCCGGTACTGCAGTCTGAGACCAGTTATTCTCTTAAAGGTACATACACAACACAAGGGATCTTTGGGGGCAAGCAGGGACTCAGTATAACGTTTCACCTGAAAGTTAGCACCACTGACTTAGATTATGTGCTCAAGTCTCTGGAGCGGGACATGAACCCACAACCTTCTGTCTCAGCGCTCCCCACTGATCCACAGCTGACACCTGACGAAGTGAGGCTCATGCTCTTATCAGCTGTTTGAACCTGTGTGAGGACTCCAAAGTGACGGAATATTATTTTCAATTTTGCACATTGTAAATGTTATTATTGGCCTACTGGCATTGTCTGCTGTGGAAATCCACTTCCATTCAACAGATTAAAGGTAAACCTGATAAGCTCTTAACAATTTTGAGGTAATATAAAATAACTGCTGCATGAAGTTATATTTGGGGTTGTGAGAGGACCATGATATTTTATGCCCACTTCTAGGATTTTTAAGATGGAGGACAGCCTGTTCAGGAAAGAAGTGGTGAGAAATTCTTATTAATGGGCAGTATCTTCTCAAAGACACCCTCACACATTGATGGTTCCACATCTCTGCCCATTTAAAATCCACAAAACTGCATCTGTCTTACAAAAAATCGACAAAACCACATCTGTCCCCATTAAAACTCCACTGAGATAATCAGACATTGATAGTGCCAAGTTCCAATGGATGACAGATGGTAACATTGGCCCAGAAATTCAGGTCCCAACGCACGAGTATGCACGGGGTACTCACGCGTAGGTCCATCGAAAGTGCCGGTTTCGTGCATGCACTGCGCATGCGCGGGAAACCGGCACTTCCGTTCCCCTGGAAGAAGGGGTTAAGAGGTTGAACGCATGCGCAGGAGAGGCAGCGCGTGCGCATCGAACTTACGTTTTTTTCCAGGTTTCTCCGGGAAGGTAAGTCTCCAGAAGTTACACATGTAAAAAGCAGTTGCAAGGCCTGCTTTTAACAAGGTAAGAGGTGAATTAATTAAAATTCAAACATTTTTTCCACAGGTTTATTATTTTTATATACTTTAAAGAAAGGTAAGTTTATTTTTAGCCCTGTTAGAAAATGTAATTAATTTTTTCAAAAATTTAAATTATTGTTTAAAATAGTTATTTCATGTAATTTATAGTTATTTTAAAAATGTGATTTATAAAAAAAAAATTATTTGAACTTTTAGTGATGTTTTGGGGCTTATAGTATTTATCGATTTGACAGCTCTTCCTGTCAAACTTATGAATGAAGCATTCCCTGCTACCATTGGCTCTCCATGGCCTACGTGATCCCAGGGGACGCATTGAACTAACTGCGCCCCTGGGATACGCAAGCACTGTGCGCCGGCAGTTGGAGGAGGCCCAGGATCGCAATTCCACGGAGGCACACAGCTCAACGGCCGGCGCGCTAGGTAAGTGCAGGTCGGGGGCTCGCACCCACGGGAAGCCCCCAACCTGAATTTCTCGGCCGTTATATTTCTGTCTTCTCACCAACTGAACATGCTCACATGATATATCTGAGTTAAATGACAAGGATTCAAAAGCAGAGAATTTATGTTAAACTTGTATCAAACCTTGGTTGGACCACACTAGGAGTACTGTGCACAGTTGTGGTCTCCATATTACAAAAATGATATAGAGGCACTGGAGAAAGTGAAAAATAGATTCACAAGAATGATACCAGATCTGAGAGGGTATAACAATCAGGAAAGATTGTATGGGCTGGGGCTCTTTTCTCCAGAAAAGGAAAAGGGGTGACCTGATCGAAATCTTTAAAATTATGAAGGGGTTCAACAGGGTAGACGTAGAGAAGATGTTTCCACTTGTGGAGGTGTCCAAAACTGGGGGTTCATTAACATAAGATAGTCACTAATAAATCCAATAAAGAATTCAGGAGAAACTTCTTTTCTCACAGAGTGGTGAGAATGTGGAACTCACTACCATATGGACATCAGTCGTCGGGGAAATGCTGGAAACCATTGTTAAGGAAGTGGAATCAGGGCACTTAGAAAATCATAACCTGATTAGGCAGAGTCAACATGGTTTTATGAAAGGAAATCGTGTTTGACAAATTTATTCGAGTTTTTTGAGGATGTAACTAGCTGGGTAGATAAATGGGAAAGTGGTGGGTGTAGTATATTTGGATTTCCAAAAGGCATTCGATAAGGTGCCACACAAAAGGTTATTACACAAGATTAGGGCTCATGGGGTTGGGGAATATAGTAGCATGGATAGAGGATTGGTTAACGGACAGAAAACAGAGAGTAGGGATAAACGGACCTTTTTCAGGTTGGCAGGCTGTAACTAGTGGGGTGCCGCAAGGATCAGTGTTGGGGCCTCAGTTATTTACAATCTATATTAATGACCTAGATGAAGGGACCGAATGTGATGTATCCAAGTTTGCTGATGATACAAAGGTAGGTGGGACAGTAAGCTGTGAGGAGAACACAAAGGGCTGGATTTTACCAGCCCTGAGGAGGCGGGTTGGGAGCGGGACTGTTGGCAAAATCTAAAAGAATGGGAGTGGGTCCTGAACCCGCTTCCAACCCGCCTCTAAACAATGTTCCCGGGAGTTGGGTCCCCGATTCGCACAGGGACCCGACTCCAAGCGGCGGGAAGAGGATTATAGCCACTTAACTGCCTGTTAACATGTAGTTAACAGGCAGTTAAGAGGCTTTTTCCCATTTTGAGACTTCTGCTGCGGGCTTCCCGATGTCGGGGAACCCTGCCAGGGTAAGTGAGGCGTGCTGTGGGTCTGTTGTAATGTTTATGTATAGATGACAGCTTCAGAAGTGGTGTAAATGATCTAATGGGACACTGGCGAGTATCAGAGGTAAGGAGATGTTAGGAAAGTCATTTAAATGTGTTTAGATTTTTCTGTAGGTGTCAAGCTTTGAAGTGTTCGTGTGACCTCACCTCATTGGGAGAAGTGACAGATCGCCTCTGTAACTGTACCTGCAGCTGTCATCTGTTTTATCCTAAGGACAGAGTCATTGGAGAGCCTGGGTACAAGGGCTCACCTTTGTACAGTGATTGTCAGTGTTTGACAGCACCTCAATGCAGGGCGGGGCTTAACAAGACCAATCAGGGGAAAATAGCGTCTGTGCGTCGGACGTCGCTGGGGGCGGGATTGAACCCAGAAGGCAGCAGTCCCATCCCCAACTCATCTCGGCAGGTAAAATCCAGCCCAAGGAGTCTGCAAAGGGATATAGATAGACTAATTGTGTGGGCAGTAAGGTGGCAGATGGAGTATAATGTAGGGAAATGTGAGGTTATTCATTTCGGTAGGAAGAATTGAAAAACAGAATATTTTAAAAATAGAAACATAGAAGATAGGAGCAGGAGTAGGCCATTCGGCCCCTCGAGCCGGTTCCGCCATTTAATGAGATCATGGCTAATCATCCAAATTCAGTATCCTGTCCCTGTTTTCTCCCCATATTCCTTGATCCCTTTAGCCTTAAGAAATATATTTAACTCCTTCTTGAATACATTTAATGAATTGGCCTCAACTGCCTTTTGTGGTAGAGAATTCCACAGGTTCACCACTCTCTGGGTGAAGAAATTCCTCCTCATCTCTGTCCTAAATGGCTTACCCCTTATCCTTAGACTGTGACCCCTGGTTCTGGACTCCCCGGCCATCGGGAACATCCTTCCTGCATCTAGTCTGTCTAGTCCTGTTAGAATTTTATAAGTTTCAATGAGATCCCCTCTCATTCTTCTAAACTCGAGCAAATATAAGCCCAATCGACCCAATCTCTCCTCATACGTCATTCCTGCCATCCCAGGTATCAGTCAGACATCCTTGCTCCTGTATCCGAATCCTCTCGTTATGAAGGCCAGCATACCATTTGCCTTCTTAACCACCTGCTGCACCTGCATGCTTACCTTCAGCGACTGGTACACAAGGACACCCAGGTCTCGTTGCACTTCCCCTTCTCCCAATCTATTGCCGTTCAGATAATAATCTGCCTTCCTGTTTTTGCCACCAAAGTGGATAACCTCGCATTTATCCACATTATACTGCATCTGCCATGCATCTGCCCAATCACCCAACCTGTCCAAATCATACTGGAGTTTTTCGGCATCCTCCTCACAGCACACATGCCCACCCAGCTTTGTGTCGTCTGCAAACTTGGAGATATTACTTCTAGTTCCCTCGTCTAGATCATTAATATATATTGTGATAGCTGGGGTCCTAGCACTGATCCCTGCGGTACCCCACTAGTCACTGCCTGCCACTCGGAAAAAGACCCATTTATTCCAACTCTTTGCTTCCTGTCTGCCAACCAGTTCGCTATCCAAGTCAGTACCTTACCCCCAATCCCATGTGCTTTATCTTTACATGCTAATCTTTTACGCGGGACCTTATCGAAAGCCTTCTGAAAGTCCAAATACACCACATCCACTGGTTCTCCCTTATCTATTCTACCAGTTACATCCTCAAAAAATTCCAGTAGATTAGCCAAGCACGATTTACCTTTTGTAAATCCATGTTGACTTTGTCCGATCCTGTCACTGTTTTCCAAGTGCTCTGCTATTACATCTTTTATAATGGACTCTAGCATTTTCCCCACTACCGATGTCAGGTTTACCGGTCTATAATTCCCCGTTTTCTCTCTACCAACTTTTTTGAATAGTGGGGTTACATTAGCTACCCTCCAATCCATGGGAACTGTTCCAGAGTCTATAGAATTTTGGAATATGACCAGCAATGCATCTACTATTTCTAGGGCCACTTCCTTAAGTACCCTAGGATGTAGATTATCAGGCCCTGGGGATTTATCGGCCTTCAATCCCGTCAATTTCCCTAACACCATTTCCCTACAAATACTGATTTCATTCAGTTCCTCCCTCTCATTAGACCCTATGTTCCCTGACATCTCTGGGAGGTTATTTGTGCCCTCCTTTGTGAAGATAGAACCAAAGTATGTATTTAATTGGTCTGTCATTTCCTTGTTCCCCATTATAAATTCCCCTGATTCTGACTGCAAGGGATCTACGCTTGACTTCACCAATCGTTTTCTCTTCACATATCTATTCTTGGTGAGAATCTTTCAAATGTTGGTGTTAAGAGAGATTGGGTGTCCTCGTGCAAGAAACACAGAAAGCTAGCATGCAGATATAGCAAGCAATAAGGAAGGCAAATGGCATGTTGGCCTTTATTGCAAGGGGGTTGGAGTATAAGAGTAAGGAAGTCTTGCTACAATTGTACAGGGCCTTGGTGAGACCACACCGGGAGTACTGTGCACAGTGTTGGTCTCCTTATCTAAGGAAGGATATACTTGCCTTGGAGGCGGTGCAACGAAGGTTCACTAGATTGATTCCTGGGATGAGAGGGCTGTCCTATGAGGAGAGATTGTGTAGAATGGGCCGATACTCTCTGGAGTTTAGAAGAATGAGAGGTGACCTCATTGAAACATACAAGATTCTGATGGGGATTGACGGTAGATGCTGAGAGGTTGTTTCCCCTGGCTGGAGTATCTAAAACTAGCGGGCATAGTCTCAGGATAAGGGGTCGGCCATTTAAGACCGAGATGAGGAGGAATTTCTTCACTCAGCGGGTTGTGAATCTTTGGAATTCTCTGCCCCAGAGGGCCGTGGATGCTGAGTCTTTGAGTATATTCAAGGCTGAGATCGATAGATTTTTGAACTCTAGGGGAATCAAGGGATATGGAGATCGGGCGGAAAAGTGGAGTTGAGGTCAAAGATCAGCCATGATCTTATTGAATGGAGGAGCAGGCTCGAGGGGCCATATGGCCTACTCCTGCTCTTACTTCTTATGTTCTTATGTTGAGGAGAATAACATAGATGCATTTATGGTGAAACTAGTTAAGTACCTGAGGTAGAAAGGAATAAATAGGATATATTGATAGGGTGAGATGAAGTAAGGTGGTAGGCGGCATAAACACCGGCATAGACCAGTTGAGCCGAATGGCCTCTTTCTGTCCTGTAAAAGTTTACGCAATTCTCTGCAATAGCTAGAATTATTGTCCAATACACTGATGCACTACACTCCCATTCATTATGTTCATTATGGATTATTCCTTAATAGAATTAGTCACAGCATTTCTTTGTGCTTCCTTTAATGGATTTCTGATTTGCTTAATAGGTCAAGACCTTTATTTAAACTTCTAACTTACCCAGGGGACCAAGGCTTTTATTCGAAGGGCTCCATAACAATAATGAGCCAGTTGGACTAGAGGAATTTCTCAGTGAAACCTGTACCTGGGGCTCCCATTGACCCGGTGATCTCTAAAATTCTGCACAGGTGCGAAGCTCAGTCTCCTTTCTTTGCAGGTGTCTCTTCAACTTTCTGCTTTACCAAAAGCAAATCGGCAATTGTCTACATAAGAACATAAGAAATAGGAGAAGGAGTAGGCCATTCGGCCCCTCAAGCCTGCTCCGTCATTCAATAAGATCGTGGCTGATCTTTGACCTCAACTCCACCTTCCCACACTATCCCCATATCTCCTGATTCCCTTAGTATCCAATATAGTTAGTCTATGTAGTTAGGTGCAGAGAGTGGAATATTCCACAAAGATTTATGAAGATAAACCCAGGAACCTGGGCAAGTTGGAACAAGCCCAGATGAATTTCTACCTCTGTATGCTGTTATGCGGAGCCTTCCGATAAAATGTTGACACTAAGATTAAATGAGAGGCACAGGGCAACAATTAAGGGAAGGGGAGGAGCGGTTGAAGTCAGATAAATGGAAGGACAGTGGCAAAAAATAATCAGAAGCAGAGAGGAAGAGAGGCTCAAAACATAAAACATCCAGAAGAAAATGGGAAAGAGAAGGAAGGGAGGGAAATAGAGCAAAGATAAACAATTTGAGGGAAGAGGCTAGAATGAATGGAAAGACCAGAAAAAGGTGGACAGACAGGAAGAATGCAAGCAGCAAAAAAAAATGATACAGAGTAAGAGTATAAGGCTAAACATGAAGGAAGCTCTCAGCCCCTCTCAGGAATGTGGTCACATATTCTTCGTGCCCTAGTCAGGGAATAAACCTAAGTATCAGCACACTGTCATTACTATTGTATTGTATTAACATCTGCACCATAGCCCGACTTTATACTGGAGCAAGCTTACTGTTTATTTTACATGTGCTGGGAATGACTAAGAACTGCCAACATAAATAGTATTCTTTATTTCACATTACCCACACTCTGAAGTATATTTTCAAGCCAGTTCTTAATTTAATATGTAAGTTATTGAAACCTAATGCAGATATAATGACACACAGACTAACGCACAGAGAATGCTGAATTCTAATGAATTTGTGCAGCCCCTTTTAAAAAGCAGAGTGCTCGACAGACAATAAGAAAGAAAAGAAATACTTGCATTTATACAGTGCCTTTTATGACCTCAGGAAGTCCCAAAGCGCTTTACAGCCAATGAAGTACTTTTGAAGTGTAGTCACTGTTGTAATGTAAGAAACATGACAGCCAATTTGTGTACAGTAAGCTCCCACAAACAGCAACGTGATAATGACCAGATAATCTGTTTTATTAGGTATTGGTTGAGGGATAAATATTGGCCCAGGACTCCGAGGAGAACTCTCCAGCTCTTCTTTGAAATAGTGCCGTGGGATTCTTTTACGTCCACCTGAGAGAGGGCCGACAGGGCCTCGGTTTAACGTTTCATCCGAAAGATGTCACCTCCGAAATTGCAGCACACCCTCAGCACTGCACTGAGTGTCAGCCTAGGCTTTGTGCTCAAGCCTGTGGCGCGGGTTTGCCAATTTGCAAATCCTGCCACAGGTCAACACTGTGTCTCCTTCCTGCAGCCCCCTGTCCCCCATCCAGTCCTGCATGAGCTCCCGAAAATAGTTTCAGAATGTCCAGGCCTTGCCAAAAAAGCTACTTTTACTTTCCAAAAGAAGAATGAAAACATTTAACCACTAAATGAGTAAAGATGATTTTTTTAAGACTCAGTAAAAGAAGAAACAGAAAAAATGACATTTTGCAACTCGATATTCTGAGCAAAGTCAAAAAGGAAAGGTCAGTCTTTTATCAAACACTCCAAGAACATCAAATTGTTGATTAGTGCTTCACATGTAACAGCTAAATTATTAAGTTAGATGTACGTCATGGGGTTTTTATTTAGAATGAATTCCAAAAATGAATTGGTTTGTAATCATTTATGAACTACTCCTGAGTTTTGACAAACTGTTTCTTCTCTCATGCAGTTTGCAACTGGGTAATGAAATTAGGATTGAAAGTGACTTACTCGACCTACAACCAACGCGAACCAAACGATATATATATATTGGGGGAGAAATTCGGTATCGCCCCGTTTGAGGCGCCGTTATCGGCCGTGCACAAAATTTAGTGCCTGGTGCTAATTATCGCCTCCGACAGCAAACTTGGCTTTTATCGCCCCAGGAGGTGATTGGAGCGCTAAATCAAGTGCTACACACCTGTCTTAAGGCACAAAGGCCGAGGAGCGAGGCGCTACCTCAGAGCACGGGCGCAGCGCAGGTGCTGTCAGTTAGCGATTGAACACAGACAGACTGGTGCTGGTCAGTTCTTAAAGGGGAGGGTCAATCTTGCTCTGGAGCCACACCCTGCTCATTGGAGCCTTGAATCTCGGCCTGGACAGACCTGTGGCTAAATCTTGCAGGCAAGGACTATGGAGAGGGCCAGGGAGCGAGCACAGCGCTTCAGCGAGCAGGCCTTGGAGGCTCTGGTTGGCGCGGTGGAGCACAGAAGATCTATACTGTGCCCAGAGAGTGGCAGGAGGCCTTTGCCGCGCGAGTACAGAAGAGTGTGGAGGGAGGTGGCACAGAGCGTCTCCTCCAGGAGCATGGTGCCCAGGGCCCATATACAATGTAGAAAAAAGTTCAACGACCTCACTCGGGTCGTCAGGGTGAGTGGCCTTTTTTTCAATACCTCTCCATCCCTCCATCTCAACCTCACTCTATGGCCAGAGGGTCTTAAAAGCCCCAATGCCCAACACTCATCCAACACCTATGGCCCTTTCATCAAACACACATGCGCATTCCACACTTTGCATACAGTAAGGGCTATTCAACTATGGGAGGCACATCAGGCAAGACCATGGCTGCATACACTAAGGGCTATTCAACTATGGGAGGCACACCAGGCAAGACCATGGCTGCATACACTAAGGGCTATTCAACTATGGGAGGCACACCAGGCAAGACCATGGCTGTATATTGTAAGGGCTATTCAACTATGGGAGGCACATTAGGCAAGGCCATGGCTGTATATTTACTGAGACGCTGTCCTTTTTCTTGCAGGCCAAGCTATCTCATAATAGGAGACAGCAGCAATGGACGGGTGGAGGGCGGCCTCAGCTGCAACCCCTCAGTGATCTTGAGGTGCACATCCACAGGATTGTGGCAAGCCGGGTGATCGGTCCTGTCGCCACGGGACAGCAATGGTAAGGTCATCACCTTTTTGTCCTCTCTCCTTCCACTTGTCCCTCACAACACCAACCTTTAACACTTTCAATCCAAATTACTAAATCGCTGCAGTCCTTCCTCCCTCACTGCCCCCCCGCCCTCACGCTAAAGCCACTACCACCCTGCTTTCAGATGGTGATTCACCAGGTGAGGAGACGGGCCCTCAAGCTGCCAGTGGGAGTGAAGCTGCAGGCGAGGAGGAAGAGGAAGCCGGAGCATCAGCGCCACTCTCTCCCGAGGAAGCCCATGCCCATACTGGGAACACGCCTTCCCTGGAGGGGAGCAGGGGGGAAGGGTCTGATGAGGGTGAAGCTCCAGGACCCAGTGGGCTGCAGCAACGCGATGGGGGTAGGGAAGCTCGGGGGCCTTCTCCCCAGAGGGAGAGTAGGTCAGCGAGTCCTGCTGCACTGGACGCAGAGGAGGAGCGGCTCATCGCTGAAATGAACACCCAGGCGGTGGACGTGCACACTGAGCTCATGGGTGCAGTGGGAAGGATGCCCGAATCCATTGAATCACTGGCAAGGAGTGTGGAGCACTTCGCTGTAGCACAGGCAGATGCCACGCAAATGCTTAGTGCTGCAATTCAGTCATTGGCTGCCGTGACCCCATCTCTGACTGCTCTCATGCAGACTCAGATTGAGGCCACGCGAGCACTGACTGCTGCCATCCTCGCTGGTTCGGACACATTTCCCCGGGGCTCTCACCGCGCCGCAGCAGGCCAGCAATCTGTGCTCCAGCAGATTGCTCCGGATGCTGAAGTGCTGCCCCGTGGGAGTGCCAGTGTGTCGGTCGAGCAGGGAGTTGCTGTCCTCTCTCAAGATGACAGCATTCCTGCTGCCACCACTGTCACTTCTACACTGCACTTGCCACCGCCTGTAGGACAGACTGC
The DNA here is from genome assembly GCF_052327205.1 of Somniosus microcephalus. Classification (NCBI taxonomy): domain Eukaryota; kingdom Metazoa; phylum Chordata; class Chondrichthyes; order Squaliformes; family Somniosidae; genus Somniosus; species Somniosus microcephalus. Next base: position 40,083,458 of record NC_141013.1, read on the forward strand.
TGCCGCCCATGCAGAGTTGGTGCAGTCTGCAGCCGGCCCTCCAGGCCCAGAGCTGGTTGAGGCCGCCCTTCAAGGGCATCTGCAGTCTCAGGTTGTGGCAATCAGCAGCCTTCCACCAGCCTTGCTGCAGCCACTGGGGCCCCATACGGAGGAGCAGTAGGGTGGGAAGGGGAGAAGTGCGCAAGGGAAGGAGATCACCCTCGAAGGGCAAAAAGTAGGAGGTGTGATGAAATGTTGTTCATTTATTTATTAAAGACCGAGGTTTGTGGTCAAATTTTTTTTAGTGTTTTGGACATTATCTCCAGGTTGTGAGAACCAGTTACATTAATGACTTTTTTTTGTGTTTCTTTCTATTAGTTTGAAATGCGGAAATGACACACACAGAGTTTGTAAACTAAATAAGTTTTTGTATTCAAAATGTACATGTTTGGTCTTTGCAATCATTGTTGTCTTGGCCGGCTCAGGGGTTGCGGGTTGGTTTAATTCATGTTGTTCTCAATGGCAGAAGCCATTTCCTCAGCAGGGGCCTAGAAGTGGCTTCCTATCAGTCGTTTTGGACGGCCCTTCCAATTTCTACATTGTGTGCCTCCCTCCCGTCTTGGTGCTGCTGATGATCATCCTCCTCCTCTTCCTCCTCCTCCTGCTCCTCCTCCTCCTCTGGTGGTGCTCCAAGGCCTGGTCGCATTGGCTGGGTCCTGAGGATTGCCAGGTTATGCAGCATGCAGCACACAACAACGAAGTGGGAGACTCGCTCAGGCGAGTACTGCAGGGCTCCTCCAGAATGGTCCAGACAGCGGAACCGCTGCTTGAGCATGCCGATTGTGTGCTCAACGATGTTCCTGGTAGCTTGATGGCTCTCGTTGTACCGCAGCTCAGCAGGGGTGTTGGGCGTACGGAGCGGTGTCATCAGCCAGGTGCACAGTGGATATCCCTTGTCCCCGAGAAGCCAACCACCTGGGTGATGCGGTGCCTGGAAAAGTTCTGCCACAGTAGTCTGGCGCAGGATGTATGCATCGTGGCTGCTGCTAGGATAGCGGGCATTGACAGCGAGTATCAGCTGTCTGTGGTCACAGACCAACTGCACGTTTAAGGAATGGAACCCCTTGCGGTTTCGGAAAACCTCTGCATTCTCATGCGGTGCCCGCAATGCCACATGCGTGCAGTCAATGGCGCCCTGCACCATGGGGAAGGCCGCTATCCTTGCAAAGCCCAATGCGCGTTCCTGCTGGGTGTCTGGGGTCATGGGGAAAGAGATGTGCTCTCGTCTCTGTTTATAGAGGGCATTTGTGACCTGACAGATGCAGCAATGGACCACGAACTGGGAGATATTGGCGATGTCCCCAGTAGCTGACTGAAATGAGCCAGTGGCATAAAAGTTGAGAGCCACTGTTATCTTCACTGCCACCGACAGAGACGTCCTGCTCCTCAGTTGAGGCTGCAAATCTGGCTGAAGCAGGTGGCAGAGCTCAGTAACCACCTCCTTGCTGAAGTGCAGCCTGTGCAAACACTGCTCCTCAGACATATTAATGTAGGAGAATTGTTGGCGAAATACCCTGGGAGGGTAAGGTCTCCTGTACAGAGGCCTGTTGGCCCTCCTCCGTCTGACCATGATTGCCACTCTCTCTCTGCGTCTCTGTGCACTCCGAATCTGCTGACGCAGGACAACGGCCCCAATCAGTGCAGCCCCCATAGTATCTAGGCGATCAAAGTGATGACGGTCAAAAGCCAAAGTACCTGCAAAGTTATGGTCAGAAGCCAAAACTACCTCAGACAACATTGACTCAATGCAGACGTCTCTCTTTCTCTCTCTCAAAATCTCTCCCTCTCAGAATGAGTGGTGCAAAAATGTCTACCACACAGAAAGCCAGGAAGAGGCCCCCTTTAAATAGCGCCCCCCCCAGCCCCACAGCGACTGGGAAGCGTTCCAGTCAACCTGTCGTTGGTTGCGCCAGGCGGAAAGGAGGGGGGCGCCACTCAATTTCTGTTCCAGGGTGCCACAAGGGCGTTGCACGCTCGAATGACGTCAAGATCTGTGTGCGCAGGAGATCGGGCGGTATTGTTTAGCGCCGCCACAAAATGTCCGGTCAATTCCGCGAGAGGCGCAGATATCACCGCGCCTGAGCGCTAGTTGCTTTGCGCCCCATTAGCGTCCTCTTAAGGCGCTAATGGGAGGTGCAAACCAACTGAATTTTCCCCCCATTGGATTTCAGAGCCTATCGCTCCAATATAGATTCAATATCCAGCTCAGCTCAGCTTGTCACAGGCTTTGTAGGGTTTGCTTGTAAGGTTTCTCCAGTGCTGTTGACATAATCTCAAAGACGCAGAATCCTGCATAACAGAGACTGATCTCATTTTATGGAAATCTGTTTCTTATAGTAAACCTTTCAGCTGAAGGATTCCCTTGAAAAGTCTCGTCAGTGATACTTTAGATTGACAGTAAAAGCTTATGATGGGTCTGGGGACCAGGGACTGGAATTTAAGGATACTTTTACTGATTATCGTACTACAATGAGGCAAATGCAGCGACTTAAAAACCGCTAATCAAAGGACTGTGCGGTACATTGTGAAGGGTGTGTGGCACTTCTTTGGCTGAACAGTCCAATTGCCTGGAGCCTTTATTTTATCTATTATCAATCTTGTCAATACGAAGGTATGTGATGTAAATCCTAAAGGAGCAGGCTCCTGTACAGTGGGACAACTGAATGGCAGAAATGATTGGAGAAAGATGTTACTAGAGGACTTTTAATGAATTTAAATTGTTGTCTTTCATTGAAGGTCTTTTCAATGAGCTCATTCAAAAAAGGCCTTTATTGTAAAGTTGTGACAGATTTGATCTGTCTCCTGTCATCACGGCCCTTATCGCTGGTGTCAGCTGGTAGCACTCTAGCCTCTGAGTCAGAAGATTGTGGGTTCGTAGTCCAGAGACTTGAGCACATAATCTTAGCTGACATTTGAGTGCAGTACCGAGGGAGCGCTGCACTGTCAGAGGTGCCAACTTCATATGCAATTTTAAACCAAAGCCCCCTCTGCCCTTTCAGGTGAAAGTAAAAGTTCCCATGGCACTATTCGAAGAACAGGGGAATTCTCCCCGATGTCCTGACCGACATCAATCCCTCAACTAACATTCACTTTAAAAAAACAGATTAGCTGGTTATCATCTCATTGCTGCTTTTGGGAGCTTGCTGTGCGTTAATTGACTGCTGCGTTTCTACATTGCAACAGTGACTGCACTTCAACAGCATTTCCTTGGCTGTAAAGCACTCTGGGACTTCCTGAGGTGATGAACGGCGCTTTATGATTGCAAGTTCTTTCTTTGTTGGAGACGTGTCAATAGCAAGGATCGAGGTGTTCTTCGGCACGTGAGCAAGCAGAGTGGCCCAGAACGAGTGACGCGGGTCATTAAAGGTCATGTGATGTTGGAGCGCCTGCAGCGCCCCCTGGAATTGGCCAAGCACCCCTTGCCGTCTCCAGCACTGACTCCTATTGCGGATGGGCAGCAGTGCTACCAGGCATATGTCAACATGTCACGGTAACGTCAGACACTCTGCAATGATGTCATCATGCCAGGCTGGTTACTGTCATCCGGTTTCTCGTTGTAAGTGAGGGAATGGTTGACACAATGGCTTCAAACTGAGTCATGTCTTAAGAATTTCAATTACTTAAATGCAGAGCTGTTTATATGTACTGGGGCTCTGTAGAAAAAGCAAGAAAATAATCGGAGCTCTGCACACAGATTACGAATACCTCTCTGTCTAGATTTGATGATTTCTAATGTAATGAAGCTGTCGCATCTTTCAACACCTCAGCATTTGCTCTTGGTAATCAGAATGATGCTGGCACAAGCAGGGAAACCAAATGGTAGCATTCTGATAAGTGCAGCACTTTCTCTGTGTCTGTAGGTCCTTGCGGCAGAAATAACCGCTAAATACAGGGTTAGAAGATATCCCCTGATGCTAAGTTTCCACATTTGTGGACGGAATAAGCCTTCTAATGGGTCAGTACAAACATGCAAAGCAAGGAAACACGTTAATTCTTATATTAACTTTCCGATTGCAGCGATTTACTGGAAACTGCAGAATTCTAACACCAGTTTGCAATTGAAGGTTGAGTGCTCGAGCAAAGTGAATTACAGATCATTCCCAGCAATACCAGTGACTGTGGATAATATTCCAACTTCTAATGTAACAAAGAAATGGAAGTAAGCGAAAGGATCAATAGTGTTTCCTGCAACCCAATCCTTTATGAATCACTGGCTGTTACAGCAATTGCTATTTCTCTTATATTTTACGGGCAAAATATAAAGAAGGAAGTTGAATTTTTATAGCTCCTTTCATGCCCTCAGGGCGTCCTAATATGCCTCGCAGTCACCGGTGTTTTGTAGGCAAACTCAGCAGCCAATTTGTGCATAACAAGGACTGCCATACAGCAATTGAGATAAATGATCCATTTCTCCGTTTTGGTTGAGGGATGAATATTGGCCGGGATACCAAGATAACTCAGTGTTTTTTCTTCGAATGGCACCATGGGATCTTTTGTATTCACATGAACGGACATACTTGGCCTTAGTTTAACATCTCATCCTCTGACACCTCTCAGCACCTCCAGTAACGCAGTAATCCTTTGGTGTTGCACTTGTGTCTGCCTAAATCATAGCTACGGTCATGTAGTGGTTACATTACTAGACGAGTTAATCCAGGGAATGTCAATTCATGATCCCCCCCATGGCAGTTTGAGAATTTGAATTCAGTTTTTATAAAATCTGGAAATAAAAAGCTGATATCAGTAAAATTAGTCGGACTGTCGTAAAAACCCATCTGGTTCATTAATGTCCTTTAGGGAAGGAATCTGCTGTCCTTACCCGGTCTGACCTATATGTGACTCCAGTTTCACATCAACAAGGTTGACTCTTAATTGCCTTCTAAAGTGGCCCAGCAAGTCACTCAGCTACATCAGTCGCTCAAGAAGAAGGTCCACCACATCTTCTCAGGACAATAAATGCCGGTCTTGCCAGCGATGCCCACATCCCGAGAATGAATGAATGTGGGGCTTTGAACCCCAGCGTGCTGAGTCAGGCATGAGAGAACTACCACGAGCCAAACTAAGACTATGGATAGTGCTTAGGACCACAGTGACAACTTGCATTTCTCATAGAAAAATATCTCATGGTGCTTCACAAAACAGGAATCACACACTGAGCAGGAATTGGGAGATGGGGGAAAGTGCCTAAAGGCGGGGTCAAAGATGTAAGGGGGGAAATTGGCCCCCTTTGCGCCTCCTGTTAGCGTCTCCGGGGGGCGTTAACGGGGTGCTAGTGGCTTTGCAACCGGGCACGGCAAGAGTGTCGACATCTGCAAACTTCCCCTGCAGGTTAGCGGCAGCGGTAAGCCCTAACGCCACGATCTCCTGCGCCCCCAGAGATCATGACGTCATTTGGTGCGCAGCGCCCTGGTACAGCCCCGGGCGCGAACTTTACTTCCGCCCCTGCAGCATCGCCGGGCGTCACCACCGGCAGCTGTAGGAGGCGTTGTCACTGCGGACGGCCGCTTGGGGAGCGGTAGTTAAAGGGATTGCCGGTGAGGGAGGCGAAAAATGTTTCATCAAGACTCTGTGCTTGTTTTTCTATTTTTCAGGTGGCGCACTCTGTTAGCGTGCTTGGGGCTGATCGGAGGTGCCGTCAGCGATCAGGGGATTTGTTTTCTTGCAGAGCCTGCAGCGATAGCCCTTCCCTTTGAGGGAGGGAAGGAGCCGTCCACCGCGGCAGCGCTGCATGGCCCAGTGTACAGCGCTGCTCACCCACCACCCCGCCTGCTGCCTGTCGCGCTCCAGGTAGGAAGTGAAACGCTTGATTTGGAGCTCCACATCCTTCCTGGAGCGCAAAACCTAATTTTTTTAAAGTTGAAAACCATTAGCACCTGGCGCTAATTTTTTCAACTTTTAAAAGTTAGCGCCTCAAACAGGGCGATACTGAATTTCTCCCCCGTAGACTTTAAGGGGACTTCTGAAGATTGGAGGGCCTGTAACAATGGCAAAGAGTTTAGCAAGAAACTTCCAGAGGGTAGCGGTGTGACGACTGAAGGGTCTTTGGCAGGAGATTCAAAGCTATTTAAATTTGTGTAAGTGCTTTCCGATAAAACTAAAGAAAAAACTTAGGCCTAAAAATTTGGTTGCTTTGTGCCTAAGAGGGCGCTAACGGGGTGCAAAGCAAATAACGCCTGGGCGCGGCGCGGCATTTGCCTCACGCGAAATTCAGCAGGAGGTTAGCGGCGGTGGTAACCGTTAGCACCCCATGGCGCTGCGTCGCCAGCGATGATGTCATCGCCGTGCGCAACGCCCCGCTAACGCCCCGGTCGCGATCTTCGGTAGCGCCCCCTGACTTACCGCCGGACGCTATGTCCGACGGGGTCAGGGGGGCTTACCTTCGGCCCGGGCTGTTGTGTATGTACCTTTAAGAGAAGAACTGATTTTATACTGCAGTACCGGCAGTGACCACCCCTGTATAAAAGGCCCTGGCAGGCTTCTGTACTTCAGTCTGACGTTACCCTCTGTTCAGTAAAATACCTGTTTAATTGTTCTCCCGAAGTCCATGTATTATTGAGGCACGGACTTTACAGTGGCGACGAGCAAGTTCGAACTCACCTGCAGTGTTGCATCACCTCACGGGGATCTCACCCTGAGAAGAAGTTTCTTGGAGGTCGAAGCCTGAGCAACGGGCGTCGACCGCGGGCAACCACCCAAGGATCCATCGGTGTTCAGAGAATTGCGGGAGAGGCTGTGGAGAGCTGAGCTTGGCTCCCCAGTTAAGGTGTTCCAGCAAATCGTGCTGGTAACAGGTAGTGCGCTGACCCTTAAGGACTGCGGCGGGCTCGAGCTCGATTGAGTGGCTCTGCAAAAGGGGCCGCGCAGCATCGCCGGGAGGAAAGAGAGAGAGAGAGGGTGGAGCGCACAGGGCGCGGTCGGTGCTCAAGAACCGGGCAGCGGAGAGAAAATAAATGAGGGGAAGGAAAGTGAGATGCGCCGAAGCCACGGGTCGCCGCCATTACCCTATAGAACGCTAGGAGCAGCGTGGCAGCAAGGGGAAGAAGGAAAAGCGCGGGAGGCGCCATTTTATTCCATTGGGGAAGAAGGAAAAGCGCGGGAGGTGCCATTTTATTCCATTGGGGAAGAAGAAAAAGCGCAGGAGGCGCCATTTTAAATCACCCAAGATGCCGAAAAGTGGCAGTATCACGGCTTTCGACAACGAGGTAGAAGACTGGACCACGTATGTGGAAAGAATTGAAGTGTACTGCAAGGCAAATGAGGTGGCCGATGGAAAGAAGGCGTTGGTATTATTAAATTTGATGGGCACGAGAACGTACGGCCTATTGCGGAATTTAATTACCCCAGCTAAACCAATGGAGAAAAGTTTTGAGGAGATTGTTCATATCTTACAGGAACACCTAAACCCTACACCGCTGCTGATAGCAGAAAGATTCAAGTTCCATAAAAGAAACCAGCACAAAGATGAGAGCAATGCTGACTATCTTACGGAACTACGCAAGTTATCGAAGCACTGCCAGTTCGGAGCACGACTGGCAGACACCTTACGGGATAAGTTTGTCTGCAGGCTCCAGAGTGAAGGAACCCAGAAACGACTACTTTCGAAAAAGGACCTGATGCTAGAACAGGCTTTCAGCGTGGCAGTATCCTATGAAGCAGCAGCACGGGGAGCTGCGGAAATACAACAGAAACCACAAGAATACAGCGTTAACGAAATGGCGTATGGAGCAGAAAAGTGCTATCGCTGCGGCAGAACAACCCATGAGCAGAAGGACTGCTGGGTTAAGGACAAAGTATGCAGGCAATGCGGAAAAATGGGACATATAGCAAGAGTCTGCAGGTCGGGAAAGAAAACCAACACTACAAGAACTACTAAGGAACAGTACAAGAAAGTAAACAAAATGACAGACAGTAGTTCGGAAGATCAGGAGAGTGATAACGACTCCGGGAGCAGGAGACTAAGTTGTCTAAAGTTACACAACGTGATCGCAAAGGAGGATCACCGAACCATTTGGGTCACCCTCATGATAGCAGGGTCCCAAGTAAAGATGGAATTAGATACAGGATCAGCCCTAACTGTCATGAATCGACGAGACTATGAGCGGCTATTCTCACACATACCCTTAAAGGACACGTCCATTGTATTGAAGACATACACGGGGCAAAAAGTCTACCCCAGAGTAAAAATAAGGGTGCCAGTTAAATATAACAGCAAGAAAACACAGAAACTGTATCTATATATACTACAAGATGGAGGACCACCATTATTGGGATGTGAATGGATCCGAAAAATACAATTGAATTGGCATTCCATTCAGGCGCTAACTGTGACTGACAAAAAGGATGATGACGTCGCACCTGGACGTCTGTCACAAATTCTAACTGACGCGAAAGAGGTGTTCCAACAAGGACTTGGGACTCTAAAAGGAGTAAAGGGAATGATAAAAATCGAAGATAACGCAAACCCAAAATTTTTTAAGGCCAGACCGGTGCCGTACGCGATCCACCCAGCCGTTGAAGCAGAACTGGAGAGTCTGGAGCATTCAGGTGTGCTGTCCAAGGTGGACTGGAGCGAGTGGGCCACACCCATCGTTCCTGTAATGAAGAAAGCACTGAGCAGCATGCCTGGGGAGCTGAAGAAGGTTCGCATCTGTGGGGGCTTCAAGGTGACTGTGAACCCAGTCCTGCACACAGTACACTATCCACTTCCACGGATAGAAGATATTTTCGCCTCACTATCTGGAGGGAAACGTTTTACGAAGATTGATCTGGCCCAAGCGTATCTACAAATGGAGGTGGAAGAAGCATCTAGGAAATACCTCACGATAAACACTCACAAAGGCCTTTACCAGTACAATCGACTGGTATTCGGGGTAGCATCAGCCCCGGCTATTTGGCAGAGGGCAATGGAACAAGTCCTGCAAGGGATCCCAGGGACCCAGTGTTATTTGGATGACATCCTGGTGAGGAGCGAAAATGACAGTGAACACCTTGCCAACCTGGAGCAGGTGCTCACTAGATTGCAGGAATATGGGCTACGAGCCAACCGCCCCAAATGCGAGTTCTTCAGGAGACAAATCTCGTATTGTGGCCACATGATTGATGAGGAAGGGTTGCATAAGTCGCCAGACAAGATTGAGGCTGTAGTCAAGGCTCCAGCACCGGAAAATGTGTCACAACTGAGGTTGTTTCTCGGGCTGGTGAACTACTACCATAAGTTCTTGCTGAATTTATCTACAATTCTGCACCCACTGAATGCCCTGCTGCAAACTGGAGTAACATGGAAATGGAGTGATCAGTGTAAGCGTGCCTTTCAGAAATGTAAATGCCTAATCACTTCAAAAGAAGTATTGGCCCACTACAACCCAACACTACTGATTCGGTTGGCATGTGATGCGTCTCCCTACGGCATTGGAGCGGTGCTGTCACACAAATTCCTTGACGGTTCAGAGAGGCCAATAGCCTTTGCGTTGCGCTCGTTAACCTCAGCCGAGCGTAATTATGCCCAGATTGACAGGGAGGCCCTCAGCCTGGTGTGGGGGGTGAAGAAGTTCAATCACTATCTGCACGGGCAGAAATTCACCCTACTGACTGATCATCAGCCCCTGGTCTCCATTTTTAACCCAAAGAAGGGCGTTCCGGTGATGACGGCGCAACGGCTGCAAAGATGGCCACTTTTTTAGGGGCACATCAGTACGACATAGAATACAAGGGCATGAAGCAGCATGGAAACGCTGATGGGCTGTCACGCCTACCGTTGTCTACGGTAGAGGAAGCACCTGCAGTGGACCCTGTCGAATGTCTGCCTGTTACAAACTCAAGTATAGAGAAGGAAACCCGAAATGACCCGACACTCTCTCGGGTCTATGATTTGACGGTGAAGGGATGGCCAGCATATGGCGACTCACTGTTGCCAGCATTCTCGCCAAGGAGAGAACAGCTGTCAGTGTGCCGGGGGACCTTGATGTGTGGATCCCAAGTGGTAATTCCACCCAAGTTGAGAGACAGAGTGCTCAATGAGCTTCATGAAGGTCATCTGGGAGGGGTAAAAATGAAAAGCCTAGCCAGGGCTTATGTGTGGTGGCCGGGAATCGATAAACAAGTTGAGGACCTGACCAAGAGCTGCTCAGGATGCCAGAAAGTCCAAAATGCACCACCACAGGCCCCTCTACACCTATGGGAGTGGCCCTCATCTCCATGGCAACGGGTACACATTGATTTTGCTGGTCCATTTATGGACTCAATGTTTCTAATCGCCGTGGATGCCCATTCGAAATGGCCAGAGGTCATCAAAATGTCCTCCACCACCACGGAGAAAACTATTGCAGTCCTACGGACCATCTTCGCCAGGAATGGTTTGCCAGAACAGATTTGCTCCGACAATGGGCCACAGTTTGTGTCCGAGGATTTCCGGAGGTTTCTGAGGAATAATGGGGTGAAACATTACACATCTGCCCCATATCATCCAGCAACAAATGGATTGGCTGAAAGGTTTGTTCAGACCTTTAAAAAGGCAATAAAGGCGATGTATAACGACGACATACCACTACAGCACAAGGTAGATAATTTCTTATTTGCTTACCGGAATGCGACACATGCAGTCACCAACCAAGCTCCAGCCATAATGTTCTTCAACCGAAGGCTGAGATGTCACCTGGATTTGCTCAAACCAAACATAAGACGAGATGTTGAGGATAAGCAATTCCAGCACATCAACGAGAAGCCAACCAGGAGCTTCAAGATAGGACAACCAGTCTTGGCCCACGACTACCGAACAGAAAAATGGCAGCCAGGAACGATATGCACACAGCAGGGACCACTAATGTACACAGGGACGTTGGAGAGAGCATCGTGAGACGCCATGCTGACCAGATTCTAGAGTCACAGGAACAAGCCAAACCTATCCCACGAGCATGTGCACCTGGTAATGAGCCCGAAGTACAGATTGCGTCTACCTCAGAAGCAGTGGTATTGGAAGCTGACGAACCAACCTATGACAATGAGCCAGAATCAACTCCGCCGCAAGAACAGGATACTCGAGAAAGGCGCTATCAGCGCAAGGGGATATCTAAGCCATTAAAAAACACTTTCATATCCTAAATGTATGAAATGAATTTATGCAAAATCAAAAGATTACAGTTTTAATGATGTATAAAATTATCAAAAAATTAAATTTTTAGTGAGGTTGGTGGAATGAAGGTAATTATGAATAAAATTCCAATTCTGCACATTGTATAATTATTAGATTTGGGGATTCCATTGCATCCCGTTAAGGGATTCCCTTCATAAATGATTGAAATGGAATTCTGGTTATTGATTGGAGGACCAAGCCCACGTGATCCCTGGTACGCTTCCGCACCTCCTGCAACCCTGGGATCCGTGGGCCATTCCGCTGCCCTCCGCCTCGAGGACTAAGACCGCAGGATTTCACAGCCAGCAGGTAACTTTGTCATTCTTTTGCGGGTCGGAGGCGTACTCCGGAGGTACGTCCCCGATCACAATTTACAGCCCAATGTCTTCAGGTCTCTGGAGTGAGACTATGAACCCACGACCTCCTGACTCAGAGGCGAGAGAGCTACTACTGAGCCAGCCAAAGCTCTCACAAGATTAAGCGCTGATGATCATATTTCCTTGTGTTAGAAAACACTCTTCAGGTCTAATATTGGGGTCGTGCAATAGTACACCTGTTCTCCAATGACTAATCTCGAGGAGCAGCACCTCATCTTCCGATTAGGCACTCTACAGCCTTCCGGACTCAATATCGAGTTCAACAATAACCTCGGCCCCCATTACATTTTTACTTATATTTTTTATCCACACCTTTGTTGTGGCCCTCCCCCCTTTTTTTCTCTCCCACATGGCAGCTGCCTCCCATTCTGCCAGCGCATTTCACACCTAATCTAGAGCCGTCTTTTGTCTTCACTGGCCCTATCACCATCTCGTCTGGTTTTGAATACCTCTTAATGTCTCTTCACTTCTCTATTGTTCTCTCCCCGCCCCCAAACTGGCCTTTTAATCTGTTTCATTTCCTGCTTTTTTCAGTCTTAACAAAGGGTTTCGACCTGAAACGTTGACACTGTTTCTCTCTCCACGGATGTTGCCTGGCCTGCTGAGTTTTTCCAGCATTTTCTGTTGTTATTGCTCCCATGCCTAATCTTTAACTTCCAGCACAAACACAGTAAATGTTTAACTACAAAAGACCCTGGGCAAGTTCAACAGTTGTGTTCTACTTTTTAACTTCCACACTATTTCTTTTCATTTTACATTATATAAAGCAGGCTGGCAATTCCTCAGCGAAAACCTGTTCAAGACACACCTGGTGGTGGTGGGAGGTGAGCGGGGTGCGGGGGAGGGGGAGGGGGAGGAATTCTGTGCCTGCTTGTAGTCCACTTCTACAATGAGACAATGTAGTCTACGTCACAGAAGTAGACTGCTTAGTTTAAATCAAATATTTGTGTAGCAGTAACCTGAACTTGGTCATTTTGGCTGACTCAGAGTCGAGGCAACATTTATGTTCATTAAAATGCCTCACAATTAGGAGGTAAGTGCTGAAGTTGCAGTGCATTCCATCCCGTACATACAATCAAGTCATATTTTCCACAGCAGTGGATTTGGCTTCAGTCCCAGTCCCAGGCTGGTGGGTTTTTTTACAGTATGGTCACTGGTCTGCAGAAGAACATAGTGGTTTGTACATGATTGGCAAGTCTAGGAGAATATTTATGTATTGATAATGTCCAACAAAAGAATATCATGAATGGGCTTTAGAGTCGCCTTTCTGAAATGTACAGCGTCTGACCAGGCAGGTGAATCTCTCAGGTGAAGACCCTATGCTTAGATCTAACTCCATCTCCAGTAAATGGTCTGCACCCAGGACATGAGCCTATCTTTTCAGATACCAATGGACCTGATTCCTGCTGTGTATTTCCAGCATTTGCAGTTTCTTTTGTCTTTTTTTAGTCAATGGTCTGTCCGTGATTAAACACCAAGAGAGACTGCCCAAAATTTTAAAAGAATTGCATTTATATAACACCTTTTGTGACTCAGGGTGTCCCAAAGTGCTTTGCAGCCAATAAAATAATTATGGAGTGTTGTGATGTAGGCAGAGACGGCAGCCGCTTTGCACACAGCAAGATCCAACAAACAGCAATGAGATAAATGGCCAGATAATCTGTTTCAGTGATGTTGCTCATTGGTTGGTCAGTGTGACATTCATTTAATGAACGTGGATAGTGTTCTAATTCACAAGTTAAAGACAGACGCAACAACCTCTGACATGAATCAGTCATTAATGAAAGAAAAGCTTATGAAATAATACTGTGCGGCCTGTGTTACGTCCGTGTACAATCAGACAAAGACTGCGGAGAACAGTACAAACGGTGTTTACTGAATGTGGCTCAGACTGCAACTGAACTGTACAGATTACGACTCAATGTTATATACAGGTGTGGTCACTACCGGTACTACAGTATACATGAGCTGTACAAAGTAGTTCCACCCCTTAAAGGTACATACATTACAATTCCTCCCCTTTTAGATTAACAGTACCATAACACTCATTTAACAATTAAATATCAAACTAATTACAATTAACACTTTTAACATGCAACATTAGCTGAAAATAGTCTATTTATAAATTCAGTCTTTGGGGAGGCTTCCTGATCCTTTCTGGATAGCGCCTTTCCCGAGTGTCTTGCTCTTGGTGCGGAGGTGATTCTGGCCCCCTGTCGTCGGTTGGTTCATCAGCTTCCGATGCTACTGTCTCTGGGGTAGATGCTACCTGTATGTCAGGTTCATCACCAGGTACGTATGGGCGAGGCATGGGGTTGACTTGTTCCTGTGACTCTAGGATCTGGTCAGCATGGCGTCTCACGATGCTCTCCCCAACATCCACTGTGTACATTAGTGGGCCCTGCCGTGTGCATATCGTTCCTGGCTGCCATTCTTCTGTTCGGTAGTCGCGGGCCAAGACTGGTTGCCCTACATTGAAGCTCCTCGTTGGCTTCTCATGAATGTGCTGGAATTGCTTACTCTCAACATCTCTTCGTACGTTTGGTCTAAGCAAATCCAGGTGAGATCTTAACCTTCGGTTAAAGAACATCATGGCTGGGGCCTGGTTGGTGACTGCATGTGTCGCATTCCGGTAGGCGAACAGGAAATTGTCCACCTTGTGCTGCAGCGGAATGTTGTCATTGTACATAGCCTTTATTGCCTTCTTAAAGGTTTGTACGAACCTCTCAGCCAATCCATTTGTGGCTGGATGATACGGGGCGGATGTGTAATGCCTTACTCCATTCTTTTTCAAGAACCTCCGGAACTCTTCGGACACAAACTGGTCTGTTGTCGGAGCAAATCTGTTCTGGCAAGCCATTCCTGCCAAAAATGATCTGTAGGACTGCAATAGTTTTCTCCGTGGTGGTGGAGGACATTTTGATGACCTCAGGCCATTTTGAGTGCGCATCCATGGCTATTAAAAACATTGAGTCCATGAATGGACCAGCAAAATCAATATGCACCCGTTGCCATGGAGATGAGGGCCACTCCCATGGGTGTAGAGGGGCCTGTGGTGGTGCATTTTGGACTTTCTGGCATCCTGAGCAGCTCTTGGTCAGGTCCTCGATTTGTTTATCGATTCCCGGCCACCACACATAAGCCCTGGCTAGGCTTTTCATTTTTACTCCTCCCAGATGACCCTCATGAAGCTCATTGAGCACTCTATCCCTTAACTTGGGTGGAATTACCACTCGGGATCCACACATCAAGGCCCCCCGGCACACTGACAGCTGTTCTCTCCTTGTCGAGAATGCTGGCAACAGTGAGTCGCCATGTGCTGGCCATCCCTTCACCGTCAAATCATATACCCGAGACAGTGTCGGGTCATTTCGGGTTTCCTTTTCGATACAAGCATTAGTTACCGGTAGGTATTCAACTATAGTCGAATGGAATACTTCGACAGGATCCACTGCTGATGCTTCCTCCGCAGTAGGCAGTGGCAGGCGTGATAGCCCATCAGCATTTCCATGCGGTTTCGTGCCCTTATATTCAATCTCATAGTGGTGCGCCCCTAGAAAAAGTGACCATCTTTGTAGTCATTGCGCAGTCATCACCGGAACGCCCTTCTCTGGATTAAAAATGGAGACAAGAGGCTGGTGATCAGTCAGCAAGGTGAATTTCTGCCCGTGCAGATAGTGATTGAACTTTTTCACTCCCCACACTAGGCTGAGGGCCTCCCTGTCAATCTGGGCATAGTTAGGCTTGGCTGAGGTTAGTGATCGTGACGCAAAGGCTATTGGCCTCTCTGAGCCGTCTGAGAATTTTTGCAACAGCACCGCTCCAATGCCGTAGGGTGACGCATCACATGTCAACCGAATTGGTAATGCTGGGTTGTAATGGGCCAATACCTCTTTCGATGTGATTAGTGTTTTGCTCTTCTGGAAAGCTCATCTACATTCGTCACTCCACTTCCATGGCACCCCAGTTTGCAGTAGGGTGTCAGTGGGTGTAGTATTGTAGACAAATTTGGCAAGAACTTATGGTAGTAGTTTACCAGCCCGAGGAACGACCTCAGTTGTGACACATTTTCCGGTGCTGGAGCCTTGACTATTGCCTCAATCTTCTCTGGGGACTTATGTAACCCCTCTTTATCGATAACGTGGCCACAATACGAGATCTGTTTTCTAAA
Source organism: Somniosus microcephalus (assembly GCF_052327205.1). Taxonomy (NCBI): domain Eukaryota; kingdom Metazoa; phylum Chordata; class Chondrichthyes; order Squaliformes; family Somniosidae; genus Somniosus; species Somniosus microcephalus. The sequence goes on from NC_141013.1 coordinate 40,099,173, forward strand.
AAACTCGCATTTGGGGCGGTTAGCTCGGAGCCCATATTCCTGCAATCTAGTGAGCACCTGCTCCAGGTTGGCAAGGTGATCACTGTCATTTTTGCCCGTGACCAGGATGTCGTCCAAATAACACTGGGTCCCTGGGATCCCTTGCAGGACTTGTTCCATTGCCCTCTGCCAAATAGCTGGAGCTGATGCTACCCCGAATACCAGCCGGTTATATTGGTAGAGACCTTTATGGGTGTTGATTGTGAGGTATTTTTTTGATGCTTCTTCTACCTCCATTTGCAGATACGCCTGGGCCAGATCAATCTTAGTGAAGCGTTTCCCTCCAGATAGCGAGGCGAAAATATCTTCAATCCGCGGAAGTGGATATTGTACGGTGTGAAGGACCGGGTTCACTGTTACCTTAACGTCCCCACAGATGCGAACCTTCCTTGGTTCCCCAGGCGTGCTGCTCAACGACTTTTTCATCACAGGGATGATGGGTGTAGCCCACTCGCTCCAGTCTACCTTGGACAGTACACCTGAACGTTCCAGACTCTCCAGCTCTGCTTCAACGGCTGGGTGGATCGCATAAGGTACCGGTCTGGCCTTAAAAAATTTTGGACTTGCGTTTTCATCAATTTTAATCGTCGCTGTTATGCCTTTTAGTGTTCCGAGTCCTTGCTGGAACACTTCTTTCATAGAAACATAGAAACATAGAAGATAGGAACAGGAGTAGGCCATTCGGCCCTTCGAGCCTGCTCTGCCATTCAACGAGATCATGGCTGATCATCCAAACCCTAGCACCCGATCCCTATACCGACAGCCATCCCACCCAAGCCCTATCCCCGTAACCCCCTAACCCCACGTATTTAATCCCCCCTAACACTAAGGGCCAATTTTTATCATGGCCAATCAACCTATCCCGCACATCTTTGGACTGTGGGAGGAAACCGGAGCACCCAGAGGAACCCACGCAAACACGGGGAGAATGTTAGGATATTTGACAGTCGCCCAGGTGTGACGTCGTCATCCTTTTTGTCAGCCACAGTCAGTGCCTGTATGGAATGCCAATCCAGTTGTATTTTCCGGATCCATTCACGTCCCAGTAATGGTGGTCCTCCATCTTGCAATACATACAGGTCTAGTTTTGGTGTTTCCTTACCGTTATATATAACGGTCACCTTTATTTTTCCTTTGGGGTAGACTTTTTGCCCTGTGTACGTCTTCAAAATAATTTTTGTGTCTCTCAAGGGTATGTGTGAGAATAGCCGCTCGTAGCCCCGTCGGTTTATGACTGTTAGGGCTGATCCTGTGTCCAATTCCATCTTTACCTGGACTCCTGCTATCTTGAGAGTGACCCAAATGCTTCGGTGATCCTCTGTTGTGATCACATTATGTAGTTTCAGACAACTCAGTTCCCTGCTTTCGGAGTTTTCACTCTTTTGTTCGTCTGAACTATTCTCCGTTATCTTATGTACCTTCTTGTACTTTCCTTTGGTCGGTTTCTTATTGGGACTCTACTCATTGGAGTTCAGAAGAATGAGAGGCGATCTTATTGAAACATATAAGATTGTGAAGGGGCTTGATCGGGTGGATGTGGTGAGGATGTTCCCAATGATGGGTGAAACTAGAACTAGGGGGCATAATCTTAAAATAAGGGGCTGCTCATTCAAAACTGAGATGAGGAGAAACTTCTTCACTCAGAGGGTGGTAGGTTTGTGGAATTTGCTGCCCCAGAAAGCTGTGGAAGCTACATCATTAAATAAATTTAAAACAGAAATAGATAGTTTCCTAGAAGTAAAGGGAATAAAGGGTTACGGGGAGCGGGCAGGAAATTGGACATGAGTCTGGGTTCGGAATGGTCATGGCCCTGTGGGTAGTGGAGCGGGCCCAGGGGCCGTGTAGCCTTGTTCTGCTCCTACTGTGTTCTAATTCTGTTAGATTTCAGGAGATGGTTTTATTCCTGTTCCTGGCTGGGGTGGAGATCGCCTTTACAGAAGGTAAGTACTGTAGAAAATATAGGGACAGAGTGATCTCCTGGAAGAATTTCGATCGCCTAGATGGGTCGGAGAGGAATTTCCCAGATTTTTTTCTCCCAAATTGGCCATTGGGTCTTTATCTGGTTTTTCGCCTCTCCCGGGAGATCACATGGGTTCGGGTGGATGCAGAGTGATAGAAGATTTGAGGTTAGCATCAGATCAGCCATGATCTTATTGAATGGTGGAGCAGGCTCGAGGGGCCGATTGGCCTACTCCTGCTCCTATTTCTTATGTTCTTATGTTCTTATGCTGGTTTTCTTTCCCGACCTGCAGACTCGTGCTATGTGTCCTACTTTTCCACACTGTCTGCACACTTTGTCTTTGAACCAGCAATCATTCTGGTTGTGTGTTGTTCTGCCGCAGCGATAGCACTTCTCTGTTCCATATGACATTTCGTTTGTGCCATTTTCTTGCAGTCTCTGTTGTATCTCTGCAGCGCCCCGTGCTGCTGCTTCATATGATACCGCAATGCTGAAAGCCTTTTCCAGCGTAAGGTCCTTTTCAGATAAAAGCCGTTTCTGGGTTCCTTCACTTTGAAGTCCACACACAAACTTGTTCCTTAAAGTATCTGCTAGTCCCGTTCCAAACTGGTAGTGTTTCAATAGCTTGCGCAGTTCTGTTAAATACTCAGCATTACTTTCATCTTTATGCTGGTTCCTTTTGTGAAACTTAAATCTTTCTGCTACCAGCAGCGGTGTGGGGTTTAAGTGGTCCTGTAGGATTGACACTATGTTTTCAAAATCCTTTTCTACTGGCTTCTCTGGGGTTACTAGGTTTTGTAGTAAGCCATACGTTTTTGCACCCATTGAATTCAACAATACCAGCGCTTTCTTGTCATCTGGCACTTCATTCGCCTTGCAGTATACTTCTATGCGTTCGACATATGTCGTCCAATCTTCGACTTCATTGTCGAACGCTGTGATACTGCCACTCTTTGCCATTTTTGGGTGTGGTTAGACTGGCTTAAAATGGCGTCTCCCGCGCTTTCCTTTGTTCCCCGCTGCGGCTTAAAATGGCATCTCCCGCGCTGCTGCCAACGCCGCTCTCGGCGGTCCTCGTGGCAAATGGCGACGCCCTGTGGGTTTCGCGCGCTGCTCCTGCACTGCTGCCAACACCGCTCTCTGCGGTCCTCGTGGCAATGGCAGCGCCTCGCGTTTTCCTGCGCGCCTCTCTCCCCTGTTGACGCTGCTCGGCCCTTGAACACCGGCTGCGCTCTGCTCTCTCTCGTCTCTCTCCCCCGTTGACGCCGCTCGGTCCTGAACACTGGCTGCGCCCTGTGCGCTCTGCCCTCTCTCTCTCCCCCGTCGATGCTGCTCGGCCCTTGAACACCGGCTGCACTCTGCTCTCTCTCGTCTCTCTCCCCCGTTGACGCCGCTCAGTCCTGAACACCAGCTGCGCCCTGTGCACTCTGCCCTTTCTCTCTCCCCCGTCGACGCTGCTCGGCCTTTTTCTGTGCCACTCGGTCGGGCTCTAGCCCACCGTTGTCCGGGAAGGGTCTGCGCAGTACCTGTTGCCAGCCCGTTTCGCTGGACCACCGTGACTGGAAAGCCAAGCCTGGCTCTCGACAGCCTCCCCTGCGATGCTCAAATCTCCGCTGGATGACTGGGCGGTTGCCTGTGGTCAACGCCCATGCTTCTGGACTCGATCTTCTTCCACTGTTCTCCAGGCGCGAATCCCTGGGAGCTGATGCAGAGTTGCAGGTAGGTTCGAATCTGCGTCGTCGCCAATGTTACGTCCGTGTATAATCAGACATAGACTGCGGAGAACGGTACAAACGGTGTTTACTCAACGTGGCTCAGACTGCAACTGAACTGTACAGATTACTACTCAACGTTATTTACAGGTGTGGTCACTGCCGGTGCTACATTATACATGAGCTGTACAAAGTAGTTCCCCCCTTAAAGGTACATACATTACAGCCTGCGGGTGGCGCTGTCCAGGGAGAGTATAAATACTCGGGCACGGGCCCAGCTTGCGCAGGACATTCTTTTACAGGAACTAGTGAAGGACACAACTAGACCTCCATGTTGTAAAACAGTTGATTAAAGCTTCGTTTAATGCTTAGACCAAGTGCCTAGTAGTTTTCTTACGTCAACCTCCACATCTTGTACTTTCCTAATTAGTGAAACTTACAGGAACTGTGCCTCTCTTGCTGATTACATGTTCCACATAGCTTGGCTTTGTTTGGCCATCTGATACCTTGTTCCGCTTTTGTTGGAGACGATACAATGTGCTTAGCGAGCTGAATCTCTCAGAACCTAAACAAACTTAGATTATGAAATGAATGAATGTTCATACTGATTCAGGACCCGTCTCCATAATGTTGTTCCGACTGAAAAACCCCTGGAATCTAAATTGGATTCGTTTTATTCCCATATGGAAGGGGCCTGATGTCTGTACGACTACAGGCCTGGTGATCAAACTTTTTATTCCCCAACCGCGGTCGCAGGCTGAATCAGACTGTTCACAGCCTCGACCCTGAGCTGAGTTTCTGACCCCATATCCCTTTCCTCACAAAGACCTGCTACTTCCACCTCCATAGCATCGCCTGTCTCCACCCCTGCCTCAACCCAGCTGCTATTGAAACCTGATCCATGTCTTTGTCACCTCCAAACTCAACCATTCTAATGACCTTCTCACTGGGTTCCCATCTTCCACCCTCCATGAACTTAAGCTCATCCAAAACTTTGCTGTCGGCATCCTATCCCGCATCAAGTCCCGCTTGCCAATCACCCCTATCTTCGCTAACTCACAGTGACTCCTGGTCATCCAGCGTTTCATTCTTATCCTAAATCCTGTCATGGCCTCACTCCTCTCTATTGCTATAACTTCCTTCGGCCCTAAAACCCTCCCCCCCCGAACTCTCCATTCCTCCAACTCTGTCCTCTGGTGCACCCCTTCCCTTCACCCCACCATTGGTGGCCGTGCCTTCAACCAACTAGGACCCACAGTCTGGAATTCCATCCCTAAACCCCTCGATATTTCCATCTCCATTTCTCCCTTTAAGACCCTCCTTAAAACCCACCTCTTCAGCCAACATACTGGTCAGCCTTGCTAGTAGCTCCTTCTTTGGGTTAGGCGTCCATTTTTTCCTAACAACTCTGTGAAGCACCTTGGGACATGTTTTCTACTTCAAAAGTATTTTATAAATGTAAGCTGTTGATGATTCTTCTTCTCCATATTGGCGCTTACACTGCTCTCCATTCTGGGTTATGGTTGGTGTCCATATTGCAAGGAGCCCAGTGTATATACTGGTACAGGCCTGCTGAGTGTATTGTTGTCTCTACCAGCTCAGGACTGGTGTCCATAGTGGTCTGAAGGTTCAAGTTAAAGTGATGCCTGCCAACTGGCTGAGTGATAAAAGGGGGATTTAACTGACTGCCCCTAACAGGTGCACCAGTTGGCAGATCTATGGAACTTCAGGTAACTTATTAAATGATTACATTTGGCAACTATCCAGGACAAAGCAGTCCACTTGATCAGCAGCCCATCCACTGGCTTAAACATCCAATCTCTCCACCACCAGCGTACCGTGGCTGCAGTGTGTACTATCTACAAGATGCACTGCAGCAACTCGCCAAGGCTTCTTCAGCAGCACCTCCCAAACCCGCAACCTCTACCACCTAGAAGGACAAGGGCAGCAGTCGCATGGGAACACCACCACCTCCAAGTTCCCCTCCAAGTCGCACACCATCTCGGCTTAGCTATATATCGATGTTCCTTCATCGTGGCTGGGTCAAAATCCTGGAACTCCCTCCCTAACAGCACTGTGGGAGCACCTTCACCACACGGGCTGCAGCAGTTCAAGAAGGCGGCTTACCACCACCTTCTCAAGGGCAACTGGGGATGGGCAATAAATGCCAGTCTTGCCGGAGATGCTCACCTCCCGAGAAAGAATTTAAAAAAAATACATGTTAGATAAAAGTCAAATTTCACCTTGCAGTGTGCAAGATTTTGTGTATATGAGTAGCTCAGGAGAGATATAAATAAAAACAATAGGCTGCACAAATCAAAGTCTGACAATATACAGAGTGTAGATCCCAGAAAAATCTCACTGAAGAGAGGTTATGAGCAAGCCATATTTTCTCAGATTTTTTGAAATGTTTCAAGTAATTATTGTGTAATTATCCTTGCAACAAAGCATAGTTGAGTACTACCAGAGGTCTGAGATTCACGGCAGTGGTTGGTAGGTACTTTTACAAATGATATTTCCATTGGGAGTGATCATGTAACACAAGATAAAAATACAAGCTTAAAACATATGGGGGGAAAAATTCAGTTGTTTGCGCCTCCAGTTAGTGCCTTAAGAGGGCGCTAATGGCGCGCAAAGCAACTAGCACCTGGGCGCGGCGATGTTTGCGCCGTTCGCGAAATTAACTAGACATTTTGCAGCAGTGCTAAACACTACTGCCACGATCTCCTGCGCCGGCAGATCGTGACGTCAGTCGAGTGCGCAACGCCCCGGTAGCACCCCGGCCGGATATTGCGTGGCGCCCCCTGCCTTACCACCTGCCGCTAGCAACGACAGGTTGAGGGGAGCATTTTGCAGTCAGAAAGGGACTGGGGGAGCGCTATTTAAAGGCGACCGCTTCCTGCCTTTTTTTGTTGGTGACATTTTTGCACCACGCATTCTGAGAGAGAGAGAGACTTCAGGAGAGATTCAACGCTGTGTGAAGGAGTTTTGGGTACTGAGCAGCACTTTGCAGGTTCATTTTGATTTGCCCTTCCTTGCTTCGCCATCGCTCTGAGGTAGCGCCTTGCTCCTCGGCCTTTGCACCTTAAGACATGTGTGCAGCGCCTGATTTAGCGCTGCAATCACCTCCAGGGGCGATAAAAGCCAAGTTTGCCGTCGGAGCCGATAATTAGCGCCAGGTGTTAAACTTTGCGCATGGCTGATAATGGCGCCCCAAACGGGGCGATACTGAATTTTACCCCCATGGTACCTATCACTAGGTATGTGAGACATCTGGTTATATGGAATCATTTGTGGCCTGTTTTAGAGCAGATTTGGAGCGTGTGTGAAACCAGGTAATTGAGTATAGCCCAGTTGTTTGAATGGTCATGTGTTCAGATGCTGACGTCACTGGTGCTCCGAGTTAGTCTGTTGCATGTCCTTTAGTTCTAGTTTTAGGCAGATGATGAGGGAGTAAGGAAAGGCTAGAGCTGCCATAATAACGGCGAGTTTAATGGGGCACAGCGTTATTAATGCGTAAATCATCCGGCAACTTGTGACGAGGAAGAGCTACCCCTTCAATCGCAAATTGCCACAAGTTGCTGGACGATTTGCGCCACTCCGCCATTAGCCTCGTGAAAATGGCATCTCGCCCTCAGCCTCCCCGTGAGTTTCATGAATTTGCTGCAGTTGCCCATTAATTGCCCGTTAAACTCGCCGCACAAAGTTAGGGCTAGTAATTAACAGCATAAGTACCTTTTTAATGAGGAGATTTATATTCCTGCAGTGACAATCAACCTCAGAAAGGGAATAATTTAATCATTCCTACAGTTAGTAAATTTTTGTTAGAGATTTTTAATTTTTAAATTAAATATTTAAAATTTATTCTTGCTTTTCCTTTCTGTCTCTTTTTTCTCCCTCTCTCTTAATTAATCCAATCTTTCTTTCCCTCTCTTTATTTCTCTTTCTGTACCTAATTTGACTCTAATTCACCCTAATTCCTCCTCCACCATTCTTTTCACAATCCTTATATCTCATTGGTCCTGCCGTTCACCAAGGTCTCAGATACCCCATTATCAGCTCGTACTTCCAGCAATGTGTAGCTGGTGGGTGAGGGAAAAAGTCTAACCGGGCACGCCAGTGCAATCTGGGCCAGTGAGATTAAAGTGAAACAGAAATAGGAGGCTTATGATAAATGTTAGGTTCATAATACAGTCGAGAATCAAGCCGAATGCAGAAGGAGCAGAGAACTGAAAAAGGAAATAAGAAGGGGAAAGAGAGTGTAAGAAAGAAAGACTTGCATTGCTATAGCGCCTTTCACGATATCTCAAAGCGCTTTATAGCCAATGAAGTACTTTTTGGAGTGTAGTCACCACTGTTGTAATGTGGGAAATGCAGCAGCCAATCAGTGCACAGCAAGCTCCCACAAACAGCAATGCGATAATGACCAGATAATCTGTTTTTGTTATGTTGGTTGAAGGATAAATATTGGCCAGGGCACCAAGGATAACTCCCCTGCTTTTTTTTCCAAAACAATGCCATGGGATCTTTTACATCCACTTGAAAAGGCAGACAGGGCCTCGGTTTAACATCTCATCTGAAAGATGGCACCTCCAACAGTGCAGCACTCCCTCAGCGCTGCACTGGAGTGTCAGCCTAGCTTTATGTGCTCAAGTCCCTGGAGTGGGATCTTGAACCCACAACCTTCTGACTCAGAGGCAAGTGTGCTACCCACTGAGCCACAGCTGACACTGTATGCGAAAGGATTAGCAGGTAACATAAGAGGGAACACTAAAGTCTTTTATAAACATATGAAGAGTAAAGGGATAGTCTAAGGAAGGGTGGGGCCGATTAGGGACTAAAAATGAAACCTTCTTGTGGAGGCAGAGGGCGTGGCTGAGGTATTAAATAAGTAATTTGCATCTGTCTTCACAAAAGAAGAGGGTGCTGCCAATGTCACAGTAAAGGAGGAGGTCGTTGAGAAATTGGATCGGATGAAAATAGATAAAGAGAAGGTACTTAAGGGATTGGCAGCACCCAAAATAGAAAAGTCACCCGGTCTGGATGGGATGCATTCTAGGTTGCTGAGGGAAGTAAGAGTGGAAATAGCAGAGACTCTGGCCACAATCTTTCAATCCTCTTTGGATATGGGAGTGCTGCCAGATGACTGGATACTTGAATTGGAAAAATTTGCAGGACTATGGGGACAGAATGGGGGAATAGGTCTAATTGGAGAGCTCTTTCAAGAGCCGTGACAGACATGATGGGCCGAGTGGCCTCCTTCTGTGCTGTATGAGGCTATGATAAATTATTCTTGCAGTCTCTAGATCTGTTTTGTCACATTACTCAATCGAACAATGACAGGAAGCATTCCTCAATGTGTTATAGGGTTTATTCAGTGAGACCGCACTTCCCAGCATGGAGCTCTGCTTGATAGAAATGGGGAATGGAAAATCATCATTGTACTGTTGCCGAGTTATCTCAGGCCTCCACTCTTGTCAAGTGAGGCCAGCCAATGAAATCACAGCACGGCTGAATTTACCCACATGTATAACAAAATTGTGAACCTGTCCTTTAGAAATGGGCGAATGACTTTGCCACACAGAGGAAATCTTGCCCCAGTACTCTCACTGTACCAGACAATAAATACAACATTTAACAAACTGTTGGGTATCATGCAGGATCAAAATTAACAAGAGCATTTGGAAGAAATTCCTTTCCCTAAAGGAGTGACTATGTCAATAGACTCCCAACAAAAGCATTTGATGCTGCGTTCACTAGAAGTCCTTCAAAAAAAAGCTGTAAAAATATTTAGTTTGGAATGAGATTGGAGGTTTTGTAGGGATTACTGTACTTTGATAAGATCATGATTGAGCTGTTGCCTGTGGAAGACAGTCAGAGATGAATGGGAAACATGGCATGGATAGATATTTTGGAATTTTGCTTGGCTACCTTTGGGTATCAGGGAGGATTTTTATTGACGCAACGATCAACGGAATTTTGATTTTTGGCAATAGTATAAAACGGACAATATCGGATTGGCTGCCCGTTATACACCTCACCGATTATCGTTTCCATTGAGGTCAATGGGAATGAAGATCGGGGGAGATGCTCAAGTGATGGCTGATTCAATATCACCCATTTTACACAATTGGCCAAAGCCATAATTAATCCCAACAAGTCTAACCGGTGCAGAGCAGCAATGAACAAAACCAGCAGAATGTTGAACCACATAGACAGAACAGTAGAGTCCAAGTCAAAGGATGTCAGGGCCACACCGTGAGCTGGATTGTCCACTTCGGGGCAGAGCTCTGACAGGGCAGGATGTCCACCTGCCCTTGCAACTCTCGCCCAGTTGCCAAGAGGGAACACGCCGCAGCCCAGCCACTAAATCCCAGCAGTGCAGTTGCAGACCATCGTAGCAGCACCAGAGGAAGTGTCCGAGCATTTAAAGGGGCAGAAGTGCCCCATAGATTGGGAAATCGACATGCTGGTGGGCCTTGGCATTCTGGATGGATGAGCTAAGGTGGGTCGGATTACCTTCCTCATCTGTAATTATCATGCGATCTCGTGATTTATACAGCAGGTGACCTTGCAAAGTTGAAGGGGTGGGTGAGGGTGCAGGATAAGGTGTAGGACATGAGGAAGGAGCCTATTTATTGGGGCAAGTGGCCATTTTACATTCCATGTTTCCTTAAATTATACTAGTTGACTACGGTCTTATGTGGATAGGTCCACAGTGCAAAATGCTAGATGGTTAGGAAAATGGGCTGGCTCATAACTTCATTGGCCATAAACTAGGAGTTCAATACTGCACGAGAGTTAAAATAAAGGGTAGTACATTATATTAAGCTGACTACCACTGAGATCCGATATGAAATCATAGGGCAGTCCCCCCCCCATAAATTCCCAAGTATTTGCACAGATAACTTGTTTCCTAGTCACAGATACGGGAAGCACAGCTCAGAGAATCAGTGTACCAATATTGCAGCCCTGTCTTTGCTCCCCGCTCAGGCCCAGTGAATTAACCCTAAAACTTTATTCCAATTAAATATCGGGGAGACCGAAGCCATTGCCTTTGGTTCAAGCCACAAACTCTATTACCTTGCCACCGATTCCATCCGTTTCCCTTGAAATGGTCTGAGGCTCACCTGTTCGCTACCTTGGTGTCGTATTTGGTCACAAGTTGAGCTCCCTCCGTCATATCCGTTCCATCGCTGAGACCGCCCATTTCCACCTCCGTGACATCACCCGTCCCCGCCCTTGCCTCAGCTTAGCTGCTGCCGAAATCCTCATCCTTGCCTTTGTTACCTCTAGACTTGACTATTCCATTGCACTCCTGGCCGGCCTCTCACATTCTACCCACCATAATCTTGAGGTTATCCAAAACTCTGCCGCCCATGTCCTAACTCACACCAAGTCCTGCTCAGCCATCTCCCCTGTGCTCGCTGACCTACATTGGCTCCCGGTTAAGCAATGCTTTGATTTTAAAATGCTCATCCTTGTTTTCAAATTCCTCTATGGCCTCGCCCCTCCCTATCTCTGTAATCTCCTCCAGCCCCATAATCCCCTGAGATCTCTGTGCTCCGCCAATTCTGGCCTCTTGAACATCCCCGATTGTAATCGCTCCACCATTGGTGGTCATGCCTTCTGTTGCCTAGGCCCTAAGCTCTGGAATTCCCTCCCTAAATCTCTCCACCTCTCTACTTCTCTTTCCTCCTTTAAAACGTTCCTTAAAACCTACCTCTTCGACCAAGCTTTTGGATATCTGCCCTAACATCTCCTTATATAGCACGCTGTCAAATTTTGTTTTTTGATAACGCATCTGTGAAGCGCCTTGCAACGTTTTATTATGTCAAAGGTGCTATATAAATATAAGTTGTTGTTGTTATATTTCTTTCAGCGACGCCTTCTTAAAAGTGCCACATCTAAAAGGAAAGGGAAGTTCTGTTCTCAAACACTTAACCCACAGTGGCCTACATTGTCCAATTGGCGTCTTTTTAACCCATTTATTTCAAATGCTTGACCGCTGGTGTTAAAGGAACACCGATCGGAATATCTGTGTTTGAGATGCGAGTCCGTAACCTACCAGATACAGAAAGACCTTCAGAGCTTTCAAAAAGTGTGCGGCTTTCTTTTACATCTGCACTTTTTAATCATGAATATAATTATACTAAAGCACAAATCAAACATTCTACAAAATCCTCAGTTCACAGGACTTTTGCAGTTACAAGGATGATGCCAGAACTGAGAGGTTATACCTATCAAGAAATGTTGACCAGGCTGGGGCTTGAAAAGAGAAGGCTGAGGGGTGACCTGATAGAGGTCTTTAAAATTATGAAAGGGTTTGATAAGGTAGACATAGAGAAGATGTTTCCACATGTGGGAGACCAAAACTAGGGGCCATAAATATATGATGGTCACTAATAAACCTAATAGGGAATTCAGGAGAAACTTCTTCAGCCAAAGACTGGTAAGAACGTGGAACTCGCTACCACAGGGAGTGGTTAAGGTGAATAGCATAGATGTATTTAAGGGGAAGCTAGATAAACACAGGAGGAAGAAAGGAATAGAAGATATGCTGATAGGGTGAGTTGAAGAGGGGTGGGAGGAGGCGCCGGTGGAGCGTAAACACTGGCATGGACCAGTTGGACTGAATGGCCTGTTTCTGTGCTGTAAACTCTAAGTAATTCTATGTAAAAATAGACTCTTACTTCCATTTGATATGATTGTGTAGGTTGTACTCAATCAGTGAGGGTCTGCTCCAGGCTGGATGAGCAATTCATTGTGAGTGAATGAAACTCATGGAAAAGAAACAGCTGTATTATCTCCCTTGGAGATAATGGAGACACATGTTCTTGTAGCCAAGCAAAGTAGTAAGGTATTTTGCTCCCCTTTCCAAGTAAAATATAATCTTCTCTCTTACATATCATGACCCTTTTTTTCTGTGTAAAATCTACAAGAGTGTTCGGCAAAACTAGGAATAAATCCCATGTAATAAATGTTTATTTATTTACAAATGTAAGAAGTCACACAACACCAGGTTATAGTCCAACAGCTTTATTTGAAATCACAAGCTTTCGAAGCGCTGCTCCTTCTTCAGGTGAAGTGGAGAAATGCATAAAGACACAGCTTATATAGTCAGAGAATCATGTCAGATGTTTACAGGTAACCTTTCCAACTGCCATTTATCACACCTCGGCAGAGAGATAATCACAGCAGTCAAAGGTGTGAATGGTGTCCAAACAAGTCAGTCAGGGAAACATTACATCAAAGAACAATGAGGTGGGGTCACAAGGGGTCAAATATTGCAGATGCTGGGGTCTGTATGAAAAACAAAAAAACAGACTACACGATAACATCAACGAATTCCATCCCACCATCAAACTCACCATGGACTACTCCTCAGAATCAGTCTAATTCCTGGACACACGAATCTCCATCAAAGACGGACACCTCAGCACTTCACTCTACCGCAAGCCCACGGACAACCTCACGATGCTTCACTTCTCCAGCTTCCACCCTAACCACGTTAAAGAAGCCATCCCCTATGGACAAGCCCTGCGAATACACAGGATCTGCTCAGACGAGGAGGAACACGATGGACACCTACAGACACTGAAAGACGCCCTTGTAAGAACGGGATATGACGCTCGACTCGTCGATCGACAGTTCCGACGGGCCACAGCGAAAAATCGCATAGACCTCCTCAGAAGACAAACATGGGACACAACCAACAGAGTACCCTTCATCATCCAGTACTTCCCCGGAGCGGAGAAACTACGCCATGTTCTTCGCAGCCTTCAACATGTCATCGATGACGACGAACACCTCGCTAAGGCCATCCCCACGCCTCCACTACTCGCTTTCAAACAGCCGCCTAACCTCAAACAGACCATCGTTCGCAGCAAATTACCCAGCTTTCAGGAGAACAGCGACCACGACACCACACAACCCTGCCACAGCAACCTCTGCAAGACATGCCAGATCATCAACACAGATACCATCATCACACGTGAGGACACCACCCACCAGGTACATGGTACATACTCATGTGACTCGGCCAACGTTGTCTACCTCATACGTTGCAGGAAAGGATGCCCCGGAGCATGGTACATCGGCGAGACCATGCAGACACTGCGACAACGGATGAACGGACACCGCGCAACAATCACCAGGCAGGAGTGTTCCCTCCCAGTCGGGGAACACTTCAGCAGTCAAGGACATTCAGCCTCCGATCTTCGGGTAAGCATTCTCCAAGGTGGCCTTCGAGACACACGACAACGCAAAATCGTCGAGCAGAAACTGATAGCCAAGTTCCGCACCCATGAGGACGGCCTCAACCGAGATCTTGGGTTCATGTCACGCTACATGTAACCCCACCTGATGCAGGGTCATCCAGACTCGAGTCGACATTGGCTTGTTCTCTCTACACAGATGCGGCCGGACCTGCTGTGATTTCCAGCCAAAAAAAATGTTTTTTGTCTGTTTTTTTGTTTTTCATACAGACCCCAGCATCTGCAATATTTGACCCCTTGTGACCCCACCTCATTGTTCTTTGATGTAATGTTTCCCTGACTGACCTGTTTGGACACCATTCACACCTTTGACTGCTGTGATTATCTCTCTGCCGAGGTGTGATAAATGGCAGTTGGAAAGGTTACCTGTAAACATCTGACATGATTCTCTGACTATATAAGCTGTGTCTTTATGCATTTCTCCACTTCACCTGAAGAAGGAGCAGCGCTCCGAAAGCTTGTGATTTCAAATAAAGCTGTTGGACTATAACCTGGTGTTGTGTGACTTCTTACATTTGTCCACCCCAGTCCAACTCCGGCATCTCCACACCATATTTATTTACAAGCAGAGTTATTGAATAATTGACAAAATATTACCTTTTCAAAACAACTTGAAGGGCATAAAAAGCAAGAGGTTAATAATATCAGGTGTGGTTAATGTAGTGTATGTAACCGTCTACCTTTAAGAGACTATTGTATGTAACCGTTCACCTTTAAGAGAACTATTTTAGGTGTGGCACTACTTGTTTGGCTTCTGTATACGGTAATACCGACGGTGACCACACCGGTATATAAGTGCTGTGGCATGATTTATAGGGCAGATTCGCCCTGACCTTCGAATAGTAAAGTCCTGTTTGTTTGTTACTCCTGAAGTCTGTGTCGTTATTAACTGCACAACCCACAGACTTTACAGTGGCGACGAGTCTGATCGTACCCTGCGGCAAGACTACCAAAGCAACTAAAGAGTGTCGAAGAGAGGCAACCGCCCTCGTCGTTCTGCTGGGAGAAAACACGAGGCTGCAGCAATAGAAAGGAGGAAGACTTTAGCAACAAAAGCTTCCATCAGCAACAGGCACTGACTGTCCCTTCTGCCACGGTGCGGAGTGAGGCGATCAGCAGGAAGCAAGGCGGCCACGGAGACTGTGAGTAAGGGAAAGTGTAAAGAATATCCGGAGGATAAGGGCTGTGCACTCGACCACGGTCGAGGGAGAAAGGAGCCGGACGGAAAGTCGGGTCCAACGGCGTCGTGAGACAGCCAGACCGCGATCGGCGGGAAAGCCGGGCAGCGACCGAAGCCACGAAGCGCTGAGACCGGGAGTGTAGGCGCGGGAAGAGAGAAACTCAGCCGCAGCCGGGGAGGGAAGCACCGGACTGCGAGAGGGCTGGGAGGCGAATGGGAACCAAGCGTGCGGGAGAAACAGAGCCGACCAAGGGAGACTGCGCGAGAGCCAGTCCAGCGGCTGAACTGTTCTCCGCCAACGGGAGTACCCAGCGCCGGTAGAGCCGAGCGGGCGGGAGAGAGAGAGACAGAGCCGAGCAAGGGGAGAGAGACTGCGCGAGAGCCAGTCCAGCAGCTGAACTGTTCTCCGTCAACGGGGTGTACCCAGAGCCGGTAGAGCCGTGCGAGCGGGAGAGAGAGACAGAGCCGATTAAGGGGAACTGTGCGAGAGCCAGCCCAGCGGCTGAACCTGTCCGCGGTGGGGAAAGCGTACCCCTCCCACCAGGGAAGAAACACGGGAAGCCGCCATTAGGCGGAGAAGACGACAGACGCGGGAAACCGCCATTGAAGGGGCGGGGAGAGAAGGAAAGAGCGGGAAACCGCCATTTTCGCGGGAAAAGCCGCCATCTTAGAAAAAAAAAGAAATAATAATTTAAAGAAATACTTGTGTTGTTCCCAAAGAGAGGAAGATGCCTAAGCATGGTAACATCAACGATTTTAATTCCGAGGTAGAAGACTGGGCCACGTACGTGGAACGCATTGAGATCTATTGTGAGGCCAATAAAATAGAAGAAGATGACAAAGCTATCACCTTGCTGAACTCGATGGGCGCAAAGACATATGGGCTCTTGAAGCATCTACTAGCACCAGCTAAACCGGCGGATCAGACTTTCGATGATATTGTGGCTGTCCTGAAGGACCACTTGAACCCTACACCGTTGATGTTGGCAGAACGATTCAAATTCTATGCGAGAACGCAATGGAAAGATGAAAGCAACGCAGAATACTTGGTCGAACTGCGTAGACTAGCGAAATACTGCCAGTTTGGAGGGAATCTGACAGAGGCATTGCGAGACAAGTTCGTGTGCGGGTTGGCAAAGGAAGGAACGCAAAAGCGACTACTCGAAGAGAACGACCTTACACTTGACAGGGCTGTCCTTATTGCAGCATCGCACGAAGCCGCAGCGAAGGGAACTGCGGAAATGCAGCTAAAGACAGCAGCACTAAGTGTGGATCAAATTACCTCGACAACAACAAAATGCTATCGTTGTGGGAAGACAACACACGACCAGAACCAATGCTGGTTTAAGAACCAGGAATGTAGGAAATGTGGCAAACTGGGTCACATAGCTAAGGTATGCCGGTCAGGGAAGAAGACCAACAACCAAAGGACCAACAACCAAAGGAAGCCATCACAGGAAAGGTACAACAAGGTATACAAGGTGGCTGAGAAGAGTTCAGACGAACAGAATTCAGACTCAGACCCAAACGGCCAGGAGCTGGGTAGTCTGAGAATTCACAATGTGAGTAAGGAAGCTGACCTACAAACTATCTGGGTCATGCTGAAAATAGCTGGAATCCAAATGAAAATGGAGTTGGACACTGGATCAGCTCTATCAGTCATAAATCGAAGGGATTACCACCGGCTATTCTCACATATACCCTTAAGAGATACCAAGTTCGTATTGCAGACATACACGGGGCATAAAGTATACCCCATGGGAAAGATAAGAGTCAAAGTGAGAGATAGGGGTAAAGAACACCCAAGAATGAACTTATACGTACTACATGAGGGAGGACCACCACTTCTAGGACGGGAGTGGATCAAGAAAATAGACATGGAATGGCACTATCTAAAAGCCATCACGAGTGAGGACTCGGTGCAGACAAGCAGCTCAGATTCTGAAACGGATGACGATAAGACCAACCCAAATACGAAAGACAAGGCTGAAATGGACTTGCCGACGAAGGTTGGAAAAACGAAGGCATGCATAAAGGCTTATGCTCCAGAGAAGAACAAAGTTTCAGAACAGAACTCCACCGAACAACGACAACAATTAGAACAATTGAGTTACCGTCTCGTACAAGAGATGAAAACAATGAAAAAGTTCTATGACACCGAATGGGAGAATCTGGAAAGACAACAGAAGCAGCTAGCTCAAGCAGAGAGCGACCATAGAGCCATCGTGACCAATTACCGATCACATCTCCCTTATGATGTTCAGGAGTTAGAATATTTGCATGATCTAGAGATACAGCATAAAGGCAAACCACGCTACACTGAGGATTTTGTTCTGCAATTGGAGACGGAGCTAGTGCAGGCAAGGTTAAGAGAAGCTGAATCGCAGTGTGCACTTAAAGAGATGCAGAAAAAAATCTTGGACATAGAAAAGAGAAACGCTTCTTTACCTGATGAGAATAATGTGGCCATGTTGCAAGAGGAGCTTATAGGGGTGAAACTGAAAGAAACTAAGCAAAGGATGTTGGAACTTGAAACACAGAACCAAATCAGCAGTAACCAGCTATGTCGAGCAGAGAAGGAGTGCGATGTTCTACAGGAGAAGGTGCAATATCTCTCAGCCCAGAATAAGGGACTACTCACTCAGTTAAATGAAAGTAAAGGGAAAATGGCTGAGATAGACTGCAAGAATAAAGAAGATTTGATGGCAGTGAGACTTCGAGAGGCAGATAGCATAGCAGCCTTGGCTGAACTCCAACAGAAAATTGCGAAAGAAGCAAATGAAGAGGAATCTTCAGGAAGCCAGGATTTTATTCCAGTTCTTCTCTACGACTCCTTACAAGCAGAGTGT
This sequence comes from Somniosus microcephalus, assembly GCF_052327205.1. Classification (NCBI taxonomy): domain Eukaryota; kingdom Metazoa; phylum Chordata; class Chondrichthyes; order Squaliformes; family Somniosidae; genus Somniosus; species Somniosus microcephalus. Next base: position 40,117,190 of record NC_141013.1, read on the forward strand.
GAGAAGTTGAAAGAACAGTATGAACAGGCCCAGGCTACAATTCTGGAGGGGGTTAACTCGGCAACCTCCGAAAAGCTAGTTTCAGTAGAAGCATATGAGCAACTAAAGGTTGAACATGAGCAAGAAGTCCAAAGGCTGCAGGAAATTCTTGATGAGCTCAAGGCCAAGACAGGCTCATCGGTAGAAGTTCCATCCATAGAGGAGAAATTAGAGATGAAAGACATGGCAGAACATGAAAGGCAAGATGTCCAAGAACTCACAAAATTATTGAAGGAAACCCAAGACAAATATGAGGTGGCAATGACCGAGGTTCAACAACTTGAAGAACAGATTCAACTGGGAATCCTTTCAGCGGAAGAAAAGGAAACTGTAAGAAACACAGAGACTGTAAGACATGAGCTAGAGAGCATCATGGCACAAGAGCTAGATAGCATCATGGCACAACTTCTCCGAGCGCTGAAAGCCAAAGTCCAAGAGGAAAAGAAGGTGAAAGCATTGGAGGAAAAGGTGGATGAAATGGAGAAGACTCTGATTCACAGTGTTCCCGCGGAAGAGTTAACGGTCAGCCAACTCCTTCATATGTTGAGGGACAAGACTCTGCAATGGGAACAATCTGAACACGAGCTTCAATCTTCAGAGGGAAGGAGTTCGGAGCTCTCAAAAGTTACGGATATAGCTGAGGGTGCAACACGGATTTTACTGGGATGCCAAAAGTACGCTGAATCACGTCAATGGGAACAACAGACTGTTGAAACAGATGCTCCAGTAGAAGGATTGAATAGTCCGATCAATCAATCTCCGATGGAAGGGGAAGTATTGAAGTCATTAGTGAAGGATTTGCAGGAAACCCAGGAAGAGTGGGATGAATATGAACGCATAAAGAAGTCTCTTCAGGAAAGATGTCTAGGGAGGGAACAACAGTCGGCTAACGTCCAGTTGGGTAAGGAAGAAGTAGCAGGCCCTCTCGCTAGACTAGCTCAGGATGACACCGAATATTACCATGACCTGTTGAGTGACACGGAATATTACGAGGACTTGGTCTGCCCAGCTTGTGATGAAAACTCCCAAAGTGCAGAAATCAGGATGAAGCACTTAAAGTCTAAAGAACATAGGGAGATGGTGGCGCTACAGCTGGCAGCTGATAAGGGAGCCCCGAGAGTCTCCAAGAAGCAAAAAAGGAAAAGACGAAGCCGAAGATGATAACCATCTAAATCATTATTACTTCTAATGGGAAAGTAGGGAAAAATTACGAAGGCAGTCCAGCTGTTTGTAAAAGTCAGCACTGCTGGTTCAGCAGGACGGAAGTTCAAGCTGTTACGTCAAGGGAAAGACTATTGGATGAGTCACGCTAGCAATGTGAACCGGCTACACCACAGAGATGTTGTTCGGACCGAGTCAAGACCAGAGACTGAACCTGTGAACTGTTTTCCGCAGAGACTATATCTGTAAATTGTTTTACATGAAGTTGAATATATGTTATGTTTAATGGGGAATACGTATGTTGTAAGCTAAAAAGGGAGGATTGTAGTGTATGTAACCGTCTACCTTTAAGAGACTATTGTATGTAACCGTTCACCTTTAAGAGAACTATTTTAGGTGTGGCACTACTTGTTTGGCTTCTGTATACGGTAATACCGACGGTGACCACACCGGTATATAAGTGCTGTGGCATGATTTATAGGGCAGATTCGCCCTGACCTTCGAATAGTAAAGTCCTGTTTGTTTGTTACTCCTGAAGTCTGTGTCGTTATTAACTGCACAACCCACAGACTTTACAGTTAATCATATCAGATCATCATAGAATCATAGAATCATAGAAATTTACAGCACAGCAGGAGGCCATTCGGCCCATCTTGTCCATGCCGGCTGACAAAGAGCTATCCAGCCTAATCCCACTTTCCAGCTCTTGGTCCGAAGCCTTGCAGGTTACGACACTTCAAGTGCATATCTAAGTACTTTTTAAATGCGATGAGGGTCACTGCCTCGACCACCCTTTGAGGCAGTGAGTTCCAGACCCGCACCACCCTCTGGGTGAAAACATTTCTCCTCAAATCCCCTCTAAACCTCTGACCAATAATTTAAATCTATGCCCCCTGGTTATTGACCCTTCTGCTAAGGGAAATAGGTCCTTCCTATCCACTCTATCTCGGTCCCTCATAATTTTATACACCTCAATTATGTCTCCCCTCAGCCTCCTCTGTTCCAAAGAAAACAGCCCCAGACTATCCAATCTTTCCTCATAGCTAAAATGCCCCAGCACAGGCAACATTCTTGTAAATCTCCTCTGCACCTCCTCTAGTGCAATCACATCGGCCTAGAAATTGGGTTCTGGTCTTGCCAGGGCTGTAGCGCCAGAAAGTTTGCGCCAGCGGTAATGCGGCAGCGCGCGACGAAAATTCGGGTGCGCCGGGCCCAGACGGCGGCGGGCGCTAAAACCCTCCTTTAGCGCCTCAAAACGGGCGTGAACTTGGGTTTCCCGGCGCTAATCCCCCGCTGCGGCACCCGATGCGGTGCGGCAGGCGGGGGAACTGCAGGCCTCCTCCTCCTGTTAAGGAGGAGCTGCCTGCAGCCGACAACTTTCCGGCGGATTGACCCGACATCTGAGCCCGGCACCTCGGGGAAGTGCCGGGCTCGCATGAGACACTGATCAGGGCCGCGGGGGGGGAATGCAGGAGTCCGGGAAGGGAGGTGCGGGCAGGCGGCCGCCGGGGACGCGGCCGGCCGCCGCTCCACCTTTATGCGCCGGCGCACACTGGGGGAAGACTCTGTTGCCAGAGTCTTAGTTGCGCCTGCCACGGGCGAGGCGGGCGCAACTGAATTTCGGCCTGGGGCCGGGTTACCACGGCAACCGGGACGCTGCGCACACCGATGACGTCATCGGTGCCGGCGCAGCGCTACCAGTGCAACGCCGATTTAGGGCCCCAGGGAACTTCTCAACTGGCCATAACTCCGGCGCTAGGCCCTCTAGCGCCTCAAATGCGGCGCTAGGCCTACCGAATTTCTAGGCCATCCTTCCTGTAATGTGGTGACCAGAACTGTACGCAGTATTCTAGCTGCGGCCTAACTAGTGTTTTATACAGTTCAAGCATAACCTCCCTGCTCTTGTATTCTATGCCTCGGCTAATAAAGGCAAGTATCCCATATGCCTTCTTAACCACCTTATCTACATGTCTTGCTACCTTCAGGGATCTGTGGACTACCTCTCCAAGGTCCCTCTGATCTTCTGCACTTCTCAGTGTCCTACCATGTATCATGTATTCCCTTGCCTTGTTAGCCCTCCCCAAATGCATTACCTCACGCTTCTCCAGATTGAATTCCATTTGCCACTGTTCTGCCCACCTGACCAGTCCATTGTTATCTTCCTGCAGTCTGCAGCCTTCTTCTTCATTATCAACCACACGGCCGATTTTTGTATCATCTGCAAACTTCTTAATCATACTTCCTACATTCATGCCCAAATCATTGATATATACCACAAAAAACAGAGGACCCAGTACTGAGCCCTGCGGAACCCCACTGGAAACAGCCTTCCAGTCACAAAAACACCCTTCGACCATTATCCTTTGTTTCCTGCCTCTGAGCCAATTTTGGGTCCAACTTGCCACTTTGCCATGGGCTTTTACTAGATATTTTACATTTTTGCTTCTGAAAGGATCCGATGAGATCCTGCTAGCACATAGAACATAGGACGGCAGGCTTCTTATTCTGCTTCGAGCAATTGAATGAAAACAGAAAAAAAAGGCAAGTTGTTCTAAGCACATGTGACTACAGGGACAATACAGTAAAATGTGAAGAAGCAAGTGACACTGGTGGTGAGTTGGCGGAGGTTGGGACAGAGGAACATGGACAAGAGGTCTCTGCAGGAACTCATGGATGGGATTGAGTCTGACTTCATCTCCTTCTTGATCACCATCCTCCTCATCCCACTCAGCAACATCATAGTTCACAAAGAGGTAGTTATTTCTCTGTTCTTCCCCTTGTTCCTCATCATCACGTGGCTGCAGGGTGGGCAAGGCTGGGAACTTAACATCCAGGGATATACAATATTTAGGAAGGATCGGCAAAAAGGTAGGGGAGGTGGGGTAGCATTGCTGGTAAAGGAGGGGATTAATGCAATGGAAAGGAAGGATATTAACTCGGATGAAACGGAATCTGTATGGGTAGAAATGAGAAATAGCAAGGGGAGGAAAACGTTAGTGGGTGTGATATATAGGCCTCCAAATAGTAATATGGAGGTGAGGGAAGGCATAAAAAGGGAAATTAGAGAAGCGTGCGATAAGAGCACAGCTGTCATCATGGGTGACTTTAATTTACATATTGATTGGACTACCCAAATTAGTAAAAATTCTGAGGAGGAGGAATTCCTGGAATGTTTTCGGGACGGTTATCTGGACCAATATGTCGAGGAGCCGACTCGAGATCAGGCCATTTTAGACTGGGTATTGTGCAATGAGAAGGGACTTATCAACAATCTTCTTGTACGAGGCCCCTTGGGTCAGAGTGATCATAATATGATCGAGCTCTCAGTCGAGATGGAGAGTGAGGAAATTGAATCAGAGACTAAGGTCCAGAACTTAAATAAAGGGAATTATGAGGGTATGAGACGGGAATTGGGTAAGATTGATTGGGTGGTGTTTCTGGGGGGATTGACAGTGGATAGACAATGGCAAGCATTCAAAGATAGAATGGAAGAATTCCAGAACATGTTTATACCGGTTTGGCATAAAAATAAACCTAAAAAGGTGGCTCAACCGTGGATAACGAGGGAAATTAGGGACAGCATAAAATCAAAAAAAAGGGCATATCAACTGGCAAAAAAAAGCACCAGACCGGAAGATTGGGGGCAGTACAGGATACAGCAAAAGAGGACAAAGGGATTAATCAGGAAGGGGAAAATAGAATACGAAAGTAAACTTGCAGCAAACATAAAGACAGACTGCAAAAGCTTTTATCGGTATATCAGGAGGAAAAGACTGGTAAAATCCCAAGTCGGTCCCTTGCAGTCCGATTCGGGAGAATATATAATGGAGAATAAGGAAATGGCAGACCAATTAAACTCATACTTTGGTTCTGTATTCACAAAGGAGGACACAAATAACCTCCCAGGAATATCGGCAAACATAGGGACTAATGAGAGGGAGGAGCTGACAGAAATTAGTATCTCTAGGGATATGGTGTTGGGTAAGTTGAGGGGACTGAAGGCCGACAAATCCCCGGGGCCTGATAAACTACATCCTAGGGTACTTAAGGAGGTGGCCCTGGAGATAGCAGATGCTCTAAGGATCATCTTCCGGAACTCCATTGACTCGGGAACAGTACCCGTGGATTGGAGGGTAGCTAATGTTACCCCAATATTTAAAAAGGGGGGTAGAGAGAAAGCAGGGAATTATAGACCAGTAAGCCTTACATCAGTTGTGGGCAAAATGCTAGAGTCCATTATTAAGGATAAAATAGCGGAGCACTTGACAAATGGGGAAAGGATCGGACAGAGTCAACATGGATTTACAAAGGGTAAATCGTGTTTGACTAATCTGCTGGAATTTTTTGAGGAAGTAACTGGTAAAATAGATGGGGGAGAGCCAGTGGATGTGGTGTACCTTGACTTCCAGAAAGCCTTCGATAAGGTTCCACACAAAAGATTATCATGCAAAATTAAGGCTCATGGGATTGGGGGCAAAGTATTAACGTGGATAGAGAACTGGCTGGCGGATAGAAAACAGAGAGTTGGAATAAACGGCTCGTTTTCGGAGTGGCAGGCAGTGACCAGCGGGGTGCCGCAAGGATCTGTCCTGGGACCCCAGCTGTTCACAATATATATAAATGATCTGGATCAGGGAATTGGATGCAATATTTCCAAATTCGCTGACGACACTAAACTAGGAGGAGGGGTGGGCTCTGATGAGGATGTCAGGAGGCTACAGTGCGATTTGGACAGGTTGGGGGAATGGGCGGATACGTGGCAGATGCACTATAATGTGGATAAATGCGAGGTTATCCACTTTGGGGGTAAAAACAGGAGGGTAGATTATTATCTAAATGGCAATAGATTGGGAGATGGGGAAGTGCAGAGGGACCTGGGTGTTCTTGTGCACCAGTCACTGAAGGAGAGCATGCAGGTGCAACAGGCGATTAAGAAGGCAAATGGTATGTTGGCCTTCATATCAAGGGGGTTCGAGTATAGGAATAGGGATACCTTACTACAGCTGTACAAGGTGCTGGTGAGACCGCATCTGGAGTATTGTGTACAGTTTTGGTCGCCCCATCTGCGGAAGGATGTTCTTGCCATGGAAAGAGTGCAGCGGCGATTCACCAGGCTGATACCTGGAATGGCGGGAATGACCTACGAGGAGAGATTGAATAGTTTGGGCTTGTACTCACTGGAGTTTAGAAGATTGAGAGGGGATCTCATCGAAACATATAAAATTATGGCAGGCCTGGACAGGCTGAATTCAGAGAGAATGTTTCCAATGGCAGGGGAGCACAGAACCAGGGGCCACAGTCTAAAAATAGCGGGCAAATCATTTAAAACAGAGATGAGGAAGAATTTCTTCACTCAAAGAGTGGTGAGCCTGTGGAATTCCCTGCCACAGAGGGCTGTGAAGGCTAATTCAATAAATATTTTCAAGAGAGAATTGGATATATTTCTGAAGGCTAAGGGGATTAAGGGTTACGGAGAAAAGGCGGGGACGGGGTACTGAACTGGTAAGATCAGCTAAGATCTCAGACGAAGATCAGCCATGATCTCATTGAATGGCGGAGCAGGCTCGAAGGGCCGAATGGCCTACTCCTGTTCCTATCTCTATGTTTCTATGTTTCTATCATCATCCTCCTTCTGTTGCTGTGGTGGATCTGCAGGAAAAGTGGGTACAAGCTAAGAATGGGTCAGCATTGTCCCCTTGCGATTAAGGGGACAGAGAAGGGGGAGGAAGCTTGTGATTGTGTGGTGCTTCACAGGGATGCCAAGGTGACAGTGTAGGTGTTCAGTCACTAGACAGATGGCAGGTGAAATTTAAAGTAGAGAAATGCAAAGTGCTTCCCAAGAAAGAAAAAAAGAAAAACACACATTTATATAGCGCCTTTAGTGACCTCAGGACATCCCAAAGCGCTTTACAGCCAATGAAATACCTTTGAAATGTAGTCACTGTTGCAATGTAGGAAATGCGGCAGCCAATTTGCGCACAGCAACATCTCACAAACAGCAATGAGATAATGTCCAAATAATCTGTTTTAATGATGTTGGTTGGGGGACAAATATTGGCCAGGACACTAGGAAAAACTGGCCTAGTGAGTAAAGAAAATTAGATGTTGGGATGTATTAAAAGGTCAATATTGAGCCAAAATAGTGAGGTAATTGTGCCACTTTATAAATCATTGGTGCGACCACACTTTGTATACTGTGTACAGCTCTGGTTGGCACAGTAGACAAAGGATATTGCAGCTATTGAAAGGATACAGAAGAAAGCAACCAGAATGATTGTATTATGAGGAGCAATTATGTAAATTGAGCATGTTCTCACTGGAAGAGAGAAGGTTGAGAGGTGATATGATTCCGGTTTTAGGATTCTAAAGGGACCAGATAATGCCGACCATGACAAGCTATTTCACCGTGTCCAGAACAGCAGGCCCAGAGGACGCAGCCTGCGCTTGAGGATTGTAAATTCAAAACTAGTCTGTGGAAACAATATTTCAGTGAGCGAGTGGTCAGTCAGTGGAACAGACTCCCTAGGGAGCCGATGAGGGGAATTTTATCCCCAAAAAACCAGTGGGTTTGGGTTGGGTGGGAGGTTAAAGTGTTAAAAAATTGAAAAACCAACCCCAACCCACCTCCAACCCGTCCATTTCCGGTTTTAACGGAGGTGGGACGGTGTGGGTGGATGGTAGCGGGCAGCCCATTTAATTACAATGAGGCTGGCGTGCCTCATGGTGAACCACCTTTATAAATTTAACTCTGCCTGGTTGGGTTTCCCGGGCCTTGGGGAACCCACCAGCTAAAGGAAGACAAGAACTGCTGGATTCAGGAGGTGTTTACACTTACCTGCTGGACCCAGCATCCCTGCCTCACCCACCCCCACAATTGGACATCCTTCCAGCTATCATTTTAAGGTTATGCCCCCTTTGTTCTGGATTCCTTCACCAGAGAAATTAGTTTCTCTCTATCTACCTTATCAAATCCTTTAATCATCTTCAACAGCTCAATTAAATTACCCCATAATCTTCTATACTAAAGGAAATACAAGCCTAGTCTATGCAGCTTGTCATCATAATTTAACCCTTTTCTCCCCGGTATCGTTGTCTATCATTACTCTATCATTCAGATACGTAGCCACAGTGCAACCTCCTGAGTTGGGGGCCCCCTTTAACCAGAGAGCATTGTGAAGAGTTAGTTGCACAGCAGTGGTTTTGGGAGGGTGAAGAGTGTGCTGGTGCCCAGAGTGACCAAGGATGAAAAGGTAGAGGGGTTATTGTGTTACCTTGCTTACTCTGGTGAGGTCGTTGAACTTCTAGCGTCACTGGTCTGCAGTCCGGAGGGTGAGAGTTGTCACTAACCCAATTTTTCAAGTCTTTCTTTGTATTGTATTTCCCCATATGAAGCATTGTTTCATTCCCCGTATGTGCAGTGTTTCCTGACAAACAAAGACTGAGTAGGAACTCCGGCTCCGTGTTGATGAGCTGGAGTCCGAGCTTCAAACACTGCGACACATCAGGGAGGGGGAGAGTTACCTGGACTCTGTGTTCCAGGAAGTAGTCACACCAATTAGATTAACTAATTCAGATGTAGTCCGTGGTCAGGGACAGGAGGGTGTGACTATGAGTGAGGCAGGTACGGGGATCCAGGAGGTAGTGTTGGAGGAGCTGCGGCCCTTGCTCTTGTCCAACAGGTTCAAGGCTCTTACTCCCTGTGAGGACGAGAACGGGGACTGCAGGGAGGATAAGCAACCTGGCCACAGCACCGTGGAATGAGGGGCCATTCAAGTGGGGGGCGTAAAAAGAAATGTTGTAGTGGTAGGGGATAGTATCATTAGGGGGATAGATAGGGTTCTTTGCAGCCGAGAGCGAGAGTCCCGAAGGTTGTGTTGCCTGCCCGGTGCCAGGGTTAAGGACATCTCCTCTGGGCTGGAGAGAAACTTGGAGTGGGAGGGGGAGGATCCAGTTGTCGTGGTCCATGTTGGTACCAACGACATAGATAGGACAAGGAAAGAGGTTCTGCTGAGGGAGTATGAGCAGCTAGGGGCCAAATTAAAAAGCAGAACCACAAGGCTAATAATCTCTGGATTACTACCTGAGCCATGAGCAAATTTGGCTAGGGTAAATAAAATCAGAGAGTTAAATGCGTGGCTCCAAGACTGGTGTGGGAGAAATGGGTTTTGCTTCTTGGGACACTGGTACCAGTATGGGACAGGAGAGAGCTGTTCTGTTGGGATGGACTTCACTTGGCCAGTGCTGGGACTAGAATCCTGGCGAATCGAATAACTAGGGCTGCAGAGAGGGCTTTAAACTAATTAGTGGGGGGGAGGTTTCAAGAGAGCAAAAAATAAAAATGGCAGCGGAGAAGGCAATAGAGCAAGGTAGTAGTGGGGGAATTAAAAACCAGAGCGTGTCAGGAAGGGACAGAATATATAAAGATAAAGGTAAAGTAGTAAAGGGGGTAAAAGCAGGAATAAATTGTCACAAAACATATTTAAAAGTTCTTTATCTGAATGCACGCAGCATTCGTAACAAAATAGACAAGTTGACGGTACAAATAACTACACATGGGTATGATCTGGTGGCCATTGTGGAGACATGGCTGCAGGGTGACCATGACTGGGAACTAAACATCCAGGGGTATTTGACTATTAGGAAGGACAGACAGGAAGGAAAGGGAGGTGGGGTGGCTGTGTTAATAAAGGATGGAATCACTGCAATAGTGAGAAATTATATTGGGTCAAAGGATCAGGATAGTGAAACGGTTTGGGTGGAGATAAGGAATAATAAGGGGAAAAAGTCACTAGTGGGCATAGTCTATAGGCCTCCTAACAGTTGCAACTCTATTGGTCAGAGTATAAATCAGGAAATAGTTGGGGCTTGTAATAAGGGAACAGCTATAATCATGGGAGATTTTAACTTTCATATTGACTGGACAAATCAAATTGGGCAGGGCAACCTTGAGGAAGAGTTCATAGAGTGCATTAGGGATGGGTTCCTTGAGCAGTATGTTACTAAACCAACCAGGGGGCAGGCAATCTTAGATCTGGTCCAGTGTAATGAAACAGGATTAATAAAAAATGTCCTAGTAAAGGATCCCCTTGGAATGAGTGACCATAACATGGTTGAATTCCAAATTCAGTTGGAGGGTGAGAGAGTTGGATCTCAAACCAGCGTACTAAGCTTAAGTAAAGTTGACTAAAGTGGACTGGGAAAATAGATTAAGGTGTAAGACGGTACATGAGCAGTGGTGTACATTCAAGGAGATATTTCACAACTTTCAAGAAAAATATATTCCAGTGAGGAAAAAGGGGCGTAAAAGAAAATACAGCCATCCGTGGCTACGTAAAGTAATAAAGGATAGCATCCGACTGAAAACAAGGGCATATAAAGTAGCCAAATCTATTGGGAGGATAGAAGATTGGGAAGCATTTAAAAGCCAGCAAAGAATAACTAAAAGATTAATTAAGAAAGGGAAGATAGATTATGAAAGTAAACTAGCAAAAAATATAAAAACAGATAGCAAGGGCTGGATTTTCCTAAGCCCCTGGAGTCGGGTTGGAGGCGCGCGGGCGATAAAAATCGGAGATCCGGGGGTCCCGACCCTATCCCGCCTCCAACCCGCCTCCATGTCAATTTCATAGGAGTCGGGTTGCCGACAAGTGCTGGAACCCGACTCCCAGAGGCGGGAAGGGATTAAAGGCAATTAAACTGCCAGTTAACAGGTAGTTTTTTGCCTATTCGCGATTTTTATTGCTGGTTTGTGGGCTTCCTGACAGCTCCAAACCACGAAAAGTTTTCGAGGCGGGACGTGGGTCTGAGGTCTTGGAGGGGTCGAGATGCCCAGTGTTCAGGTGAGTGAGGGGTGCAGGAGTGCAAAGGTAAGTATTTTGCAAGTGTTTAAAGTGTTTAAATAAGTTTAACTTACTTTTACTTACCTTTACAGGAGTCCTGCATTCTGGTGTCGGGAGTCAGCTGCAAGAACCACAGAAGCTCCGATTTAAAAAAAAAAATCAGCTTCTTGGTTTCTGCAGCAAAATGATTTTAAAGTTATCCTGAGAAAGGACTGAGGCTGAATTAGCAGTTTTTCAGTGCTTGACAGCTTCAAACAGCTGTTAAACACTGATATTTCATGTGCCAAAAGCTTTTGACAGATGAAATGTCAATCTCTGACGTCACCTGTTGCCGAGTGGCCCTTAATTGGCCTGCTGAGCCCACAGGGCGGGCTCAACAAGGTCAATCAGAGGAAAATCCAGTGGGTTGGCCACATCTCCATGGAGGCGGGACAACAAGCCCGAATGTGGGTTTCCCACCTCCAACCCGCCCCCGTAGCAAAATCCAGCCCCAAGAGTTTCTACAGTTATATAAAAAGAAAAAGGGTGGCTAAAGTGAATGTTGGTCCCTTAGAGGACGAGACCGGGAAATTAGTGGTGGGGAACATGAAGATGGCAGAAACGCTGAACAAATATTTTGTATCAGTCTTTACAGTAGAGGACACTAAAAATATCCCAACACTGGACAAACAGGGGGCTATAGGGGTGGAGGAGCTAAACACGATTAAAATCACTAAGGAGATGGTACTCGGTAAGATAATGGGACTTAAGGTGGATAAATCCCCTGGACCTGATGGCTTACATCCTAGGGTCTTGAGAGAAGTAGTGGTAGGGATTGCGGATGCATTGGTGGTAATTTTCCAAAACTCCCTGGATTCAGGAAAGGTCCCAGCAGATTGGAAAACTGCTAATGTAACGCTCTTATTTAAAAAGGGAGGTAGACAAAAGGCTGGAAACTATAGACCGGTTAGCCTAACATCTGTGGTTGGTAAAATGTTGGAGTCTATTATTAAGGAAGCAGTAACAGGACATTTGGATAAGCATAATTTATTCGGACAGAGTCAGTGTGGTTTTATGAAGGGGAAGCCATGTTTGACAAATTTGCTCAAATTCTTTGAGGATGTAACAAACAGGGTGGATAAAGGGGAACCAGTGGATGTGGTGTATTTGGACTTCCAAAAGGCATTTGACAAGGTGCCACACAAAAGATTACTGCACAAGATAAAAAATCACGGGATTGGGGGTAATATACTGGCATGGTTGAAAGACTGGCTATCTAACAGAAAACAGAGAGTTGGGATAAATGGTTCATTCTTGGGTTGGCAATCAGTAACTAGTGGTGTTCCGCAGGGGTCAGTGCTGGGACCCCAACTCTTTACAATCTATATTAATGATTTGGAGGAGGGGACCGAGTGTAACATATCCAAGTTTGCCGATGATACAAAGATGGGAGGGAAAGCAGTGAGTAAGGAGGATATAAAAAACCTGCAAAAGGACATAGACAGGCTAAGTGAGTGGGCAGAAATTTGGCAGATGCAATATAATGTTGGAAAGTGTGAGGTTATGCACTTTGGCAGAAAAAAATCAAAGAGCAAGTTATTATCTAAATGGAGAGAAACTGCAAAGTGCTACAGTACAAAGGGATCTGGGGGTCCTGGTGCATGAAACACAGAAGGTTAGTATGCAGGTACAGCAGGTGATCAGGAAGGCCAATGGAATCTTGGCTTTTATTGCAAGGGGGATGGCGTATAAAAGCAGGGAAGTCTTGCTTCAGTTATACAGGGTAATGGTGAGGCCACACCTGGACTATTGCGTACAGTTTTGGTTTCCATATTTAAGAAAAGATATACTTGCTCTCGAGGCAGTTCAGAGAAGGTTCACTCGGTTGATTCTGGAGATGAGGGGGTTGACTTATGAGGAAAGGTTGAGTAGGTTGGGCCTCTACTCATTGGAATTCAGAAGAATGAGAGGCGATCTTATCGAAACATATAAGATTGTGAGGGGGCTTGATCGGGTGGATGCGGTGAGGATGTTTCCACTGATGGCTGAGACTAGAACTAGGGGGCATAATCTTAGAATAAGGGGCTGCCGTTTCAAAACTGAGATGAGGAGAAACTTCTTCACTCAGAGGGTAGTAAATCTATGGAATTTGCTACCTCAGAGAGCTGTGGAAGCTGCGACATTAAATAAATTTAAAAAGGAGATAGACAGTTTCCTAGCTGATAAGGGAATTAGGGGTTACGGGGAGCGGGCAGGGAAGTGGACGTGAGTCTAGGTTCGGACCAGCCATGATCCTATTGAATGGTGGAGCAGGCCCGAGGGGTCGTATGGCCTACTCCTGCTCCTACTTCTTATGTTCTTATGTTCTTACTCAGTTTTATCACGGGATTGACACTCTAAACCATGAAGCTAGAGAATAAGAATTAAAACACAGGCTTTAAGACCTGTTTAAAGCACAGGTCTTTCATGCACAGTTGACCGCTGTGTGGTGAGACAGTCAGACAGTGCCCTCTACAGGGAACTGGCAAAGAGTGAGGCCTTGCTGAAATTTGTCGTTCACTGCAAAAAGTCATTTTGCCTTTGGATGAAAGCTTTGTCACAGAAAGTCACCAGCCGAGAGCATGTGCCTGGTCATGAATTGGTGCCAAAACATATTGAATACCACTCTACGATTGGGGATGGGATTTCCGATTGGACAAGCTACGGAAGGAAAAACTGCCAACACTAAAGAACTAATTGTTTCTGTGATAGAAATGGTTATATAGTTTAGAATGAAGACATTTATATAGCGCCTTTTAAAACTTCAGGACACCCCAAAGTGATTCACAGCCAGTCACTGGTGGTCCCATATCCTCTCCATCACAAAGACTGCCTTCACCTCCATAGCATTGTCTGTTTCCACCACTGCCTCAGCCCATCTGCAAGCAAAAAGCTCATCCATACTTTTTGTCACCTCCAGACTCAACTATTCCAATGCTCTCCTTGTGGCGTCCCAGCCACCTCATCCAAAGCTCTGCTGCCCGTATCTTATCCCCAACCAAGTCCCTCTCATCTATCACCCCTGTGCTCGCTGACCTACACTGGCTCCCCATCCCCCAATGCTTCCAATTTAAAATTCTTATCCTCGTGTTTCAATCTCTTCATAGCCTTGCCCTCTCTCTATCTCTGCAATCTTCTCCAGTCCTACAACTCTCCAAGAACTCTACATTCCTCCAATTCCGGCCTCTTGTGCATCCCCCAGTCCCTTTACCCCACCATTGACGGCCGTGCCTCCAGCCGTCTCGACCCCAAGCTCTGGAATTCCCTGGTTAAACCTTGCCACCTCTCCACCCCTCATCTCTTCCTTTAAGACCTTCCTTAAAACACATCTCTTTGACCAAGCTTTTAGTCACCCCTCCTTAATAGCTCCTTCTTTGGCTTGGTGTCAATTTTTATCTGATTATGCTTCACTGAAGGGTCTTGGGGTGTTTCTTTATGGTAAGGTGCTATATAAATGCAAGACATTGTTATTATTGTTGTCCATAAGTAAGGAGTGTAAGGAAATCAGTTGTATTCACTTGGAAAGCTGTATCCTGTTTATTCATACATTTTATGTAAAATAAAATCAGTTGATGATTTGAAGCTCCCTCATCTCAGTAAAGTGCTAATTCGGTCAACCAAGCAGAATTCACATGGCACCACGTGTCCTATTTCTAGAGCTGGTGTACAGAGTAAGGGTTCTCTGTTATGTTCTTTGAGCCTCGCTACCGGTTAACTAGATATTGGGCAGAAACAATGTCTTGCATTTATATAACACCTTCTACTTGGATGTGCACTTGAAGTGCCGTAACCGACAGGGCTACGGACCAAGAGCTGGAAAGTGGGATTAGGCTGGATAGCTCTTTTTCGGCTGGCACAGACACGATGGACCGAATGGCCTCCTTCTGTGCTGTAAATTTCTATGATTTTATGAACATAGAGAAACATCCCAAGCCCCTTCAGGGAAGTGTAATTTTTATTTTTGTTAACCAAAGGTATTAAGGGATACAGGGCAAAGGCGGGGATATGGAGTTGATCAGAGATCAGCCATGATCTTGTTGAGATACCGCGGCAAACGTGGGAGTCGAGACCAGAGCTATTGAAAACACAACTGCTTTATTCCATCCACATGTCAAAACAGGAACTAGAAATGCCCGCGCATCCACTTAAATACTTCCCAGACAGGAAGTGCTCCCGGCAGCCTGTCCCTGCGGGAAACAAGTTGCCGGAGGAAAGGGCCCCCGGCTGGGGGCTTCTGCTTAGACTGTCTGTGCCGCCGTGAGCGGATTATGTCCAGTGGTGGCGTGTCGCCACAGAGCTCCCCCCAGAATCCGCTTAGGAGGAGTGGACGAGTCGTGACGGTGGTCTAATGGTTCTGCCGCAGCGGCTCTGAGTGGTCGCCGGTCTGGTTGGTTGGGTCGGGCGGTTCGCCACCGGCTGTGCTGGCTTGCCGGGGGGACGGCCTCTAGTTGGAGGCTGGGCCACGGGGACCTGTTCCCCTGGTTCTGTGTGTGCTGGTTTGAGCCGGTCGATGGAGTCTGTGTCGACCCTGTCGCCGAGTCGCAGCTTGAAGACCTTGTCCCCGGTTTGTAGTACCTCGTACGGTCCGTCGTACGGGGGTCGCAGGGGCCCGCGGTGCGCGTCGTGTCGCACGAAGACGAAGCGCGCCTGCTGTAAATTTGGCGGGACGTGAGGTGCGAGTTCGCCATGTTGGTTGACCGGAAGTGGGGCGAACTGCTGAGCGGAAGAGAACAAGTTGAGCCGCTGCTGTTCGGCCGACCAAGGCTTGGTAGGCTCCAGAAGGAATTCGCCTGGGACGCGCAGCGGTTGTCCGTAGACTAACTCCGCTGCCGAGGACTGGAGGTCTTCCTTGACCGCGGTGCGTAGGCCGAGTAGCACCCACGGCAGGCGGTCAGTCCAGGTACTGTCCTGCAGGCCGGCGTGGAGTGAGGCCTTGAGTGACCTGTGGAAGCGTTCACAAAGTCCGTTGGCCTGCGGGTGGTACGCCGTGGTGCGGTGGAGCGTCACCCCGAGGTTGCGTGCTGTGGCCGTCCAGAGTTCGGAGGTGAACTGGGCGCCTCTGTCGGAGGTTATGTCGGCCGGTACGCCGAACCTCGCAACCCAGGTGTTAACGAACGCCCTGGCGATGTCGGCTGTGGTGGTGGAGGACAGCGGCACTGCCTCAGGCCAGCGTGTGTAGCGGTCAACCATCGTGAGGAGATAAGTTTGGCCTTGCGATGGCGGCAGGGGACCGACGATGTCGACGTGTACGTGGTCGAAGCGGCGGCTGGGTACCTCGAAGTCTCCCAGGGGTGCTTTGGTGTGCAGCTGTACCTTAGCCCGTTGGCAGGCGAGGCAGGAGGTGGCCCAAGTCCGAACATCTCTGCTGAGGCCGCGCCAGACGAAGCGCTTGGAGAGGAGTTTGACAGATGCGCGGGAACCCGGGTGAGAGAGCCCGTGGAGCGCGTCGAAGACGCGGCGGCGCCAGGTCTCAGGGACGACCGGCCTGGGGTGGCCGAGTGAGACGTCGCAGGTGACTGCCGTGGCTTTGGGCCCGTGCGCGACCTTGGCTAGGCGTAGCCCTGGCAGGCTGGTAGCCGCCGAGAGGAGGTCTGGGTCCGTGAGCTGGGCCGCTGCTAGTTGTGCGTAGTCGACCGCGAGGTGATTCGCACAGACGGCGGGATGGGAAAGGCAGTCGGCGACCACGTTGTCTCTACCGGAGACGTGCTGAATGTCCGTAGTAAACTCGGACACGGCCGCGAGCTGGCATTGCTGCCTAGCGGACCAGGGTTCGGTGTGCTTGGCCATCGCGTATGTGAGTGGCTTGTGGTCCACATACGCGGTGAAGGGGCGGCCTTCCAGGAGGAACCTGAAATGACGGACCGACAGGTGGAGCGCAAGAAGCTCGTGGTCGAAAGTGGAGTATTTGACCTCCGGGGGGCGCAGTTGGCGGCTGTAGAAGGCAAGTGGCTGCCACGCGCCATTGACCCACTGCTCGAACACGGCCCCGACCGCGTGGTCAGAGGCGTCGGTGGTGAGCGCGACCCGGGCATCGGCCCTCGGGTGCGCGAGCAGAGTGTCGTCGGCGAGCGCGTTTTTGGTGGCGTCGAAGGCGGCTGCCGTGTCAGTGGTCCAGGCTACGTCCATCTTGCCGGATTTTCCTCGGAGGGAGTCGTATAGGGGCTTCATGAGGGCTGCAGCTCTGGGGATGAACCTGTTGTAGAAGTTCACCATCCCGAGGAACTCCTGGAGGCCCTTGATGGTTGTGGGGCGGGGAAATTGCTGGACGGCCTGCACCTTGTTGGGCAGGGGGACGGCCCCAGCAGGGGTGATGTGGTGACCGAGAAAATCGATCTCGGTTAGGCCGAATTGGCACTTCGCCGGGCTGAGGATGAGCCTGTGTTGGGCTAGGCGCCCGAACAGGATGCGAAGGTGTTCGAGGTGTTCCTGTTTGGAGGAGCTGGCCACGAGAATGTCGTCTAGATAGACGAATAGGAAGTTCAGGTCCCGGAGGACTGAGTCCATAAGGCGCTGGAAAGCCTGTGCTGCATTCTTGAGGCCGAAGGGCATCCTCAGGAACTCGAACAGGCCGAATGGGGTGATGACGGCCGTTTTGGGGATGTCCGCGGGGTGTACGGGGACTTGGTGGTAACCGCGCACCAGGTCGACTTTGGAAAAGATGGTTCGTCTGGCCAGTCGGGCCGAGAAGTCCTGGATGTGTGGCACCGGGTATCGATCGGGGGTGGTGGCGTGGTTGAGGCGGCGGTAGTCCCCGCAAGGGCGCCAGCCTCCGCCGGGCTTGGGGGCGATGTGGAGGGGCGAGGCCCAAGGGCTGCTGGAGCAGCGGATGATGCCGAGTTGTTCCATGGTGGTGAACTCGGCCCGCGCGATTTCCAGCTTGGCCGGGTTGAGTCTGCGGGCGTGGGCTGAAACTGGGGGGCCGGTGGTGGGGATATAGTGTTCCACACCGTGCTTGGCGGCTTTGGCCGAAAAGGTCGGGTTAGTGAGGGCGGGAAACTCAGCTAGGAGTGCCGAATAGTCGTCCGTGGCTCTGGCGAGGCAGTAGGTCGTCAGGCCGGCCGAACGGGCCGGGGTAAAGGCGCCGGGGATGGGGGCCATAGTGTTGATGTCGACGAGGCGGTGCCTCGGAATGTCGACAAGGAGGCCGTGGGCACGTAGGAAGTCGGCGCCGATGAGTGGGCAGAGGACCTTGGCTGTGAGGAACTCCCAGCGGTAGCGGCGGCCCGCGAGGTCGAGCGTGACCATGCGGGTGCCATATGTGCGGATGTCAGAGCCGTTGGCTGCAGCCAGTGTGATACCCCGTGTGCCGCGTTGGATCTCGAGGGCGGAGGCGGGGGTGATGCTGTGCTGGGCCCCTGTGTCGCACAGAAATCGGCGGTTGGTTCTGTCGTCAGTGACGTACAGTAGGGGCTCCTTCTGGCCCGCGGCCATCGCGGGGGCCGGTGCGGGGGGGGGTTTGAAGGTACAAGGTGGCGTGCAGCGTTGAGCCCTAGTGCCAAAACGGGTGTGGTAGTAGCAGTGACCCGGAGTGGTAGGGCGGTCGGGCCTAGCGGCCCGGGAAGACCGCGTGGTCGTTGCCGTGAGGTCGGGCGCGACGTCGCGAGTGGCCTGTGCAGAGAGCAGCCGGTCGGCCTTTTCGGCTATATCATTCAGGTCCGTGGAGCCAGACTCCACAATGAGCGGGCGGATGCTGGCGGGGAGCTGCCGAATGAAAAGCGTGCGAAAAAGGGCGCCAGGATTTTTGTCGTCTGAGAGGGACAGCATGTGGGAAAGCAGGTCTGATGGTGAAGCGTCACCAAGGCCGGGGAGGTCCAGGAGTTGGCAGTGGCGCTGGTAAGAGGACGTTTGAAATTTTTTAAGTAGCGCAGCCTTCAGATGTTCGTACTTGCCATCCGTTGGTGGATTCTGCAGCACTGCCCAAACCTTGGGGACTGTAGCGTAGGTGAGCGAGGCGACGAGGTAGTCGTACTTCGTGGCGTCGACTGTAATGCCTTTCAGCCGGAATCTGGACTCGGCTTGAACGAACCAGGCTTCGGCGAGGTTCTCCCAAAAGTCTGGTAATTTAACCGTGACTGCGTTTGTATCCGCCATGCTAGCTTAGGATTCGTCCTGAGCGTCGGGGTCACCAGTGTTGAGATACCGCGGCAAACGTGGGAGTCGAGACCAGAGCTATTGAAAACACAACTGCTTTATTCCATCCACATGTCAAAACAGGAACTAGAAAAGCCCGCGCATCCACTTAAATACTCCCCAGACAGGAAGAGCTCCCGGCAGCCTGTCCCTGCGGGAAACAAGTTGCCGGAGGAAAGGGACCCCGGCTGGGGGCTTCTGCTTAGACTGTCTGTGCCGCCGTGAGCGGATTATGTCCAGTGGTGGCGTGTCGCCACAATCTCATTGAACAGCAGAACAGGCTCGAGGGGTTAAATGGCCTACTCCTGTCCCGATGTTCCTAAAAAGGTGCACTCCGGATTAAGAACATAAGAACATAAGAAATAGGAGCAGGAGTAGGCCAATCGGCCCCTCGAGCCTGCTCCACCATTCAATAAGATCATGGCTGATCTGATCCTAACCTCAAATCTACTATCACTCTACATCCCTCCCGAACCCATGTGATCTCCTGGGAGAGGCGAAAAACCAGATAAAAAACCCAATGGCCAATTTGGGAGAAAAAAAATCTGGGAAATTCCTCTCCG
This sequence comes from Somniosus microcephalus, assembly GCF_052327205.1. NCBI lineage: Eukaryota > Metazoa > Chordata > Chondrichthyes > Squaliformes > Somniosidae > Somniosus > Somniosus microcephalus. The sequence goes on from NC_141013.1 coordinate 40,136,940, forward strand.
ACCCATCTAGGCAATCGAAACTCATCCAGGAGATCACTGTCCCTATATTTTCTACAGTACTTACCTTCTGTAAAAGGTGAGCTCCACCCCAGCCAGGAACAGGAATAGAACCATCTCCTGAAATCTATCACATAATTAGAACACAAGAAGTAGGAGCAGAACCAGGCTACACAGCCCCTGGGCCTGCTTCGTTACCCACAGGGCCATGACCGTTCCGAACATAGACTCATGTCCAATTTCCTGCCCGCTCCCCGTAACCCCTAATTTCCTTTACTTCTAAGAAACTGTCTATTTCTGTTTTAAATTTATTTAATGATGCAGCTTCCACAGCTTTCTGGGGCAGCAAATTCCACAGACCTACTACCCTCTGAGTGAAGAAGTTTCTCCTCATCTCAGTTTTGAAAGAGCAGCCCCTTATTCTAAGATTATGCCCCCTAGTTCTAGTTTCACCCATCATTGGGAACATCCTTACCACATCCACCCGATCAAGCCCCTTCACAATCTTATATGTTTCAATAAGATCGCCTCTCATTCTTCTGAACTCCAATGAGTAGAGTCCCAATCTACTCAACCTCTCCACATATGTCCACCCCCTCATCCCCGGGATTAACTGAGTGAACCTTCTTTGTACTGACTCGAGAGCAAGTATGTCTTTTCTTAAGTATGGACACCAAAACTGTATGCAGTATTCCAGGTGCGGTCTCACCAATACCTTGTACAACTGCAACAATACCTCCCTGTTTTTATATTCTATCCCCCTAGCAATAAAAGCCAACATTCCATTGGCCTTCTTGATCACTTGCTGCACCTGCATACTAACTTTTTGAGTTTTGTGCACCAGGACCCCCAGATCCCTTTGTACTACAGTACTTTCCAGTTTCTTGCCATTAAGATAATAACTTGCTCTGTGATTTTTCCTGCCAAAGTGCATAACCTCACACTTTCCAGTATTGTATTCCATCTGCCAAATCTCTGCCCACTTACTTAGCCTGTCTATGTCCCTTTGCAGGTTTTTTATGTCCTCCTCACTCAGTACTTTCCTTCCCATCTTTGTATCATCTGCAAACTTTGATATGTTACACTCGGTCCCCTCCTCCAAATCATTAATATAGATTGTAAAGAGTTGGGGACCCAGCACTGACCCCTTCGGAACACCACTAGTTACTGATTGCCAGTCTGAGAACGAACCATTTATCCCAACTCTCTGCTTTCTGTTAGATAGCCAATCCTCCACCCATGCCAGAATATTACCCCCAATCCCATGATTTTTTATCTTGAGCAATAATCTTTTGTGTGGCACCTTGTCAAATGCCTTTTGGAAGTCTAAATACACTACATCCACTGGTTCCCCTTTATCCACCCTGTATGTTACTTCCTCAAAGAACTCAAGCAAATTTGTCAAACATGACTTCCCCTTCATAAAACTATGCTGACTTTGTCCTATTAAATTATGTTTATCCAAATGTCCCGTTATTGTCTCCTTAATAATGGACTCTAAAATTATACCAACCACAGATGTTAGGCTAACAGGTCTATAGTTTCCAGCCTTCTGCCTACTACCCTTTTTAAATAAGGGTGTTACATTAGCAGTTTTCCAATCTGCCGGGACCTTTGCTGAGTCCAGGGAGTTTTGGAAAATTATTACCAATGCATCCACAATCCCTACTGCCACTTCCCTCAAGACCCTAGGATGTAAGCCATCAGGTCCAGGGGATTTATTCGCCTTGAGTCCCATTATTTTACCAAGTACCACTTCCTTAGTGATTTTAATCGTATTTAGCTCCTCCCCCGCTAGAGCCCCCTGTTTGTCCAGTGTTGGGATATTCTTAGTGTCCTCTACCTTAAAGACTGATACAAAATAATTGTTCAGCGTTTTTGCCATCTCCATGTTTCCCACCATTAATTTCCCGGTCTCATCCTCTAAGGGACCGACATTTACTTTAGCCACCCTTTTTCTTTTTATATAACTATAGAAACTTTTGCTATCTGTTTTTATATTTTTTGCTAATTTACTTTCATAATCTATCTTCCCTTTCTTAATCAATCTTTTAGTTATTTTTTGCTGTCTTTTAAAGACTTCGTAATCTTCTATCCTCCCACTAGATTTGGCTACCTTATATGCCCTTGTTTTTAGTCAGATACTATCCTTAATTACTTTACTTAGCCACGGATTGCTATCTTTTCTTTTACACCCTTTTTTCAGTGGAATATATTTTTTTTGGAAGTTGTAAAATAACTCCTTAAATGTACACCACTGATCATGTACCGTCTTACCCTTTAATCTATTTTTCCAGTCCACTCTAATCAATTCCGCTCTCATACCTTCATAGTCTCCTTTATTCAAGCTCAGCATGCTTGTTTGAGATCCAACCTTCTCACCCTCTAACTGAATATGGAATTCAACCATGTTATGGTCACTCATTCCAAGGGGATCCTTTACTAGGACATTTTTAATTAATCCTGTCTCATTGTAGGGATGTGAGGTCCACTTATGGCACTGGCTGGTGATTCTGGACCCAAAAGAATAGGTAGTGTACAATCTAAATGAAGGTGACGGGTGTCTTATCAAATGCTGTCTGACAAGCCCTATATACACAACATCCACTGCATTGCCTCCACCTGGACCTTCTGTGAACTCCTCGAGATATCCAATCAAATTAGTCAAGCGTGACCGGCTTGTTACAAATCCACGCTGACTGCTCCTGATTAGTCCAGGCGTATCTTTGGCCCGTTCATTTCATTAGTTAAGGCATTTGTGTCAAATTTCAGTGTAGGAAAGGTCTGCTTCCTTGTTATATTTCCAATCAATCCGGTAACTATTCAACCGCTTTCAGCGTTTAATATACCAGGAGTAACTCACTGGAAAAGCAGTTTGCTGTCTCCTTGCATCGAATACATCTGACAAAGATGGTCAGTCACATCCATCCACTTAGAATTATTCTCACTTAATATCTCTGTCCTACAGACCATTCACTTCTCAGAAATATCCATCAGGCCAGAAATCATTTACTCATACGAAAGGCCTTATTACTTTGAATGAACCATACTTTGCCCTATTATTTTTAAAATAGCCTGCAAGGTCAGTAGCTGCTGATAACCCTACCCTTAAGGACCTCATTTCCAGGTACATTATCTAAATTGCTTCCTAGTACTGTGTGTGCAGGAATATATTTATTTGCACTGAGAGACAGCTGAAGTGTTCCTAGAATTTTTCCTTTGAAAATTATCCTTAAAAAATCACAATCTACTGGTTGCTGAGCATCCATTGGTTTTTATGTTTTTTATGTCACACTCCATTATTTACATTTGTCCTTGGGATTATGAGAGTTTATTGTCCTAGTTACACTGAGGGCGTTAATAATCAATCACATAGGGTGGGACTGGAGCAATGTTCCTTTTCAGCCATGCAGCCGGCTCACTGGCTTTTAAATGTGAAACACCATGCATGTGCGGTATTTTGAATGGGCCATGCAGTCCCTTAAAGAGGCCACGCACCCAAAAAAATATTTAAGGGAATATTGGGCTAGAGTCACCACGGTGACTGTGGGTTCAATGCTTAGTAACTGTGGGATCAATGCTCGGTGATTGTGGGATCAATGTTCGGTGATTGTTAGATCAATGCTCAGTGATTGTGGAATCAATGCTCGATGATTGTGGGATCAATGCCCAGGGATTGTGGGATCAATGCTTGGTGATTGTGGGATCAATGCCCAGGGATTGTGGGATCAATGCTCGGTGATTGTGGAATCAATGCTCGGTGATTGTGGGATCAATGCCTGGGAATTGTGGGATCAATGCCCAGGGATTGTGGGATCAATGCCCAGGGATTGTGGGATCAATGCTAGGTGATTGTGGGATCAATGCTCAGTGATTGTGGAATCAATGCTCGGTGATTGTGGGATCAATGCCTGGGAATTATGGGATCAATGCCCAGGGATTGTGGGATCAATGCCCAGGGATTGTGGGATCAATGCTCGGTGATTGTGGGATCAATGCTCGGTGATTGTGGGATCAATGCTCGGTGATTGTGGGATCAATGTTCGGTGATTGTGCGATCAATGCTTGGTGATTGTGGGATCAATGCTCGGCGATTGTGGGATCAATGCTCAGTGATTGTGTGATCAATGCTCGGTGATTGTGGGATCAATGTTCAGTGATTGTGGGGTCAATGTTCGGTGAATGTGGGATCAATGCTCGATGAATGTGGGATCAATGCTCGGTGATTGTGGGATCAATGCTCGGTGATTGTGGGATCAATGTTCGGTGATTGTGCGATCAATGCTTGGTGATTGTGGGATCAATGCTCGGTGATTGTGGGATCAATGCTCGGTGATTGTGGGATCAATGCTCAGTGATTGTGGGATCAATGCTCGGTGATTGTGGGATCAATGCTTGGTGTTGTGGGATCAATGTTCGGTGAATGTGGGCTCAATGCTCGGTGATTGTGGGATCAATGCTCGGTGATTGTGGGATCAAAGCTCGGTGATTGTGGGATCAATGCTCGGTGATTGTGGGATCAATGCTCAGTGATTGTGGGATCAATGTTCGGTGAATGTGGGATCAATGCTCGGTGATTGTGGGATCAATGCTCGGTGATTGTGGGATCAATGCTCGGTGATTGTGGGATCAATGCTCGGTGATTGTGGGATCAATGCTCGGTGATTGTGGGATCAATGCTCGGTGATTGTGGGATCAATGCTTGGTGATTGTGGGATCAATGCCCAGGGAATGTGGGATCAATGCTCGGTGACTGTGGGATCAATTCCCGGGGATTGTGGGATCAATGTTCGGTGATTCTGGGATAAATGCCCAGTGATTGTGGGATCAATGCCCGGGAATTGTGGGATCAATGCCCAGGGATTGTGGGATCAATGTTCTGTGATTGTGGGATCAATGCCCGGGAATTGTGGGATCAATGCTTGGTGATTGTGGGATCAATGCACAGGGATTGTGGGATAAATGTTCAGTGATTGTGGGATCAATGCTCAGTGATTGTGGAATACTGCGTACAGTTTTGGTTTCCATATTTAAGAAAAGATATACTTGCTCTCGAGGTGGTTCAGAGAAGGTTCACTCGGTTGATTCTGGAGATGAGGGGTTGATGTATGAGGAAAGGTTGAGTAGGTTGGGCCTCTACTCATTGGATTTCAGAAGAATGAGAGGCGATCTTGTCGAAACATATAAGATTGTGAGGGGGCTTGATTGGGTGGATGCGGGGAGGATGTTTCCACTGATGGGTGAGACTAGAACTAGGGGGCATAATCTAAGAATAAAGGGCTGCCATTTCAAAACTGAGATGAGGAGAAACTTCTTCACTCAGAGGGTAGTAAATCTATGGAATTTGCTACCTCAGAGAGCTGTGGAAGCTGCGACATTAAATACATTTAAAACAGAGATAGACAGTTTCCTATCTGATAAGGGAATTAGGGGTTACGGGGAGCGGGCAGGGAAGTGGATGTGAGTCTAGGTTCGGATCAGCCATGATCCTATTGAATGGCGGAGCAGGCCCGAGGGGCCGTATGGCCTACTCCTGCTCCTACTTCTTATGTTCTTATTGTGGGATCAATGTTCAGTGATTGTGGGATCAATGTTCGGTGATTCCGGGATCAATGGTCGGTGATTGTGGGATCAATGTTCGATGATTCTGGGATCAATGGTCGGTGATTGTGGGATCAATGCTCGGTGATTGTGAGATCAATGGTCGGTGATCGTGGGATCAATGGTCGGTGATTCTGGGATCAATGGTCGGTGATTGTGGGATCAATGCTCGGTGATTGTGGGATCAATGCTCGGTGATTGTGGGATCAATGGTCGGTGATTGTGGGATCAATGCTCGGTGATTGTGGGATCAATGCTCGGTGATTGTGGGATTAATGTTCGGTGATTGTGGGATCAATGCCCAGGGATTGTGGGATCAATGGTTGGTGATTGCGGGATCAATGCCCAGGGATTGTGGGATCAATGTTCGGTGATTGTGGGATCAATGCTCGGTGATTGTGGGATCAATGCCCGGGGATTGTGGGATCAATGTTCGGTGATTGTGGGATCAATGTTCGGTGATTGTGGGATCAATGCCCAGGGATTGTGGGATCAATGTTCGGTGATTGTGGGATCAATGCCCGGGGATTGTGGGATCAATGTTCGGTGATTGTGGGATCAATGTTCGGTGATTGTGGGATCAATGCTCCGTGATTGTGGGATCAATGGTCGGTGATTGTGGGATCAATGCTCGGTGATTGTGGGATCAATGCTCGGTGATTGTGGGATCAATGCTCGGTGATTGTGGGATCAATGTTCGGGTATTGTGGGATCAATGCTTGGTGATTGTGGGATCAATGCTCGGTGATTGTGGGATCAATGCCCAGGGATTGTGGGATCAATGCTCCGTGATTGTGGGATCAATGTTCGGTGAATGTGGGATCAATGTTCGGTGATTGTGGGATCAATGTTCGGTGATTGTGGGATCAATGCCCAGGGATTGTGGGATCAATGTTCGGTGATTGTGGGATCAATGCTCGGTGATTGTGGGATCAATGTTCGGTGATTGTGGGATCAATGCTCGGTGATTGTGGGGTCAATGCCCAGGGATTGTGGGATCAATGCTCGGTGATTGTGGGATCAATGCTCGGTGAATGTGGGATCAATGTTCGGTGATTGTGGGATCAATGTTCGGTGATTGTGGGATCAATGCTCGGTGATTGTGGGATCAATGCTCGGTGATTGTGGGATCAATGCCCAGGGATTGTGGGATCAATGCTCGGTGATTGTGGGATCAATGCTCGGTGATTGTGGGATCAATGCCCAGGGATTGTGGGATCAATGCTCAGTGATTGTGGGATCAATGTTCGGTGATTGTTGTCGTGTATGTAACCTGAAGAAGGAACTATTCTCTGCAGCCCCTGTATACTGCAGTACCAGTAGTGACCACCCCTGTATATAAGCCTGTACAGTAACTTTGTATAGTAGTTCCAGTTTTGTCTCCATTCAGTAAAAACCTGTTATAACCAACTTCTGCAGTCCGTGTCTTAATTACACACGGACATTACATTGGCGACGAACAGATCCGAACTTACCTACAGTTCTGCACAACCTCACGGGGATCCATCCCTGAAGCAAAGTTATTAGAGGTCGAAGCCAGAAGGAAGAAATCCAAAAAGAAAACAAAAAAAAAACAAACAGAAGAAACGGGCGTCGACCATGTGCAACCGCCCTCTGATTCATCGAAATCAAAGATTTGCAGGAGAGGCTGTCGAGAGCTGGGCTTGGTTATCCAGTCTATGGTGTTCCAGCTAATCGGGCTGGTGGCAGGTAGTACACTGATCCTTCCTGGGCTGCGGCGGGCTAGAGCTCGATCGGGTGGCTTTTCAACGGGGCCGAGCAGCGTTGTCGGGAAGAGGAGAGAGAGAGAGAGGGTGGAGCACACAGGGCGCGGCCGGTGCTATGAAGCCGGGCAGCGTACAGACCCGAGAAGAGGGAGGGAAGTGTCCCATAGGGTCTGCTCTGACGATGGGAATAGTAATTAAAATAAAAGAAAAAGAAATTAGAAGCGCAGAAAGCCGCGAGGAGCTGCAGTTTGCCACGGGGACCGCGGAGAGCGGCATTGGCAGCAGCACAGGGGGAAGCGCGCGAAGACCATAGGGCATCGCCATCAAGGCATAAAAACGCCAGCAACAGCGCTGGCAGCAGCGGAAAAGGCAGAAAGTGCGGGAGGCGCCATCTTAATCCAGCGGGGAAGAAGGCAAAGCGCGGGAGGCGCCATTTTGTTCAATCGGGGAAGAAGGCAAAGCGCGGGAGGCGCCATCTTAGATCTCCAAGATGCCGAAGACTGGCAATATCACTGCCTTCGATAATGCAATAGAAGACTGGACCACATATGTGGAAAGAGTCGAAGTATATTGCAAGGCAAATGAAGTAGCCGATGAGAAAAAGGCATCGGTACTACTAAACTTAATGGGCGCAAGAACGTACGGCCTATTGCGGAACCTGATCACTCCAGTCAAACCGATGGCGAAGAGTTTTAACGAAATTGTTGATATCCTACAGGAACACCTAAATCCTACACCGCTGCTGATAGCAGAAAGATTTAAATTCCACAAGAGAAATCAGCATAAAGATGAGAGCAATGCTGATTACCTTACGGAACTACGCAAGCTATCAAAGCACTGCCAGTTCTGAGCAGGACTGGCAGATACCCTACGGGAAAAATTTGTCTGTGGACTCCTGAGTGAAGGAACCCAGAAGAGGTTACTCTCAGAGAAAGAGCTGATGCTAGATAAGGCTTTCAGCGTGGCAGTATCGTACGAAGCAGCAGCAAGGGGAGCTGCAGAAATACAACAAAAGCCACAGGAATACGGCACCCATGAAATGACACGGCGATTTGAAAAATGTTATTGCTGCGGCAGAACAACCCATGACCAGAAGGACTGCTGGTCCAAGGACAAAACATGCAGGCAATGCGGAAAGATGGGACACATTGCACGAGTTTGCAGGTCCGGGAAGAAGACTAACGACAACAAAAAGACTACTAAGGAACAGTACAGGAAAGTACAAAAGATGATGGACAGTAGTTCCGAAGACCAGAAGAGCGATAGTGAATCCGGGAACAAGAGACTAAGCTGTCTCAAACTACACAACGTAAACGCAAAAGAGGATCACCGAACCATTTGGGTCACCCTCACGATAGCAGGGTCCCAAGTCAAAATGGAATTGGATACAGGATCAGCCCTGACCGTCATGAATCGATGAAACTACGAGCGGCTATTCTCACACATACCCTTGAAAGACACATCCATTGTCTTGAAGACATATACGGGGCAGAAAGTATACCCCAGAGGGAAAATAAGGGTGCCTGTCGAATACAACGGCAAGGAAATACAGAAATTGTATCTGTACATACTGCAAGATGGTGGACCACCGTTATTGGGACGTGAATGGATCAGAAAGATAAGTTTAGACTGGCACTCCATTCAGGCACTGACTGTGGCTGGTAAAAAGGATGACGACGTCACACCTGGACGATTGTCAAAAATCTTAGCTAACGATAAAGAGGTATTTCAACAAGGACTGGGAACTCTTAAAGGCGTAACTGCCTCGATAAAAATAGAAGAGAATGCAATTCCCAAGTTTTTCAAAGCAAGACCGGTACCGTATGCAATTCGCCCAGCCGTCGAGGCAGAGCTGGAGAATCTGGAGAATGCAGGCATGTTATCTAAGGTAGACTGGAGCGAGTGGGTGACACCCATCGTTCCTGTCATGAAGAAAACGTTAAACAATAAGTCTGAGGAGCCAAGGAAGGCACGCATCCGTGGGGACTTCAAGGTGACTGTGAACCCAGTCCTTCACACAGTACAGTATCCTCTTCCGAGGATAGAAGATATTTTCGCCTCACTATCTGGAGGGAAGCGTTTTACAAAAATTGACCTAGCACAAGCATATTTGCAGATGGAGGTTGAAGAATCCTCTAGGAAGTATCTCACGATAAACACTCACAAAGGTCTTTACCAGTATAATCGACTGGTATTCGGAGTAGCATCAGCTCCGGCTATATGGCAAAGAGCGATGGAACAAGTCCTGCAAGGGATTCCGGGGACTCAGTGTTACTTGGACGACATCCTGGTGACAGGTGAAAATGACAGTGAACACCTTGCCAACCCAGAGCAGTCACTAGACTAAGAGAACATGGGCTACGAGCCAATCGCCCCAAGTGGGAGTTTTTTAAGAAACAAATATCGTATTGTGGCCACGTGATTGATGAAGAGGGGTTACATAAGTCCCGACAAAATTGAAGCGGTAGTTAAGGCTCCAGCGCCTGAAAATGTGTCGCAACTGAGGTCATTCCTCAGATTGGTGAATTACTACCATAAGTTTTTGCCGAATTTGTCCACAATTCTGCACCCACTGAACGCCCTGCTACAAACTAGAGTAGCATGGAAATGGAGCGATGAATGTAAGTGGGCCTTTCAGAAGTGTAAAGGCCTGATCACTTCAAGAGAAGTATTGGCTCACTACAACCCATCACTACTGATAAGACTGGCGTGTGATGCGTCTCCCTACGGCGTTGGAGTGGTACTGTCACATAAATCCCTTGATGGTTCAGAGAGGCCGATAGCTTTTGCGTCACGCTCGTTAACTGCAGCGGAGCGTAACTACGCCCAGATTGACAGAGAGGCCCTCAGCCTGGTGTGGGGGGTGAAGAAGTTCAATCACTACCTGCACGGACAGAAATTTACTCTACTAACTGATCATCAACCTCTTGTCTCCATTTTCAACAACAAGGGCGTCCCGATAATGACAGCACAACGGCTACAGAGGTGGTTCCTTTTCCTAGGGGCACACCAATATGACATCGAGTACAAAGGAACTAAACAGCATGGAAATGCTGATGGATTGTCGCGCCTACCATTGCCGACGGTGGAAGAAGCACCTGCAGTGGATCCTGTGGAGATATTCCACTCGACCATAGTCGAATGTCTACCTGTGACGAATGCAAACATAGAAAAGGAAACACGAAATGACCCGACACTCTCCAGGGTGTATGATTTAACGGTGAAGGGATGGCCAGCACATGGCGAACCACTGTTGCCAGCATTCTCGCCGAGAAGAGAACAGCTGTCAGTGTGCCGAGGAACCTTGATGTGTGGATCCAGAGTAGTAATTCCACCCAAATTGAAGGATAGAGTGCTCAATGAGCTTCATATCTGGGAGGGGTAAAAATGAAGAACTTAGCCAGAGTGTTTGTGTGGTGGCCGGGAATCGATAGAGAAATCGAAGAGATGACCAAGAGCTGTACAGGATGCCAGAAGGTCCAAAACGCCCCACCACAAGCCCCTCTACATCCATGGGAGTGGCCCTCATCTCCATGGCAAAGGGTACACATTGATTTTGCTGGTCCATTTATGGACTCGATGTTTTTAATTGCGGTGGATGCACATTCAAAGTGGCCAGAGGTAATAAAAATGTCCTCAACCACCACAGAAAAAACTATCACAGTCTTACGAACCATATTCACCAGAAATGGGCTGCCTGAACAGATTTGCTCCGACAATGGACCACAGTTTGTGTCTGAAGACTTCCGGAGGTTCTTAAAGAACAATGGTGTTAAGCATTACACATCCGCCCCATATCATCCAGCCACCAATGGATTGGCTGAGAGGTTCGTTCAAACATTCAAGAAGGCTATCAAGGCAATGTGTAATGAAGACATACCCCTACAACACAAGGTGGATAACTTCTTGTTTGCCTACCAGAATGCGACACATGCGGTTACCAACCAAACTCCAGCCATGATGTTCTTCAATCGAAGACTAAGATGCCGCTTGGATTTGGTTAAGCCAAACATCAGAAGAGATGTGGAGAACAGGCAGTTTCAGAATATGAATGAAAGGCCAACCAGGAGTTTCAAGATAGGTCAACCAGTTTTGGCCCGGGACTATCGCACAGAGAAATGGCAGCCAGGAACGATCTGCACACGGCAAGGACCTCTAATGTATACCGTGGACGTTGGAGAGAGCATTGTAAGACGCCATGCTGACCAGATTCTAGAGTCACTGGAAAACGTCAAATCTACACCATGATCCGATACACCTGGTGATGAAACCGAAGCACCAATTGCATCTACCTCAGAATCGGTGATATTGGAAGCAGACGAACCAAACAACGACGTTGATCCCGAATCAACTTTGCCAGAAGAACCTGATACCCCAAAGAGGTGTTATCCGGACAGAATCAGGAAGCCTCCTCAAAGACTGAATTTATAATTGATTAACTTCAGCTAATGTATATAGCAACTGTAATTGTAAATATGTTATTTAATTATTAATCGAATGTTATGTACTGTTTAGCTAAAAGGGGAGGAATTGTAGTGTATGTACCTTGAAGAAGGAACTATATTCTGCAGCCCCTGTATACTGCAGTACCAATAGTGACCACCCCTGTATATAAGCCTGTGAAGTAACTTTGTATAGTAGTTCCAGTTTTGTCTCCATTCAGTAAACACCTGTTATAACCAACTTCTGCAGTCCGTGTCTCAATTACACACGGACATTACAATTGTGGGATCAATGCTCGGTGATTGTGGGATCAATGCCCAGGGATTGTGGGATCAATGCCCAGGGATTGCGGGATCAATGTCCGGGAATTGTGGGATCAATGCCCAGGGATTGTGGGATCAATGCTCGGTGATTGTGGGATCAATGCCCAGGGATTGTGGGATCAATGCCCAGGGATTGTGGGATCAATGCTCGGTGATTGTGGGATCAATGCCCAGGGATTGTGGGATCAATGCCCAGGGATTGTGGGATCAATGCTCGGTGATTGTGGGATCAATGCTCGGTGATTGTGGGATCAATGCTCAGTGATTGTGGGATCAATGCTCGGTGATTGTGGGATCAATGCTCGGTGATTGTGGGATCAATGCTCGGTGATTGTGGGATCAATGCTCGGTGAATGTGGGATCAATGCTCGGTGATTGTGGGATCAATGCTCGGTGAATGTGGGATCAATGCTCGGTGATTGTGGGATCAATGCTCGGTGATTGTGGGATCAATGCTCGGTGATTGTGGGATCAATGCGCGGTGATTGTGGATACAACAACAACAACCACTTGTAATTATCTAGCACCATTAACATTGTAAAACATCCCACAATTTTGACACCGAGTCACATAAAGAGATATTTGGACAGGTGACCAGAAACTTGGTCAAATAGGTAGATTTTAAGGAGCATCTTAAAGGAGGAGAGAAAGGCAGAGAGGTGGTGAGGTTCAGGGAGGGAATTCCAGAGCTTAGGGCCGAGGCAGCTGAACGTTCGGCCGCCAACGGTGGAATAATGTAAATCCAGGATGCTCAAGAGTGCCGAATTAGAGTAGTGCAGAGATCTTGGAGGGTTGTAGAGCTGGAAGACATTGTAGAGATAGGGAGGGGTGAGGCCATGGAGAGATTTGAAAAGAAGGATGAGAATTTTAAAATGGAGGCGTTGCCGGATCGGGAGCCAATGCAGGTCAGCGAGCACAGGGATGACCTGGTGCAAGTTAGGGCACGGGCAGCACAGTTTGGGATGAGCTCAAGTTTATGGAAGGTGCAAGATGGGCTGCCGGCCAGGAGAGCATTGGAATAGTCGAGGCATGGATGAGGGTTGCAGCAGCAGATGAACTGAGGCAGGGGAGAGATGGCCGATGCCACGGAGATGGAAGTGGGCGGTGACATGAATCTTGTCATTCATGAAAGATAGTCTTATGAAATAATACTGAGCGGCCTGCGGGTGGCGCTGTCCAGGGAGAGTATAAATACTCGGGCACGGGCCCAGCTTGCGCAGGACATTCTTAACAAGAACTAGTGAAGGACACAACTAGACCTCCATGTTGTAAAACAGTTGATTAAAGCTTTGTTTAACGCTTAGACCAAGTGCCTAGTAGTTTTCTTACGTCAGGCAGTTTGAGTGATGGAGAGGATATGGGGTCGGAAGCTAAGCTCAGGGTCAAATAAGGCGCCAAGTTTGCGAATGGTCTGATTCTGCCTTTAGACAGTGGCCAGGGAAAGGAATGGAGTCAGTGGTTAGGGAATGGAGTTTGTGGCGGGGACCGAAGACAATTTTTTCTGATCTTCCCCATATTTAATTGGAGGAAGTTTCTGCTCATCCAGTACTAGATGTCGGACAAGCAGCGTGACGAATCAAAGGCAGTGCTACAGGAGATGTGCCAGTTGTTAGTAAACACGTTAGTGGTTTCAGCCTGTCAAATCTGACGTGTGCAATATCCACAAAGCCAAAGTGCATGTGGTAGTGGGAGACTAGTCCAGTGAAGAGACTACTGTAAGAAGAGCAATTAATTATTAATTGGCAGGACATACAACTCTGAAATGGGCAAATTATTTATAAACACCCAACTTCCAGATTGTAGGCAGGGCAATGTCTGCTTACAAAACTGTAGGGGGAGGGTGAACAGCCAGTTGTCATGGTGCATATAGGTACCAATGATATAGGTAAAAAACGGGATGAGGTCCTAAAAGCTGAATATAGGGAATTAGGGGATAAATTAAAAAATAGGACCTCCAAAGGTAGTAATCACAGGATTGCTACCAGTGCCACATGCTAGTCAGAGTAGAAATAGAAGGATATTTCAGATGAATATGTGGCTAGAGGAATGGTGCAAGGGGGGGGGATTCAAATTCCTGGGATATTGGAACTGGTTCTGGGGGAGGTGGGACCAATACAAACTGGACGGTTTGCACCTGGGTGGGACCGGAACCGATGTTCTAGGGGGCGTGTTTGCTAGTGCTGTTGGGGAGGGTTTAATCTAAAATGGCATGGGGTTGGGAACCTGTGCAAGGAGACAGAGGAAAGGGAAGTAAGGATAGAAACAAAAGACAGGAAGGTGAAAAGCAAAAGTGGAAGGCAGAGAAATCAATGGTGTAAATCAAACAGGGCCACAGTAAATAATAATTCTAAAAGGACTAAGAGTGTTAAAAAATCAAGCCTGAAGGCTTTGTGTCTTAAAGCGAGGAGCATTCATAATAAGGTGGATGAATTAGCTGTGCAAATAGATGTAAATGGCTATGATATAATTGGGATTACAAAGACATGGCTCCAAGGGGGACCAAGACTGGGAATTCAACATCCAGGGATATTCAATATTCAGGAAGGACAGGAAAAAAGGAAAAGGAGGTGGGGTAGCATTGCTGGTTAAAGAGGAGATTAACACAATAGTAAGGAAGGATATTAGCTCTGATGATGTGGAATCTGTATGGGCAGAGCTGAGAAATACCAAGGGGCAGAAAACGTTAGTGGGAGTTGTATACAGACCCCCAAACAGTAATGCTGAGGTTGGGGATGGCATTAAATGGGAAATTAGAGATGCGTGCAATAAGGGCACAGCAGTTATCATGGGTGACTTTAATCCACATATAGATTGGGCTAACCAAATTAGTAACAATACTGTGGAGGAGGAATTCCTAGAGTGTATACGGGATGGTTTCCTGGACCAATATGTCAAGGAACCAACTAGAGATCAGGCCATCTTAGACTGGGTATCATGTAATGAGAAAGGATTAATTAGCAATCTTGTTGTGCGAGGCCCCTTGGGGAGGAGTGATCATAATATGATAGAATTCTTCATTAAAATGGAGAATGAAGTAGTTAACTCAGAAACTATTCACAATACAGTATATATAAATGATCTAGACGAGGGAACTAGATGTAATATCTCCAAGTTTGCAGATGACACAAAGCTGGGTGGGCATGTGTGCTGTGAGGAGGATGCCGAGAAACTCCAGTATGATTTGGACAGGTTGGGTGATTGGAAGGAAGGATGTTCTCGATGGCGGAGGTGTCCCAAACCAGGAGTCACAGTCTAAGGATAAGGGGTAAGCCATTTAGGACTGAGATGAGGAGGAATTTCTTCACCCAGAGAGTGGTGAACCTGTGGAATTCTCTACCACAGAAGGCAGTTGAGGCTAATTCATTAAATATATTCAAGAAGGAGTTAGATATATTTCTTAAGGCTAAAGGGATCAAGGGATATGGGGAGAAAGCAGGGACAGGGTACTGAATTTGGATGATCAGCCATGATCTCATTAAATGGCGGAACAGGCTCGAGGGGCCGAATGGCCTACTCCTGCTCCTATCTTCTATGTTTCTATGTTTTTAAAACACTTGAGGGAGAAATGTGTTCTATAAAAGGCTTAAGTTGTAAAAGCGACGGTGAATTCAGTGTCAGTTAACAGATACTGTACTGATACAAAAGCATAATACTGCGGATGCTGGAAATCTGAAATGAAAACAGAAAATGCTGGAAATACTCAGCAGGTCAGGCAGCATCTGTGGAGAGAGAAACAGAGTTAACGTTTCAGGTCGATGACCCTTCGTCAGAACTGGAAAAAGCTGGAGATGGAACAGGTTTTTAAGCAAGTGCAGGGGCAGGGAAAGGGGGGAGGGGAGGAAAGAACAAAAGGGAAGGTCTGTGATAGGGTGGAAGGCAGGAGAGGTTAAGAGACAGTAAGAGATGGTGCGAGGCAAAAGGAGATGGTAATGGGACAAGTTACGAAACAAAAGATGGCTCTAGATGAAGTGTAAATGGCGATGGCAGAATGAAAGACAGCTGCCATGTGGGAGAGAGAAAAAAATAAACAAAAATAGTAAATAAAATAAATGGAAAAAACAAAGGATAGGGGCCGAGGTTATGATCTGAAATTGTTGAACTCTATGTTGAGTCCAGAAGGCTGTAAAGTGCCTAATCGAAAGATGAGGTGCTGTTCCTCGAGCTTACATTGAGCTTCATTGGGACAGTGTAAGAGGCCGAGGACAGTGAGGACCAAGTGGCAGTGGAGCGGAGAATTAAACTGACAGGCGACTGGAAGCTCGGGGTCACCCTTACGGACTGAAAGGAGGTGTTCTGCAAAGCGGTCACCCATACTGCGTTTGGTCTCCCCAATGTAGAGGAGACCGCATCGTGTGCAGCGAATACAGTATACTAAATTGCAAGAAGTACAAGTAAATCGCTGTTTCACCTGGAAGGAGTGTTTGGGGCCCTGGACAGTGGGAAGGGAGGAGGTAAAAGGGCATGTGTTGCATCTCCTGCGCTTGCACGGGAAGGTGCCGGGTGAAGGGGAAGGGGTGCTGGGGGTGATAGAGGAGTGGACCAGGGTGTCGCGGAGGGAGCAGTCCCTTCAGAATGCTGAAAAGGGAGGTGAGGGGAAGATACATTTGGTGTTGGGATCACGCTGGAGTAGGCGGAAATGGTGGAGGATGATCCGTTAAAAGTGGAGGCTGGTGGGGTGAAAGGTGAGGACAAGGGGAACCCTATCGTGGTTCTGGGAGGGGGGGGAAGGGGTGCGAGCAGAAGTGCGGGAAATAGAACGGACACGGTCAAGGGCCATATCAACCACAGTAGAGGAGAATCCTCGGTTGAGGAAAAAGGAAGACATGTTGGAAGCACTGGTATGGAAGATGGCATCGTCAAAGCAGATGCGGTGGAGACGGAGAAACTGGGAGAATGGAATAGAGTCCTTACAGGAAGCGGGGTGGGAGGAAGTGTAGTCCAGGTAGCTGTGGGAGTCAGTGGGCTTGTAGTGAATGTTTGTCAATAGCCTATACCCAGAGATGGAGACAGAGAAGTCAAGGAAGGGAAGGGAAGAGTCGGAGATGGACCATGTGAATGTGAGGCAAGGGTGGAAATTGGAAGCAAAGTGAATGAAATGATCTAGTTCAGGGCGAGAGCAGGAGACGGCACTGATACAGTCATCAATGTACTGGAAAAAGAGGTGAGGGAGGGGACCTGAGTAGGACTGGAACAAAGAATGTTCCACATATCACACGAAAAGGCAGGCATAGCTGGGACCCATGCGGGTTCCCATAGCAACACCTTTAATTTGGAGGAAGTGAGTGGAGTCAAAGGAGAAGTTGTTCAATGTGAGAACAAGTTCAGCCAGGCGGAGGAGGGTGGTGGTGGATGGGGACTGGTTGGGCCTCTGTTCAAGGAAGAAGCGGAGCGTCCTCAGGCCATCCTGGTGGGGGATGGAGGTGTAGAGGGATTGGACGTCCATAGTGAAAAGGAGATGGTTGGGGCCAGGAAACTGGAAACTGTTAAAGTGACGGAGGGCATCGGATGAGTCGCAGCTGTAGGTGGGAAAAGACTGGACAAGGGGAGACAAAATAGAGTCGAGATAGGAAGAGATAAGTTCCGTGGGGCAAGAACAGGCTGAAACGATGGGTCTACCAGGGCAGTCCTGTTTGTGGATCTTGGGAAGGAGGTAGAAGCAGGCTGTGCGGGATTGGGGGATTATGAGGCTGGCGGCCGTGGAGAGAAGATCTCCAGAGGAGATGAGGTCAGTGACGGTTTTGGAAACAGTGGCTTGATGTTCGGTAGTGGGGTCATAGTCTAGGCGGAGGTAGGAGGAGGTGTCGGAGAGTTGGCGTTCAGCCTCCGCTAGGTAGAGATCGGTTCACCAAACAACAACACCACCCTTATCAGCAGGTTTAATGACAATGTTGGGGTTGGATCTGAGAGAATGGAGTGCTGCAAGTTCAGAGGGAGGTAGATTGGAATGAGTGAGGGGAGCAGAGAAATTGAGACAGCCGATGTCACGCCGACATTTTGCAATGAAAAGATCTAGAGAGGTTAAGAGGCCGGGGGAGGGGTCCAGGTAGTACGAGAATTCTGAAAACGGGAGAAAGGGTCAGCCGTGCGGGGAGAAGACTCCTGGCCAAAGAAGTGGGCACGGAGACGAAGGCGGCGGAAAAAGAGCTCGGCATCGTGCGGAGCTTGAAATTCATTCAGATGGGGGCGTAAGGGGATGAAGCTCAGGCCTTTGCTAAGAACTGATCGTTCGGGGTCAGAGAGGGGAAGGTCAGAGGGGATAGTGAAAACACGGCAGGGGGTGAGATTGGAAGAAGGGATGGGGTCAGAGGAAAGTGAAGGGGAAGAAGACTGCGGAGGGGTGTTGGTGTCCAAGAGTTGTTGAAGCTTGCGATCTTTGACACTGAAAGGAAGAAATAAAGTATTTTGTTAAAGCGCCGGATGAGGCGAAGGATGAAATGGAACTGGAGACCAGGACAGCTTTGAGATAGAGTGAGTCGGTGTTGCTGAAGAGAGAGGTCGAGAGTGTTCATGTGGCGCCGCATGGCGTTGAGCGTGGATCTCAAGATACGGCGAGAGCAGTGGTTCGAGGAACGCTGAATATCTTGGAGATATCTGTAGTCCTGGGTGGATCCACAACATGAGGGGTGGAAATTCAGTTGGAATCCACGTGGAGTAAGTCGGAGCCGGAGACAGTTGCTGAGGAAAGATATGTGGGTGTGAAAGCGAGCTTTGGTAGATACCTGATCAAACACGAGAAGGGAGACAGAAAGCAAGGAAGATGACCAAGGTAAAAGAGACAAACGGAACTCCCGTCGGATAGAAGAGCAGAACTTCTTCAAGGTGGGCATTCTTAGAAGAGAACTGGCAGTGAATTAAACACTAATACAAAAGCAAAATACTGCAGATGCTGGAAATCTGAAATAAAAACAGAAAATGCTGGAAATACTCAGCAGATCAGGCAGCATCTATGGAGAGAGAAACAGAGTTAACGTTTCAGGTCGATGACCCTTCGTCAGAACTGGAAAAAGTTGGAGAGATGGAACAGATTTTTAAGTAAGTGTAGGAGCAGGGAAAGGGGGGAAGGGAGGAAAGAACAAAAGGGAAGGTCTGTGATAGGATGGAAGGCAGGAGAGGTTAAGAGACATTAAGAGATATTCAAGGCAAAAGGAGATGTTCTTTCCTCCCCTCCCCCCTTTCCCAGCTCCGACACTTGCTTAAAAACCTGTTCCATCTCCAGCTTTTTTCCTGTTCTGACGAAAGGTCATCGACCTGAAACGTTAACTCTGTTTCTCTCTCCACAGATGCTGCCTGACCGGCTGAGTGTTTCCAGCATTTTCTGTTTTTATTTCAGATACTGTACTGACATTCTGCAACAATGCTTAGATGAACAAATATTCGGTGGTTGAACTTTTGAACTTCCTCTGAATCCCGTTTACAATACGTTTACAAAAGTATTCTTCAAAACAAGTGACTGTGCATTGACTAAATAAATCATTGTGTGAAACGCGTTGTGTTGTTTGAGGTGACGAGACGTCCTATAAATGTAAATATTCACACTAGGAGCGTGAATTTACAAAAGTTATCACTGTGAAGGGTTTTGATAGACTGTGCAGCTACTTCGGGTCGGCAACGCAGGTCAGACGTATTCGTGGAGGTTTCATCACATGACGTCCAGCCTCCAACCGTCCTGCCCAGTCACACAGACTTTTTCCCATTTCCAATTATTTCTATAAACGAAAGTGTTCAAAGAAAATGAGAAAAAACATAGGTTTTCCTAATCTTCTTCTTCTTAGGCAGTCCCTCGGAACCGAGGATGACTTGCTTCCACATTAAAAATGAGTTCGCAGGTGACTGATGAGTTCAATGCGGGACCTACAGTCTCTGTCACAGATGGGGCAGACATTGGTTGAAGGGGCGGGTGGGTGGGGTGCTTGGGTTGACGTGCGCTCCTTACGCCGCCTGCGTTTGGCTTCCGCTTGCTCCCGGCGAAAAGACTCGAGGTGTTCGGCGCCTTCCCGGATGCTTCTCCTCCACTTTGTGCGGTCTAGGGCCAGGGATTCCCAGGTGTTGGTGGGGATGTTACACTTTTTCAAGGAGGCTTTGAGGGTGTCCTTGAAGCATTTCCTCTGCCCACCTGGAGCTCTCTTGCCGTGCCTGAGCTCCGAGTAGAGCGCTTGTTTTGGGTGTCTCGTATCGGGCATGCGAACAATGTGACCCGTCCATCGGAGCTGATTGAGCGTGGTCAAAGCTTCAATGCTGCGGATGTTGGCCTGAGCAAGAACATTGACGTTGGTGCACCTATCCTGCCAATGGTGAAGAGGAGGCCGCATTGGAGCATTCACATCCCGACGATGTGTTCGGCGAGTCGGGCAGAGGAGCGCAGCGCAACGAGCAGCAGCAGCAGACTCAACGACAAGCTGCAGCACGTCGGCCGGCAGCTCCATTTCGGGTAACTCGCAGTCCGGATGGGAGGAGGGGAGCCGGGCATGGTGGCCAGAGCGGGAGAAGCAGGCCACCACACGTGGAGCCGGCAACAGTGAGGAGGAGGCCGCGGTGAAGAGGAGGACGGAGCGGCTGAGGGACATCGTGCTCCCACTGCCACGGGAAGCCATTGTATTGACTCTGAACGCGGCGCTGTATGTATAGCTGACGCGTCCCTACGAGGAACAAGCATTCCATTGTACTTGTTACATATGGCAAATAAATCTAATCTGAATCTGAATCTGAATCTGGATTTGCAGGATCTTGCGGAGGCAGCGTTGGTGGTACCTCTCCAGTGCTTTGAGGTGCCTGCTGTACATGGTCCATGTCTCTGAGGCATACAGCAAGGCGGGTATCACTGCTGCTCTGTAGACCATGAGCTTAGTGCTGGGTTTGAGGTCCTGGTCTTCAAACACTCTCTTCCTCAGGCGACCGAAGGCTGCACTGGCACACTGAAGGCGCTGTTGGGCTATGTCGTCGACATCTGCCCTTGTTGACAGTAGGCTCCCGAGGTATGGAAAGTGGTCCACATTGTCCAAGGCCTTGTTGTGGATTTTGATAATCGGGGGGCAGTACTGTGTGGCGGGGGCAGGTTGGTAGAGGACCTTTGTCTTACGGATGTTTAGTGTAAGGCCCATGCTCTCATACGCTTCGGTGAAGGTGTTGACGATGGTTTGGAGTTCGACCTCCGAGTGAGCGCAGACGCAAGCGTCGTCTGCATACTGTAATTCGACGACAGAGGATGGGACAACCTTGGATCTGGACTGGAGGCGACGGAGGTTGAACAGTTTCCCGTTTGTCCTAATGCCCCTATGATATTTCTCCTGAATTGCTTGCATGAGATTAATCTTCAATTCCTGTTGACTTCAAGGCAATCCTAGAGGGTTGGCACCTTAACAACTACTGCAGGCTAACGCCAGCCTCATTACCTCCATGCCAACCGCTAATAGCAAAGCATGGGCTGAGATGAGTGTGAACGGATTTCATCAGCACTTTCGCACTGGAACAGTGAAATCCTTTCAGCATGCTTCAGGATAAATCTCGGTTAGACTGAAGATCTCTTTGCAAATTCTTGCAGTTACGGCACTTTGTCATGGTTACAGTGAGTCCACCCTGAGCTGTAATAGAAAGTTAATGAAACTGGCACAACGCCGATCTCCCTTGGCTAATCTTCGCTCTCAAGCACAGTCGCACACAGTCGGCAGCCGTGACACACTCTCAAGCAAGGCCGGAGTTGTGATGCTTGCTAAGGGTGGGGGTCAGAAGGGACATCTGGTCCTGGATTAGCAGCGTTTCATTGTAGAATAGATTCGCGGGACATTTACAGTGTTTCTTTAAATTGCTTGCTGTAGTCGTTTGCTGATCTATGTTCCCCCAGAGCTCCTGTTGCCCAATAACAGATTAGCTTATATCACATGGCTTGGCACCACGCCTGAATAAACGAACCAGGATTGTATGTGCGTAAATTTATGAACATATGTTAGATCTGCAAGTAATTACAAATCAGCAAGGAGTTCATTATTCTGCCAGTCACAGATGCTTCATCAAGCATTTCATAGTGGAGAGGGTTTGGTAGTGAAGTGGGTATGATAGTGCCGTGGGTATGGTAGTGAAGTGGGCGTGGTAGTGCTGTGGGTATGGTAGTTTAGTGGGTACGGTATTGCCGTGGGTATGGTAGTGCCGTGGGTATGGTAGTGTCGTGGGTATGGTAGTGTAGTGTGTATGGTAGTGCCGTGGGTATGGTAGTGAAGTGGGTATGGTAGTGAAGTGGGTATGATAGTGCCATGGGTATGGTAGTGAAGTGGGTATGGTAGTGAAGTGGGTATGGTAGTGAAGTGGGTATGGTAGTGTCGTGGGTATGGTAGTGAATGGGTATGATAGTGTCATGGGTATAGTAGTGAAGTGGGTATGGTAGTGCCGTGGGTATGGTAGTGAAGTGGGTATGATAGTGCCGTGGGTATGATAGTGCCGTGGGTATGGTAGTGAAGTGGGTATGGTAGTGAAGTGGGTATGGTAGTGCCGTGGGTATGGTAGTGCCGTGGGTATGGTAGTGAAGTGGGTATGGTAGTGAAGTGGGTATGGTAGTGAAGTGGGTATGGTAGTGCCGTGGGTATGGTAGTGAAGTGGGTATGGTAGTGCCGTGGGTATGGTAGTGAAGTGGGTATGGTAGTGAAGTGGGTATGGTAGTGAAGTGGGTATGGTAGTGCTGTGGGTATGGTAGTCCATTACATTTTAAGGGGTGGTGGTTAGACTCTCGCTTGTTCGAGATGTTCATTGCCTGGCACTTCTGTGGCGCGAATGTTACCTGCCACTTATCAGCCCAAGCCTGAACGTCTTCTAGTTCTTGTTGCAGGCGGGCATGGACTGCTTCATTATCTGAGGAGTTGTGAATGACGTTGAACACTGTGCAGTCATCAGCGAACATCCCCATTTCTGACCTTATGTTGGAGGGAGGGTCATTGATGAAGCAGCTGAAGATGGTTGGGCCTAGGACACTGCCATGAGGAATATCTGCAGCGATGTCCTGGGGCTGTGATGATTGGTATGGTAGTGCCGTGGGTATGGTATTGCCGTGGGTATGGTAGTGCCGTGGGTATGGTAGTGCCGTGGGTATGGTAGTGTAGTGGGTATGGTAGTGAAGTGGGTATGGTAGTGCTGTGGGTATGGTAGTGCCGTGGGTATGGTAGTGCCGTGGGTATGGTAGTGCCGTGGGTATGGTATTGCCGTGGGTATGGTAGTGTAGTGGGTATGGTAGTGAAGTGGGTATGGTAGTGCTGTGGGTATGGTAGTGCTGTGGGTATGGTCGTGCCGTGGGTATGGTAGTGCCATGGGTATGGTAATGTAGTGGGTATGGTAGTGCCGTGGGTATGGTAGTGCCGTGGGTATGGTAGTGCCGTGGGTATGGTATTGCCGTGGGTATGGTAGTGTAGTGGGTATGGTAGTGAAGTGGGTATGGTAGTGCTGTGGGTATGGTAGTGCCATGGGTATGGTCGTGCCGTGGGTATGGTAGTGCCATGGGTATGGTAATGTAGTGGGTATGGTAGTGCCGTGGGTATGGTAGTGAAGTGGGTATGGTAGTGCCATGGGTATGGTAATGAAGTGGGTATGGTAGTGTAGTGGGTATGGTAGTGAAGTGGGTATGGTAGTGCTGTGGGTATGGTAGTGCCGTGGGTATGGTAGTGTAGTGGGTATGGTAGTGTAGTGGGTATGGTAGTGTAGTGGGTATGGTAGTGAAGTGGGTATGGTAGTGCCATGGGTATGGTAGTGAAGTGGGTATGGTAGTGCTGTGGGTATGGTAGTGCCGTGGGTACGGTAGTGCCGTGGGTACGGTATTGCCGTGGGTATGGTAGTGAAGTGGGTATGGTAGTGCTGTGGGTATGGTAGTGTAGTGGGTATGGTAGTGTAGTGGGTATGGTAGTGAAGTGGGTATGGTAGTGCCGTGGGTATGGTAGTGTAGTGGGTACGGTATTGCCATGGGTATGGTAGTGCCGTGGGTATGGTAGTGTAGTGGGTATGGTAGTGTAGTGGGTATGGTAGTGTAGTGGGTATGGTAGTGAAGTGGGTATGGTAGTGCCGTGGGTATGGTAGTGAAGTGGGTATGGTAGTGCCATGGGTATGGTAGTGTAGTGGGTACGGTATTGCCATGGGTATGGTAGTGCCGTGGGTATGGTAGTGTAGTGGGTATGGTAGTGTAGTGGGTATGGTAGTGAAGTGGGTATGGTAGTGCCATGGGTATGGTAGTGCTGTGGGTATGGTAGTGCCGTGGGTATGGTAGTGCCGTGGGTATGGTAGTGTAGTGGGTACGGTATTGCCGTGGGTATGGTAGTGAAGTGGGTATGGTAGTGCCGTGGGTATGGTAGTGTAGTGGGTATGGTAGTGTAGTGGGTATGGTAGTGTAGTGGGTATGGTAGTGAAGTGGGTATGGTAGTGCCGTGGGTATGGTAGTGAAGTGGGTATGGTAGTGCCGTGGGTATGGTAGTGTAGTGGGTACGGTATTGCCATGGGTATGGTAGTGCCGTAGGTATGGTAGTGTAGTGGGTATGGTAGTGCCATGGGTATGGTAGTTTAGTGGGTACGGTATTGCCGTGGGTATGGTAGTGCCGTGGGTATGGTAATGCCATGGATATGGTAGTGCCGTGGGTATGGTAGTGCAGTGGGTATGGTAGTGAAGTGGGTATGGTAGTGCTGTGGGTATGGTAGTGAAGTGGGTATGGTAGTGTAGTGGGTATGGTAGTGCCGTGGGTATGGTAGTGCTGTGGGTATGGTAGTATAGTGGGTACGGTATTGCCGTGGGTATGGTAGTGCTGTGGGTATGGTAGTGAAGTGGGTATGGTAGTGAAGTGGATATGGTAGTGAAGTGAGTATGGTAGTGCCGTGGGTATGGTAGTGAAATGGGTATGTTATTGATCTAGTCATAAAGAATTCTGAGCTCAAATCCCATTCTGGCTGCACCACAATAAATTGACCGGATTGTGTTAAAAATCCAACTTGGTTCAGGTAAAAACCTGTTGCTGTACCTGGCCTACTCCGCGGGCGACTATACTCCACACTAGTTGGGAGGTGGCCTCTGAATTGGCCTTGCAAAACACTCAGTTGCACAATTGTAGTGGTTCTGTTACTGGAACTAGTAATCCAGAGACCTGGGCCAATAATCCAGGGATCGTGAGTTCAAATCCCACCACGGCACTTTGAGAAGATGAATTCAGTTTAAATAAAAAGCTGCCAATCAGTTAAAAAAAAAGTCATCATTAACCTGTCGGATTGTCATAAGAGCCCAACTGGTTCACTAGTGTCCACAAGGGAAGGAAACCGGCCGTCTTTACCTGATCTAGTCTCTCTGTGACTCCAGCCCCACACCAAGGTGCTTGACTCTTAACTGCGTTCCAGCAAAACACTCAGGTCGACTAGGGATGGGCAATAAATGTCAGCCTTGCCAGCGACGCCCACATCCTGAGTATGTGAATGACTAATTAAATAAAAAGTAAGAAGGCGCACTGCACCTTGGCAAGGTCCCTAGGACTGGGCAATGAATTCTGAGCAAAAATTTAAAAAACCTGCCCGTCTCTCTTCCTGTCGGGAGTCTAACAAGTCCTGTAGATTGACAGCCACTGAATGGGAATCTGCTGAATCCCCAAGTGCCACATTCTGGCTCCAAATCTTTAGGAATAAATTATAGATCGACTGATGTATTCAATGAGGCAAATATGTAACTGCTTCTTAAAACAGTCCTCAACACTGTCTTTTTTTCCCTCAGAGAGTCTCATCAATTGGTCCCCAGTAACTGAAGCAAGGATTTCCTATCATCAATCTCTCATAGACACTGGATCGCCACAAACCCCAACCCCCGTCCCCCACGACATAGTTTATATCGACTTCCAGAAGGCATTCAATAAGGTTCCACATAAGAGACTGTTAGCTAAAATTAAAGCTCATGGAATTGAAGGCAAATTATTGACCAAGTTAGGAGATTGGTTAGGTGGTAGAAGACAGAATAGGGATAATGGGTATGTACTTAAATTGGAAGGAAGTGACTAGTGGTGTCCCGCAAGGATCTGTGCTGGGGCCTCAACTATTCACTATATTGATTGATGATTAGATAATGCAATAGAGAGCCATATATCCAAGTTTGACGATGACACAAAGGTTGGAGGTATAGTGAGAAGTGTAGACAGGAGCATAAAATTACAAAGAGACATTGATAGATTAAGTGAGTGGGAAAAACTGTGGCAGATGGATTTCAACGCAGGTAAGTGTAAGGTCATCCATTTTGGACCAAAAAAAGGAGAGATCTGATATTTTTGAAATGGTGAAAAGCTAGTAACTGTGGAGGTAAAAAGAGATTTAAAGGTCCATGTACAGAGATCACTAAAATGTAGCAGTCAGGTACAAAAAATAATCAAAAGGCTAATGGAATATTAGCCTTTATAACTTTAGGGCTAGAATATAAAAGGAAGGAAGTTTTTCTACAGCTATACAAAGCCCTGGTTAGACCACATCTGGAGCACTGTGTACAGTTCTGGGCACCGTACCTTGGAAAGGATAGATTGGCCTTGGAAGGAGTGCAGCGCAGATTCACCAGAATGTTACCAGGGCTCCAAGGGTTAGATTATGAGGAGAGATTACACAAACTAGGCTTGTAGTCCCTGGAATATAGAATGTTAAGGGGTGATTGATTGAGTTTTTTAGGATTTTGAAAGGAATTGATAGGGTAGATACAGAGAAGCATTCTCTGCTGGTAGGTGAGTCAAAGACGAGGGGACATAACCTTAAAATCAGAGCCAGACCATTCAGGAGAGAAGTTAGGAAACACTTCTTCACACAAAGGGTGGTAGAAGTGTGGAACTCTCTCCCACAAACAGTAGTTGATGCTAGCTCGATTCATTATTTAAAATCTGAGATCGATAGATTTTTGCTAGCCGAGGGTATAAAGGGACATGGAGCCAAGGTGGGTGGATGGTGTTAGGATACAGATCAACCATGATCTCATTGAATGGCGGAACTTGTTTGAGGGGCTGAATGGTCTCCTCCTGTTGCTATATTCCCTACCCCATGCGTGGCATCTCAGTTCAATGTCCTCAGGTCTCAAGGACTTTTTCGTTTCAGTTCGTTTTCCCATCGCTTGGTTTCCATTGTTGGATTATTCACTAATTTACATATTTACCATTAATTGTATAGTAGGGGAGAACTTTTCAGCATGTGCCCCCTGCTAACACTTGATGAATCTATAAAGGACTAGCTGAAGTGCCCGGCGGTGCCGAGGGTCCTTTGAGGGCATGTTGTTGGTGGAAGAGAGAGAGAGAGCGACTGGGGGGGAAGAGAGAGAGCGACTGGGGGGGAAGAGAGAGAGCGACTGGGGGGGGAAGAGAGAGAGCGACTGGGGGGGAAGAGAGAGAGCGACTGGGGGGGAAGAGAGAGAGCGACTGGGGGGGAAGAGAGAGAGCGACTATGGGGAAGAGAGAGAGCGACTGGGGGGGGAAGAGAGAGAGCGACTGGGGGGAAGAGAGAGAGCGACTGGGAGGGAAGAGAGAGAGCGACTGGGAGGGAAGAGAGAGAGCGACTGGGGGGGAAGAGAGAGAGCGACTGGGGGGAAGAGAGAGAGCGACTGGGGGGGAAGAGAGAGAGCGACTGGGGGGGAAGAGAGAGAGCGACTGGGGGGGAAGAGAGAGAGCGACTGGGGGGGAAGAGAGAGAGCGACTGGGGGGGAAGAGAGAGAGCGACTGGGGGGGAAGAGAGAGAGCGACTGGGGGGAAGAGAGAGAGCGACTGGGGGGGAAGAGAGAGAGCGACTGGGGGGGAAGAGAGAGAGCGACGGGGGGAAGAGAGAGAGAGCGACGGGGGGGGAAGAAAGAGAGACCGACTGGGGGGGAAGAGAGAGAGCGACTGGGGGGGAAGAGAGAGAGCGACTGGGGGAAGAGAGAGAGCGAGTGGGGGGGAAGAGAGAGAGCGACTGGGGGGGAAGAGAGAGAGTGACTGGGGGGAAGAGAGAGAGCGACTGGGGGGGGAAGAGAGAGAGCGACTGGGGGGGTAGAGAGAGAGCGACTGGGGGGGGTAGAGAGAGAGCGACTGGGGGGGAAGAGAGAGAGCGACTGGGGGGGAAGAGAGAGAGCGACTGGGTGGAAGAGAGAGAGCGACTGGGTGGAAGAGAGAGAGCGACTGGGGGAAGAGAGAGCGACTGGGTGGGAAGAGAGAGAGCGACTGGGGGGAAGAGAGAGAGCGACTGGGGGGGAAGAGAGAGAGCGACTGGGGGGGAAGAGAGAGCGCGACTGGGGGGGAAGAGAGAGCGCGACTGGGGGGGAAGAGAGAGCGCGACGGGGGGGAAGAGAGAGCGCGACTGGGGGGGAAGAGAGAGCGCGACTGGGGGGGGGGAAGAGAGAGAGCGACTGGGGGGGAAGAGAGAGAGCGACTGGGGGGGAAGAGAGAGAGCGACTGGGGGGGAAGAGAGAGAGCGACTGGGGGGGAAGAGAGAGAGCGACTGGGGGGGAAGAGAGAGAGCGACTGGGGGGGAAGAGAGAGAGCGACTGGGGGGGAAGAGAGAGAGCGACTGGGGGGGAAGAGAGAGAGCGACTGGGGGGGAAGAGAGAGAGCGACTGGGGGGGGAAGAGAGAGAGCGACTGGGGGGAAGAGAGAGCGACTGGGAGGAAGAGAGAGCGACTGGGAGGAAGAGAAAGAGCGACTGGGGGGAAGAGAGAGAGCGACTGGGGGGGAAGAGAGAGGGCGACTGGGGGGAAGAGAGAGAGCGACTGGGGGGAAGAGAGAGAGCGACTGGGGGGAAGAGAGAGCGACTGGGAGGAAGAGAAAGAGCGACTGGGGGGAAGAGAGAGAGCGACTGGGGGGGAAGAGAGAGGGCGACTGGGGGGAAGAGAGAGGGCGACTGGGGGGAAGAGAGAGAGCGACTGGGGGGAAGAGAGAGAGCGACTGGGGGGAAGAGAGAGAGCGACTGGGGGGAAGAGAGAGAGCGACTGGGGGGAAGAGAGCGAGAGAGCGGCTGGGGGAAGAGAGAGAGAGCGACTGGGGGGGGAAGAGAGAGAGAGCGACTGGGGGGGAAGAGAGAGAGCGACTGGGGGGGAAGAGAGAGAGCGACTGGGGGGGAAGAGAGAGAGCGACTGGGTGGAAGAGAGAGAGCGACTGGGGGGGAAGAGAGAGAGCGACTGGGGGGAAGAGAGAGCGACTGGGGGGGAAGAGAGAGAGCAACTGGGGGGGAAGAGAGAGAGCGACTGGGGGGGAAGAGAGAGAGCGACTTGGGGGGAAGAGAGAGAGCGACTGGGGGGGGAAGAGAGAGAGCGACTGGGGGGGAAGAGAGAGAGCGACTGGGGGGGAAGAGAGAGAGCGACTGGGGGGGAAGAGAGAGAGCGACTTGGGGGGAAGAGAGAGAGCGACTGGGGGGGAAGAGAGAGAGCGACTGGGGGGGAAGAGAGAGAGCGACTGGGGGGAAGAGAGAGAGCGACTGGGGGGGAAGAGAGGGAGCGACTGGGGGGGAAGAGAGAGAACGACTGGGGGGGAAGAGAGAGAGCGACTGGGGGGGAAGAGAGAGAGCGACTGGGGGGGAAGAGAGAGCGCGACTGGGGGGGAAGAGAGAGCGCGACTGGGGGGGAAGAGAGAGAGCGACTGGGGGGAAGAGAGAGAGCGACTGGGGGGAAGAGAGAGAGCGACTGGGGGGAAGAGAGAGAGCGACTGGGGGGAAGAGAGAGAGCGACTGGGGGGAAGAGAGAGAGCGACTGGGGGGAAGAGAGAGAGCGACTGGGGGGAAGAGAGAGAGCGACTGGGGGGAAGAGAGAGAGCGACTGGGGGGAAGAGAGAGAGCGACTGGGGGGAAGAGAGAGGGCGACTGGGGGGAAGAGAGAGAGCGACTGGGGGGAAGAGAGAGAGCGACTGGGGGGAAGAGAGAGAGCGACTGGGGGGAAGAGAGAGAGCGACTGGGGGGAAGAGAGAGAGCGACTGGGGGGGAAGAGAGAGAGCGACTGGGGGGAAGAGAGAGAGCGACTGGGGGGGAAGAGAAAGAGCGACGGGGGGGAAGAGAGAGAGCGACTGGGGGGGAAGAGAGAGAGCGACTGGGGGGAAGAGAGAGAGCGACTGGGGGGGAAGAGAGAGAGCGACTGGGGGGGAAGAGAGGGAGTGACTGGGGGGGAAGAGAGAGAACGACTGGGGGGGAAGAGAGA
Organism: Somniosus microcephalus; assembly: GCF_052327205.1. Classification (NCBI taxonomy): domain Eukaryota; kingdom Metazoa; phylum Chordata; class Chondrichthyes; order Squaliformes; family Somniosidae; genus Somniosus; species Somniosus microcephalus. Next base: position 40,167,146 of record NC_141013.1, read on the forward strand.
GCGCGACTGGGGGGGAAGAGAGAGAGCGACTGGGGGGGAAGAGAGAGAGCGACTGGGGGGAAGAGAGAGAGCGACTGGGGGGAAGAGAGAGAGCGACTGGGGGGAAGAGAGAGAGCGACTGGGGGGAAGAGAGAGAGCGACTGCGGGGAAGAGAGAGAGCGACTGGGGGGAAGAGAGAGAGCGACTGGGGGGAAGAGAGAGAGCGACTGGGGGGGAAGAGAGAGAGCGACTGGGGGGGAAGAGAGAGAGCGACTGGGGGGGAAGAGAAAGAGCGACTGGGGGGGAAGAGAAAGAGCGACTGGGGGGGAAGAGAGAGAGCGATGGGGGGAAGAGAGTGAGCGACGGGGGGGAAGAGAGAGAGCGACTGGGGGGGAAGAGAGAGAGCGACGGGGGGGAGAGAGAGCGACGGGGGAAGAGAGTGAGCGACGGGGGGGGAAGAGAGAGAGCGACGGGGGAAGAGAGAGACGGGGGGAGAAGAGAGAGAGAGGGAAGGAGAGAGGGAAGGAAAGAGCGAGAGAGGGAAGGAAAGAGAGAGAGGGAAGGAGAGAGAGAGGGAAGAAGAGAGAGAGGGAAGAAGAGAGAGAGGGAAAGCAAAGGAGGGAGAGAGGGAATGAGAGTGAGACAGAGACAGAGGGAGGGAGAGAGAGAGACAGAGAGGGGAGGAGAGAAAGGGGAAAGAGGTGGGGGAGCAAGGGGTGGGGGAGCAAGGGGTGTGGGAGCAGGGTGGGGAAGAAGATTGGGGTGGGGGGGGAGAAGGGTGGGGTGGGTGGGGGGGGAGAAGGGGTGGGTGGGTGGGTGGGGTGGGAGAAAGTGGTGGGTGGGGGAAGGGGGGTGGTGGAAGGAAGTGGGAGGTGGGAGGGGGTGTCGGGGGGGAAGGGGGTGTGGGGGGAAGGGGCTGGGGGGGGAAGGGGGTGTGGGGGGGTGGGTGGTGGAAGGGGGGAGGGGGGAAGGGGGTGTGGGAGGGTGAAGGGGGGGTTGGGGGGAGGGGCGTGGGGGGGTGGGGGGGAAGGGGATGTGGGGGGGAAGGGGGGAAGGGTGTTGGGGAAGGGGGTGTTGGGGGAAGGGGGTGTGGGGGGGGAGGGGGTGTGGGGGGGGAGGGGTGTGGGGGGAAGGGGGGAAGGGGGTGGGTGAAGGGGGGTGGGTGTGTGGGGGGGAAGGGGGTGTGGGGGGGTGGAAGGGGGGTGGGGTTGTGGGGTGGGGGGAAGGGGGGTTGGGGGTGGGGGGAAGGGGGGTTGGGGGGTGGGGGGAATGGGGGTGGGGGGGAAGGGGGAAGGGGGTGGGGGGGTGGGGGAAGGGGGTGGGGGTGAGGGGGGAAGGGGGGGTGGCATGGGGAAGGGGGGGTGGGGTGGGGGGAAGGGGTTGGGGGTGTGGGGGGAAGGGGGGTGGGGGGTTGGGGTGGGGGGAAGGGGGGGTTGGGGTGTGGGGTGGGAGGAAGGGGGTGGAGGTGAGGGGGGGAAGGGTGGTGTGGGGTGGGGAAGGGGGGGTGGGGGTGTGGGGGGTGGAAGGGGGGCTGGGGGTGTGGGGGGGATGGGGGTGTGGGGGGGTGGGGTGGGGGGAAGGGGGGTGTGGGGGTGTGGGGGAAGGAGGGTGGAAAGGGAGGGGGAAAGGGAGAGGAGGGAAAAGGGAGGGGGGAAAGGGAGCAGGGGGAGCAAGGGGTTGGGAAACATGAAACCTAAAGTACTTATAAAACATTTTTGGTAAATCTTTCTATAACATACACTTTACAACCTCACCAATCTTTTTATTGAAAAAGGGGTCCTCACCTCTCAGTGTGTTGTATCACAAACAATGGCCGCCGCTTGCTTTTCAGTTGGAAAGATTAGGCCCCGCCCACACAGTCGATTGTCTGTCTCGGTCACCAGGACCCGATTTGGAGCACAGAAGCCCCACCCACTCTATGTTCCTGTACTAAGATGGCCGTGCATGCACTCTGTTACACACTGAATCAAAATGGCGTCGCACTGAAACTTTTCGCCCTCCTTGACAAAGGTGGCTGCCGTTAACCTGGGGCTGTCAGCAGAAGAAATTTCCTCAGCTGCAAACACAGGGGCCTAGAAATTGAGTGGAGTTAGCGCCCAATTAGAGGCGCTAGAGGGCCTTGCGCCGGAATTATAGCCGCTTCGGAAATTGATTTGGGCCCTACCATCGGCGTTAGCCGGTAGCGCTGCGCCGGCACCGATGGCGTCATCGGTGTGCGCAGCGTCCCGGTTGCCGTGGTAACGCGGCCGGACGCCGAAATTCAGTTGCAGCCGCCTCGCCCGTGGCAGCCGCAACCAACGATTTTTCAAACGTTTCTTGCTGGACTTAGCGCCGGCGCATTAAGGTGGCGCGGCGGCCGGCCGCTTTCCCGGCGGCCGCCTGCCCGCACCTCCCTCCCCGGACTCCTCCACCACCCCCCCGCGGCACAGATGTGTGTGGGCCTCGAGCCTGGCACTTCTCCGAGGTGCCGGGCTCATTTTTCGTGCGATTCCACCGGCCACCGGTCGGCTGCAGGCAGTTCCTCCTTAACAGAAGGAGGAGGCCTGCAGTACCCCAGCCTGCCGCACCGCATCGGGTGCCGCAGCGGGGGATTAGCGCCGCAATCCTGTATTCAGCGCCCATTGCGAGGCGCTGACACCCTCCATTAGCGCCCGCAGCCGTCTGGGCGCGGCGCAGCTGAATTTTTGGCGGGCGCAGCGGCAATTAACGCTGGTGCTAAATTTCGGGCGCTACAGCCCTGGCGGAGGCAAACTCAATTTCTAGGCCAGGATCTTCAGATTATTATTCAGGGCTTGCGACCTACCCCAGTTGCTTATGAAGCCTCCCCACCTACTGACCCCAGGAATGGAGCTGAGGCAGCACACCCTCTCCCCTCTGCCAGTGTTTGGCTCTGTCTAGGCCGGGAGCCTGGGTCTAGAGTTGCACTGCTGGCAGTTGGAGAAGCCTAGGCCCTGGACCTGGAAAAACGGTGAAAGGTAGGAGAATTATAGAGGTTAGAGAAAAGATTTACAAATTAATTAACTTTTTTAAAAAACAATTTGTGTTTTAAAAGCAACTTTTTTTTTGCTGGAAATGTAGGCCTAGAAATTAGGTTTGCCTCCGCCAGGGCTTTTGCGCCCGAAATTTTGCGCCCGCGATAATTGCCGCTGCGCCCGCCAAAAATTCAGCTGCCCCGCGCCCAGACGGCTGCGGGCGCTAATGGAGGGTTTCAGCGCCTCGCTATGGGCGCTGAATGCAGGTTTGCAGCGCTAATCCCCCGCTGCGGCACCCGATGCGATGCGGCAGGCTGGGGTACTGCAGGCCTACTCCTTCTGTTAAGGAGGAGCTGCCTGCAGCCGACCGCTGACCGGTCGATTTGCCCGACAAATGAGCCCGGCACCTCGGAGAAGTGCCGGGCTCGCGGGCCACACACATCAGTGCCGCGGGGGGGTGGTGGAGGAGTCCGGGGAGGGAGGTGCAGGCAGGCGGCCGCCGGGAAAGCGGCCGGCCGCCGCTCCACCTTAATGCGCCGGCGCTACGTGCTGCAACATCCCGTTGAACAATCGTTGGTTGCGGCTGCCACGGGCGAGGCGGCCGCAACTGAATTTGGGCGTCCGGCCGCGTTACCATGGCAACCGGGACGCTGCGCACACCGATGACGTCATCGGTGCCGGCGCAGCGCTACCGGCTAACGCCGATGGTAGGGCCCAACGCAATTTCGATCGCGGCTATAATTCCGGCGCAAGGCCCTCTAACGCCTCTAATTGGGCGCTAACCCCACCGAATTTCTAGGCCAGAGATTTGAAAAGAAACAAGCAGAAAGTGGGAAAAAGAAATGAAAAGTTTGGAATCAAGATGGCGGCGACTCACCTCGGTTCAGAATGATAAGGCCCGCCCACACACGCACCGATTGGTCAACCGTCAGGTCACTGAACTGTACGATTGGTCAATCATCACATCATTCAACTGTAGGATGGCCCGCCCGCACACACAATGAACCCGCCCCCACTCGATGCAAATGAGCGGATAATGAGAGGAATTTTGAACGTTTTTTGGATACCGTCGGCACAATTTTTGTCGGAGCAAAAAGTCAATACACCTACAAGAGTCCCCTAATGATGAGCTTTCTTTTGATATAACATATGCGTAGGTACGCTCTATAACTTTTGATTGTATAGCCGGCCAGAGAGACAGAAAGAGAGACAGACAGAGAGACAGGCAGAGAGACAGACAGAGAGACATATCCTTTTATATATATAGATTATTGATGGTATGGTTTGTACTAATAGGGGTCACTCCACAGTCTAACGCACCTAATAGGGAGAGGGGCTCAGGAGGGACATATCTCGAGCCATCATGAGTGCGCAAGTTAAAACTTTTCATCCAAAATATGATTGTACCTCATAAAATCATAGAAATGACAGCACAGTAGTCCATTCAGCCCATCGCTCCTTTGTCAAGTGCTAGCCCTTCAATTAGAGCTAACTAGTCTCATCTCATGCCAGCCGTGGCTCAGTGGGTAGCACACTCGCCTCTGAGTCAGAAGGTTGAGGGTTCAAGTCCCACTCCAGAGACTAAAGCACATAAATCTAGGCTGACACTCCAGTTCAGAGCTGAGGGAGTGCTGCACTGTTGGAGGTGCTGTCTTGGACAGTGAAACAGGGGGCAAGGATTCTCTTCAAGCTGGTGCCAGTTTGCTTCATTTGGCAAATCGAATAACTAGGGCAGTAGATAGGGCTTTAAACTAAATACTGTAGGGGGAGGATTCAGGTGAAGGGGAATTCAGAAAGTCGAAAAGAAAAGGTAATAGTGATAGGGGTAATGAGAACCAGAGTGTGACAGGAAGAGACAGAGCGTACAAACTTAAGTGTGCACCAGCAAATAGAGTCAGAGTAGAGAAAAATGGTAAAAAGACAAAATTAAAGGCTCTTTCTCTGAATGCACACAGCATTCGTAACAAGACAGATGAGTTGACGGCACAAATAGAAATAAATGGGTATGATCTGATTGCCATTACAGAGACGTGGTTGCAAGGTGACCAAGGCTGGAAACTGAATATTTAGGGGTATTTGACATTTTGGAAGGATAGACAGAAAGGAAAAAGAGGGGGGGAGGTAGCTCTGTTAATAAAGGATGAGATCAGTGCACTGGTGAGAAATGATATTAGCTCAGAAGATCAAGATGTAGAATCAGTTTGAGTGGAGATAAGAAATAGTATGGGAAAGAAGTCACTGGTGGGAGTGCCGTATAGACCCCCTAACAGTAGCTACACTGTAGGACAGAGTATAAATCAAAAAATAATGGGGGCTTGTAAGAAAGGTACTACAATAATCATGGGTGATTTTAATCTTCATATAGATTGGACAAATCAAATTGGCAAGGGTAGCCTTGAGGACGAGTTCATAGAATGTATTTGGGATGGTTTCTTAGAACAGTACATTGTGGAACCAACCAGGGAGCAGGCTATTTTAGATCTGGTAATATGTAATGAGACAGGATTAATGAATAATCTCATTGTAAAGGATCCTCTAGGGCAGAGTGATCATAGCATGTTGAATTTCAAATTCAGTTTGAGGGTGAGAAACTTGCATCTGAAACTAGTGTCCTAAACTTAAATAAAGGCAATTACAAAGGTATGAAGACAGAGTAGGCTAAAGTGGACTGGGAAAATAGATTAAAGGGTAAGACGGTAAATAAACAGTGGCAGACATTTAAGGAGATATTTCATAACTCTCAGCAAAGGTTTATTCCAGTGAGAAAGAAAGACTCTTGAGAAGGATGAACTATCCGTGGCTAACTAAGGAAGTTAAGGATGGTATCAAATTGAAGGAAAAGGCATACAATGTTGCAAAGATTAGTGGTAGGCCAGAGGATTGGGAAATTTTTAGAAATCAGCAAAGGATGACTAAAAAAAAATAAAGAGGGAGAAGCTATATTATGAGAGTAAGCTAGCTAAAAATATAAAAACAGACAGTAAGAGCTTCTACCGGTGTATAAAAAGGAAGAGAGTAGCTAAAGCAAAGGATGAGTCTGGGGAATTAATAATGGGAAACAGGGAAATGGCAGAGACTTTGAACAAATATTTTGTATCAGTCTTCACGGTAGAAGACACTAAAAGCATCCCAATAATAATAGATAATCAAGGGGCTATAGGGAAGGAGGAGCTTAAAACAATCACTATCACTAGAGAAAAAGTACTAGGCAAACTAATGGGACTAAAGGCTGACAAGTCCCCTGGGCCTGATGGTCTGCATCCTAGGGTTTTAAAAGAAGTGGCTGCAGAGATAGTGGATGCGTTCGTTGTAACCTACCAAAATTCCCTGGATTCTGGAGAGGTCACAGCGGATTGGAAAACCGCAAATGTAACTCCCCTATTCAAGAAAGGAGGGAGACAGGAAGCAGGAAACTATAGGCCACTTAGCCTAACATCTGCCATTGGGAAAATGCTGGAATCCATTATTAAGGAAGTAATTCCAGGACATTTAGAAAGTCATAATACAATCAAGCAGAGTCAATATGGTTTTATGAAAGGGAAATCGTGTTTGACAAATTTACTAGAGTTCTTTGAGGATGCAACGAGCAGGGTGGATAAAGGGGAACCAGTAGATGTAGCATATTTGGATTTCCAGAAGGCATTCGATAAGGTGCCGCATAAAAGGTTACTGCACAAGTTAAGAGCTCACAGTGTTAGGGGTAATATATTAGACTGGATAGAGGATTGGCTAACTGACAGAAAACAGAGAGTCGGGATAAATGGGTCATTTTCAGGTTGGCAAACTGTAACTAGTGGGATGCCACAGGGATCAGTGCTGGAGCCTCAACTATTTGCAATCTATATTAATGACTTGGATGAAGGGATCGAGTGTACTGTAGCCAAATTTGCTGATGATACAAAGATAGGTGGGAAATCAAGTTGTGAGGAGGACACAAAGGGCTGGATTTTCATTGAGGAGTCGGGTTGGAGGCGGGACTACAACTTTCGGGGTTGTAGTCCCGCCTCCATCGAAATGCGGCCAATCCACGCGATTTTAACTTGATTGACCTTGTTGAGCCCGCCCAGCAGGCCAGCAGGCCAATTAAGGGCCACCCGGCAACAGGTGACGTCACAGACTGAAATTTCATCTGTCAAGAGATTTTGACGGATGAAATATCAGCATTTCATAGCTGTTTGAAGCTGTCAAACACTGACAGTCTTACGTCTAACCTGAGTCCTTCTCCACAGACTCAGTTAGAAATCTCTCCTGCACAGAAAGCTGCAGGCTGTCACTTTTGACAGTTCGCAGCCATTCTGCTTTCTGTGCCGGTGAGATGAGGGACTCCTGGGACCTAAAAGAAGGAAGGCTGAAAAGGTAAGAAAAGGTCATTTACACTTCTTTAATCACTTTAGACACACCAAACACACTTACCTTTGCACTCATGCACACATCACTCACCTGAACACCGACATCTCGACCCCTCCAAGTACTTCAACCCGACGGCCCGCCTCCTCTAACTTGGCGTGGTTTGGAGCCGTCGGGAATCCCACACTTCAACCTTCAAAATAGGGATTCGGCTAAAAACTGCCTGTTAACTACCTGTTAACAGACAGTTAATTGGCACTAATCCCTTCCCGCCTCGGGTAGGCGGGTCCCAGTGCGGGGCGGGTACCCACCTCCTTTGAAACTGGCATGGAGGCGGGTTGGGGGCAGGATGGTGTCGGGACCCCCAATTTCGGGATTTTAACCCCCCGCACGCCTCCAATCCCGACTCCACGGCCCAATGAAAATCGAGCCCAAAGAGTCTGCAAAGGGATATTGAGAGGTTCAGTGAGTGGGCAAGAATTTGGCAGATGGGCGTATAATGTGGGAAAAAGTGAGGTCATCCACTTTGTGAGGCAGAATAAAAAAGCAAAATATTACTTAAATGGAGAGAGACTACAGAATGCTGCAGTACAGGGGGATCTGCATGTCTTTGTACATGAAACACAAAAAGTTAGCATGTAAGTACAGCAAGTAATTTGGAAGGCAAATGGAATGTTGGCCTTTATTGCAAGGGGGATGGAGTATAAAAGTAGGGAAGTCTTGCTACAACTGTACAGGGCGTTGGTGAGACCACACCTAGAGTACTGTATACAGTTTTGGTCTCCTTATTTAAGGAAGGATATACTTGCATTGGAAGCAGTTCAGAGAAGGTTCACTAGGTTGATTCCTGAGTTGAAGGGGGGGAAAGGTTCACAGAATCACAGAAACCCCACAGTGCAGATAGAGGCCATTTCGGCCCACCCGATCCCCGTAACCCCTACACCAACACCAACACATATCCCACCCTATCCCCGTAACCCCACGTATTTAATCCCCCTAACACTAAGGGTCAATTTATCATAGCCAATCAACCTAACCCGCACATCTTTGGACTGTGGGAGGAAACCGGAGCACCCGGAGAAAACCCACGCAAACACGGGGAGAATGTGCAAACTCCACAGAGACAGTCACCCGAGGCCGGATTCGAACCCGGGTCCCTGGCGCTGTGAGGCAACAGTGCTAACCACTATGCCACCGTACCTGCCCTAATGAGCAGGTTGGGCCTATACGCATTGGAGTTTAGAAGAATGAGAGGTGATCTTATTGAAACATATAAGATTCTGAGGGGGATTGACAGGGAAGGTGCAGAGAGGATGTTTCCCCTCGTGGGGGAATCTAGAACTCAGGAACATAGTTTCAGAATAAGGGGTCGCCCATTTAAAACGGAGATGAGGAGGAATTTCTTCTCTCAGAGGGTCGTGAATCTTTGAAATTCTCTACCCCGGAGAGCTGTAGTGGCTGGGTCATTGAATATATTCAAGGCGGAGATAGACAGATTTTTGAAAAACAGAGGAGTCAAGGGTTATGGGGAGTGGGTAGGGAAGTGGAGTTGAGGCCAAGATCAGATCAGCCATGATCTTATTGAATGGCAGAGCAGGCTCGAGGGGCCGAATGGCCGACTCCTGCTCCTATTTCTTATGTTCTTATGTCGAGCTCTCTCAGGGGTTTGTGGGTTTAGGCCCCACTCCTGGACCAGACTAAGACTTTGGTTCACTGACTCCTGAGGGAGTTCTGTAATGGCAGAAATCCCCATCTGCCCATTCATGCACTTCAGGTGGATGTTAAGGATTCCACAGCACGATTTGAAGAACAAAAGAACGTAAGAAATAGGAGCAGGAGCAGGCCATTCGGACCATTCAATAAGATCATGCTTTGTGTTACAGGTAGATATTTAATTTCAGTACCCATAACTTAATCTAGATCAAGTAAGTAGTCAAGAAACTACACTGTAAACTAAGTTACCTAATTACAAATTTAATTAAATAAAAAAAGGTCATATAAGGATGGGCAGTGCAGGCGGTGTGCTGCAACTGCAGCATGTGGGAGTTTGTGGAGAGCATTGTGATCCCGGACAACCACGTTTGCAGTAAGTGCCCGCATCTCGAGGAACCTCAGCTCAGAGTTTTTGAGCTGGAGTCTGAGGTGCAGACATTGCAGGGCATCAGGGATGGGGAGACTTTCCTGGAGACTTTGATCCAGGAGGCAGTCACACCATCCTTTATTCCTTAACCTGTCCCATTACCACCTCCTCTTGCCTTGAATATCTCTTAATGTCTCTCAATCTCTCCCGCTTTCTATCCAATCACTGACCTTCCCTTTTGTTCTTTCATCCCCTCCCCCTTTTCCCAGCCCCTAAACTTGCTTTCCATTTCCTGCTTTTTTCCAGTTCTGACGAAAGGTCTTCAACCTGAAACGTTAACTCTGTTTCTCTCTTCACAGATGCTGCCCTGGCCTGCTGAGTTTTTCCAGCGTTTCTGTTGTTATTTCGGATTTCCAGCATCCGCAGTATTTTGCTATTGTTGAGGCAGTCACACGCCTTAGGTTAGGTAGTGGTACAGGTCTGGCTAGTGGTCAGGGACAGGAGAGTGTGACTGCAACTCAGGCAGGTAAGGGGATCCCAGGTGCCGTGCTGGAGGAGCCTCAGCCTTTGCCCTTGTCCAACAGGTATGAGGTTCTTGCTGCCTGTGTGGATGAGGGAAAAGCCTGCAGGATGGATGAGCAAGCTGACCATGGCACCATGGTGCAGGAGGCCATTCAAATGGGGGGAGTGAAAGGGAATATAGTTGTGGTTGGGGACAGTATAGTCAGGGGGATAGATACTGTTCTCTGCAGCCACGACCAAGAGTTCCGAAGGTTGTGTTGCCTGCCCAGTGCCAGGGATAAAGACATCTCCTCGCGGCTGGAGGAGAACTTGTAGTGGTGGGGGAGGATCCAGTTGTCATGGTCCACATTGGAACCAACGACATAGCTGGAACTAGGAATGAGGTTCTGCTGAGTGAGTTTGAGGAGCTAGGATCCAAATTAAAAAGCAGAACCTCAAAGGTAATAATCTCTGGATTGTTACCTGAGCTTCATGCAAATTGGCATAGGGACAAACAGATTAGAGGTTTAAATGTGTGGCTCAAAGTGTGATGTGGGAGGAAGGGGTTTCAGTTCATGGGCACTGGCACCAGTACTGGGGAAAGAGGGAGCTGTTCCGTTGGGACAGGCTCTACTTAAACCGGGCTGGGACCAGTGTCCTGGCGAACCAAATAACTAGGACAGTAGACAGAGCTTTAAACTAATGAAGGGGGGGGGGTGGGGGGGGAGGGGGGGGGAGGATTCAGGAAAGAGTAAATTTAAAAGCAGCGAGAGAAATGTCAAGGCTCTAGCGCAGAGTAGAGTTTTGAGGAAAAAAGCAGGGCGGGTCAGGAAGGGACAGAGAGAGTAACAAAGGTAATAAGGCATCAGTGACTAGTGACATTAAGGAAAAATAGAAATAAGTCAAAGCTAAAGGCACTATATCTGAATGCACAAAGTATTAGCAACAAAATAGATGAATTAATAGTGCAGATAGAAATTAATAGGTTTGATCTAATAGCCATTAGGAAGACGTGGTTGCAATGTGGCCAAGTTTGGGAACTAAATATTCCAGGATACTTAACTTTTAGAAGAGATAGGCAAAATGGAAAAGGAGGAGGGGCCCTGATAATAAATAATGGGATAAAGACAGTAGAGAGAAAGGATCTTAGCTCCGAAAATCAACAAGTAGAATCAGTTTGGGTGGAGCTAAGAAACAGCAAGGGGCAGAAAACATTGGTGGGAGTTGTTTATAGACCCCCAAACAGTAGTTGTAATGTAGGGCAGAGTATAAATCAGGAATTTAGAGGCACATGTAACAAGGATAATACAGTAATCATGGGGGACTTTAATCTACATATAGACTGGGCAAACCAAATTTGCAGTAATAGTGTGGAGGACGAATTCATGGAATGTATGTAAGATAGTTTTCTAGATCAGAATGTTGAGGAACCAACTAGGGAACAAGCTATTTTAGATTCTCAAGAGTTTAGAAGAATGAGGGGTAATCTCATTGAAACATACAAAATTCTTAGAGCTTGATAGGGTAGATGCAGGAAAGTGGAGTTGAGGTAGAAGATTAGCCATGATCTTATTGAATGGCAGAGCAGGCTCGAGGGGCCAAATGGCTGACTCCTGCTCCTATTTCTTATATTCTTATGTTCTTATGTTCTACCTTAACTCCATCTTCCCACACTATCCCCATATCCCTTGATTCCCTAAATATCCAAAAATCTATTGATCTCTGTCTTGAATATACTCAATAACTGAGCATCCACAGCTCTGGGGGAGAGGATTCTAAAGATTGACCACCCTTTGAGTGAATTTCGCCTCATCTCAGTTCTAAATGGCCGACCCCTTATTCTGAGGCTGTGACCCCTGGTTCTAGGCTCCCCAGCCAGGGGAAACATCCTCCCTGCATCTACCCTGTCAAGCCCTTTAAGAATTTTGTATGTTTCAATGAGATCACCTCTCATTCTTCTAATTATGTGTTAGATTTCATGAGATGGTTCTATTCCTGTTCCTGGCTGGGGTGGAGATCACCTTTTACAGAAGGTAAGTACTGTAGAAAATATAGGGACAGAGTGGTCTCCTGGACGAGTTTCAATCGCCTAGATGGGTTGGAGAGGAATTTCCCAGATTTTTTCTCCCAAATTGGCCATTGGGTTTTTTATCTGGTTTTTCGCCTCTCCCGGGAGATCACATGGGCTCGGGTGGATGGAGAGTGATAGAAGATTTGAGGTTAGGATCAGATCAGCCATGATCTTATTGAATGGTGGAGCAGGCTCGAGGGGCCGATTGGCCTACTCCTGCTCCTATTTCTTATGTTCTCATGAATATAGACCTAGTCTACTCAATCTCTCCTCATAATTCTGTCATTCTGAGAAAAAGAGCAGGGAGTTTTCCTGCTAATCTGGTCGCTATTCCACCCTTAACCCAAAACTCCAAAACCGATTTACTGATCATTTATCTCATTGCTGTTTGCAGGACCTTGTTGCGCTGGGTTTAATATTGTGGCTGAATTTGCCCTCATAACAACAGATATTTGCATTTCAAGGTTAGTCTCTCTGAAGTGCAGTAATGAGAAATGATATTGGCCTAGAAGATCAAGACGTAGAATCAGTTTGGGTGGAGAAAAGAAATAATAAGGGTAAGAAGTCACTGGTGGGAGTGGTCTACTGGCCCCCAAACAGTAGCCACACTGTAGGACAGAGAATAAATCAAGAAATAATAGAGGCTTGTAAGAAAGGTATGGCTATAATCATGGGAGATTTTAATCTCCATATTGATTGGACAAAGCAAATTGGCAAAGGTAGACTTGAGGAAACGTTCTTAGAGTGTGTACGGGATGGTTTCTTGGAACAATATGTTGTGGAACCAACCAGTGAGAAGATTATTTTAGATCTGGTAATGTGTAACAAGGCTGGATTAATTAATGATCTCGAAGTGAAGGATTCTCTTGGGAAGAGTGAGCATAGCATGGTAGAATTTCAAATTCAGTTTGAGGGTGAGAAAGCTAGGTCTCAAACTAATGTCCTGAACTTAAACAAAGGTAATTACAAAGGTATGAAGGCAGACTTGGTTAAAGTGGGCTGGGAAAATATATTACAGGGTAAGACTGTAGAAAAGCAGTGGCAAACATTTAAGGTGATATTTCATAACTCTCAGCAAAGATATATTCCAGTGAAAAAGAAAGGCTCTAAGAGAAGGATGAACCATCCGTGGCTAATTAAGGAAGTAAAGGATGGTATCAAATTGAAAACAAAAGCATACAATGTTGCGAAGAATAGTGAAAGGTCAGAGGATTGGGAAATTTTTAAAAACCAGCAAAGGATGACTAAAAACATGTTCAATAGAGAGAAGATAACTTATGAGAGTAAGCTAGCAAGGAATAAAAGAAACAGACAGTAAGAGCTTCTACAGGTATATAAAAAGGAAAAGAGTAGCTAAAGTCAACGTTGCTCCCCTAGAGGATGAGTCTGGGGAATTAATAATGGGAAACAGGGAAATGGCGGAGACTTTGAACAAATATTTTGAATCGGGCTTCACGGTAGAAGACACTAAAAGCATCCCAATAATGGATAATCAAAGGGCCATTGAGGTAGGGGAGGGAACTTAAAACAATCACTTCCACTAGAGAAAAAGTACTAGGCAAACTAATGGGGCTAAAGGTGGACAAGTCTCCTGGACCCGATGGCCTGTATGCTGGAGTCTTAAAAGAGGTGGCTGCAGAGATAGTGAATGCATTGGTCGTAGTCTACCAAAATTCCCTGGATTCTGGAGAGGTCCCAGCGGACTGGAAAACTGCAAATGTAACGCCCCTATTTAAGAAAGGAGGGAGACAGAAAGCAGGCAACTATCGACCAGTTAGCCTAACATCTGTCATTGGGAAAATGCTGGAGTCCATCATTAAGGAAGTGATAGCAGGACATTTAGAAATCATAATATAGTCAAGCAGAGTCAGCATGGTTTTATGAAAGGGAAATCATGTTTGACAAATTTGCTGGAGATCTTTGAGGATGTAATGAGCAGGGTGGATAAAGGGGAACCAGTAGATGTCGCGTATTTGGATTTCCAGAAGGCATTCGATAAGGTGCCACATAAAAGGTTACTACACAAGATAAGAGCTCACGGGATTGGGGGTAATATATTAGCATGGATAGAGGATTGGCTAACTAACAGATAACAGAGAGTCAGGATAAATAGGTAATTTTCAAGTTGGCAAACTGTAACTAGTGGGGTGCCGCAGGGATCAGTGCTGGGGCCTCAACTATTTACAATCTATATTAATGACTTGGATGAAGGAAGCGAGTGTATTGTAGCCAAATTTGCTGATGATACAAAGATAGGTGGGAAAGCAAATTGTGTAGAGGACACAAAGAATCTTCAAAGGGATATAGATAGACTAAGTGAGTGGGCAAAAATCTGACAGATGGAGTTTAATGTGGGAAAATGTGAAGTTATCCACTTTGGTAGGAAAAATAAAAAGGCAAATTATTATTTAAATGGGGAGAGATTACAAAATGTTGAGGTACAAGGGATCCTTGTACATGAATCACAAAAAGTTAGCCTGCAGGTACAGCAAGTAAGTAGGAAGGCAAATGGAATGTTGGCATTTATTGCAAAGGGAATGGAATATAAAAGTAAGGAAGTCCTGTTACAACTGTACAGGGTGTTGGTGAGACCACACCTGGAGTACTGCGTACAGATTTGGCCTCCTTATTTAAGGAAGGATATACTTGCATTGGAGGCAGTTCAGAGAAGGTTCACGAGGTTGATTCTGGAGATGAAGGGGTTGTCTTATGAGGAAACGTTCAGCAGGTTGGGCCTATACTCACTGGAGTTTAGAAGAATGAGAGGGGATCTTATTGAAACATATAAGATTCTGAAGGGGCTTGACAGGGTAGATGCAGAGAAGTTGTTGCCCCTCGTGGGGGAATCTAGAACTAGGGGGCTTAATTTCAGAATAAGGGGACACTTTTTAAAATCGGAAATGAGGAGGAATTTCTTCTCTCAGAGGGTCGTGAATCTTTGGAATTCTCTTCCCCAGAGAGCTGTGGAGGCTGGGTCATTGAATATATTTAAAGGTGGAGATAGACAGATTTTTGAAAGGTAAGGGAGTCGAGGGTTATGGGGAGTGGGCAGGGAATGGAGTTGAGGCCAAGATCAGATCAGGCTTGATCTTATTGAATGGCGGAGCAGGCTCGAGGGGCCAAATGACCTACTTCTGCTCCTACGTCTTATGTTCTTATGAAGTGCTTTGAGCTGTTTCGGAGAAGGGAAAATGCGAAAACAAACATTTGTCCCTTCAAGAGGTGAGTCCAAGATCCACAGCGGGCAGCTTATCCGAAAGTCATGGATGTATTACCTGTGATTTTCTGCCTGACGATGATAATGGATGGAAGATCAGAGCCCACGGTTTTAGTTAAGCTTTTCTCACAGTGCGCCAGGCCATGTCGGTGATGGGGGTGCATCAGAAAATTCTGCCAGGTCCATTTAGAACATAAGAACATATGAAATAGGAGCAGGAGTAGGCCATTCAGCCCCTCAAGCCTGCTCTGCCATTCAATAAGATCATGGCTGATCTTCTATCTCAACTCCCCTTTCCTGCACTATCCCCATAGCCCTTGATTCCCTTAATATCCAAAAAGCTATCTGTTGTGTATGTACCTTTAAGGGAATAACTGGTCTTAGACTGCAGTACCGGCAGTGACCACCCCTGTATAAAAGGCCCTAGCAGGCTTCTGTAGTTTCAGTTTCAAGCTGCCTCTGGTTCAGTAAAGTACCTGTTAAACTGTACTCCCGAAGTCCGTGTATTATTGAGGCGCGGACTTTACAGTGGCGACGAGTAAGTTCGAACTCACCTGCAGTGTGGCATCATCTCACGGGGATCTCGCCTGAAAGGAAGGTCCTGGAAGGTCGTAGTCTGAGCAACGGGCGTCAACCGAGGGCAACCGCCCAAAGAATCCATCGGTGTTTGGAGAATTGCGGGAGAGACTGTGGTTCCAGCGAATCGTGCTGGTAGCAGGTAGCGCGCTGACCTTTCCGGACTGCGGCGGGCTCAAGCTCGATCGAGCGGCTCTACAAATCGGGCCGCGCAGCGTCGCCGGGAAAAGAAAACAAGAGAGCGAGGGTGGAGCGCACAGGGCGCGGTCGGTGCTCGAGAACAGGACAGTGGAGAGAAACCAAACGGGGGGGAAGGAAAGCGAGACACGCCGAAGCCGCGGGTCGCCGCCATTACCCCGTAGAACGCTAGGAGCAGCGTGGCAGTAAGGGGAAGAAGCAAAAGCACGGGAGGCGCCATTTTATCCTGTTCGGGAAGAAGCAAAAGCGCGGGAGGCGCCATTTTATTCCATTGGGGAAGAAGCAAAAGCGCGGGAGGCGCCATTTTAAATCACCCAAGATGCCGAAAAGTGGCAGTATCACTGCTTTCGACAACGAGGTAGAAGACTGGACCACGTATGTGGAAAGAATTGAAGTGTACTGCAAGGCAAATGAGGTGGCTGATGGAAAGAGGGCGTCGGTATTAATAAATCTGATGGGTGCGAGTACGTACGGCCTATTGCGGAATTTAATTACCCCAGCTAAACCAATGGAGAAAAGTTTTGAGGAGATTGTTCATATCTTACAGGAACACCTAAGCCCTACACCACTGCTGATAGCAGAAAGATTCAAGTTCCATAAAAGAAACCAGCACAAAGATGAGAGCAATGCTGACTATCTTACGGAACTACGCAAGTTATCGAAGCACTGCCAGTTCGGAGCAGGACTGGCAGACACCTTACGGGATAAGTTTGTCTGCGGGCTCCAGAGTGAAGGAACCCAGAAATGACTACTTTCCAAAAAGGACCTGATGCTAGAACAGGCTTTCAGCGTGGCAGTATCCTACGAAGCAGCAGCACGGGGAGCTGCGGAAATACAACAGAAACCACAAGAATACAGCGCTAACGAAATGGCGTATGGAGCCGAAAAGTGCTATCGCTACGGCAGAACAACCCATGAGCAGAAGGACTGCTGGTTTAAAGACAAAATATGCAGGCAATGCTGGAAAATGGGACATATAGCAAGAGTCTGCAGGTCGGGAAAGAAGACCAACACGACAAGAACTACTAAGGAACAGTACAGGAAAGTAAAGAAACTGACAGATAGTAGTTCCGAAGATCAGGAGAGTGATAAGGGCTCCGGGAGCAGGCGACTAAGTTGTTTAAAATTACACAACGTGATCGCAAAAGAAGATCACCGAACCATTTGGGTCACCCTCATGATAGCAGGGTCCCCAGTGAAGATGGAATTGGACACAGGATCAGCCCTAACTGTCATGAATCGACGAGACTATGAGCGGCTATTCTCACAAATACCCTTAAAGGACACGTCCATTGTATTGAAGACATACACAGGGCAAAAGGTCTACCCCAGTGGAAAAATAAGGGTGCCAGTTGAATATAACGGAAAGGAAACACAGAAACTATACATGTATATACTACGAGATGGAGGACCACCATTATTGGGACGTGAATGGATCCGAAGACTACAATTGGACTGGCATTCCATTCTGGCACTAACTGTGACTGACAAAAAAGATGATGACGTCGCACCTGGACGTCTGTCACAAATTCTATCTGACGCGGAAGAGGTGTTCCAAGGACTTGGGACTCTAAAAGGAGTAAAGGCAACCATAAAGATTGAGGATAACGCAACCCCAAAATTTTTCAAGGCCAGACCGGTGCCATACGCGATATGCCCAGCTGTGGAAGCTGAACTGGAGAGTCTGGAACGTTCAGGGGTGCTGTCTAAGGTGGGCTGGAGCGAGTGGGCCACACCCATTGTTCGTGTAATGAAGCAAGCATTGAGCAGCACGACTGGGGAGCCAAGGAAGGTTCGCATCTGTGGGGACTTCAAGGTGACTGTGAACCCAGTCCTGCACACAGTACAGTATCCGCTTCCGCGGATAGAAGATATTTTCACCTCACTATCTGGAGGGAAACTGTTAGATCCGTGGTTCAGTGGATAAATAATCACACGGATACTGTACATTAACAAATAACAGGTCTTTACTGGAGGAGGGTAATCTCTAGACTGGGGTACAGAGGCATGCACAAAGCTTATATACCGGTGTGGTCACTGCCGGTACTACAGTATACAGGAGCTGTAAAATGTAGTTCTGACTTAAAGGCACATACACTACAATTCCTCCCTTTTTAGATGAATAATACCCCATTAATATTCAAATAACAATTACATTTTTACATGTACATTAAATAACAAAAGTCCATTTATAGATTCAGTCTTTGGGGCGGCTTCCTGACCCTTTCGGGATAGCGCCTTTCCAGAGGTTCTTGTTCTTGGTGCAGAGGCAATTCTGACCCCTTTTCATCGGGTAGTTCATCGGGTTCCACTGCTACTGGGTCTGAAGTAGATGCTACCGGTATGTCGGGCTCATCCCCAGGTACTCGAGACATGGGGTTGACGCATTCCTGTGACGCTAAGATCTGATCGACGTGGCGTCTCACAATGTTCTCCCCGACATCCACTGTGTACATTAATGGCCCCTGCCTTGTACATATCGTTCCGGGTTGCCACTTCTCTGTTCGATAGTCACGGGCCAAGACTGGTTGCCCTACATTGAAGCTCCTTGTCGGCTTCGCGTTGATGTGCTGGAATTGTTTGTCCTCAACATTTCTTCGCACATTTGGTCTGAGCAAGTCCAGACGAGATCTCAACCTTTGGTTAAAGAACATCATGGCCGAGGTCTGGTTGGTAACTGCATGTGTCGCGTTTCGGTAGGCTAATAAGAAATTGTCCATCTTATGCTGTAGTGGAATTTCCTCGTCGCACATGGCCTTTATCGCCTTCTTAAAGGTTTGTACGAACCTCTCAGCCAATCCATTGCTGGCTGGATGATACGGGGCACATGTGTAATGCCTTACCCCATTCCTTTTCATGAATTTTTGGAACTTGTCGGACACAAACTGTGGTCCATTATCAGAGCAGATCTGCTCTGGCAAACCGTTTCTGGCAAATATGGTCCGTAGGACTGCAATCGTTTTCTCTGTAGTGGTTGAAGACATCTTTATCACCTCAGGCCACTTTGAATGAGCATCCACTGCTATTAAGAACATTGAGTCCATGAATGGACCAGCGAAATCAATGTGCACCCATTGCCATAGAGAGGAGGGCCACTCCCATGGGTGTAGAGGGGCATGTGGTGGTGCATTTTGGACCTTCTGGCATCCTAAGCAGCTCTTAGTTAGGTCTTCGATTTGTTGATCGATTCCCGGCCACCACACATAAGCCCTAGCAAGGCTTTTCATTTTCACTCCCCCCAGATGACCTTCATGTTGCTCATTTAGCACTCTCTCCCTTAACTTGGGTGGAATCACCACTCTGGATCCACACATCACTGTCCCCTGGCAGACTGACAGCTGTTCTCTTCTGGATGAGAATGCTGGCAACAGTGAGTCGCCATGTGTTGGCCATCCCCTCACCGTCAATTCATATACCCGTGACAGCGTCGGATCATTGCGGGTCTCCTTCTCTATATCCGCGTTTGTTACTGGCAATCGTTCAATTATCGACGAATAAAATATCTCGATAGGGTCCACTGCTGGTGCTTCCTCCACAGTAGGCAGTGGCAGGCGTGATAGCCCATCAGCATTCCCATGCTGTTTCGTGCCTTTATATTCTATTTCATATTGATTCGCCCCTAGAAACAGGGACCATCTTTGTGGTGTATGTAACCGTTCCACCTTTAAGAGAACTATTTTAAGAGTTGCACTACTTTATCTTGGCTGCTGTATACTGTAATACCGGTGGTGACCACACCGGTATATAAGTGCTGTGTAATGATTTATTGGGCAGTTCCGCCCTGACCTTCGACTAGTAAAGACCTGTTAAAAGTTACTCTTGTGGTCTGTGTAGTAATTCTCATTATAACACACAGACTTAACAGTGGCGATGAGTACGATCTTACCCTGCGGCAGAGATACATCCAAGGCAGTTTAACGGGCGTCGAGAGGAGGTATCCACCCTCATCATTCTGCTGAGAGAAGACTCGGGTCTGCAGAGCAAAGGAAGAATTCTGACACGAAGCCTTCCATCAGCAACAGGCAGTGATCATCCCTTCTATCACGGTGGTGGGTAAGCCGATCAGCGACGAGCAGCAAGTCGGCCACGGTGGCTGTGAAGTAGGGGAGGGAAAAACGGAGGATATAAGGGCGGAGAACTCGACCACGGCCGGGGAAAAGAGCCGGACAGAAGTCGGGGCCAGAGGCGCTGAGACTGGGGCAGCGTAAGGCACGGGAGCCGCGGTGAATGCAAATGCAGCCGGTGCGAAAGACCGAGCTGCAAGCGGGCTGGGAGACGCAACAGCGTCGAGAGAGAGCTCGACCGCGACCGGTGAAAAAGGCCGGGCAGCTACCGAGGCCGCGAGGCGCAGCAACCGGGTCAGCGTAAGGCGCGAGAATTTTTTTTTTTTTTAAACCGCGGCGAACTCAGCCGCAGCCGGGGGAAAGGACCGGACTGCAAGAGGGGCTGGGAGGCACGATTTGAAAACCGCTGGGGAGGGCGAACGCAGCAATTCGGCAATCGCCATTACAGCCAGCGGGGGAGAGAGGCAAAACGCGGGAAGCCGCCATTTTCGTAGGCGGGGGAAGAAGACAAGCGCGGGAAACCGCCATTTTGAAAAAAAAAAAAAATGAAAAATTTCTTTTTGTTTCTCAAGAAGGTTGCGAAGATGCCTAAGCGTGGTAACATCAACGATTTCGATCCCGATGTTGAAGATTGGGCCACGTATGTAGAACGCATAGAGATATATTGTAAGGCAAATAAAATATCAGATGAAGATAAAGCACTAACCTTACTAAACTCAATGGGTGCGAAGACATACGGGCTATTGAAGCATCTTCTATCACCAGCTAAACCGGCGGATCAGATTTTCGCTAAAATTGTGGCTGTCCTGAAAAATCATTTGAACCCCACACCACTGATGTTAGCGGAACGATTTAAATTTTATGCGAGAACGCAACTGAAAGAGGAAAGCAACGCGGAGTATTTAATTGAACTGCGTAAGCTAGCGAAATACTGCCAGTTTGGGGAAAGCCTGACAGAGGCACTGAGAGACAAATTCGTGTGTGGATTGTCGAAAGAAGGAACACAAAAGTGGCTGCTTGAAGAGAATGATCTTACACTTGATAAGGCTGTCTCTATTGCAGCATCACACGAAGCCGCAGCGAGAGGCACTGCGGAAATGCAGCTGAAGGCAACGGTACTCAGCGTGGATCAAATGGCTTCGGGTACAACGAAATGTTATCGTTGTGGGAAGACAACACACGATCAGAACCAATGCTGGTTTAAAAACCAGGAATGTAGAAAATGTGGCAAGCTTGGTCACATAGCTAAAGTATGCCGGTCAGGAAAGAAGACCAGCAACAAAAAGTCACCGCAGGAAAAGTGCAGAAAGGTACATAAGGTGGCTGAGAAGAGTTCGGATGAACAGAATTCGGATTCAGACTCCAACAGCAAGGAACTGGGTAGTCTGAGAATTCACAATGTGAGTAAGGAAGCTGACCGACAAACATTCTGGGTCACACTGCAGATAGCAGGAGTCCAAATGAAGATGGAATTGGACACCGGATCGGCGTTGACGGTCATGAATAAGCAAGATTACAAAAGGTTATTCAAACATATTCCCCTACGGGGTACGAAAATAGTATTGCAGACATACACGGGGCAAAGAGTATACCCCATCGGAAAGATAAAAGTCAAGGTGGTACACAAGGGCAAAGAACACCAAGGAATGGACTTATATGTACTACCTGAGGGAGGTCCACCACTTCTGGGACGGGAGTGGATCAGGAAAATAAATATGGACTGGCACTCCCTAAACGCAATAATGGTAGATTCCGGGAAAAAAGATGTCAAACCTGAACGATTGTCCAGAATATTGGATGAGGCTAAAGAGGTGTTCCAACAGGCACTGGGAACACTGAGAGGAATTAAGGCAAAAATTAAGATTGCAGAACATGCAAACCCAAAATTTTTCAAAGCCAGACCGGTACCTTATGCGATACGACCTGCTGTGGAAGCTGAGCTGGAAGGGCTAGAACGTTCAGGAGTACTGTCTAAGGTGGACTGGAGTGAGTGGGCCATGCCCATTGTTCCCGTCATGAAGCGTTCATCGAGTAACAAGCCAGGGGAACCGGGGAAGGTCCGCATCTGTGGAGACTTCAAGATCACAGTTAATCCGGTGCTTCACACGGTGCAATATCCGCTCCCGCGGATTGAGGATATCTTTGCTTCATTGTCTGGCGGGAAACGCTTCACCAAGATAGACCTGGCGCAAGCGTACTTACAGATGGAAGTTGAGGAAGAGTCGCGCCAGTATCTCACAATCAACACGCACAGAGGCTTGTATCGATATAATAGACTGGTTTTTGGAGTGGCTTCGACTCCAGCAATTTGGCAGAGGGCCATGGAGCAGGTATTACAGGGAATTCCAAGCACTCAATGTTACTTGGACGATATCCTGATTACAGGAGATGACGACGAGGAACACCTTGCAAATTTGAAACTGGTGCTCACCAGGTTGAAAGAATATGGCCTTCGAGTTAATCGCCAGAAATGTGAGTTCTTTCAGAAACGGATCTCGTACTGTGGTCATGTCATTGACCAGGAGGGGCTGCACAAGTCACCTGACAAGATCGAAGCTGTTGTGAAGGCTCCCGCTCCGGAAAATGTATCCCAGTTGAGGTCGTTCCTAGGGTTGATTAACTATTACCATAAGTTTCTGCCAAATCTATCCACGGTGCTGCACCCGCTGAATGCTCTTTTGCAGAAAGAAGTACCATGGAAGTGGAGCGAGGACTGTAAGAAGGCCTTTCGCAAAAGCAAGGCATTGATCACCTCAGAGGAAGTGTTGGCTCACTTCAACCCAACGCTACCTATTCGTTTAGCTTGTGATGCTTCTCCTTATGGTATTGGAGCAGTACTCTCACACAAGTTGCCAAATGGCTCGGAAAGGCCAGTTGCATTTGCATCCAGATCATTGACCTCCGCTGAGCGCAACTATGCTCAGATAGATAGGGAGGCTCTCAGCCTGGTGTGGGGAGTAAAGAAGTTTAATCATTACCTGCAGGGCCAGAAGTTTACACTGCTGACAGACCACCAGCCGTTGGTATCCATATTCAACCCTAAAAAGGGCGTTTCCATTATGACAGCGCAAAGGCTACAGAGGTGGTCCCTTTTCCTAGGGGCACACCAATATGACATAGAATACAAAGGATCAAAACAGCATGGGAATGCTGACGGTTTATCGCGCCTACCGTTGCCAACGGTAGAAGAGGCGCCTACAGTGGACCCAGTGGAGATGTTCCACTCAACCATAGTGGAATGTCTACCAGTAACAAATTCTACGATCGAAAAGGAAACAAGAAATGACCCGACTCTCTCACGGGTCTACGATTTAACGGTGAAGGGATGGCCAGCACATGGCGAACCACTGTTGCCAGCATTCTCGCAAAGAAGAGAACAGCTGTCAGTGTGCCGAGGAACCTTGATGTGTGGATCCAGAGTGGTGATTCCACCCAAACTCCAGCATAAAGTGCTAAAGGAGCTTCACGAGGGGCATCTGGGTGGAGTGAAAATGAAGAACCTAGCCAGAGCGTTTGTGTGGTGGCCAGGTATCGATGGAGACATCGAAGAAATGACCAAGAGCTATCTAGGATGCCAGAAGTGCCAAAACGCCCCACCACAAGCTCCTCTACATCCATGGGAGTGGCCCCCATCTCCATGGCAAAGGGTACATATCGGCTTTGCTGGTCCATTTATGAACTCAATGTTCTTAATCGCGGTGGATGCACATTCCAAGTGGCCGGAGGTAATAAAGATGTCCTCCACCACCACGGCAAAAACCATCACAGTATTAAGGACCATATTTGCCAGGAATGGGCTGCCGGAACAGATCTGTTCTGATAATGGACCGCAATTTGTGTCCGAAGAATTCAGGAAGTTCTTAAAAAACAATGGGGTTAAGCACTACACGTCCGCCCCATACCATCCCGCCACCAATGGATTAGCTGAAAGGTTTGTCCAGACCTTCAAGAAGGCCATAAAGGCCATGGGTAAGGAAGACATAAATCTACAACATAAGGTAGATAACTTCTTGTTGGCGTACACGAATGCAACACATGCGGTTACAAACCAAACTCCCGCCATGATGTTTTTCAATAGAAGGCTAAGATGCCGGCTGGATTTGATCAAGCCAAACATCAGAAGGGACGTGGAGAACCGGCAATTTCAAGGCATGAATGAAAGGCCAACTAGAACCTTCCAGATAGGTCAACAAGTTTTGGCCCGGGACTACCGTACCGAGAAATGGCAGCCTGGAACTATTTGCACACGACTAGGACCGCTGATGTATACCGGGGACATTGGTGAAAGCATAATAAGGCGCCATGTTGACCAGATCATAGAGTCATCCGAAAAGGGACAACCTACTCCACAACTCTATACGCCTGATGATGAAGCAGAGATACCCATAGGATCTACCTCCGATCCGGTGATACTGGAATCAGATGAACCCGACACTGGCATTCAAGCCGAATCGACCTTGCCAAAAGAACCTACTACACCACCGAAAACCACTACACCACCGAGGCGTTATCCGGACCGAGTCAGGAAGCCTCCAGAGAGACTGAATCTGTGAACTGTTTTTACATGAAGTTGTGTATATATGTTATTATGTTATGTTAATGGGGAATATATACTGTTAAGCTAAAAAGGGAGGATTGTGGTGTATGTAACCGTTCCACCTTTAAGAGAACTATTTTAAGAGTTGCACTACTTTATCTTGGCTGCTGTATACTGTAATACCGGTGGTGACCACACCGGTATATAAGTGCTGTGTAATGATTTATTGGGCAGTTCCGCCCTGACCTTCGACTAGTAAAGACCTGTTAAAAGTTACTCTTGTGGTCTGTGTAGTAATTCTCATTATAACACACAGACTTAACAATCTTTGTAACCGCTGTGCAGCCATTACTGGCACGCCCTTCTTAGGATTAAAGATGGAGACAAGTGGTTGGTGGTCAGTCAGCAAGGTGAACTTCTGCCCATGCAGATAGTGGTTGAATTTTTTTACTCCCCATACTAGGCTGAGGGCCTCCCTGCCAATCTGGGCGTAGTTGCGCTCGGCTGAGGTTAGTGACCGAGACGCAAAGGCTACTGGCCTCTCCAACCCGTCTGGGAATTTGTGCGACGGCACCGCTCCAATGCCGTAGGGTGATGCATCACATGCCAAACGAATTGGTAGTGCTGGGTTGAAATGGGCCAACACCTCTTTTGATGTGATCAATTCTTTACACTTCTGGAAAGCTCGTCTACGTTCGTCATCCCACTTCCATGGTACTCCTGTTTACAGTAGGGTGTTCAGCGGGTGTAATACCGTAGACAAATTTGGTAAGAACTTGTGGTAATAGTTTACCAGCCCGAGGAACGACCTCAGTTGTGACACATTTTGCGGTGCTGGAGCCTTGACTACTGCCTCAATCTTGTCAGGGGACTTATGTAACCCCTCTTCATCGATGACATGGCCACAATAAGAGATCTGTTTCTGGAAAAACTCGCACTTGTGGCGATTAGCTCGTAGCCCATACTCCTTTAATCTGGCGAGCACCTTCTCCAAGTTAGCGAGGTGATCACCGTCATTTTCACCCGTGACCAAGATGTCGTCCAAATAACACTGGGTCCCTGGAATCCCTTGCAGGACCTGATCCATCGCCCTTTGCCAGATAGCCGGAGCCGAGGCTACTCCAAACACCAGCCGGTTGTATTGATAGAGACCTTTATGAATGTTGATCGTAAGGTAATGTTTCGAAGCTTCTTCTACCTCCATTTGCAAGTACGCCTGGGCTAGATCAATTTTGGTGAAGCGTTTACCACCAGATAGCGAGGCGAAAATATCCTCAATTCGTGGAAGCGGATATTGCACCGTGTGAAGGACTGGGTTCACTGTCACCTTAAAATCCCCACAGATGCGGACCTTCTTTGGTTCCCCAGGCGTATTACTCAACGACCTCTTCATTACAGGAATGATGGGTGTAGCCCACTCGCTCCAGTCCACTTTGGACAGTACTCCTGAACGTTCCAACCCTTCCAGCTCTGCTTCAACCGCTGGTCTGATCGCATAAGGCACTGGTCTGGCCTTCAGAAACTTTGGGCTTGCATTTTCCTCTATTTCAATTGTTGCTGTTATTCCTTTTAGTGTTCCTAGTCCCTCCTGGAACACTTCTTTTGCGTCAGTTAGCATTTTTGACAGTTGTCCAGGTGTGACGTCGTCATCCTTTTTGGCCTCAACCTTCAGTGCCTGTATGGAATGCCAATCTAATTGTATCTTCCGGATCCATTCACGTCCTAGCAGTGGTGGTCCTCCATTTGGCAACACATATATATCCATTTTAGGTATTTCCTGGCCTTTATATGTCACTTTCACCCTTATTTTTCCTTTGGGGTAGACTTTTTGCCCCGTATACGTCTTCAAGTCAATCTCTGTAGCTTTCAAGGGTGTGTGTGAAAATAGCCGCTTGTAATCTCTTTGATTTATGACTGTTAGAGCTGACCCTGTGTCCAATTCCATTTCCACTTGGACTCCATCTATCTTGAGTGTAACCCAGATAGTCTGGTGATCCTCCATTTCAGTTACATTATGTAGTTTCAGACAACCCAGCTCCTTGCTTCCGAAGTCTGTGTCACTTTTCTGTTCGTCTGAACCACTGTCCATCACCTGGTGCACCTTTTTGTACTTCTCCTGTGGAGATTTCTTACTGTTGGTTTTCTTCCCAGACCTGCAGACTCTTGCTATGTGTCCTGCTTTCCCACACTGTCTGCACACTTGGTCCTTGAACCAACAATCTTTCTGGTCATGTGTTGTTCTGCCGCAGCGATAGCACTTCCCTGTTCCATAGGTCATTTCGTTGGTGCCATATTCTTGCGGTCTCCATTGTATCTCTGCAGCGCCCCTTGCGGCTGCTTTGTGTAATACTGCCATACTGAAAGCTTTGTCCAGCATAAGGTCCTTTTCTGATAGAAGCCTTTTCTGGGTTCCTTCACTTTGTAGCCCACACACAAACTTGTCCCTTAATGTGTCTGCTAGTCCCGCTCCAAACTGGCAGTATTTCGATAGCTTGCGCAGTTCCGTTAGGTACTCAGCATTGCTTTCGTCTTTGTGTTGGTTCCTTTTATGGAACTTAAATCTTTCTGCTATCAGCAGCGGTGTGGGGTTTAAGTGATCCTGTAGGATTTCTACTATGCTTTCAAAATTCTTGTTTACCGGCTTCTCTGGGGTTGTTAGATTTCGCAGTAACCCATAAGTTTTTGCACCCATGGAATTTAACAGAACCAGTGCTTTATTAGCATCTGGCACTTCATTCGTCCTGCAGTACACCTCAATACGTTCCACATATGTCGCCCAATCTTCGACTTCATTGTCGAACGTAGAGATACTGCCACTCTTCGGCATCCTTGGTTGTGCGTTAACTATCACCAATGGCGCCTCCCGCGCTCTCCCTTCTCCTCCGCTGGCACAAAATGGCATCTCCCGCGCTTTCCTTCCTTCCCGCACTCGCCCTTCTTCTCCGCTGCGGCTTCGCTAAATGGCGTCTCCCGCGCTCTTCCTTCTTCTCCGCGGCTCAATGGCGCCTCCCGCGCTCTCCCTGCTTATCCGCGGCTCAGTGGCGTCTCCCGTGCTCTCCCCTTGCTTCGCCCCGTGGACCCTGATCAGCCCGTGATCCCTGGCTGTGCTCTGCGCGTTCTTCTCTTGATATTTGTCGACACCGCTCAGTCTAGAACCCGGCTGTTTCTTACCCTGTCTCTCTCCAGTTTGCAGTATTTTTCCTCGACGCCGCTCGGTGTTCAACCCCCGGCTGCGCCCTGCGCTCTTCACCCTCTTTCTTACCCCGTCGACGCTGCTCGGCTCTCTCTCTGCCGTCGGTCGGCTCCAGCCGCCGCTGCTCAGGAAGGGTCTGCTCTGGACCTGTCGTCGGTCTCTTACTGCTCGTTGTGGCTGGGGAACGAAGCCCGGCTCTCCACAGCCTCCCCAGCGAAGTTGGATCTCTGCCTGACTGCTGGGCGGTTGCTCGCGGTCGACGCCCGTGTTCCTGGACTCGACTATTTTTTTAATTTTTTTTTATGTTGCAGGTAGATTCGAATCGACACTCGTCGCCACTGTTAGATCCGTGGTTCAGTGGATAAACAATCACACGGCTCCTGTACATTAACGAATAACAGGTCTTTACTGCCATCTGGGAGACGCTACAGATGCATTCGCACCCGTACGACCAGATTTAGGAACAGCTTCTTTCCCAGGGCTGTCATCCTACTGAACTCCACAAATAAACTCTAAAGCCTGCACATCTGCCAATGCACTTTATTATGGTTATATTTATGTTAATATACTACAAGCCAAATGTATGTTGAATGTTTAAATGTCTTAATCCAAATGTACACTCTCGGGATCCGCAAGCCTACATTTCGTTGTACTGCACTTGTGCACTAACAATGCCAATAAAAGTTGATTTGATTTGATTTGATTTGAGGAGGGTAATCTCTAGACTGGGGTACAGAGGCATGCACAAAGCTTATATACCGGTGTGGTCACTGCCGGTACAACAGTATACAGGAGCTGTAAAAAGTAGTTCTGACTTAAAGGCACATACACTACAGAAATGTTTTACAAAGATTGACCTGGCTCAAGCGTATCTACAAATGGAGGTGGAAGAAGCATCTAGGAAATACCTCATGATAAACACTCACAAAGGCCTTTACCAGTACAATTAACTGGTATTTGGGGTAGCATTGGCCCCGGCTATGTGGCAGAGGGCAATGGAACAAGTCCTGCAAGGGATCCCGGGGACCCAGTGTTATTTGGACGACATCCTGGTTACGGGCGAAAATGACAGTGAACACCTTGCCAACCTGGAACAGGTGCTCACGAGATTGCAGGAATATGGGCTATGAGCCAACCGTCCCAAATGCGAGTTCTTCAGGAGACAAATCTCGTATTGTGGCCATATGATTGATGAGGAAGGGTTGCATAAGTCGCCGGACAAGATTGAGGCTGTAGTCAAGGCTCCAGCACCAGAAAATGTGTCGCAACTGAGGTCGTTCCTCGGGTTGGTGAACTACTACCATAAGTTCTTGCCGAATTTATCTACAATTCTGCACCCACTGAACGCCCTCCTTCAAACTGGTGTAACATGGAAATGGACTGATGAGTGTAAGCGTGCCTTTCAGGAATGTAAATGCCTAATCACTTCAAAAGAAGTATTGGCCCACTACAACCCAACACTACCGATTCGGTTGGCATGTGATGCGTCACCTTACGGCATTGGAGCGGTGCTGTCACACAAATTCCGTGACGGTTCAGAGAGGCCAATAGCCTTTGCATCGCGCTCGCTAACCTCAGCCGAGCGTAACTACGCCCAGATTGACAGGGAGGCCCTCAGCCTGGTGTGGGGGGTGAAGAAGTTCAATCACTATCTGCATGGGCAGAAATTCGCCCTACTGACTGATCATCAACCCCTGGTCTCAATTTTTAACCCAAAGAAGGGTGTTCCGGTGATGACGGCGCAACGGCTGCAAAGATGGTCACTTTTTCTAGGGGCACATCAGTATGACATAGAGTACAAAGGTATGAAACAACATGGAAACGCTGATGGGCTGTCGCGCCTACCGTTGCCTACGGCGGAAGAAGCATCTGCAGTGGACCCTGTGGAGATATTCCATGCGACCATAGGTGAATGTTTGCCTGTTACAAACGCAATTATTGAGAAGGAAACCCGAAATGACCCGACACTCTCTCGGGTCTATGATTTGACGGTGAAGGGATGGCCAGCATATGGCGACTCACTGTTGCCAGCATTCTCGCCAAGGAGGGAACAGCTGTCAGTGTGCCGGGGAACCTTGATGTGAGGATCCCGAGTGGTAATTCCACCCAAGTTGAGAGATAGAGTACTCAATGAGCTTCACGAGGGTCATCTGGGAGGGGTAAAAATGAAGAGCCTAGCCAGGGCGTTTGTGTGGTGGCCAGGAATCGATAAAGAAATCGAGGATATGACCAAGAGATGCACAGGATGCCAGAAGGTCCAAAACGCTCCACCACAGGCCCCGCTACATTCATGGGAGTGGCCCTCATCTCCATGGCAACGGGTACACATTGATTTTGCTGGTCCATTTATGGACTCAATGTTTCTAATCGCTGTGGACGCCCATTCGAAATGGCCAGAGGTCATTAAAATGTCCTCCACCACCACGGAGAAAACTATTGCAGTCCTAAGGACCATCTTCGCCAGGAATGGGTTGCCAGAACAGATCTGTTCCGACAATGGCCCACAGTTTGTGTCTGAGGATTTCCGGAGGTTCCTGAAGAATAATGGGGTGAAACATTACACATCTGCCCCATATCATCCAGCCACAAATGGATTGGCTGAGAGGTTTGTTCAGAGCTTTAAAAAGGCCATAAAGGCAATGTATAAAGACGACATACCACTGCAACACAAGGTGGATAACTTTCTGTTTGCTTACCGGAATGCGACACATGCAGTAACCAACTAAACTCCAGCCGTACTGTTTTTCAACCAGAGACTAAGATGTCGCTTGGATTTGCACAAACCAAACATAAGACGAGATGTTGAGGATAAGCAGTTCCAGCACATAAATGAGAAGCCAACCAGGAGCTTCAAGATAGGGCAACCAGTCTTGGCCCGCGACTACCGAACAGAAAAATGGCAGCACGCACGATATGCACACAGCAGGGACCACTAATGTACACAGTGGACGTTGGAGAGAGCATCGTGAGACGCCATGCTGACCAGATTCTAGGGTCACAGGAACAAGCCAAACCTGTACCACAAACATGTGCACCTGGTAATGAGCCCGAAGTACAGATTGCGTCTCCCTCAGAAGCAGGGGTATTGGAAGCTGACGAACCAACCAATGACAATGAGCCAGAATTGACTCCACCACCAGAACAGGATACTTGAGAAAGGCGCTATCCAGTCCGGATCAGGAAGCCTCCTCAAAGACTGAACTTATAAATGACTATTTCAGTTGATGTATATATTACTGAGGAAATTGTAATTGTAATTAGTTATTATTTAGTTGTTAAATGAATGTTATGTACTGTTTATCTAAAAGGGGAGGAATTGTTGTGTATGTACCTTTAAGGGAATAACTGGTCTTAGACTGCAGTACCGGCAGTGACCACCCCTGTATAAAAGGCCCTAGCAGGCTTCTGTAGTTTCAGTTTCAAGCTGCCTCTTGTTCAGTAAAGTACCTGTTAAACTGTTCTCCCGAAGTCCATGTATTATTGAGGCGCGGACTTTACACTATCGATCTCTGTCTTGAATATACTCAACGACTGAGCATCCACAGCCCTCTGGGGAAGAGAATTCCAAAGATCCACCAACCTCTGAGTGAAGAAATTCCTCCTCATCTCAGTCCTAAATGGCCGACCCCTTATTCTGAGACTGTGACCCCTGGTTCTAGACTCCCCAGCCAGGGGAAACTCCTCCCTGCATCTACCCTGTAAGAATTATGTATGTTTCAATGAGATCACCTCTCATTCTTCTAAACTCTAGAGAATATAGGCCCAGTCTACTCAATCTCTCCTCATAGGACAATCCCCCCATCCCAGGAATCAGTCTGGTGAACCTCCGTTGCACTCCCTCTATGGCAAGTATATCCGTCCTTAGGTAAGGAGACCAAAACTGTACACAATACTCCAGGTGTGGTCTCACCAGGGCCCTATATAATTGCAGTAAGGCATCTTTACTCTTATACTCAAACCCTCTTGTAATAAAGGCCAATTTACCATTTGCTTTCTTAATTGCTTGCTGTACCTGCATGTTAACTTTCAGTGATTCGTGTACAAGGACACCCAGGTCCCTCTGAACACCAACATTTCCCATTCTCTCACCGTTTAAAAATTACTCTGTTTTTCTATTTTTCCTACCAAAACTTCACATTTCTCCACATTATATTCCATTTGCCATGTCCTTGCCCACTCACTTAGCCTGTCTATATCCCCTTGAAGCCTCCTTGCATCCTCCTCACAACTTACATTCCCACCCAGCTTTGTATCATCAGCAAACTTGGATATATTACATTTGGTCCCCTCATCCAAATCATTGATGTAGATTGTGAATAGCTGGGGCCACTAGTTACAGCCTGCCAACCCAAAAAATTCCCGTTCATTCCTACTCTCTGTTTTCTGTCCTTTAACCAATCCTCAGTCAATGCTAGTATATTACCCCCAATCCCATGAGCCCTAATTTTGTTTAATAACATCTTGTGTTTCACCTTATTGAATGCCTTCTGAAAATCCAAATACACCACATCCACTGGCTCCCCCTTATCTATTCTGCTCGTTACAACCTCAAAAAAACTTATGTGCTAAGAGATAAAGGGGGAAATTCAGTATCGTCCCGTTTGGGGCGCCATTATCGGCCGCGCGCAAAGTTTAGCGCCTGGCGCTAATTATCGCCTCTGACAGCAAACTTGGCTTTTATCGCCCCTGGAGGTGATTGGAGCGCTAAATCAGGCGCTTCACACCTGTCTTAAGGTGCAAAGGCCAAGGAGCGCAGTGCTACCTCAGAGCGCTGGCGAAGCAAGGAAGGGCAAATCAAAATGAACCTGCAAAGTGCTGCTCAGTACTCAAAACTCCTTCACACAGCGTTGAATCTCTCCAGAAGTCTCTCTCTCTCAGAATGCGTGGTGCAAAAATGTCACCGACAAAAAAAGGCAGGAAGCGGATGCCTTTAAATAGCGCTCCCCCAGTCCCTTTCTGACAGCATAACGCTCCCCTCAACCTGTCGTTGCTAGCGGCAGGCAGTAAGGCAGGGGGGCGCCACTCAATATCTGGTCCGGGGTGCTAACGGGGCGTTGTGTATTCGACTGACGTCACAATCTGCCGGCGCAGGAGATCGTGGCGGTAGTGTTTAGCGCCGCCGCAAAATGTCTAGTTAATTTCGCGAGCGGCACAAACATCGCCGTGCCCGAGTGCTAGTTGCTTTGCGCCCTCTTAAGGCGCTAACGGGAGGCGCAAACAACTACATTTTTCCCCCAAAGTTAATTAGTGATGGCTGGTCATTAGGACATTGCTTCGACGTCAGGATTGGATGGCTAAAGAATTGAGACGTGCAGCATCAAAGCATGTATAGCTATTATTACAGGTGCTAGAGTACGGCCACAAACCATCCGATTGCACTGTAGTTTGATACTGTATAGAACACCCCATCAGACCAACAGTAGGAACATAAAAACATTAGGAACAGGAGGAGGCCATTCAGCCCCTCGAGCCTGCTCTGCCACCCTATCAGATCATGGCTGATCTGCACCTCAACTCTGTAATGTATGTAATGTATGTGATAAAAATGATAACATCCGGGAAGTTATGTCATCACTTCCTGTGAACTATGAACTATGAACTATGAACTGTGTACATACCTCACTTCCTGTCATATGTCACTTCCTGTTGGACTGGTATAAATACTGGTCTGTTCAGTATTGTAAGAGGCTTCTACCAGAGGCATGGTAAAGACCTCTCTTGTGTATATAGTGTGTTTATAAGTTACTTAAAGCTTACTTTAAAGTTACTTGATGGTAAGTCTCCTTTTTCTTACATCAATTTAAGTAACTTAGTATTTACACTGACAAATACTAGACCTTCAGACAAACTCGGAAGTTAAGTATCCAGGGAACCACCCATCATGGAGAAAATCCTTAGACCTATTCGTCTGGACTTGGACCCGAATACACCAGCAGCTGGCAGGGTATGGAAGCATTGGTATCGTACTTTTGAGAATTTTCTGGATGAATGTAAAGCGGATGCTCCTGCTAAATTGAAGATACTTGTCAATTATGTGACCCCAAAAGTGTTCGAATATGTTGATGACTGGGATAGTTACGAAGAGGTGATTCGGGCACTTAAGAAACTGTATGCGAAGACCCCAAATGAGGTCTATGCTAGACATCTACTGGCCACAGCCCGACAAGGGCCAGGGGAATCAATTGACGAATTCCTGCAAGAACTTCGCAGGCTCAGCGTAGATTGTAACTTTCAGGCAGCCTCAGCTGAGCTGTACCGCCAAGAAATGATTCGTGATGCTTTCATCTGCGGGATTGCCTCTCCATTTATACGCCAGCGTCTACTAGAAAGTAAAACACTTGAGCTACAAAAAGCTTTTGACCTAGCTTGTTCACTGGATTTGGCAAAGAGAAATGCAGACCTCTATCAGCTGCCCAGATCTCGATCTGCTGCTGTAGCTGCAACCAGACAATTCAAGCGGTCTCAGGTGAACCCTATCATGGGGGAATCTAATTCTGATAATTCTGATGAAGAAGAGGAGGACGACCCCACTTTAGCAGCCTCTTGGCAATCTAGGAAGGAATGCTTCTTTTGTGGAGATGCTTTTCACCCTAGGAAAACCTGCCCTGCTCGCAATGCAATCTGCAGTTATTGCGGGAAAAAAGGACACTTTGCTAAAGTTTGCCTATCAAGGGCCTCTACGAGGGCCAATCCAGCTAAGGCCTACCGAACTGCCCCAATTAGGGCCTATCAAGATGCTCCAGCTAGGACCTATCAAGCTTCCTCTCGAGCTCTCTCCCGAAGAAGCACACCGAGAGTTTTAGCCACTCTCTGTGCAACGACACCAATTACAGCTGCTTGCCCACAGAACCTGTCTCAGGCAGCCACAAAAATTTCAATTAAAGGGCATACCTTAGATGCCTTAATTGACTCAGGAAGTACTGATAGTTTCATTAAGGAACAGATTGTTGCGAAATTGAAACTGCATGTCTTCCCATCGGACCAGGCAATTGCAATGGCCCAGTCATCACTTAATACCAGAATCTCCGGCTTTTGTGTTGTTGATATGACACTTCATGGTCGTATGTATCCCTCCACCCGACTTTCGGTGCTCAAAGACTTATGTAGTGATCTCCTCTTAGGGCTGGACTTCCAAAAACAGCATAAGAAACTCACCATTGAGTTTGGTGGATCCAAACCCGGACTTACTATTTCTAATATACCATCTAAATTACCATTTTGTGCATTATCAGCAGCTTCACTTGATGAACCCTCATTATTTGCCAGTATTCCGCCTCAATGTCAACCGATAATAACGAAATCGCGGCGCTTTAATCAGGAAGACCAATCTTTTATTGCGGCTGAAATCTCTCGACTTCTAGCAGAGGATATCATTGAACCATGTTCGTCGCCCTGGCGGGCTCAAGTCGTCATTGTCAAGAACCCTCTAAAACCTCACAAACAGCGACTATGCATCGATTATTCGCAAACCATCAATCAATATACCGACTTGGACGCCTACCCATTGCCACGCATTGATGATATGGTTAATAAACTGGCCGAATACAAAGTGTTCTCAACTTACGATTTAAAAAGTGCCTATCATCAGTTACCCTTGAAGGTCTCAGATAAGCAGTACACAGCCTTTGAGGCTAATGGACGGCTGTACCAATTTCGTCGCCTCCCATTCGGGGTTACTAATGGAGTGGCTGTCTTTCAACGGGCAATGGATGGCCTGGTTAAGCAGGAAAACCTAAGGGACACTTTTCCCTATCTTGATAACATTACCATTGCAGGTCACGATCAACAGGAACACGACTCCAACCTCCAAAAATTTCGGGATGCCCTCCATCGCCGTAATTTGACCCTGAATGAATCCAAATCTGTTGAGTCGCAACCGACCATCAACATCCTTGGCTACTGCGTAGGCAATGGTATCATTAAGCCAGACCCAGAAAGACTTCGCCCGCTCCAAGAGCTCCCGTCACCTAAGAATCCGGCTTCTTTACGTCGGGCTCTCGGTCTGTTTGCATACTACGCTAAATGGATTCCTCATTTTTCGGACAAAATCCAACCCTTGCTGCATGCTAGATCATTTCCACTGGGAACAGCGGCTGTTGCAGCCTTTAACCTTCTCAAAAAACAGTTGGAGAAAGTGGCTCTTCACTCCATTGATGAGAATCTCCCTTTCGTGGTTGAATGTGATGCCTCGGAGGTGGCGATCTCGGCTACTCTGAATCAGGAAGGTCGTCCTGTAGCATTTATGTCCAGGACCTTACAAGGTGCCGAGCTACATTATCCTCCGGTTGAGAAAGAAGCCACAGCCATCATAGAGGCAGTACGGAAGTGGAACCATTTTCTAGCTCGCCAGCACTTTACATTGATCACGGACCAACGATCAGTCGCCTTCATGCTCGATAATCGGAAACGAACCAAAATTAAGAATAATAAAATACAACTTTGGAGGATGGAACTGGCCTCTTTTGGTTATACCATTCTCTATCGGCCTGGCAAGGAGAATGTGGCCCCGGACACCCTCACACGGGCATTCTGCTCCACTATGTCATCCTCCACTCTCATGGATGTCCACAATGGTTTGTGTCATCCTGGCGTTACGCGCATGCTACATTTCGTACGATCACGGAATCTCCCTTTTTCCACTGGAGATGTAAAGAAAATATGCTCAGAATGCCGGCTTTGTGCGGAATTAAAACCTCAGTTCTTCCGCCCCTCAGATGGTATACTCATACACGCAACCCAACCGATGCAATGACTTAGCATCGATTTTAAGGGCCCAGTGCCCTCTTCAACTCGGAACACATATTTGCTCACCATGATCGACGAATATTCACGTTTTCCGTTTGCCTTCCCCTGCTCCAATATGCTGGCGTCCACAGTAATCTGCTGCCTTGAGCAGGTATTTTCTCTCTGTGGCATGCCGGCTTATATTCACTCAGATCGGGGTCCATCCTTTATGTCAAGGGAACTCAAGGACTACCTCTCAGAACGGGGAATTGCTACAAGCAAAACAACACCATACCATCCCATCGGAAATGGGCAGGTAGAGAGGTATAACGGTATCATCTGGAATTCCGTACGTCTCGCTTTAAGATCTCGGGGCCTACCAGACCAGCAATGGGAAACAGTGCTTCCGGATGCATTGCACTCTATACGGTCCCTGCTTTCTACAGCCACAAATACTACACCTCATGAGCGGTTCTTTGGATTCCAGCGTCGCTCATCTCATGGGACATCACTCCCGTCATGGCTAACTACTCCTGGACCTGTATTACTCCGAAGATACGTTCGGACGTCTAAAAATGACCCTCTTGTAGATGAGGTCGAACTAACCGATGCCAACCCCACCTATGCAAACATACGATATTCCGACGGCCGAGAATCTACCATATCATTACGGGATCTGGCTCCCTGCCCACCAGGACCTAGTGGGACATCGGGTGATGGCATTTCACCAGGAAACTCTTGGGACCTATCGGGTACCCCTCTCCAGGATCCTGATCGGACACCAACTAGCTTGGTGCCGGTAGAACCCCGTGCTCAAGGTTGCGACCCTCCCAGTACCGCGCATGAAAGTACTGATCCGCCACAGACCAGCTCTGCACCTCCCTCTGAACAGAGGCAGTCCGACTTTGAACCTATTGGGGCTCGTACTCGAAGCCATGATCTCCCCGACCCTTCACAGGGCAATCCAGGCCACACAGACTCTGACCAATGGCCAACCGCATGTAAGTGGACCAGCGACCCTCTACGACGGGAATCCAAACGGGTGCGACTCTTCCTTGTTCGGCGGCTGCGGACCAAAAGGTAGACCACAGCCTCCTAATCCTGCAGGAGGGAAGAATGTGATAAAAATGATAACATCCGGGAAGTTATGTCATCACTTCCTGTGAACTATGAACTATGAACTATGAACTGTGTACATACCTCACTTCCTGTCATATGTCACTTCCTGTTGGACTGGTATAAATACTGGTCTGTTCAGTATTGTAAGAGGCTTCTACCAGAGGCATGGTAAAGACCTCTCTTGTGTATATAGTGTGTTTATAAGTTACTTAAAGCTTACTTTAAAGTTACTTGATGGTAAGTCTCCTTTTTCTTACATCAATGTATATATACCTTAAGGGAGAGAACTACTTTTTACAGCTCCTGTATACTGTAGTACCGGCAGTGACCACACCTGTATATAAACCCTGAGTAGTGATCTGTTAAGTTAGTTCTAGAGTTAGCCTCATTCAGTAAACACCTGTTGAATCGTTCCCTGCAGTCTTTGTCTGATTATTGAAGGACACAACATTAAGATACACGGACATAACATTGGCGACGACGCAGATTCGAACCTACCTGCAACTCTGCATCACCTCCCAGGGATTCGCTCCTGGAGAACAGTGGAAGAAGGTCGAGTCCAGAAGCACGGGCGTCGACCACGGGCAACCGCCCAGTCATCCAGCGGAGATTTGAGCATCGCAGGGGAGGCTGTCGAGAGACAGGCTTGGCTTTCCAGTCACGGTGGTCCAGCGAAATGGGCTGGCAACAGGTACTGCGCAGACTCTTCCCGCCGCGGTGTTCAAGGGCCGAGCAGCGTCGACAGGGGAGAGAGAGAGGGCAGAGCGCACAGGGCGCAGCCGGTGTTCAGGACCGAGTGGCGTCAATGGGGGAGAGAGGCGTGCAGGATAACGCGAGGCGCTGCCATTGCCACGAGGACCGCAGAGAGCGGCGTTGGCAGCAGCGCAGGAGCAGCGCACGAAACCCACAGGGCGTCGCCATTTGCCACGAGGACCGCCGAGAGCGGCGTTGGCAGCAGCGCGGGAGACGCCATTTTAAGCCGCAGCGGGGAAGAAAGGAAAGCACGGGAGACGCCATTTTAAGCCAGTCTAACCACACCCAAAAATGCCGAAGAGTGGCAGTATCACAGCGTTCGACAATGAAGTCGAAGATTGGACGACATATGTCGAACACATAGAAGTATACTGCAAGGCGAATGAAGTGCCAGATGACAAGAAAGCGCTGGTATTGTTGAATTCAATGGGTGCAAAAACGTATGGCTTACTACAAAACCGAGTAACCCCAGAGAAGCCAGTAGAAAAGGATTTTGAAAACATTGTGTCAATCCTACAGGACCACTTAAACCCCACACCGCTGCTGATAGCAGAAAGATTTAAGTTTCACAAAAGGAACCAGCATAAAGATGAAAGTAATGCTGAGTATTTAACGGAATTGCGCAAGCTATCGAAACACTGCCAGTTTGGAACGGGACTAGCAGATACTTTAAGGGACAAGTTTGTGTGTGGGCTTCAAAGTGAAGGAACCCAGAAACGGCTTTTATCAGAAAAGGATCTTACACTGGACAAGGCTTTCAGCATTGCAGTATCACATGAAGCAGCAGCACGGAGTGCTGCAGAGATACAACGGAGACCGCAAGAATATGGCACAATTGAAATGTCATACGGAACAGTGAAGTGTTATCGCTGCGGCAGAACAACACATGACCATAATGATTGCTGGTTCAGGGACAAAGTGTGCAGACAGTGTGGAAAAGTAGGACACATAGCAAGAGTCTGCAGGTCGGGAAAGAAAACCAGCAGCAAGAAATCTCCACAGGAGAAGTACAAGAAGGTACATAAGGTGACGGAGAGTAGTTCAGACAAACAGAAGAGTGATACAGACTCCGGAAGCAAGGAGCTGGCTTGTCTGAAACTACATAAGGTAATCAAAATGGAGGATCACCAGACTATCTGGGTCACGCTCAAGATAGACGGAGTCCAAGTGAAAATGGAATTGGACACAGGATCAGCCCTAACAGTCATAAACCGAAGGGACTACAAGCGGCTATTCTCACATGTACACTTGAGAGATACAAAGATTGTCTTGAAGACGTACACGGGGCAAAAAGTCTACCCCAAAGGAAAAATAAGGGTGAACGTTATATATAACGGCCAGGAAACACCAAAAATGGACCTATATGTATTGCCAGATGGAGGACCACCACTACTAGGACGTGAATGGATCCGGAAGATACAGCTAGATTGGCATTCCATACAAGCACTGACTGTAGATGCCAAAAAGGATGACGACGTCACACCTGGACGACTGTCAAAAATGCTAACTGACGCACAAGAAGTGTTCCAGCAGGGACTCGGAACACTAAAAGGCATAACAGCGATGATCAAAATAGAGGAAAATGCAAGCCCAAAGCTTTTTAATGCCAGACCTTATGCGATCCGCCCAGCCATCGAAGCAGAGCTGGAAGGTTTGGAACGTTCAGGAGTACTGTCCAAAGTGGACTGGAGCGACTGGGCTACACCCATCGTTCCTGTAATGAAGAGGTCGTTGAGTAATATGCCTGGGGAACCAAAGAAGGTTCGCATCTGTGGGGACTTTAAGGTGACAGTGAACCCAGTCCTTCACATGGTACAATATCCGCTTCCGCGGATTGAAGATATTTTCGCCTCGCTATCGGGAGGGAAACGCTTCACTAAGATTAATCTGGCCCAGGCGTACCTGCAAATGGAGGTAGAAGAAGCCTCGAAACAGTACCTCACAATCAACACTCATAAAGGTCTCTACCAATACAACCGGCTGGTGTTCGGGGTAGCATCAGCTCCGGCTATTTGGCAAAGGGCAATGGAACAAGTCCTGCAAGGGATTCCAGGGACCCAGTGTTATTTGGACGACATCCTGGTCACGGGCGAAAATGACAGTGATCACCTCGCCAACCTGGAGCAGGTGCTCACTAGATTGAAGGAATATGGGCTCCGAGCTAATCGCCACAAATGCGAGGTTTTCCAGAAGCAGATCTCGTACTGTGGCCACGTTATTGCTAAAGAGGGGTTACATAAGTCCCCTGAAAAGATTGAGGCAGTAGTCAAGGCTCCAGCACCGGAAAATGTGTCACAACTGAGGTCGTTCCTCAGGCTGGTGAACTACTACCATAAGTTCTTGCCGAATTTGTCTACCGTACTACACCCACTGAACACCCTACTGCAAACGGGGGTACCATGGAAGTGGAGTGACGAATGTAAACGAGCTTTCCAGAAGAGCAAAGCATTGATCACATCAAAAGAGGTGTTGGCTCATTTCAACCCAGCACTACCAATTCGGTTGGCGTGTGATGCATCACCCTATGGCATTGGAGCGGTGCTGTTGCACAAATTCCCGGAGAGTCCAGTACCCTTTGCGTCTCGGCCACTAACCTCAGCCGAGCGTAACTACACCCAGATTGACAGGGAGGCCCTCAGCCTAGTGTGGGGAGTGAAAAAGTTCAATCACTATCTGCACGGGCAGAAGTTCACCTTGCTGACTGACCACCAACAACTTGTCTCCATCTTTAATCCAAAGAAGGGCGTTCCGGTGATGACTGCGCAACGGCTACAAAGATGGTCCCTTTTTCTAGGGGCGCACCAATATGAAATCGAGTATAAGGGCACGAAACAGCATGGAAACGCTGATGGGCTATCACGCCTGCCACTGCCTACTGCGGAGGAAGTACCAGCAGTGGATCCTGTCGAAATATTTCATTCGACTATAATTGAATGCTTGCCAGTAACTAACGCTGGTACAGAGAAGGAGACCCGAAATGACCCGACACTGTATATGATTTGACGGTGAAGGGATGGCCAACACATGGCGACTCACTGTTGCCAGCATTCTCATCCAGAAGAGAACAGCTGTCAGTATGCCAGGGGACCTTGATGTGTGGATCCCGAGTGGTAATTCCACCCAAGTTAAGGGAGAGAGTGCTCAATGAGCTTCACGAAAGTCATCTGGGAGGGGTGAAAATGAAAAGCCTTGCTAGGGCTTATGTGTGGTGGCCGGGGATCGATCAGCAAATCGAGGACCTGACAAAGAGCTGCTCAGGATGCCAGAAGGTCCAAAATGCACCACCACATGCCCCTCTACACCCATGGAAGTGGCCCTCATCTCCATGGCAACGGGTGCATATTGATTTTGCTGGTCCATTCATGGACTCAATGTTTTTAATAGCCGTGGATGCGCACTCGAAATGGCCTGAGGTGATCAAAATGTCCTCCACCACCACGGAGAAAACTATTGCAGTCCTACGGACCATTTTTGCCAGGAACGGCTTGCCAGAGCAGATTTGCTCTGATAACAGACCACAGTTTGTCTCCGAAGAGTTTCAAAGATTTATGAAAAGGAATGGGGTAAGGCACTACACATCCGCCCCGTATCATCCAGCCACAAATGGATTGGCTGAGAGGTTCGTACAAACCTTTAAAAAAGCAGTAAAGGCCATGTGCGATGACGACATTCCACTGCAGCATAAGGTGGACAATTTCCTGTTAGCCTACAGAAATGCGACACATGCAGTCACCAACCAGGCCCGGCCATGATGTTCTTTAACCGAAGGTTGAGATCTCATCTGGATTTGCTCAGACCAAATGTACGAAGAGATGTTGAGAATAAGCAATTCCAGCACATCAATGAGAAGCCGACAAGGAGCTTCAATGTAGGGCATCCAGTCTTGGCCCGCGACTACCGAACAGAGAAATGGCAACCAGGAACGATATGCACACGGCAGGGGCCACTAATGTACACAGTGGATGTTGGGGAGAACATTGTGAGACGCCATGCTGACCAGATCCTAGAGTCACAGGAACGAGTCAACCCCCTGTCTCGGCCATACGTACCTGGTGAGGAACCCGACGTACAGGTCGCATCTACCTCAGAAACAATAGCATTGGAAGCTGATGAATCAACTGACGACAGGGTGTTAGAATCGCCTCCGCACCAAGAGCGAGACACTCAGGAAAGGCGTTATCCAGAAAGAATCAGGAAGCCTCCCCAGAGACTGAATATATGAATGGACTATTTTCATATAACATTGTATATTAAAAATGTTAATTGTTAAATGAGTATTATGGTACTGTTAATCTAAAAGGGGAGGAATTGTAATATATATATACCTTAAGGGAGAGAACTACTTTTTACAGCTCCTGTATACTGTAGTACCGGCAGTGACCACACCTGTATATAAACCCTGAGTAGTGATCTGTACAATTAGTTCTAGAGTAACCCTCATTCAGTAAACACCTGTTGAATCGTTCCCTGCAGTCTGTGTCTGATTATTGAAGGACACAACATTAAGATACACGAACATAACAAACTCCATGTATCCACCTTTGTTCAATATCCCTTAATAACCAAATGAAAATCTATCAATCTCAGTCATGAAAGCTTCTAATTGACTCCCAGCATCCACTGCCTTTTGGGGGAGAGAGTTCCTCATTTCAACTACCCTTTGTGTGAAAAAGTGCTTCCTAATTTTGCAGTAATTTTATGGCCTGTGAGAAATGGAAACTGCTCAGTTCTTTATATTGGAAATAGTTCCATAAATTGAAATAATAACGTACATTCCCTGGTCTTTGCAGCCATCTGGTGGAATCTTAATGGTAGTGCAGCATTTCAGAAGCTGTCTGTTGCAGAATCAGTTCTTTGCCTGATTGAGTAAATCTGTATCTTTTTAATGATGTATTTATTTCTGATATATAGATTCACCTTTATTAAAAGACTTCCTCCCATCACACTTTGTCTTTGTAAATCAGTGTATCCTCCAACTCACCAAGGGTAAAATCATTTCAACCGCCAGAACTCATTTTAATGTTTGAACATATGAACATAAGTATTAGGAGCAGGAGTCGGCCATTCGGCCCCTCGAGCCTGCTCCGCCATACGGCCCCTCAAGCCTGCTCCGCCATACGGCCCCTCGAGCCTGCTCCGCCATACGGCCCCTCGAGCCTGCTCCGCCATACGGCCCCTCGGGCCTGCTCCGCCATACGGTCCCTCGAGCCCGCTCCGCCATACGGCCCCTCGAGCCTGCTCCGCCATTCAATAAGATCATGGCTGATCTTCGACCTCAACTCCACTTTCCCGCCTGATCTCCATATCCCTTGATTCCTCTAGAGTCCAGAAATCTATCGATCTCAGCCTTGAATATACTCAAAGACTCAGCATTCACAGCCCTCTGGGGCAGAGAATTCCAAAGATTCACAACCCACAGAGTGAAGAAATTCCTCCTCATCTCAGTCTTAAATGGCCGACCCCTTATCCTGAGACTATGCCCCCTAGTTCTAGACTCTCCAGCCAGGGGAAACAACCTCTCAGCATCTACCCTGTCAATCCCCCTCTGAATCTTATGTGTTTCAATGA
The DNA here is from genome assembly GCF_052327205.1 of Somniosus microcephalus. Classification (NCBI taxonomy): domain Eukaryota; kingdom Metazoa; phylum Chordata; class Chondrichthyes; order Squaliformes; family Somniosidae; genus Somniosus; species Somniosus microcephalus. Next base: position 40,211,045 of record NC_141013.1, read on the forward strand.
GATCACCTCTCATTCTTCTAAACTCAGAGAGTATAGGCCCAATCTAGTCAATCTCTCCTCATAGTACAACCCTCTCATCAATCTAGTGAACCTTTGTTGCACCGCCTCCAAGGCAAGTATATCCTTCCTTAGATAAGGAGACCAAAACTGTGCCCAGTACTCCAGGTGTGGTCTCACCAAGGCCCTGTACAATTGTAGCAAGACTTCCTTACTCTTATACTCCAACCCCTTTGAAATAAAGGCCAACATGCCATTTGCCTTCCTAATTGCTTGCTGTACCTGCATGCTAACTCTCTGGGCTGGATTTTAACTCAGGTGCGGGCTGGTGTCATGTTATCCGAATTTCGTGTTTCCCACACAAACCTAAATGGATGTGGGAGATTGATGCAATTTTAACTTAATTGGCCAATTGATTTCCAACATGTGGGAAGCCTTTGCAAGTGGGTTTTTCATGACTGAAAGTCCCCTCCGATGACGTCATAATTGCTGCTGCATTTAAGGTCCACAGCAAGCCTTGCTTCATCTGCAGACTGCCAAGCTTCTTGACTGTGCAGTGTGAGGGACCTGCAGGAAAGATGACAAGCGGGAGGGCAAGATCAGCTCCTCACTTTGACGAGGTGGCACTGCAGGCATTAGTGGATGGGGCTAGGGCCAACAGGGAGGTGCTCTTCCCTTCATCAGGGAGGAAGAGGCCTCCCACTCAGACCAAGGCTGTGTGGATGCAGGTGGCTGAGGAGATCAACTCCTTGGGAGTCACCCGCAGAACCTGGATACAGTGCAGGAAAAGATTTCATGACCTTCAGCGCACTGGAAAAGTGAGTATGAATTTCCCATCACCCTTAATCTGATCCCCATTGCCTTTCCTCACCAGCACTCAGCTTTAGTAATCTCTTCCTCCACATTCCACTTGACGCTGACATCCATGCACCCACACCCATTCCCTCTCTCTCTATGCTCACATTCACATAACTATTCGACCATGCAGCCCTCGCACTCCCTATCACCCTGATGCTTTGAACACAGCTGACAACACACAGGGAGGGCCCTTGGTCTTGCAACCTCATTCCATCTTTGTCTCCTTCTAAGTATCTATGCTATGCAATCTCTGCACTCACTCCTTCATTCTCACTCAACCTCCACTTGTCTCCCTCATTGCAGGAAAAGAGAGCTCACAACAAAAGAGAGCGAGCCAGGACAGGAGGAGGGACAGCCTCAATAGCCCACCTGACCCCCTGGGAGGCGGCCGTCCTGGAAATTATGGGCATTGAGGATGATTCGCACGTGGGGGACGGACAGATGGGTGCAACACAGCAAGCTGGTGACAGAAAAGTTTCCCATCTCTCTCTTTGACATTGCATGAGTCGCTGATAATGATTGTGAAGCTGTAACAGATGCACTTATGAGCATCTGCAAAAAGCTGTGTACATGTAGCCTTTGCATCACATCTCTGACTCTTTCCTTTACTCCCCCACAGGACCATCACAAGCATCCGTCCCCTCTAGCCAGGAAGAAGAGGCTGAGCAGCCAGGCTCCTCAGAGGAAGCTTCAACCTCTGATGGCGCAGCATCACCAGAATTCAGCGCACCCAGCACCAGCTCAGACACTCACACCTCGGTGGGACTTTCGGGACATAGAGTAATGTTGTCACCTGGTGTATCACAACTCACAAGTGAGCATCAGCAGATTCTAGTCAGAGGGCACAGGACTCTGCCAGCTCGGCTCAGCAGCATGTCGACCCTCTGCCTCTGGGTCCATCCATAAGATCAGAGGTGATGGAACTCCAGGCACAGATGCAGGAGTCTCTGGCAGGTTTTGTCTCTAGGGTCGCTGCGAGTGTGGAGCGAATGGAGGAGTCCATAGTGAACATGAGCAGAGCCTTTGTGGAGTCAATGGCACATGAACGCATCACCACGGAAAGGATGGCTACCTCCGTGGAAACGATTGCTACCTCCGTGATAAGGCTGACTACCATAGAGGAGAGGATGGCTACGGTAGAAGAGAGGAGGGCTACGGCCATGGAGGAGCTTAGTCGCCAGGGTATGGAAAACAGGGTCATTGTTCAGAATAGACTGACATCCCTTGAGGAGCAATGGGCATCTATTGAATAGAGAAAGCAGACCTTCATGGAAGTCCTTCTGAGTAAGACTGCCATTGCAGATACGGGTCCCCATGGCCCCCCTGATGTGCAGCAAGGTGCTCTCCAGCCACTTGCAGGCGCTGAGGGGGACCTGACCCATGAGAGGGAGGTTGGTGGCAGACCTCAAGGAAGTGGGGGCTCCTCTCCAAGCGCTCACACTTCCATGCCACTGCAGAGCCCTCGGTCAGAGCCCCACCGGAGTCCACACCCAAGTGAGATAGACGTCTCAACCCCTGCACAACCGCAGGAGCAGCAGACTGTTGACGAGCCCTCACAGGCTCGCAACCCCAGAGGATGCCCACCAAAGGTGTCGAGACAGGAGCAGCAGGAAAGTGAGCAAGGGGCCTCCACATCTGCTGGAGCCACAGGGGAAGCACTATGTAGGAGCACGCGTAAGAGGAAGATAAAGCACAAGTAGTCACAAGGGTAGTCACTTGGGTGGAATTTTGTGTTTAGTGTAAAAATGTCATCACGTCGTAATTGTACATAAAAATTCTGATGGCAAATGTTGCAGTTGTGGCGTCTGTCATTTCGCTATTGGGACTTCCACATTGAGGCCTTAGGAATATTTGCAACTGTCAGTATGGTGGTCAGAGTGCTAGGAATCCTTTGGTTCTTGGCCATTGTCAATGCTCTGATAAGAAGCTGCGAGGCAAAAGTGTTTGATTGACTAGGCTAAGCAAATCTGGCCAGGATGAGTGCGTTCCTTGCATCCCGGGCAGCAATGTTCTTGCGTAATGCTGCTGCTGGTTGATGGGTCTCTGCAGGATGTTCGTTTTCGCCCTCCTCCTCCTCCTCCTCCTCCTCCTCATCTGAGGAGGATATGTGAGGAGCCACTTGGTCCTCAGGAATCTGCAAGCCACGATGCTGTGCCATGTTGTGAAGTGCACAGCAAACCACGATGATTCTGGAGACCCTGGCTGCTGAGTACTGCAGGGCTCCACCAGATCTATCCAGGCATCTGAAGCGCATCTTCAGCAAACCGATGGTTTGCTTGATTATGGCTCTGGTGGACATGTGGCTGGAGTTGTAACTCTCCTCAGCTTCGTTGGATGATCTCCTCAGCGGCGTCATTAGCCACGTCCTGAGGGGATAGCCCTTGTCTCCAAGTAGCCATCCGTTAAGCTGGTCTGGCGGACTGAATAGCAGAGGCACACTAGACTGACGCAGTATGAAGGAGTCATGGCAACTGCCAGGGTACTTGGCACAAACATGCAAAATTTCCTTCTTGTGGTCACACACCAGCTGAACGTTAAGGGAGTGAAAGCCCTTGTGGTTAACAAAAATACCTGGATTGCGATGGGGTGCCTTAAGGGCCACATGTGTGCAGTCAACGATGCCCTGCACCCTTGGAAAGCCTGCCAGGTGAGTTAATCCAACCGCTCGCGCCGTGACACTTGCTCGATCCCTGGTGAAATGGATGTGATCGTGCACGAGGGCAAAGAGGGCATCGGTTACCTGCGTGATGCAAGTGTGTGCGGCCGCCTGGGAGATGCCGCTGATGTCTGCTGCTGATCCCTGGAGTGAGCCTGAGGCAAAAAAGTTGAGTGCGGTGGTGACTTTGACGGCCACTGGTAAGGGGTGTCCACCTGGTCCTCTGGGCAGCAGGTCTTGCTGTAGCATTGCGCAGATGTCAGTCACTACCTCTCGCACTGCTGCTCAGACATGTTGAGGTAGCTGACCCTGCATCTGTAGACCCTGTTTGGGGGGGTATCTCCTGCGCCGATGGGCTTCCAGGCGCTGGCCCCTTCTGGCCTGTGCAGCCTCAGGTGAGTGAGCAGCAGCTTGGAGCTCCTGCTGCTGCTGCTGCTGTTGCTGGTGCTGCTGTTGTTCCTGGTTCTGCTGGTGCCGCGGCTGGTGCTCGAGCTCCTCTAATGCCCAGATGGGAAGGAAATAAATGGCTCCCATGCTTCTGGTATATGCCTCCGTTGAGGAAGCGCTGAGTGAAGGTGGCGAGAGGGGTTTCCCAGGAGATCACACTGGAGATGGGTGTGAGGCTCCAACCTTCCACAGGTGTGGTTAAGCCTTCTAAAAGTTGCCCCAGACCGGAGACCACTAAGTCCTGCCACCTGCAAATGATGGCTGATCAAATCTCCTCTTTAATGGTTGACCTGCAGTTGATAGTCAGCAATCCAATAGTGCTCCCGCCAGGTTTCACATTCATGTTTCCCACCAGGCGTGTTTCACGTGGGAAAAGGGTTAAATTTGCAAGGGCCTTTTAAAATAGGATTATAGAGGCCAGTTAATGGTTATTAAGGGCCTTAAAGACCAGTCCCGCCTGTTGGATGCGGGATGGAGTCAGGACCATCAGACACACTGGAGTTAAAATTGCTCGGAGTCGGGAACCAGGTGGGGGGGTCCTGCCCGCCAGTTTTTTCGATTTTAACCTCCCGCATGCCTCCAAGCCCGCCTCCGCGGCTCAATGAAAATCCTGCCCTCTGTGTTTCCTGTACAAGGACAGCTTTATCTCTCTGAACACCAACATTTAATAGTTTATCACCATTTAAAAATGATTCTGTTTTTCAATTCTTCCTACCAAAGTGCATAACTTCACATTTCCCCACATTATACTCCATCTGCCATCTTATTGCCCACTCACTTTACCTATCCATATCCCTTTGCAGGATTTTTGAGTCTTCCTCACAGCTTACTTTTCCACCTAGCTTTGTATCATCAGCAAACTTGGATACATTACACTTGATCCCTTCATCTAAGTCATTAATATAAATTATAAATAGCTGAGGCCCAAGCACAGATCCTTGTGGCATCCCACTAATTACAGCCTGCTAACCTGAAAATGACTCGTTTATCCCTACTTTCTGTTTTCTGTCCGTTAACCAATCCTCTATCCATGCTAATATATTACCCCCCAACCCCATGAGCCATTATCTTGTGTAAAAACCTTTTATTGAATGCCTTTTAGAAATCCAAATATACTACATCCACTGGTTCCCCTTTATCTACCCTGCTAGTTACATCCTCAACAAACTCTAATAAATTTGTTAAACATGATTCCCTTTCATAAAACCATGTTGGTTCTGTCTAATCATATTATGATTTTCTAAGTGCCCTATTACCACTTCCTTAATAATGGATTCCAGCATTTTCCTTACAACTGATGTCAGGCTAACTGGCCTGTGGTTTCCTGTTTTCTCTCTCCCTCCTTTCTTAAATAGCAGGGTTACATTTGCTACCTTCCAATCCCATAGGACCATTCTAGAATCTAGGGAATTTTGGAAGATCACAACCAATGCGTCCACTATCGCTGCAGCCACCTCTTTTAGAACCCTAGGATGTAGGCCATCAGGTTCAGGGGATTTGTCGGCTTTTAGCACCATTAGTTTCTCAAGTACTTTTTCTCTACTGATCTTAATTACTTTAAGTTCCTTGCTCTCATTAGCTCTTTGGTTCCCCACTATTTTTGGTATGCTTTTTGTTTCTTTCACTGTGAAGACAGATACAAAATATTTATTTAAAGTCTCTGCCATTTCTTTATTCCCCATTATAATTTCTCCTGTCTCAGCCTTTAAGGGACCGACACTTATTTTTGCTACTCTCTTCCTTTTCACATACTTGTAGAAGCTCTTACAATATTTTTTTTCTTGCTAGTTTACTCTCATATTCTATTTTCTCCCATTTTATCAATTTTTTGGTCATCCTTTGCTGGTTTGTAAAGCTTTCCCAATTCTCAGGCTTACTGCTATTCTTTGCAACATTATAAGCCTCTTCTTTTAATCTAATGTTATCCTTAACTTCTTTAGTTAGCCATGGATGGATCACTTTTCCCCTGGAATTTTTATTTCTCAATGGAATGTATATTTGTTGAGAATTTTGGAATATTTCTTTAAATGTTTGTAACTGCTTATCTACCATAATACCTTTTAATCTAATTTTCCAATCTATCTTAGCCAACTCACCCCCATATCTATATAATTGGCTTTATTTAAGTTTACATTGCTAGTTTCGTACTTAAATATTTCACACTGAAACCCAATGTGAAATTCTATCATATTATGATCACTCTTCCCCAGAGGATCCTTTATTATGAGATTACTAATTAACCCTGTCTTATTACACAATACAAGATCTAAAATAACCTGTTCCCTGGTTGGTTCCATTTTTGTATTGTTCTAGGAAACTGTCTCGAATGCATTCCTGAACTCGCCCTCCAGACTACCTTTACCAATTTGGTTTGCCCAGCCTATATGAAGATTAAAGTCCCCACAATTATTGTATTACCATTGTTACAAGCTCCTATTATTTCTTGATTAATACTCTGTCCAATTGTATAGCTACTGTTAGGAGGCCTATAGACTACTCCCACCAGTGTTTTCTGCCCCTTCTTATTTCTTATCTCCACCCATACTGATTCTACTTCCTGATCTTCTGAGCCAAGATCCTTTCCCACGACTGTCTTTATGTCAGCCTTTATTATCAGGGATACCTCCCATTCCTTTTCCATTCTGCCTGTCTTTTTGAAATGTCAAGTACCCTGGAATGTTTAGTTCCCAACCTTGGTCACCTTGCAACCTGATCTCTCTAATGGCTATTAGATCAAACCTATTTATCTCTATTTGTGCCACTAATTTGTCTATCTTGTTACAGATGATTTGTGCATTCAGATAACGAGCCTTTAATTTTAACTGTTTACCATTATTCCCTGCTTTCATCTTATTCGCTGATGCACGATTACCATTAAACTCTCTGGCCTAGACATTCAATACCGGTAAAAACCTGCCGGTGTCACCGCAGGCTGGTGTTAACGGCCACCGAAAATGGTGGTGCTGGCAGGAGCGGTAAATTTGCGCTGGTGGCTAATTAACCTTAGACCAGCGCTGAACTCACTGTGTAATGCCGGTCTGCTGGTGTTCGTCCCGGCAACAGGCCCCAATGTAGCATGACCGTAGCGTCAATGCAGCACAAACAGCCTTATGTTAAAGCAAGGCTGTCATTTCAGAAAGCAGTTCCATCTCTTAAAGGGAACTGGCTTCTGAAATGAAAAAATAAAAATGATGTAAAAATATGGGGGTGGGGGGGGGGAAATTCAGTTGCTTTGCGCTAATGGTGCACAAAGCAACTAGGGCCTGGGCGCGGTGCAGCTAACACCTCCCGCAAAATTTAGTGGGAGGTTAGCGGCAGCGGCAGCCAGTAGCACCCTGCGGCACTGAGCCTCCAGCAATGATGTAATCACCGTGTGCAGCGCCCCACTCGCGCCCTGGCAGCAAACGTGTCTCGCGCCCCCTGACCTACCGCCGGGCGCTATGTCCGACAGGGTCAGGGGGGTGTTTTTGTGGCCGGGGCGGTGATAATTAAAGGGCAGGTGCCGGGCGGCCATTTATTTTTGGGCCGCCTGCCAGCACCTGCCCCCTCTCGCCTCCCCCTGAGGAGTGCCGGCCGCGATCGGTCAGCCCGGCACTCCTCTTGAGTGCCGGGCTCTTTTGCCGGTACCCTGCTCCCCGGTGGTCCGGCAAGGCCCCGGTGCGTGCTGCGTTAGACCCCTCCCCTTTAATCAGGGGAGGGAGGCCTGGAGTACCGTGGCGCTACGTGCCAACGTGCATAGTGCTGTTGCATGTAGCGCCACGATATTCAAAGGGAGCGCACCAAGAGGGAGGGGCAGTGCTTCCAGTAGCGCCCCGCCTCCTGCTTGGGCTGCTACCATTGAATTTCGGGCGCAGGGGTGCTAACTCTTTCAGGGTGCTAGTTATTGCCCCAAAGGGGGCATTAGCCAATTTTCCCCCCATACAATTTTCAACCCATACAGCTCAACTGCTTTCTGAAAAAAAAATTAACATTAAAAAGAATTCCCAAGTTGGAGTCTTCAGCTCTTAAAACTGAATTGCCTTCCACACCTAAACAAAAAGTTAAAAGTGCTTCAGCACTAACACAAATGGCTCAGCAAGCCAGGGAAGGGGCACCGAGGGTCTCTCACACAGCACTTCAGCTTTGTGCAGGGGGGTCAACACTGCAAGAGATGTCCTCTGCCCACAGGGGCCAGGAGATTCTCCAGAAAGAAGGATGTGGGACCAGATCACCGAGGCCCTCACTGCCAGCAGTGTCAGCCCCACCACCTGGCTCCAGTGCCCAAAGAAGCTTTATGACGTCAGACCACTGGTCAAGGTCAGTGAATGCATCTTCAAAAGCCGTCTCCTACCAACTGAACCACCAGCCTCACACACTGCTCAATGCACAATCCCCCCCCCCAACCTCGCCCCCCCCACCCCTGCAATCAGTCACCTACCAACAATCTGTACCAAACATGAGGCACACCTCAAATTCCTACCTTCACCTCACCCCCTTGGAGGAGACAGTGCAGGACATTCTTGACAGGGGCATGGCTGAGCCCCTGGCCAGCGGCGGGCTGAAAGGATTCAAGATGCTGGTATCCTCATATGTTATCCTCCTTCTGGCATGCACCTCTTGCTCTCTGGCCCACCACTCATCTTTGTGCCTTCCTCATTTTACACACCCAAGAAATGCAGCCTGCCCAGCCAGTGGCTGACTAAGAAGAGGGAGAGGAAAGAGAAGAAGAAGAAGAAGATTGATTTTACCCTCCCAGCCACCAGCTCCTCAAGGTCAACCAGCAAGGCCATATTTGCAGTGTCCTCCACTGAAAGTCAGCAGCCTTCCACCAGCCCTTCTGCAGCCCTTGGTTAGCACTGCATGACTTCAGTTGGATAGGCAAAAGCACACTCAAGACAGTCACTAAGGGAATGCATAAGACTGATGAGTTGGTTTCTTGGTGTCATTATTGAATGGATAGATGTATAAAGTTGGATTGGAAAGATTGCTTTGTGGTGGCTTTTATTTCAGCATTGTGACCAAGATGGTCAGTAACAGAGGGAAGGTAAGGTGTGGGACTAATGTTGAAAGGGGAATTAGGGTTGTGGTCACTGGTACAGCAGGCGGATGATTCCATCCCAGATATCTTGGCCAGAAAGGGGCTGTCTGGGTTGTAATCTTCCTTCTGCATCTTCCTCTTCCCTCTGCGAGCGGATGCTGTAAATCTGAAATAAAGCATAAAATGCTGGAAATACTCAGCAGGTCAGGCACAATCTCGACCTGAGACTTGCACTCTGTTTCTCTCTCCACGAATTCTGCCTGACTTGCTGAGTATTTCCAGCATTTTCTGTCTTCTCAGAGTGTACAGTGTACAGTGAATATAGTGTAAAGAGTATACAGTGTAGTCATAGAGTCATAGGGCTCGATTTTGCCAGGCTCGAGGAGGCGGGAATGGAGGTGTGTGAGGTGTTAAAATTGCAAAAACTGGTGGGCGGGCCCGATCCCACCTCCATCCCGCCTCCGAGCAATTTTCCCACATGCGAGTTTTCTGACCCCGTCTCCATCCCGCCTCCAAGAAGCGGGATAGGCCCTTCAGGCCCTTAACAACCAGTTAAGTGCCTCTATAATCCCATTTTGAGAGGCCTTTCTGATTTTAACACTTTTCCCACGCACTTCACGCCTCCTCTGAAACACGCCAGTGAAACCTGGCGGCAGCACAAGTGGACTGCTTACTAACAGCTGCAGCTCCACCATTAAAAAGGAGTTTTCAGCAATCTTCATTTGCAGGTGGCAGAACTTTGTTGTCTGAGGTCTGGGGGAACTTTTAACATGCCTACTGATTGTTCTGGAAGTTTGGAGCCTGACACCCATCTCCAGTGTGAGCTCCTGGGAAACCCCTCTCCCCACCTTGACTGAGCGCTTCCTCAACTGAGGCATATACCAGAAGCATGGGAACCATTTATTTCCTTTCCTCCTGGACATCAGATTCGGACGAAGGCCAGGCGCGGCAGCAGCAGAACCATGAATAACAGCAGCACCAACAGCAGCAGCATCAACAGGAGTGCCAAGCTGCTGCTCACCCACCTGAAGCTGCACAGGCCAGGAGGCGCAAGCGCGCGACCACATTGCTGCCCGGGATGCTAGGGAGGCACTTGGCCAGATTTGCTTAGCCTGCACAATCAAACACTTTTGCCTCGCAGCTTCTTCTCAGACCATCGACAATGGCCAAGAGCCTGCGGATTCCTAACACTCTGACCACCATACTGACAATTGCAAGTCACCCTGAGCCCTCAATGTGGAAGTCCCATTTGCGAAATGACAGATGCCACAACGGCAACAGTTTCCCACCTGTATTTTTTATGACAATATGCAACTGATGGCATGTTAAAAATAAACACAAAATTACACCCAAGTGACTACCCTTGTGACTACTTGTGCATTATCTTTCTTTTACGCGTGCTCCTACGTGGTGCTTCCCTTGTGGCTTCAGCAGATGTGGAGGCCCCTTGCTCACTTTATTGCTGCTCATGCCCCGACACCTTTGGCGGGCGTCCTCAGGGGTTGCAAGCCCGTGAGGGCTCGTCAACAGTCTGCTGCTCCTGCGGCTGTGCAGGGGTTGAGACGCCGATGTCAGTTGGGTGGGGCTCTGACCGAGGGCTCTGCAGTGGCATGGAAGTGTGAGCGCTTGGAGAGGAGCCCCCACTTCCTTGATGTCTGCAACCAACTTCCCTCTCATGGGTCAGGTCCCCCTCAGCACTTGCAAGTGGCTTGAGAGCACCTTGCTGCACATCAGGGGGGCCATGGGTACCCGTATCTGCACTGGCAATCCTACTCAGAAGGACTTCCATAAAGCTCTGGTTTCTCTGTTCATTAGCTGATCATCACTCCTCCAGAGATGTCAGTCTTTTCTGAACACTCGCCATGTTTTCCTCACTCCGGCGACTTACTGCCTCCATGGCCGTAGCCAGCCTTTCCATGAAGGTTGCCATCTTTTCCGTGGTGCTGCCTTCATGGGCCAACGCCTCCACAAAGGCTCTGCTCATGTTCGCGATGGACTCCTCCATTCGCTCCACACTCGTAGCTACCCTAGAGACAAAACTTGCCAGAGACTCCAGCACCTGTTCCTGGAGTTCCAGCACCGCCCTTCCTCTGGATGGACCCGTAGGCACAGGTTTGACATGCAGCTGAGCCGAGCTGGCAGACTCCTGCGCCCTCCAACGAGGACTCTCCACTGCTGTCCCTGTCTCCACCATCTGCTGATGCTCATTTGTGAGCTGTGATACACCAGGTGACAACACTGCACTATCTTGCGAGGGTCCCACCGAGGTGTGAGTGTCTGCGCTGGTGCTGACTGTGCTGAATTCTGCTGACGTTGCACCCTCAGAGGTTGCAGCTTCCTCTGAGGAGTCTGGAGGCTCAGGCTCTTCCTCCTGGACAGTGGGGACCGGGGCTCTCGATGGTCCTGTGGGGGAGTAAAGGAAAGAGTCAGAGATGTGAGGCCAAGGTTACATGCACATTGAATATTGCAGATGATCAAAAGTCAATCTGTTAGAGCATCAGAATCATTATCAGTGACTCATACAATGTCAATGAGAGAGATGATAAACTATTCTGTCACCAGCTTGCTCTGATGCACCCATCTGTCTGTCCCCCACTTGTGCATCTTCCTCCACTCCCACGATCTCCAGGGCCACCTCCTCCCAGGGGGTGAGCTGGGCTACTGAGCGTGTCCCTCCTCCTGTCCTCACTCTTTTCCTCTTATTGTGAGCTCTCTTTTCCTGCAATGAGGGAGACAAGTGGAGGTTGAGTGAGAATGAAGGAGTGAGTGTAGAGAATCCATATCATTGATGGTTAGAAGGAGACAAAGATGGAGTGAGGTGGCAAGACCAAGGGCCCTCCCTGTGTGTTGTAAGTTGTTTTCATAGCATCACAGTGATAGGGAGTGTGAGGGCTGCATAGTCGAATAGTTAGGTGAATGTGACCATAGAGAGAGAGGGAATGGGTAAGGGTGCAGGGATGTCAATGTCAAGTGGGATGTGGAGGAAGAGGTTGTCAAAGCTGAGTGCTGGTGAGGAGAGGAGATGGGGATCAGATTGAGGGTGATGGGAAAGTCATATTCACTTTTCCAGTGCGCAGAAGGTCATGAAACCTCTTCCTGCACTACAGCCAGGTTCTGCGGCACCTAGACATTGAATTGACCTCCTGGGCCACTTGCATCCACACAGCTTTAGTCTGCTGGGGAGGCTTCTTCCTCCCCGAGGAAGGGAAGAGCACCACCTTATTGGATCTGGCTCCCTCCACCAGAGCTTGCAGGGCGGCTTCATCAAAGCGTGGAGCAGACTTTGGCCTGCTGCTGGACATCGTGGCTGAAATATGGGCTTACAGCAATGGGCATGAAGTTTGTAGTCTCCAGAAGAAGCAAGGCTGCTTGCAGGCCTTAAATCCAGCAGCATTGATGACATAATCGGAGGTGACTTTCAGGATGGAACGACTAATTGGGCCAGAGCTTCCCACACGCTGGGAATCAATTGGCCAATTCGGTGAAAATTGCATTTTTCCCCCACATCAAAGTGGAGTCGGGTGGATAACACGAAAAGCAGCTGACACGCCCCACAGCCCACCCCAATGACAAAATCGAGCCCATAGAGTCATAACGGCACAGAAGGAGGCCATTCGGCCCATCGAGTCCATGCCGGCTCTCTATGGAGCGATCCGGTCAGTCCCATTCCCCCACTCTATCCCTGTAGCCCTGCAAGTTTATTTCCTTCAAGTGCCTATCCAGTCTCCCCTTGAAAACATCGAGTGTCTCCGCTTCCACCACTTCCGTCGGCAGCGAATTCCAGGTCCTCACCACTCGCTGCATAAAAAAGTTTTTCCTCACATCTCCCCTGTATCACTTGCCCAAAACCATAAATCTGTGTCCCCTAGTCCTTGTACCACCAAAAAAAATGTTTTTTGTCTGTTTTTTTGTTTTTCATACAGACCCCAGCATCTGCAATATTTGACCCCTTGTGACCCCACCTCATTGTTCTTTGATGTAATGTTTCCCTGACTGACCTGTTTGGACACCATTCACACCTTTGACTGCTGTGATTATCTCTCTGCCGAGGTGTGACAAATGGCAGTTGGAAAGGTTACCTGTAAACATCTGACATGATTCTCTGACTATATAAGCTGTGTCTTTATGCATTTCTCCACTTCACCTGAAGAAGGAGCAGCGCTCCGAAAGCTTGTGATTTCAAATAAAGCTGTTGGACTATAACCTGGTGTTGTGTGATTTCTTACATTTGTCCACCCCAGTCCAACTCCGGCATCTCCACACCATTGTACCATCAAGTAGTGGGAACAGCCTTTCCCCGTCTAGCCTATCCAAACCCGTCATAATCTTGTACACCTCTATCAAATCACCCCTCAACCTCCTTTGCTCTAATGAAAACAAATCCAGCTTCTCCAATCTGCCCTTGTAGCTAAGTTCCCCTGTCCCCGAACCATTCTGGTAAATCTCCTCTGCACCCTCTCAAGTGCCTTCACAACCTTTCTAAAGTGTGGTGACCAGAACTGGACGCAATACTCCAGTTGTGGCCTAACCAGCGCTTTATAAAGGTTCAGCATAACTTCTATACTTTTGTACTTAATACCTCTATTTATGAAACCCAAGATCCCATATGCTTTGCTAACCACTCTCTCAATATGTCCCGCCACCTTCAGGGACCTATGCACATTAACTCCCAGGTCCCCCTGTCCCTGTGCACTCTTTAGAACTATGCCATTAAGTGTATATTGCCTCTCCCTGTTCCTTCTGCCAAAATGCATCACCTCACACTTCTCTGTATAAAATTCCATCTGCCACTTGTCTGCCCATTCTGCTAGCCTTTCTATGTCTTGTTGCCGTTGATTGGTATCATCATCACTGTTTGCCACACCCCCAAGTTTGGTGTCATTGGCAAATTTAGAAATTCTATTCTGTATTACAATCTCCAGATCATTTATATATATCAAAAAAAGCAGTGGCCCCAGCACTGACCCTTGGGGAACACCACTCTCTACCATCCTCCCATCTGAAAAACAGCCATTTACCACAACTCACTGTTTTCTGTCCTTAAGCTAATTCCTTATCCTAGCTGTCACTGACCCACCTGTTAAGTCTGTGTGTTCTAGTTGTATTTAAGATTAATTACTGACACAGACTACAAGAATAACGTTTCAACAGGTCTTTACTAGTTGGAGGTCAGGGCTATACTAACAGCAATATCACTACACAGTACTTATATACCGGTGGTCACCACCGGTATTACGTATACAGCAGCCAGAGAAAGTAGTACATCTCTTAAGGTGGAACAGGTTACATACACCACAATCCTCCCTTTTTAGCTTAACAGTCATATCCCCATTTAACATAACATAATAACATATATACATATATAACTTCAGGTATAAACAGTTCAAAGGTTCAGTCTCTCAGGAGGCCTTCTGATTCGGGTTGGATAACGCCTTTCAGTGGTCTCTGATTCTTGTTGCTGAGGTGACTCCTCTAGTTGGTTTCCTATGTATTGGACGTCATCATCAGGTACATTCCCTGCCGAGGTAGATGCTTCAGGTTCATTAACGTCTTCCACAGTTGTCTCTGTCGCAACCATGGGTTCGACCCTTGCTCTCGATTCTACCAGTTGATCCGCATGACGTCTTATCACATTGTTACCAATATCTACTGTGTACATCAGAGGTCCTTGTCTGGCCCGAATTGTTCCGGACTGCCATTTTTCGTTTCCATAGTCCCTTGCCAACACTGGTTGTCCTACGTCGAAACTTCGAGTGGTCTTGTTATTAATATGCCGGAACTGTTTGTTTTCCACTTCCCTCCGCACATTTGGTTTCAACAAGTCCAACCTGGACCGCAACCTCCTGTTATAAAACATCATGGCAGGACTTTGGTTAGTTACTGCATGAGCGGCGTTTCGATATGCCATTAGGAAATTGTCCACCTTGTGTTGTAACGGAATCTGATCATCGTTCATGGCCTTTATTGCCTTTTTGAATGTTTGGACAAATCTCTCGGCCAACCCGTTTGTCGCCGGATGATATGGGGCAGAGGTATAATGTTTCACCCCATTCTTCTTTAAGAATTTTTGAAATTCTTCCGACATGAACTGTGGTCCGTTGTCCGAACATATCTGTTCTGGCAATCCGTTCCTTGCGAATATTGTTCTTAACACCGCAATTGTCTTTTCTGAAGTAGTGGTATTCATCTTGATCACTTCTGGCCATTTGGAATGTGCGTCCACCGCAATTAGGAACATGGAGTCCATGAATGGACCAGCAAAGTCAATATGTACGCGTTGCCATGGGGCTGAAGGCCATTCCCATGGGTGTAGCGGTGCGATCGGAGGTGCATTTTGCACTTTTTGGCACCCAGCGCAGCTTTTCGTCAACTCCTCTATCTGTTGGTCAATACCCGGCCACCATACATAAGCCCTAGCAAGACTTTTCATCTTAACTCCCCCCAGATGACCTTCATGCAGTTCCTTTAGAACTCTTTCCCTTAACTTGGGAGGAATAATCACTCTTGTCCCGTACATCAAAGTACCATGGCAGACGGACAGCTGGTCTCGCCTTGCCGAGAATGCCGGTAACAGAGGATCACCATGTGTTGGCCATCCCTTCACTGTCACCTCGTAGACTCGGGACAGTGTCGGGTCATTCCTGGTTTCTCTTTCAATACTTGCATTGGTGACTGGTAAGCACTCGATGATGGTCGAATGAAATAACTCAACAGGGTCAACTTTCGTCGTCTCTTCTTCTTCAGGTAGTGGCAGGCGCGACAGCCCATCAGCATTGCCATGCTGCTTTGTACCTTTGAATTCTATTTGATATTGATGTGCCCCTAGGAAAAGGGACCATCTCTGGAGTCTCTGTGCTGTCATCACCGAAACACCCTTCTTAGGGTTAAAAATGGATACCAACAGCTGATGGTCTGTCAGAAGTGTGAATTTTTGGCCCTGCAGGTAATGATTAAACTTCTTCACTCCCCATACAAGGCTGAGAGCCTCCCTATCGATCTGCGCATAGTTGTGCTCAGTGGAGGTCAATGATCTGGATGCAAACGCGACTGGCCTTTCCGTGCCATTTGGCAACTTGTGTGAGAGTACTGCCCCAATACCATATGGAGAAGCATCACAAGCCAACCGAATAGGCAGTGTCGGGTTGAAGTGAGCCAACACTTCCTCTGAGGTGATCAATTCTTTGCTTTTGCGAAATGCCTTCTTACAGTTTTCGCTCCATTCCCATGGTACACCCTTCTGTAAAAGAGCGTTCAGCGGGTGCAGTACCGTGGATAGATTCAGTAGAAACTTATGGTAATAGTTAATCAATCCTAGAAACGACCTCAACTGAGAGACATTATCCGGAGCGGGAGCCTTTACAACTGCCTCTATCTTGTCAGGAGACTTATGAAGCCCCTCCCGGTCAATGACATGACCACAGTACGAGATCCGCTTCTGAAAGAACTCACATTTCTGCCGATTAACTCGAAGTCCATACTCTTTCAGTCTGTTGAGCACCAGTTCCAAGTTTGCGAGGTGTTCTTCATCACCATCTCCTGTAATCAGAATATCGTCCAGGTAACATTGTGTGCCTGGAATTCCCTGTAATACCTGCTCCATGGCCCTCTGCCAAATTGCTGGAGCCGATGCCACTCCAAAAACCAGCCTATTATACCGGTACAAACCTCTATGCGTGTTGATCGTGAGGTACTGGCGTGACTCTTCTTCAACCTCCATCTGCAAGTACGCCTGCGCCAGGTCTATCTTGGTGAAGTGTTTCCCGCCAGACAACGAAGCAAAAATATCCTCAATCCGCGGAAGCGGATACTGCACCGTGTGAAGCACCGGATTAATGGTGATCTTGAAGTCTCCACAGATGCGAACCTTCCCTGGTTCTCCTGGCTTGTTGCTTGAAGGACGTTTCATAACGGGAACAATGGGCGTAGCCCACTCACTCCAATCTACCTTAGACAGTACACCTGAACGTTCTAGCGCTTCCAGTTCCGCTTCTACAGTAGGTCGTATTGCATAGGGTACCAGTCTGGCTTTGAAAAATTTTGGGTGTGCATGTTCATCAATCTTGATGTTTGCCGTAATTCCTCTCAGTGTTCCCAGTCCCTGCTGGAACACCTCTTTAGCATCATCCAATATTCTGGACAATCGTTTAGGTTTGACATCTGTTTCCCCGGAATCTACCGTTAGTGCCTTTAAGGAGTGCCAGTCCATATTCATTTTCCTAATCCACTCCCATCCCAGTAGTGGTGGACCTCCTTCAGGTAGCACATATAAGTCCATTACTTGGCTTTCTTTGCCCTTGTGGACCACTTTTACCTCTATCTTTCCGATGGGGTATACTCTTTGCCCCGTGTATGTTTTCAATATAATCTCCGTATCCCGTAGGGGAATATGTTGGAATAACCTTTTGTAATCTTTCTTATTCATGACCGTCAATGCCGATCCAGTGTCCAATTCCATCTTTACTTGGACTCCTGCTATCTGAAGAGTGACCCAAATTGTCTGGAGATCTGCATCCTTACCAACGTTGTGTACTCTTAAGCTACCCAGTTCATTACTGCTGGCGTCTGAATCTGACTTCTGTTCGTTCGAACTGTTCTTTGTCACCTTGTGTACCTTTATGTATTTTCCTTGCGGTGAATTTTTGTTGCTGGTCTTCTTTCCTGACCGGCATACTTTAGCTATGTGTCCAAGCCTGCCACACGTTCTGCATTCTTGGTTTTTAAACCAACACTGGTTCTGATCGTGCGTTGTCTTTCCACAACGATAACATTTTACAGTACTCAAAACCAATTGATTTGTACTGAGTTCCGGTGACCGTAGCTGCATTACTGCCGTGCCTCTCGCTGCGGCTTCGTGTGATGCTGCCATAGTGACCGCTTTCTCAAACATCAGCTCATTCTCCTCGAGCAGTCGCTTTTGTGTATCTTCTTTTAATAATCCACACACAAATTTATCTCTTAGCGCATCTGTTAGTCCCGTTCCAAACTGACAGTACTTTGCTAGCTTACGCAATTCCATTAAATATTCAGCATTGCTTTCATCTTTCAGCTGCTTTCTGCTGTAAAATTTAAATCGTTCCGCTAGCATCAGCGGCGTGGGGTTTAGATGATTTCTCAGGACAGTAACAATCTCCTCGAACGTCTTCTCCGCCGGTTCATCTGGTGATAAAAGGTGTTTCAATTGCCCGTATGTCTTTGCACCCATTAAGTTTAATAAAGTTAGTGCTTTCTCATCATCTGGGATTTTATTTGCTTTACAATAATTTTGTATGCGTTCTACATACGTGGCCCAATCTTCGATGTCGCTATCAAAGGTATTAATGTTCCCATGTTTAGGCATCGTTGCAATTTTTTTTAGTGATTTCCCTTTTTCCAAGATGGCGGCTTCCCGCTCTTGTCTTCGTCCTCTGCCTACAAAATGGCGGTTTCCCGCGCTTGGCGGTCTTTCCCGCGCTCGCCTTCTTCACCCGCTGGCTGCAATGGCGTTTGGCGTGCCGCTGCTGCTCCCCTTTCCCAGCGGTTAGTAACTCCCCCGACGCTGTCTCCGCTTCACCGCGGCTCCCTCGGGCATTCGTGCTTCCCCCATGTCGCGCCCCGCAGCCCTTCTTGCAGCCCAGTTATTAGCACCGGCTGCGTTCGCCGTCACCGCGTCTCTTGCGCCTTCAGTCGCCCCAGACGCTGCGCCTTTTTGGCCCGAATGCGGCCCAGCCCTTATCACCAGCCGCGATCGATGTCCCCGTGCTGCGCCTTTCGGCCCGAATGCGGCCCGGCCCTTATCTCCGGTCGCGATCGATCTCACCGCCCTTATTCCTCCGTCTTCCCTCCCCGCCTGTACAGCCAACGCGGCCGACTTTCTGCTCGCGTCGCTGACCGGCTTACCCACCACCGAGGTAGAAGGAAGATAGCTGACTGCCGCTGATGGAGGCTTCGAGTTCAGGATATCTTCTGCACTCCGGGTTCTCGATGCCTGCCGTGCGACGTGTCATCCAGCAGGGTGATGAGGGTGGATGCCTCTCTTCGACGCCCGTTCTGTGGACGAAGCCGCTGTGGATATAAACTGCCGCAGGGTAAGAATCGGAGTCGTCACCACTGTTAAGTCTGTGTGTTCTAGTTATATTTAAGATTAATTACTGACACAGACTACAAGAATAACATTTCAACAGGTCTTTACTAGTTGGAGGTCAGGGCTATACTAACAGCAATATCACTACACAGTACTTATATACCGGTGGTCACCACCGGTATTACGTATACAGCAGCCAGAGAAAGTAGTACATCTCTTAAGGTGGAACAGGTTACATACACCACACCACCTATTCCATGAGCCTCAATTTTGTTAACCAGCTTCTATGTGGTACTTTCCTCAAATGCCTTCTGAAAATCCATGTAGACAACATCCATTGCATTCCCTTCATCAATGTTCTCCGTTACTTAATCAAAAAATTCAATTAGATTAGTCAAACACGATCTGCCCTTTACAAATTCGCGTTGGCTCTCCTTAATTAGCTTAAACCTCTCCAAGTGCCCATTAATTTTTTCCTTGATTATTGTTTCTAAAACTTTACCCACCACTGATGTTAAACTGACCGGCCTGTAGTTACTAGGATTGTCCTTACACCCTTTCTTGAACAATGGTGTCACATTTGCCACTTTCCAATCTTCAGGCACCTCCCCCACATTTAGGGAAGATTGGAAAATTATGGCAAGCCCTTCCGCTATCACCACCCCAATTCCCTTAGCAACCTGGGATGCAAGCCATCTGGACCAGGTGACTTATCCACTCTAAGCATAGGCAGCCTTTCTAGTACATCCTGTCTATCAATTTTCACCCCTTCCATTGCTTCTACCTTTTCCACTTCGACTGATATTTTGTCAGCATCCACCTCCTTAGTAAACACCAATGCAAAGTACTAATTGAGTATTCTAGCCTTGCCCTGCGCCTCTAAGCATATATTACCTTCTTTGTCCCTAATGCGGGGGGTTAAATTCCCGAAATCGGGGGTCCCGACACCATCCCGCCCCCAACCCGCCTCCATGCCAGTTTCAAAGGAAGCGGGTAACTGCCCCACACTGGGAGCTGCCTTCCTGAGGCGGGAAGGGATTAGTGCCAATTAACTCTCTGTTAACAGGTAGTTAACAGGCAGTTTTTAGCCTAATCCCTATTTTGAAGCTTGAACTGTGGGAATCCCGATGGCTCCAAACCATGCCAAGTTAGAGGGGTCGTGCCGTCGGGTTGAAGGGCTTGGAGGGGTCGAGATGTCGGTGTTCAGGTGAGTGATGTGTGCATGAGTGCAAAGGTAGTGTGTTTGGTGTGTCTAAAGTGATTAAAGAAGTGTAAATTACCTTTTCTTACCTTTTCAGCCTTCCTTCCTTTAGGTTCCGGGAGTCCCTCATCTCACCGGCACAGAAAGCAGAATGGCTGCGAACTGTCAAAAGTGACAGCCTTCAGCTTTCTGTGCAGGAGAGATTTCTAACTGAGTCTGTGGAGAAGGACTCAGGTTAGAAGTAAGACTGTCAGTGTTTGACAGCTTCAAACAGCTGTGAAACACTGATATTTCATCTGTCAAAACGTCTTGACAGATGAAATTTCAGTCTGTGATGTCACCTGTTGTCGGGTGGCCCTTAATTGGCCTGCTGAGCCCGCTGGGCGGGCTCAACAAGGTCAATCAAGTTAAAATCACGTGGATTGGCCGCATCTCAATGGAGGTGGGACTACAACCCTGAAAGTTGTAGTCCCGCCTCCAACCCGACTCCGAAATGAAAATCCTACCCATTGTATTTGGTCTGGTTTTTCCTTGAAGAATTCACCTGACATTCATCATACACCCACTTTTTTTGTTTCACCATCTTCTCTATCTCCCTCATCATCCAAGGAGCCCTTGCTTTGGTTCCCTTCCCTCTTGTTGGAATGTACCTAGCCTGTACAGGAAACTCTCGATTTACCGGCACCTAAATAACCGGAAACCTCTGTTAACCGGCAAAATTCAGGAGTAGGTTCAGGTAAGTTTTACTTAATATTAGTGGCTGTTCCTGGATCTGTGGCTGTGTAACTGGGGCTCCTACACTTGTTGCTAAGCAACAGGGACGCTTGGTCTGTGGCCGGAGTTCCTGCACATGTTGCTAAGCAACAGGGAAGCCTGGATTTGTTGCTCTGTATGGAGTTCTTGTACCTTTTAACTATACCTCACTGTAATCCGGACTTTTTGAAAAACCGGCACCATGCTAGTCCCGTCGGTGCCGGATAATAAAGAGTTTCCTGTACTTGGAACATCTCCTCCTTAAAGATCACCCATTGTTCCGTTACAGTTTTTCCTGTCAGTCTTTGGTTCCATTTTACCCTGGCTAGATCCCTTCGCATCCCATTGAAGTTAGCCCTATTCCAGTTTAGAAGTTTCACTCTAGATTGTTCCTTGCTCCTCTCCAATGCTAATCTAAGTCTTATATACGATGATCACTCGTACCCAAGTGTTCTCCCACAGACACTTGGTCGACCTGGCCCACCTCATTCCCCAGCACCAGATCCAGCAATGCCTCCTTCCTAGTTGGGCCAAGAACATACTGGTCAAGGAAATTCTCCTGAACACATTTCAGAAATTCCTCCCCCTCCTTTCCCTTTACCCTAGCATTATCCCAATCGATATTTGGGCAATTAAAGTCCCCCAGTATCACTACTCTATAGCTCTTGCATATCTCTGTGATTTCATAGAATCACAGAATCATAGAAAGTTACAGCACGGAAGGAGGCCATTTCGGCCCATCGTGTCCGCGCCGGCCAACAAAGAGCTCTCCAGCCTAATCCCACTTCCCAGCTCTTGGTCCGTAGCCCTGCAGGTTACAGCATCCCAAGTGCACATCCAAGTACTTTTTAAATGTGGTTAGGGTTCCTGCCTCTACCACCCTTTCAGGCAGTGAGTTCCAGACCCCCACAACCCTCTGGGTGACAAAATTTCCCCTCAAATCCCCTCTAAAACTTCCACCAATTACTTTAAATCTGTGCCCCGTGGTTTTTGACCCCTCTGCTAAGGGAAATAGATCCTTTCTATCCACTTTATCTATGCCCCTCATAATTTTATACACGTCAGTAAGGTCTCCCCTCAGCCTCCTGTTTCAAGGAAAACAGACCCAGCCTATCCAGTCTTTCCTCATAGCTAAGATTCTCTACTCCCGGCAACATCCTTGTAAATCTCCTCTGTACCCTCTCTAGTGCAATCACATCTTTCCTGTAATGTGGTGACCAGAACTACACGCAGTACTCTAGCTAAGGCCTAACTAGTGTTTTATACAGTTGAAGCATAACGTCCCTGCTCTTGTATTCTATGCCACGGCTAATAAAGCCAAGCATTCTGTATGCCTTCTTAACCGCCTTATCTACCTGGCCTGCTACCTTCAGGGATCTGTGGACATGCACTCCAAGGTCCCTTTGTTCCTCTGCACTAATCAGTGTCCTACCATTTAATGTGTATACCCTTTCCTTGTTAGCCCTCCCCAAATGCATTACCTCACACGTCTCCGGATTGAATTCCATTTGTTGAGTCTGTGTTTTCCAAATGTAGTTATGCTGAATAACTGGACACAGACAACAGAATACTTAAACAGGTCTTTAGTAATTGAGGGTCAGGGCTGAACTGAAATACAAACTGCTCCACAGGGTTTATATACCGGTGTGGTCACCACCGGTACTACAATATACAGGAGCCATCAGAAAGTAGTTCATCACCTTAAGGTAGTCTCTTAAGGTGGTACAGGTTACATACACTACAATTCCTCCCCTTTTAGCTTAACAGTGTACACCCCAATTTAAACATAACATGGATAACATATATACAACTTTCATACAAAACTGTTCAAAGATTCAGTCTCTGAGGAGGCCTCCTGATCCAGGCCGGATAACGCCTTTCAGGGGTCTCTGGTTCTCGTTGCTGGGGTGACTCATCCATTTGATCTCTTATGGATTGAACATCATCATGCACGTTCGAGTCTGAGGTAGATGCTACAGGCTCAATAACTTCTTCAACTGGTGTCTCTGCCGTAGACATGGGGTCGACCCTTGTTCTCGATTCCACAAGTTGGTCAGCATGACGTCGTATTACGTTCTCACCAATGTCTACCGTGTACATCAAGGGTCCTTGTCGGGCACGAATTGTTCCGGATTGCCATTTATCATTCCTATAGTCCCTGGCCAACACTGGTTGTCCTATTTCGAAACTCCGAGTGCCCTTGTTATTTACGTGCTGGAATTGTTTGTTTTCGACTTCCCTACGCACATTGGGTTTTAACAAATCCAATCGGGACCGCAACCTCCTGTTATAGAACATTATGGCAGGGCTTTGATTTGTCACTGCATGCGTGGCGTTTCGATATGCCATCAGGAAATTGTCCACCTTGTGTTGTAGTGGAATATGGTCTTCGCTCATGGCCTTTATCGCCTTTTTGAACGTTTGTACAAATCTCTCGGCCAACCCATTTGTAGCCGGATGATATGGGGCAGATGTATAGTGTTTCACCCCATTCTTCTTCATGAATTTCTGGAATTCTTCTGACACGAACTGTGGTCCGTTGTCTGAACATATTTGTTCCGGCAGCCCATTCCTTGCAAATATGGTTCTTAGAACTGCAATCGTCTTTTCAGAGGTAGTGGTCGACATCTTAATCACTTCTGGCCATTTAGAATGTGCGTCTACCACTATCAAAATCATGGAATCCATGAATGGACCTGCAAAGTCGATAGGCACACGTTGCCATGGGGTTGAAGGCCATTCCCACGGATGCAGCGGTGCAATTGAAGGTGCATTTTGAACTTTTTGGCACCCTGAGCAGCTTTTAGTCAGATCCTCTATTTGTTTGTCGATACCTGGCCACCACACATAAGCCCTAGCAAGGCCTTTCATCTTGACTCCCCCCAGATGACCTTCATGCAGTTCCTTCAGAACTCTCTCCCTTAATTTAGGAGGAATAATCACCCTTGTTCCATACATCAATGTTCCTTGACAGACGGACAGCTGCTCTCGTCTGGCTGAGAATGCCGGTAACAGTGGTTCACCATGTGTTGGCCATCCCTTCACTGTCAAATCGTAGACCCGAGACAGTGTTGGGTCGTTTCTGGTCTCTCTCTCAATACTCGCATTGGTGACTGGTAAGCATTCGATGATGGTCGAGTGAAATATCTCGACAGGGTCAACTGCCGGTGCCTCTTCCGCTGTAGGTAGCGGCAGGCGCGACAGCCCATCAGCATTACCATGTCGCTTTGTACCTTTGAATTCGATATCATATTGATGTGCCCCTAGGAAAAGGGACCATCTCTGAAGCCTCTGCGCCGTCATAACCAGAACACCCTTCTTAGGGTTAAAGATGGAAACCAACGGCTGGTGATCTGTCAGCAGCGTAAACCTTTGGCCTTGCAGGTAATGGTTAAATTTCTTAACTCCCCACACGAGGCTGAGAGCCTCCCTATCTATCTGAGCATAGTTGCGCTCAGCGGAGGTCAATGATCTGGATGCGAACGCGACTGGCCTTTCCAAGCCATTTGGCAACTTATGTGAGAGCACTGCCCCGATACCATATGGAGAAGCATCACAAGCTAAACGAATAGGCAGCGTTGGGTTAAAGTGAGCCAACACTTCCTTAGAGGTGATCAGTGCCTTGCTTTTTTGAAAAGCCCGCTTACAGTCCTCGCTCCACTTCCATGGTACTCCCATTTGCAAAAGAGTGTTCAGCGGGTGTAACACCGTGGATAAATTTGGAAGAAACTTGTGGTAATAGTTAATCAACCCAAGGAACGACCTCAACTGGGATACATTTTCCGGAGCGGGAGCTTTCACAACAACTTCGATCTTGTCAGGTGACTTATGAAGCCCCTCCTGGTCAATGGCGTGACCGCAGTACAAGATTCGCTTCTGAAAGAACTCACATTTCTGGCGATTAACTCTGAGTTCATATTCTTTCAATCTGGTGAGCACCTGCTCCAAATTCGCGAGGTGTTCCTTATCATCATCTCCTGTAATCAGAATGTCGTCCAGGTAGCATTGTGTGCCTGGAATTCCCTGTAATACCTGCTCCATGGCCCTTTGCCAAATCGCTGGAGCCGATGCCACTCCAAAAACCAGTCTATTATACCGATATAAGCCCTTATGTGTGTTGATCGTGAGATACTGGCGTGACGCTTCATCAACTTCTATCTGTAAGTACGCCTGCGCCAGGTCTATCTTGGTGAAGTGTTTCCCGCCAGACAGCGAAGCGAAGATATCCTCAATCCGCGGAAGCGGATATTGCACCGTGTGAAGAACCGGATTAACAGTGATCTTGAAATCGCCACAGATGCGAACCTTCCCAGGTTCCCCCAGCTTGTTGCTCAACGAACGCTTCATGACGGGAACAATGGGCGTGGCCCATTCGCTCCAGTCCACCTTTGACAGTACTCCTGAACGTTCTAGCCCTTCCAGCTCTGCTTCCACAGCAGGTCGTATCGCATAAGGTACCGGTCTGGCTTTGAAAAATTTTGGGTTTGTATGTTCTTCAACCTTGATGTTTGCCGTAATTCCTTTCAGTGTTCCCAGTCCCTGTTGGAACACCTCCTTAGCATCGTCCAATATTTTGGACAGTCGTTTAGGTTTGACATCGTCCTCTTTACAGGAATCTACAGTTAGTGCTTGTAAGGAATGCCAGTCCATATTTATTCTCCGGAGCCATTCCCGTCCCAGTAGTGGTGGACCTCCCTCAGGTAACACATACAAGTCCATTCCCTGACTTTCTTTACCATTGTAGGCCACCTTTACCTTTATCTTTCCGATGGGGTATACTCTTTGCCCCGTGTATGTTTTCAATACAATCTCCGTATCCCTCAGGGGAATGTGTGAGAATAACCTTTTGTACTCTTGCTTATTCATGACCGTCAATGCCGATCCAGTGTCCAATTCCATCTTCACTTGGACTCCTGCTATCCGAAGCATGACCCAGATAGTTTGGTGGTCTGCTGTGTTACCCACATTATGTATTTTTAGACAACCCAGTTCCTTACTGCTGGAGTCTGAATCCGTCTTTTGTTCATCCGAACTGTTCTCTGTCACCTTGTGTACTTTCTTGTACTTCTCCTGCGGCAACTTTTTGTTCCTGGTCTTCTTTCCTGACCGGCATACTTTCGCTATGTGACCAAGTCTGCCACATTTCCTGCATTCTTTATCTTTGAACCAGCACTGGTTCTGATCATGCGTTGTCCTTCCGCAACGATAACACTTTGCTGCACCCAATGCCATTTCATTGGTGCTGAATTCCGATGGCCTTTGCTGCATTTCCGCAGTGCCTCGTGCTGCTGCCTCGTGCGATGCTGCAATGCTGAAAGCTTTGTCCAGCGTAAGATCCTTTTCCTCTTGCAGTCGCTTCTGGGTTCCTTCCTTTAGTAGCCCACACACGAACTTATCTCTCAGAGCGTCTGCTAGTCCTGTACCGAACTGACAGTACTTTGATAACTTGCGCAGTTCGATTAAGAATTCAGCGTTGCTTTCCGCTTTAAGCTGAATTCTTTTGTAAAATTTAAATCGTTCCGCTATCAGCAGCGGCGTGGGGTTTAAATGCTCTTGCAGGATAGTAACAATCTCAGCGAAACTCTTTCCTACCAGTTTATCTGGTGTTACAAGGTGCCTTAATAACCCGTACGTCTTCGCACCCATCGAGTTTAATATGGTTAGTGCTTTCTTATCCGCCGGTACCTCATTCGCTGTACAGTAAACTTCAACGCGTTCCACATAAGTGGCCCAATCTTCTACATCGCTATCAAAAGCAGTGATGTTACCCGTTTTTGGCATCTTGTTGAGTTTCCTTTATTTTATTTATTTTTCCAAAATGGCGGCTTCCCGCACTTGGCGGCTTTTCCCGCACTTATCTTCTTCCCCCGCCGACTAAAATGGCGATTACCGCGCTGTTGCCGTTCTCGCCTCCCAGCGGTCCTTATTTCCCCCGACGCTGCTGCTCTTGTTCCCCCGCCGCTCCCGCGGTCCTCGTGGACATTAACGCTTTTCTGGCTGCTGCACGTCTCTGCCCGATTGCAGTCCGGCCCTTTCACCGGCTGTGGTCGTGTTCTCCGCCCTTTTCTTCGGTTTCCCTCCCCTTCTCCCACTGACAACTCGGCCGACTTTCTCTCAGTGTCGCTAGATCGGGCTTACCCGCCGCTGTCGTAGAAGGGATGATCACTGCCTGTTGCTGATGGTGGACTTCGTGGCCAGCAAATCCAAACCGGGATCTCGATGCCTCCCGTGCGATGCGGTGCTCAGCAGGATGATGAGGGCGGATGCCCCTTTTCGACGCCCATTCTGAGGACGAAGCTTCCTTGGATGCAAAACTGCCGCTAGGTACGATCAGACTCGTCGCCACTGTTGAGTCTGTGTTTTCCAAATGTAGTTATGCTGAATAACTGGACACAGACAACAGAATACTTAAACAGGTCTTTAGTAATTGAGGGTCAGGGCTGAACTGAAATACAAACTGCTCCACAGGGTTTATATACCGGTGTGGCCACCACCGGTACTACAATATACAGGAGCCATCAGAAAGTAGTTCATCACCTTAAGGTAGTCTCTTAAGGTGGTACAGGTTACATACACTACACCATTTGCCACTGTTCTGCCCACCTGACCAATTTATTGATATCTTCCTGCAGTCTACAGCTTCCTTCTTCAGTATCGACCACACAGCCGATTTTAGTATCATCTGCAAACTTCTTAATCATACCCCCTATATTCAAGTCTAGACCATTGATATATACCACAAAAAGTAAGGGACCTAGTACTAAGCTCTACGGAACCCCACTGGAAACAGCCTTCCAGTCACAAAAACACCCATCAACCATTACCCTCTGCTTCCTGTCTCCGAGCCAGTTTTGAATCCAACTTGACACTTTGCCCTGGATCCCATGAACTTTTAACTTCATGACCAGTCTGCCATGTGTAATCTTATCAAAAGCCTTGCTAAAGTCCATATAAACTACATCAAACGCTCTACCCTCATCTACCCTCCTTGTTACCTCCTCAAAAAAGCAACTTTCCCTGCAGATTTGCTCCTCTACCTCCCTCTCACTATTTGGAGGCCTGTAGAATACCTCCAATAGCGTGATCATGATGCGCTATCAATCACTCAAAAGACTGAGGTTAAGCGAGTAACTAACAGGCTTTTATTAACAAGAGAATGAAGGTGTGCCTCGAGTGGTCGACCAGTCCAGAATACAGAGGGACTGTGGAGCAGTCACCTTTATACCTGGACTCGTGGGAGGAGTCAGCCGAGGCATGTACAGACATGTACACAGTGGAATACAAACACCCACACAGGCAGGTATAACAGTGGTTTACCACAGATCATACCCTTTTTGCTCCTCAACTCTAACCAAATGGATTCTGTCCTTGTCCCCTCAAGAACATCCTCCCTTTCCAACACTACAATGTCTTCCTTAATCAGCACTGCCACCCAACCTCCCTTTTTTCCTTCCCTATCTTTTCTGAACACCTTGTACCCTTGACTATTAAGGGGGAAAAATTCGGTTGGTTGCGCCACCCATTAGCGCCTAAAGAGGTCGAGAAGTGGGGCGCTAACCAACTAGCGCCCAGACGCAGCGAACCCTGCGCCTCTTCCCAAATTGAGCGGACATTTAGCACCAGCGCACGCAGATCATGATGTCATTTCAGTGTGCAACACCCTTGGGGTGCCCCGGACCGGAAATTCAATGGCGCCCCCCTACGTTCCGCCTGTAGCTACCAACGACAGGTTACCTGGAACGTTTCCCAGTCGCTGTCGGGCTGTGGGGGCACTATTTAAAGGGGACTCTTCCTGGATTATTAGTGGTAGCCATTTTTGGACCACACCTTCTGTGAGAGAGAGAGAGAGAGAGAGTTGTTCAGAGACAAACGGAGAGCCATTTCTGCAGTGAGCCAGCGCTGACTGAGGAACTTTAGCCTTCTGAACATAACTTTGCAGTTGGTAAGCTTCTCAACCGGCATAACTTTCAGTGCGCACTTACTATGGGGGCTGCATTGGATGGGAACGCCATCCTTCTCAATCATATTGACAGGGCACAGAGACGCAGGGATAGAGTGGCAGGCATGGCCAGACGGAGGAGGGCCAACAGACGTCGGCACACGAGACCTTATGCTGCCAGGGTTTTCCGCCAGCAGTTTTTGTATATCAACATGTCGGAGGAGCAGTGTTTCCGAAGGCTGCGCTTCAGTAAGGAGGTGGTCACTGAGCTCTGCCAACTGCTTCAGCCAGATCTGCAGCCTCAACTAAGGTGCAGGACATCTCTGTCGGTGGCTGTGAAGGTCACTGTGGCTCTAAACTTCTTTGCCAGCGGCTCCTTTCAGGCCGCTGCTGGGGACATTGCCAACATCTCACAGTTCGCGGTGCATTGCTGCATCCGCCAAGTGACTAATGCCCTCTTTAGAAGGAGACGGCAGTACATCTCCTTCCCAATGACCCCGGACAAGCAGCGAGAGCGCGCAGAGGGCTTCGCAAGGATAGCGGGCTTCCCCATGGTGCAGGGCGCCATTGACTGCATGCATGTGGCTTTGCGGGCACCTCTAGAGAATGCGGGGGATTTCCGCAACCGAAAGGGGTTCCATTCTTTGAATGTGCAGCTGGTCTGTGACCACCGACACCTGATACTCGCTGTCAATGCCCACTTTCCAGGCAGCAGCCACGACGCCTTCATCCTGCGCCAGACTTCTGTGGCAGACCTTTTTGAAGCCCCGGCTCACCCAGGAGGCTGGCTTCTCGGGGACAAGGGCTATCCTCTGTGCCCCTGGTTGCTGACCCCGCTCCGTTCGCCCAGCACCCCTGCTGAAGAACGATACAACGAGAGCCATCAAGCGACCAGGAACATCGTGGAGCACACAATCGGCGTGCTGAAGCAACGGTTCCGCTGTCTGGACCATTCCGGAGGAGCCCTTCAGTACTCACCTGAGCGAGTCTCCCACTTTGTGGTTGTGTGTTGCATGCTGCATAACCTGGCAATCCTCAGGATCCAGCCAATGCCACCAGACATTGGAGCACCAGCAGAGGAGGGGGAGGAGGAGGAGGAGAAGGAGCAGCACCAAGACAGGAGGGAGGCACAAACTGCAAGGGCCGTCCGTCAAAGGCTTATAGCAAGTCGCTTCTAGGCCCCTCTGAGGGAATGCTTTCTGCCATTCCAAGAACATGAATGGAACCGTTCTGCTACCCATAAGCCGGTCAAGGCAACAATTTGTGCAAAGAACAGACATGGACATTGTGAATAAATAAATTTGTTTATTTAACAAACTGTGTATCCTTCCCGCATGACAAAGCAGTGGAAACAAACGCCAAAACAAACAGACTGCCACATAACTGGCTCTCACACCCTGGAGACAATGTCTAAAACATAACTGGCTCTCACACCCTGGAGACAATATCCAAAACATAACCAACATTCAGACCTGCATCCTCGGCCTTGAATGAAAGAAATAACATAATTTAGCAACACCTCCTACTTTTTGCCCCTCGATGGTGATCTGCTTCCCTTGCAGAATTGCCCCCTTCCCACCCTGCAGCTCCTCCGTAATGGGACCCCAGTGGCTGCAGCAAGGCTGGGCGAGGCCTGCTGACTGTCCGAAACTGAGACCGTAGATGCCCTTGAGGGACGGCCTGGACCAGCTCTGGGCCTGGAGGGCCCGGCTGCTGACTGCTCCAACTCTGCATGGGCGGCAGCAGTCTGTCCTACAGGTGGGGGCAGCTGCAGTGGAGAAGTGCCAGTGGTGGCATCAGGAATGCTGTCATCCTGAGAGCAGACAGCAGCTCCCTGGTCGGCCGACACACTGGCACTCTGACGGGGCAGCACCGCAGCATGCGCAGCAATCGGCTGGTGCACAGATTGCTGGCCTGCTGTGGCACGGTGAGGGCCCTGGGGAATCCTGCCCGATCCAGCGAGGTTGGCAGCAGTCAGTGCTCGCGTGGCCTCAATCTGCGTCTGCATGAGACCAGCCACTGACTGTGTGGCAGCACTCAGCACTTGCGTGGCAGGTGCCAGTGCTTCACCGAAGTCCTGGACAATCTTTGCCAGTGCTGCGCCAAAGTCCTGGCCACTCCTTGCCAGCGTCTCAATGGAACCAGGCATCCTTGCCACTGCAGCCATGAGCTCAGTGTGCCTCTGCCCAGCCTGGGCGCTCATTTCTGCGAGGGCACGCACCTCTTCTGCGTTCGGTGCAGCAGCACTCGTGGCCCGACTCGCCCTCCGGGGAGACGGCCCCCGAGCTTCCCTACCCCCCTCGTGTTGCTGCAGGCCGCTGGGTCCTGGGGCTGCATCCTCCTCAGACCATTCCCCCCCGCTCCCCTCCAGGGACGGCGTCTCCCAAGTCTGGACATGGGCTGGCTCGCCTGAGGGTGGCACGGATGGTCCGGCTTCCTCCTCCTCATCGCCTCCAGAGTCACTCGCACTGGCAGCTTGAGGGCCCGCCTCCCGAGCTGGTGATGCAGCATCTGAAGGCAGGGAGGTTCAAGAGTGGCTTTAGCGAAAGGACAGGGTGGCAGCAAGGGATGCATGAGTGCTGCAATGCTCTGAGTTGGCTCGAGAGTGAAAAAGCATGCTGGTGTAGGGAACAAGTGGAAGGAGAGAGGTCAAAAAGGTGATGACCTCATTGCTGTCCACAATGGGGTCGGCATTTCCAGAGGCGACGGGGCCAATCATCCGGCTTGCCACAATCCGATTGACTCACTCCTCCAGGTCTGTGAGGGTCTGCAGGTGAGGCCGGCCTCCTCTGGTCCGATGCTGTTGCCTTCTATTATGGGCCAGCTTGGCCTGCAAGAGAAAGGACGGGGGTGTGAGGAAACCTGCAGCCCTGATCTGGGATGACATGGTCGATTAGCCCTTACATTATGCTGCCCTGATCTGGGATGACATGCCTCCCATGGTCGATTAGCCCTTACATTATGATGCCCTGATCTGGGATGACATGCCTCCCATGGTCGATTAGCCCTTACATTATGCTGCCCTGAGCTGGGATGACATGCCTCCCATGGTCCAGGAGCCCTTACATTATGCACAGAGCTGAATGTGCGTGTGTGTTTCCAGAAAGGGCCATGGGTGCTGGATGACAGCTGGCCATTGGGGCTTTGCACACCCTCTGGCCATAAAGTGAGGTCCAGATGGAGGGATGAAGATGATTCTGAAAAAGGCACTCACCCTGACGACCCGAGTGAGGTCGTTGAACCTCTTCCTGCATTGCACAGGAGTCCTGGGAACCATGCTGCTGGAGGTGACTCTGTTGGAAACCTCCCTCCAAGCTCTGCGATAGTCGCTGTGCTGAGGCCTCCTGCCATTCTCTGGGTAGAGTACAGATCACCTGCGTTCCACCGCGCCAACCAGAGCATCCAATGCCCCCTCGCTGAAGCGCTGCACTCTCTCCCTGGCCCTCTCCATGTTCAGGCAGTTGTCGACGCCACAGGTAGGTTACCGCCGAGTTTGAGGCCTCCAATGCGCAGGGTGCAGCTGGAGATGATGATCGATCCGCCCCTTTAAGAGCTGTCCGGCGCCAGCGTGTCTGGCCGCACTCGATAATTGACAGCAGCTGCGCTGCGCCCGCCCGCGGAGATATTGCGTCGCGCCGCCAGGTTAGCGCCTTAAGACTGTCGTGCAGCGCCTGATTTAGCGCCACAATCACCTTCAGGGGCGCAGGTACCCAATATCGCTGGAGGTGGCGATAATTTGCACCTGGCACTAAACTTTGCGCACCGCCAATACTAGCACCCCAAACGGGGTGATACCGAATTTCTCCCTCTAAGTGCCCAGTCCTCATCGTTTTTAAGCCATGTTTCCGTTATTGCCACAATATCATATTGCGACACAGCTAATTGTGCTTGTAGCTCACCAACTTTATTCACCACACTTTGGGCATTTACGTACATGCATTCCAGACCCATTTAAAAAAAATTTGTAGTCTTTCTTAGTCTGCTCCTATCTAATATGGCACTCCTTCCGCCTCCAGTACTACTTTCTTCTCTAGTACTATCCAACACACTCACTCTTTTATGCACCTTGTTCCACTTTTCTACTCCTATGTGCTGGTGCCAATCCCCCTGCCAAGTTAGTTTAAACCCTCCCCAACAGCACGAGCAAACCTCCCCATGAGAATATTGGTCCTGGCTCTGTTGAGGTGTAATTCGTCTGGCTTTTACAGGTTCCACCTTCCCCAGAAATGGTCCCAATGCCTTAGGAATCTAAAGCCCTCCGTCCTGCACCATCTCTCCAGCCATGCATTCATCTATTCTATCCTCCTATTCCTGTACTCACTAGCACGTGGCACTGGGAGTAATCCAGAGATTACTACCTTTGAGGTCCTGCTTTTTAATCTTTTTCCTAGCTCCTTATAGTCTGCCTGCAGGACTTCATCCCTCTTTCTGCCTATGTCAGTGTATACAGTGTACAGAATATACAGTGCACAGAGTATACAGTGTACAGTATATATGGTGTACGGTGTATATAATGTAAAATGTATACAATGTACAGAGTAGACAGTTTACAGAGTATACAATATACAGAACATACAGTGTACAGAATATAGAAACATAGAAACATAGAAGATAGGAGCAGGAGTAGGCCATTCGGCCCCTCGAGCCTGCTCCGCCATTCAATGAGATCATGGCTGATCATCCAAACTCAGTACCCTGTCCCTGCCTTCTCCCCATATCCCTTGATCCCTTTAGCCTTAAGAAATATATCTAACTCCTTCTTGAATATATTTAATGAATTGGCCTCAACTGCCTTCTTTGGTAGAGAATTCCACAGGATCACCACTCTCTGGGTGAAGAAATTCCTCCTCATCTCTGTCCTAAATGGCTTACCCCTTATCTTTAGACAGTGACCCCTGGTTCTGGACTCCCCCGCCATCGGGAACATCCTTCCTGCATCTAGTCTGTCTAGTCCTGTTAGAATTTTATAAGTTTCAATGAGATTCCCTCTCATTCTTCTAAACTCCAGCAAGTATAAGCCCAATAGACCCAATCTCTCCTCATACGTCATTCCTGCCGTCCCAGTTATCAGTCTGGTGATCTTCGCTGCACTCCCTCCATATACAGTGTAGAGTGAATACAGAGTACAGTGAATGCAGTGTATACAGTGTACAGAATATAGTGTACAGTGAATAGTGTATACAGTGTACTGAATATACACTGTACAGAGTATACAGTGTACACAGTATACATTGCACAGTCAATACAGTGCACAGAGTATACATTGTACAGTCAATACAGTGTACAGAGTATATGGTGCAAAGAGTAAACAGTGTACTGAGTATATAGTGTACAGTGAATACAGTGCAAAGTGCATAAAATGTACAGAGTGTGCAGTGGTCAGTGTTTACAGCGTACAGTGAATACAGTGCACAGAGTATGCAATGTACAGAATATACAGAGTGCAGTGTATACAGTGTACAGTGAATACAGTGCACAGTGTATATAATGTACAGTGTACAGAGTTTACACTGTACAGTGAATATAGTGTACAGTGAATGCAGTGTATACAGTGTACTGAATATACAGTGTACAGAATATACAGTGTACAGTGAATACAGTGTACAGAGTATACAGTTTACAGTGAATACAGTGCACAGAGTTTACAGTGTACAGTGACCATAATGTACAGAGTTTACAGTGTGCAGTGAATACAGTGTACCGTGTATACAGTGTACAGTGAATACTGTGCACAGAGTATACAGTGTACATAGTTTATAGTGTACAGAGTATACAGTGTACAGTGAATTCAGTGTACAGAGTATACAGTGTACAATGAATACAGTGTACTGAGTATACAGTGTACAGTGAATACAGTGCACAGTGCGTAAAGTGTACAGAGTGTACAGTGGTCAGTGTTTACAGTCTACAATGAATACAGTGCACAGAGTATGCAATGTACAGAATATACAGAGTACAGTGTATACAGTATACAGTGAATAGAGTGCACAGTGTATATAATGTACAGTGTACAGAGTTTACACTGTACAGTTAATAGTGTACAGTGAATGCAGTGTATAGTGTACAGAATATACAGTGTACAGAATATACAGTGTACAGTGAATACAGAGTACAGTGTATACAGTGTACTGAATATACACTGTACAGAGTATACAGTGTACAGAGTATACATTGCGCAGTCAATATGGTGTACAGAGTATACGGTGTAAAGATAATACAGTGTACTGAGTATACAGCGTACAGTGAATACAGTGTACAGAGTATACAGTGTACAGTGAATACAGAGTTTACAGTTTACAGTGAATACAGTGTACAGAATATACAGTTTACAATGACTACAGTGTACAGCGTATACAGTGTATAGTGAATACAGCGTATACAGTGTACATAGTTTATAGTGTACAGGGTATACGGTGTACAGAATATACAGTGTACAGAGTACACAGTGTACAGTGAATAGTGTACAATGAATACAGTGTACAGTGTATAGAGTGTACATAGTTTATAGTGTACAGAGTATATGGTGTACAGAATTTACAGTGCACAGAATATGCTTCCTCCTCATCTACATCTTCCTCTTTTGCGTCTTTCTCTTCTGTAGCTTTCTCTTCTGCTTCTTCCTCTTTCATCTGTGAGTGGATGCTGTAAATCTGAAATAAAAGCATAAATTGCTGGAAATACGCTACAGGTCAGGCAGTATCTCAACCTGAGACGTGAACTCTGTTTCTCTCTCCATAAATGCTGCCTGTCCTGCTGAGTATTTCCAGCATTTCCTGTCTTCTCAGAGGCCTTCCTTTGCCATCTGAGGCCTTGCCAGCGTCCAGCAGCACTCCCTGCTCAATTAAAAAAGTTTCAAAAGGGAATTGGATGTATATTGAAAAGGCAAAGTTTGCAGGGATAAGGGGAAAGAGTGGGACTAATTGAATAGCTCTTTCAAAGAGCTGGTATAGGCATGATGGCCAAATGGCCTCCTTCTGTGCTGTATGATTCTAATTCCCCCCACCATAGAATCATATAGAATCTTAGAAATCTTGCTCCGTAGCCTTGTAGGTTACATCACTTCAAGTGCATATCCATCTCCCACATGCCCTCTCTGAGCTTATCTCATCCATGAAACCCAATTCCTGGTCCCAAGATCTCATTCCTAATAATCTGCTGACCACCCAACTTCTCTTCCTGCCTTTGCACTGTTACCTTCGATATCCCTCAATCATCTCTCCTCCTCTTCCTCAGCTTTGTGGTCAGTTTCCATATGTGAAGACGCCCAGCTTCACCACTCCACCACCTCTCTTGACCCCTCTACTGCCTCTCTTGACCCCTCTACTGCCTCTGCATTGTCAGACTTTTGTCCAAGATCCAGTCTTGGATGAACCACACTTCCTTCCAGTTAAACATTGGTAAAACTGAAGCTATTGTCTTCGGTTCCCACCACAAACTCCATTCTCTTGCCACAGATTCCATCCCCCTCCCTGGCTACTCAGGCTGAACCAGACAGTTCACAATCTCAGCATCCGATGCGACCCTTGTAGTGTATGTCTCCGTCTACCTTTAAGAAAACCATTGTATGTAACCGTTCACCTTTAAGAGAACTATTTTAGGTATGGCACTACTTTGTTGGCTTCTGTATACTGTAATACCAACGGTGACCACACCGGTATATAAGTGCTGTGTCAGGATTATTTGGCAGATTCGCCCTGACCTTCGAATAGTAAAGTCCTGTTTTAAGTTACTCTTGGAGTCTGTGCATTAACTAACTAAACAACCCACAGACTTTACAGTGGCGACGAGTCCGATCGTACCCTGCGGCAACAATACGTCCGAAGCAGTTAACGAGCGTCGAGAAGAGGCAACCGCCCTCGTCGTTCTGCTGGGAAAAAACTCGAGGCTGCAGAACTAGAAAGGAGGAAGAATTTAGAGACAAAGACTTCCATCAGCAACAGGCACTGACTGTCCCTTCTGCCACGGTGAGGAGTGAGCCGATCAGCACGAGAAGCAAGGCGGCCACGGTGACTGTGAGTAAGGGAAAGTAAAAAGAATAACCGGAGGATAAGGGCGGTGCACTCGACCACGGTCGAGGGGGAAAGGAGCCGGACAGAAGTCGGGCCCAGAGGCACTGAGACTGGGGCAGCGTGGAGCAAGGAAGCCGCGGTACAGACAGGCTGGGGGACGCAACGGCGTCGTGAGACAGCTAGACCGCGACCGGCGAAAAAGGCCGGGCAGCGACCGAAGCCACGAAGCGCTGCGACCGGGAACGTAGGCGCGGGAAGAGATAAACTCAGCCGCAGCCGGGGAGGGAAGCACCGGACTGCAAGAGGGCTGGGAGGCGCGATTGGGAGCCGAGCGAGCGGGAGAGGCAGAGCCGACCAAGGGAGACTGAGCGAGAGCCAGTCCAGCGGCTGAAACTGTTCTCCGTCAACGGGGTGTACCCAGCGCCGGTAGAGCCGAGCGAGCGGGAGAGAGACAGAGCCCGAGCAAGGGAGACTGAGCGAGAGCCAGTCCAGCGGCTGAAACTGTTCTCCGTCAACGGGGTGTACCCAGCGCCGGTAGAGCCGAGCGAGCGGGAGAGAGACAGAGCCCGAGCAAGGGGAACTGAGCGAGAGCCAGCCCAGCGGCTGAAACTGTTCGCCGTCAACGGGGTGTACCCA
Organism: Somniosus microcephalus; assembly: GCF_052327205.1. Taxonomy (NCBI): domain Eukaryota; kingdom Metazoa; phylum Chordata; class Chondrichthyes; order Squaliformes; family Somniosidae; genus Somniosus; species Somniosus microcephalus. The sequence continues at coordinate 40,248,618 of NC_141013.1, forward strand.
GCGCCGGTTGCCCTGCCGAGAAAAGGGAAAGCACCGAAGCCGACGCGCAGGCTGTGAACCTGAAAGCCAGCGGCCGTCGCCCGTGGGGAAAGTGTACCCCTCCCGCCAGGGAAGAAACGCGGGAAGCCGCCATTAGGCGGGGAAGAAGACAGAAGCGGGAAACCGCCATTTTCGCGGGAACCGCCATCTTGAAGAAAAAAAAAATTTTTTAAAGAAATAATTCGTGGTGTTTATCAGGAAGAGAGGAAGATGCCTAAGCGTGGTAACATCAACGATTTTAATTCCAAGATAGAAGACTGGGCCACGTATGTGGAACGCATTGAGATCTATTGTGAGGCCAATAAAATAGAAGAAGATGACAAAGCTATAACCTTGCTAAACTCGATGGGCGCGAAGACATACGGGCTCTTGAAGCATCTACTATCACCAGCTAAACCGGCGGATCAGACTTTCGATGATATTGTGACTGTTCTGAAGGATCACTTGAACCCCACACCGTTGATGTTGGCGGAACGATTCAAATTCTATGCGAGAACGCAAAGGAAAGACGAAAACAACGCAGAATACTTGGTCGAACTGCGTAGACTAGCGAAATACTGCCAGTTTGGAGGGAATCTGACAGAGGCATTGCGAGACAAGTTCGTGTGCGGGTTGGCAAAGGAAGGAACGCAAAAGCGACTACTCGAAGAGAACGACCTTACACTTGACAGGGCTGTCCTTATTGCAGCATCGCACGAAGCCGCAGCGAAGGGAACTGCGGAAATGCAGCTAAAGACAGCAGCACTAAGTGTGGATCAAATTACCTCGACAACAACAAAATGCTATCGTTGTGGGAAGACAACACACGACCAGAACCAATGCTGGTTTAAGAACCAGGAATGTAGGAAATGTGGCAAACTGGGTCACATAGCTAAGGTATGCCGGTCAGGGAAAAGGACCAACAACCAAAGGAAGCCATCACAGGAAAAGTACAACGAGGTACACAAGGTGGCTGAGAAGAGTTCAGACGAACAGAATTCAGACTCAGGCCCAAACGGCCAGGAGCTGGGTAGTCTGAGAATTCACAATGTGAGTAAGGAAGCTGACCTACAAACTATCTGGGTCATGCTGAAAATAGCTGGAATCCAAGTGAAAATGGAGTTGGACACTGGATCAGCTCTATCAGTCATAAATCGAAGGGATTACCACCGGCTATTCTCACATATACCCTTAAGAGATACCAAGTTCGTATTGCAGACATACACGGGGCATAAAGTATACCCCATGGGAAAGATAAGAGTCAAAGTGAGAGATAGGGGTAAAGAACACCCAAGAATGAACTTATACGTATTACATGAGGGAGGACCACCACTTCTAGGAAGGGAGTGGATCAAGAAAATAGACATGGAATGGCACTATCTAAAAGCCATCACGAGTGAGGACTCGGTGCAGACAATCAGCTGAGATTCTGAAACGGATGACGATAAGACCAACCCAAATATGAAAGACAAGGCTGAAATGGACTTGCCGATGAAGGTTGGAAAAACGAAGGCATGCATAAAGGCTTATGCTCCAGAGAAGAACAAAGTTTCAGAGCAGAACTCCACCGAACAACGACAACCTAGTTTGACAGAAAATTCTGAGCCTGTTCAAGTTACGGACATATCCATGACGGAAGAACACCGAGCTCGGACTCAAACTTATTTCAAATTACAACAACAATTAGAACAATTGAGTTACCGTCTCGTACAAGAGATGAAAACAATGAAAAAGTTCTATGGCACCGAATGGGAGAATCTGGAAAGACAACAGAAGCAGCTAGCTCAAGCAGAGAGCGACCATAGAGCCATCGTGACCAATTACCGATCACATCTCCCTTATGATGTTCAGGAGTTAGAATATTTGCAGAAAGAAGCAAATGAAGAGGAATCTTCAGGAAGCCAGGATTTTATTCCAGTTCTTCTCTACGACTCCTTACAAGCAGAGTTTGAGAAGTTGAAGGAACAGTATGAACAGGCCCAGGCTACAATCCTGGAGGGGGTTAACTCGGCAACCTCCGAAAAGCTAGTTTCAGTGGAAGCATATGAGCAACTAAAGGTTGAACATGAGCAAGAAGTCCAAAGGCTGCAGGAAATTCTTAATGAGCTCAAGGCCAAGACAGACTCATCGGTAGAAGTTCCATCCATAGATGAGAAATTAGAGGTGAAAGACATGGCAGAACATGAAAGTCAAGATGTCCAAGAACTCATAAAAATATTGAAGGAAACCCAAGACAAATATGAGGCGGCAATGACCGAGGTTCAACAACTTGAAGAACAGATTCAACTGGGAATTCTTTCAGTGGAAGAAAAGGCAACTGTAAGAAACACAGAGACTGTAAGAATGGCCCCTGAACATGAGCTAGAGAGCATCAAGGCGCAACTTCTCCGAGCGCTTAAAGCCAAAGTACAAGAGGAAAAAAAGGTGAAAGCATTGGAGGAAAAGGTGGATGAAATGGAGAAGACTCTGATCCACAGGGTCCCCGTGGAAGAGTTAACGGTCAGCCAACTCCTTCATATGCTGAGAGACAAGACTCTGCAAGGGAAACCATTTGAACACGAGCTTCAATCTTCAAAGGGAAGGGGTTTGGAGCTCTCAAAAGTTTGGGGAATAGTTGAGGTTGCAACACAGATTTTACGGGGCTGTCGAAAGTACGCTGAATCACGTCAATGTGAACTACAGAATGTTGAAACAGCTGCTCCAGTAGAAGGATTGAATAGCCCGATCAATCAATCCCCGATGGAAGGGGAAGTATTGGAATCACAAATGAGGTCATTAGTGAAGGATTGGCAGGAAGCCCAGGAAGAGCGGGATGAATATGAACGCATGAAGAAGTCTCTTCAGGAAAGATGTCTAGGGAGGGAACAACAGTCGGCTAACGTCCGGTTGGGTAAGGAAGAAGTAGCAGGCCCTCTCGCTAGACTCGTTCAGGACGACACCGAATATTACCATGACCTGTTGAGTGACACGGAATATTACGAGGACTTGGTCTGCCCAGCTTGTGATGAAAACTCCCAAAGTGCAGAAATCAGGATGAAGCACTTAAAGTCTAAGGAACATAGGGAGATGGTGGCGCTACAGCTGGCAGCTGATAAGGGAGCCCCGAGAGTCTCCAAGAAGCAGAAAAGAAAAAGACGAAGCAGAAAGTGATAACCATCTAAATCATTATCACTTCTACCAGATCATGTATGTGGGCCCTACGAAGGGAGCCAAATCAGTTGGCAAGTAGGAAAAATTACCAAGGCAGTCCAGCTGTTTGTAAAAGTCAGCACTGCTGGTTCAGCAGGACGGAAGTTCAAGCTGTTAAGTCAAGGGAAAGACTATTGGATGAGTCACGCTAGCAATGTGAACCGGCTACACCACGGAGATGTTGTTCGGACCGAGTCAAGACCAGAGACTGAATCTGTGAACTGTTCCCGCAGAGACTGAATCTGTAAACTGTTTCCCGCATAGATTATACCTGTGAATTGTTTTACATGAAGTTGAATATATGTTATGTTTAATGGGGGACTAAGTATGTTGTAAGCTAAAAAGGGAGGATTGTAGTGTATGTCTCCATCTACCTTTAAGAAAACCATTGTATGTAACCGTTCACCTTTAAGAGAACTATTTTAGGTGTGGCACTACTTTGTTGGCTTCTGTATACTGTAATACCGACGGTGACCACACCGGTATATAAGTGCTGTGTCAGGATTATTTGGCAGATTCGCCCTGACCTTCGAATAGTAAAGTCCTGTTTTAAGTTACTCTTGGAGTCTGTGCATTAATTAACTAAACAACCCACAGACTTTACAACCCTGAGCTGAGTTTCCGGCCCCATATCCTCTTCATCACCGGGACAGCCTACTTCCGCCTCTAACATCGCACGTCGCCCCCTCTGCCTCAGCTCATCAGCTCCTGAAACTCCCATCTGTGCCTCTGTCACCTCCAGACTCGACTATTCCAACGCTCTCCTGACCAGCGTCCCACCTTGCACCCTCCGTAAACTTCAGCTCAGGCCAAACTCTGATGCCCGTATCGTATCCTGCATCAAGTCCCACCCACCTTTCACTCATCTTTGTTGACCTACATTGGCTCCTGGTCACCCAATGCCTCAAATTTAAAATTCTCGCCCCCCCATGTTTAATTCTCATCATGGCCTTGCTCCTCACAATCTCTGTAACCTCCTCCAGCTCTACAAACCCCCCAAACTCTCTGTTCCTCTGACTCCTGCGCGCACACCCTTGATGGCCGTACCTTCAGCTGCCAAGGCCCTAAGCTCTGGAATTTCTTCTCTAAACCACCCCCCCCACCCCGCCTCTCCACCTCCCTCTCTTCCTTTAAGACTCTCCTTAAAACCCACCTCTTTGACTAAGCTTTCACTCTCTCTTCCTAATATCTCCCTCTTTGGCTCGGTGCCCATTTTGTTTCTGATCAGGACTCTGTGAAGTGCCTTAGGGCATTTTTTCTAAGTTAAAGGCGCTATACGAATGCAAGTTGGTGTTGTTTGCGCATGTCTGGATGCGTATATATCTGTGTATGTATTTATGTGCGTGTTTGCGTGCATGTGTGTGCGTGTGCGTGTCTGTGATATGTATTTACCACGCTTTCTCTTGGCTGGTCATGCTTCTTCTTATTCCATTGACCAGGCATGTTGTACTTGGAAACAGCTGTCCGCTCGGCAGCTCCTCACTGACCGATGTCTGATGCGGCCTTTAAAGAATTCGGAATCAGACTTTTTTCTTCTTTTATTAAAAGAAAAACAGGGATGTCTCCTGGTGTCCTGGCTAAGATTCAATGATCACCACCAGCAACAGATTAACTGGACATTTGCTACGCATGGGATGTGGCTGTGTGCAAATTGTCTGCACAATGGCAATGTCTGTACTTCAACAAGTCATTTGGTTGGAATGTCTTGAGCACGTGATAAGGCATTATATAACAGCAAGCTCTTAATGATCTAAATTGCAGTCGAGAACGTGTACTTATGTAACACTTCCTCATAATATTGCTAGTTCACCTGAGCAGAGAGAATTACATTTTTACTTATATTTTTTATCCACACCTTTGTTTTGGCCCTTCCCCCCCTTTTCTCTCTCCCACATGGCAGCTGCCTCCCATTCTGCCAGCGCATTTCACACCTAATCCAGAGCCGTCTTTTGTCTCCACTAGTCCTATCACCATCTCGTCTGGTTTTGAATACCTCTTAATGTCTCTTCACTTCTCTTTTGTTCTCTCCCAGCCCCCAACCTGGCCTTTTAATCTGTTTCATTTCCTGTGTTTTTTCAGTCTTGACAAAGGGTTTTGACCCGAAACGTTGACTCTATTTCTCTCCACAGATGTTGCCTGGCCTGCTGAGTTTTTCCAGCATTTTCTGTCGTTATTTCAGAGAGAATTTAACTTCACCTCTGAAAGACAGCATCTCTGACAACACAACACACTCTCGGTGCTATACTGAGATATAGCCTGCGTGAGGAGCTCAAGTCTAGAGTAAAAGCTTGAACCCACAACCTTCTGACAGAAAGGCAAGAGCGCTACCCCTTGACCCAAGTTGAACTTTGATTCTAAACCCTCCATCTTGCCTACGAAGGGAAGAAAGGATACAAGGAGTGCTGCTTTAGATAAGTCACTGCCACTTTAAATAAGAAAAGGCCTCCTTGCACATGTGGGACTGATTAGAGTTTTGAGAGGAAATCGGCCGATTGTCCATTTAAAGGTTAAATGGAATCGAACCAACTAACTGGAGGGGCTGCGATGGGTTAGCAGATGGTGGGCCTGTGATTTCATTTCCTCCTCTTCCTTTCACTAAAGCTACTCAGTGATTACAGATAAAGCTGGCAAAAAACCTTGTGACCATATATTTAGATCTTGGAAAGCACCAAGATAAAGATTAGACATCTTCCAATTCATCTGAATTAAAACAATTAGGATAAAAGCTTTTCAGCTTATTACACTAACAATAGCCTGATAGAAAGTATTAAAGCCTTCAGCATTTGATGGTTTATGTAGCACTTTTATAGCTGAATAAAGTTTAAACTTAACCCCTCCCTCATTGTCCAGTTATGATTTCATTACTATTTTTGTAAAAATCAAACAAGCCTTTCTGGGATTAAATACCAACCTATTAACTTTAATAACATGAATAAAATGAATCAAATCCAAAAAATAAAAGCAAGGAACCTCTTTTGTAATTTTGACTGAGCGATAAAAATGTCCAGAACAAGTCTTTTTATATTGAGCCAAACCACTTTGAAATGAACATCTGAGTGGAGTGTTCAGCGATTGATTCTGTATAGGCCGAGCATGGCTGTCACTTACTCTTCCAGATTCCAATTAAAGTCCTTGATTGTTCGCCCATCGATTTCAGCTGGTATTGGGCTGAGTTCATGCAGAGGCACTGCACGCCGATTATACATCACCCTCTCCCCATTTCTATTTACAGGGCTAGCGCTTTTACCGGCGGCGCTGGCGGTCCTCACAAAATGGTGGACGCCGCGGGACCTGCCATCAGCTGGCGGAAGAGCGGCAGCTGCCGGTTTTCCACCATATTGTGCCGGTAGCGGGTGCTGTTAAACACCCAAATTGTTGTCCCACCCCCACCCCCATAACCTTAAAATCACAGCCAGGCCATTCAGGAGAGAAATAACAGCAGAAAACGCTGGAAAAACTCAGCAGGCCAGGCAACATCCGCGGAGAGAGAAACAGAGTCAACGTTCCGGGTCGAAACCCTTCTACAGAACCCTCCTTCAGGAGAGAAGTTAGAAAACACTTCTTCATGCAAAGGATATCCGAAGTGTGGAACGCTCGTCCACAAAAAGCAGTAGATGCGAGCTCAATTAATCATTTTAAACTTGAGAGCGATAGATTTTTGCTAGTCAAGGGTATTGCGGGATACAAAGCCAAGGCAGGCAAATGCAGTTAGGATACAGATCAGCCACTGAATGGTGGAAGAGGCTTGAGGGGCTGAATGGCCTCCTCCTGTTCCGATGTCCTGGTTTCTCCTGCTCAGTCTCATCACAGCCATCATAGTAATTGTGTGATGGCGCTTTTTTCATTCAGGCATTCTGAATGAAGTCCAAAATTAATCTTATTTATTTAAGCTTTACTTAGCATGAAATAAATTTGTTCTGGATGTTTTGCACAATCGCTACCGAAAGTGTACGTAGAGTACAATTGATGGGCTCTCAGTTGAGCAATCTGCTACACCACACAAAAATAGCGGCTCTCTGCAATAACAGAACACATCCTGTACAGCGCACTCTCGAAGAACTCTCACTGCAGATGGTTTCAACATATCGGTGTCCCCAGAGATCAATAGAAAATCCAATCTGCAGATGTCATGTTGCGTGACCTCCCAATGGCACGAGAAGACCCTCAATCACGGTAAACCAACATGTCAAATGGGTTGGAAGCCCAGACAGTGAGGTCAGGTCTACTCAAACTTTAGCTTACAGCAAGATTCAAATAATGAAACGTCGGTCTTACTTTGCGTTTCAGAAGAAACTGAAAACACTAAAGGAAATGGTTGCGCTGTTTTGAAATAATTACCCTGACTTTTATGTAGAAACTGAATGGAGGACATTTTGACTTTGGGCGATAGCATATAACGGGCGATATCGGATCAGCCCCCGTTATACATCTCCCCCGATTATCATTTCAGAATATTAAAACGCAACTGAATATTTAGATCAGTTAGAAGAAAAACAATTATTTTTATCGTGAATTTTCCAGAAAAGTGTGATAGATCTTTCAACTGGGTTAAATGGTGAGTGTGGAACTGTAGGCCTGATATAGGTTGCTTCACATCATTGTGAGGTTAACCAGAGTGCACGACTGTCAATAGAGAGCACAAGATTTATGGAGGCATTGTGCACCAGAGGGACATGGACCTCATTCTGGAACAGCCTCTATTTACTAAGCAGAGGGTGACAATCAAAAATACTCACCCTAAAGCTGCACACTTACTATCCGGGCAACGACGTAAGGATTTAACTGAAAAGTGTGTGTTATTTTAAAACGTTCACGGGAGCACACCCACCGATTTGGGGTCGCCAACCCCCCAGGATTGTCCCGGAGTCTCCAGGAATTGAAAATTAATCTCCGGGACACTGTGGGCAGCAAAACCCGGGAGAGAAAAATCACAGGGGCATTTAAAAAAATGTACCTTTTTAAAGTTTTCTTTGACCACTTTTCAATATTAGTTACAAAAATATTGGAGATGGGGAAAAAAGGCTGTTTGACTGGACGGGCGGTTGGAGGTCAAGTGATAAAACCTCCAGGAATATGTCTGACCAGAGTTGGCAATTCGACCACCAATACCCTTCAGATGACCTGTCCACGTGTCAGAATATTTCTCCAGGTGTTAGAATGCGAGGTTTAGATACAACAGTCAGCTCAGGTCAACGGAAGGCTCCTTTCATTGCATCTCTGTACAGGACTCACAGACAAGATCATTCACTGCATTCGGCAGATTTATAACCTTCAGTTCTACCTTCATGCATCACCTCATCAACATCATGTAGAACATTTTCTTGATACGAGGTGCAATTATACTGCACCCTCTGGTTTGACACTGGAGGCATTTCTGGCGTGGGGCAAGAGGGCAGCACTGAGTTGTCTGTCTGACTTACACCGCGCTCTGCTCAGTTAGCGCAGGGCTCCGAGAGTACGTGCACACGCACATAACTCTACATATGCGTACCTAAACGTGTATGTGTGAACTTAAACACCTACCTAGAGCTCTTTCTATGCATTTTCCCTTCATTCTTGTTTTTTTTGTGCCTCTCATTAGAATCTTTTGAGCAAATTCCATAGACCAGGATCGCGAATTTAACCCCCCCCCCCCGCCCCCCAGTCTGGGGGAAACCAGGCTGTCCCCCCTGTTGTGTATGTACCTTTAAGGGAATAACTGGTCTCAGACTGCAGTACCAGCAGTGACCACCCCTGTATAAAAGGCGCTAGAGAGCCTCTGTTGGTTAGATTCGTTTATGCCTTTCAACAGCAAAGACTTGTTTGTTTCTCTCCTGCTAGTCCGTGTCACAATCATTCACGGACTTAACACTGGCGACGAGTTAGAAACGAACTTACCTGCAACTCAGCAGCAGCTCCGACGACGTGTTGAAGGTCGGAGTCAGAAGAAAGAAGAAAAAAAAAAATAGGCCATTGAAACTCGAGAAACGGGCGTCGACCGTCAATCATCGATTTCAAAACTCGCAGGAGAGACTGTCCAGAGCCAGGCTGGGTTCCTCGGTCCATGGTTTCCCAGCTAATCGGGCTGGTGGCAGGTAGTGCTCTGATCCTTCCTGGGCTGCAACGGGGCCGGGCAGCGAGTCGGGAAGCAAGGAGAGAGAGAGAGAGTGGAGCATACAGGGCGCGGCCGGTGTTTCGAAGCTGGGCAGCGTTCGGACCTCAGAAGAGGGGGGGAAGTGTCCCAGAGGGTCCGCTCCACGACGGGAAAATAATAAAAGAAAAAGAATACGCGCAAGAAACCATGGAAAGCAGCGCTAACAACAGCGGGGAAGAAGGAAAAGCACGGGAGGCGCAATTTTGTTAAATTGGAGAAGAAGGCAAAGCGCGGGAGGCGCCATTTTAGATTTGCAAGATGCCGAAGACTGGCTGTATCACTGCTTTTGATAATACATTAGAGGACTGGACCACGTATGTGGAAAGAGTCGAGGTATATTTTGAGGCAAATGAAATAGCGGAGGGGAAAAAGGCATCAATATTGCTAAACGTAATGGGCGCTAGAACATATGGCCTATTGCGGGATCTGATTACTCCAGCCAAACCGAAGGCGAAGAGTTTTAACGAAATTGTTGCTGTTCTACAGGAGCACTTAAACCCTGCACCGCTGTTGATAGCAGAAAGATTTAAATTCCACAGGAGAACTCAGCACAAAGATGTGAGCAATGCTGAGTATCTTACGAAACTACGCAAGCTATCAAAGCACTGCCAGTTCGGAGCAGGACTGGCAGATACCCTACGGGACAAATTTGTCTGTGGACTCCTGAGTGAAGGAACACAGAAGAAGTTACTTGCAGAAAAAGAGCTGACACTAGATAAGGCTTTCAGCGTGGCAGTATCGTATGAAGCAGCAGCCAGGGGAGCTGCAGAAATTCAACAAAAACCACAGGAATACGGCACCCACGAAATGACACGGGGATTTGCAAAATGTTATCGCTGCGGCAGAACTAACCATGACCAGAATGACTGCTGGTCCAAAGACGAAATATGCAGACAATGCGGGAAGATTGGACACATTGCACGAGTTTGTAAGTCTGGGAAGAAGACCAGCGACAACAAAAAGGCTACTAAGGAACCGTACAAGAAAGTACAAAAGATGACGGACAGTAGTTCTGAAGACCAGATGAGCGATAGTGAATCCGAGAACAGGAGATTAAGCTGTCTCAAACTTCACAATGTAATCGCAAAAGAGGATCACCGAACCATTTGGGTCACCCTCACGATAGCAGCGTCCCAAGTTAAAATGGAATTGGATACAGGATCAGCGCTAACCGTCATGAATCAACGAGACTATGAGCGGCTGTTTTCACACATACCCTTGAGAGAGACATCCATCGTCTTGACGATGTATACGGGGCAAAAAGTATACCCCAGAGGAAAAATAAGGGTGCCTGTCGAATACAATGGCAAGAAAATACGGAAATTGTATCTCTACATACTGCCAAATGGTGGACCACCGTTATTGGGACGGGAATGGATCAGGAAGATAAACTTAGATTGGCATTCCATTCATGCAATGACGGTGGACGGTAAAAAAGATGAAGACGTCACTCCTGGACGATTGTCAACAATCTTAGCTAACGCCAAAGAGGTATTTCAACAAGAACTGGGCACGCTTAAAGGCGTAACCGCCTCGTTAAAAATTGAAGAGAATGCAGTTCCCAAGTTTTTCAAAGCGAGACCGGTACCATATGCAATTTGTCCAGCCGTCAAGGCAGAGCTGGAGAATCTGGAGAAGGTGGGCGTGTTGTCTAAGGTCGACTGGAGCGAGTGGGCGACACCCATCGTTCCTGTCATGAAGAAAACGTTAAGCAATAAGTCCGGAGAGCCAAGGAAGATTCGCATCTGTGGGGATTTCAAGGTGACGGTGAACCCTGTCCTTCACACAGTACAATATCCTCTTCCAAGGATAGAAGACATCTTCGCCTCACTGTCTGGAGGGAAGCGTTTTACAAAAATTGACCTAGCACAAGCATATTTGCAGATGGAGGTTGAAGAGTCCTCTAGGAAGTATCTCACGATAAACACTCACAAAGGTCTTTACCAGTATCATCGATTGGTATTCGGAGTAGCATCGGCTCCGGCGATATGGCAAAGAGCGATGGAACAAGTCCTGCAAGGGATTCCGGGGACTCAGTGTTATTTGGACGACATCCTTGTAACAGGTGAAGATGACAGTGAACACCTTAACAACCTAGAACAGGTGCTCACTAGACTACGGGAACATGGGCTGCGAGCCAACCGCCCCAAGTGCGAATTTTTAAAGAAACAGATATCGTATTGTGGCCACGTGATTGATGAAGAGGGGTTACATAAGTCCCCTGACAAAATTGAAGCGGTTGTTAAGGCCCCAGCGCCTGAAAATGTGTCACAACTGAGGTCATTCCTCGGGTTGGTGAATTACTATCATAAGTTTTTGCCGAATTTGTCGACAATTCTGCATCCACTGAACGCCCTGCTACGAACGGGGGTAGCATGGAAATGGAGCGATGATTGTAAACGTGCTTTTCAGAAGAGTAAGGACTTAATCACTTCAAGGGAAGTATTGGCTCACTACAACCCAGCACTGCCAATCAGGCTGGCGTGTGATGCGTCTCCCTACGGCATTGGGGCGGCACTGTCACATAAATTCCTTGATGGTTTGGAGAGGCCGATAGCTTTTGCGTCACACTCGTTAACTTCTGCCGAGCGTAACTACACCCAGATTGACAGAGAGGCCCTCAGCCTAGTGTGGAGGGTGAAGAAGTTCAATCACTATCTGCACGGTCAAAAATTTACTCTACTAACCGATCATCAACCTCTTGTCTCCATTTTCAACCCTCAGAAGGGCGTACCGATAATGACAGCACAACGGCTGCAGAGATGGTCCCTTTTCCTAGGGGCACACCAATATGACATCGAGTACAGGGGAACTAAACAGCATGGAAATGCTGATGGATTGTCACGTCTACCGTTGCCGACGGTGGAAGAAGAAGACCTTGCAGTGGATCCAATGGAGTTATTCCACTCGACCATAGTCGAATGTCTCCCTGTGACGAATGCAAACATAGAAAAGGAAACACGGAATGACCCGACACTATCATGGGTCTATGATTTAACGGTGAAGGGATGGCCAGCACATGGCGAACCACTGCTGCCAGAATTTTCGCCAAGAAGAGAACAGCTGTCAGTGTGCAGAGGAACCTTGATGTGTGGATCCAGAGTAGTAATTCCACCTAAGTTGACGGATAGAGTGCTCAATGAGCTTCATGAGGGTCATCTGGGTGGGGTAAAAATGAAGAGCTCAGCCAGAGCGTTTGTGTGGTGGCCGGGAATCGATAGAGAAATCGAAGAGATGACCAAGAGCTGTGCAGGATGCCAGAAGGTCCAAAACGCCCCACCACAAGCTCCTCTGCATCCATGGGAGTGGCCCTCATCTCCATGGCAAAGGGTGCACATTGATTTTGCTGGTCCCTTCATGGACTCGATGTTTTTAATTGCGGTGGATGCACATTCAAAGTGGCCAGAGGTAATAAAAATGTCCTCAACCACTACGGAAAAAACTATCGCAGTTTTACGAACCATATTCGCCAGGAATGGGCTGCCTGAACAGATTTGCTCTGACAATGGACCACAGTTTGTGTCTGAAGAGTTCCGGAGGTTCTTAAAGAACAATGGTGTTAAGCATTACACATCTGCCCCATATCATCCAGCCACTAATGGATTGGCCGAGAGGTTTGTCCAAACATTCAAGAAGGCTATCAAGGCAATGTGTAATGAAGATATACCCCTACAACACAAGGTGGACAACTTCTTGTTTGCCTACCGGAATGCGACACATGCGGTTACCAACCAAACTCCAGCCATGATGTTCTTCAATCGAAGACTACGATGCCGCTTGGATTTGGTTAAGCCAAACGTCCGAAGAGATGTGGAGAACAGGCAGTTTCAGAATATGAATGAAAGGCCGACCAGGAGTTTTAAGATAGGTCAACCAGTTTTGGCCCGGGACTACCGCACTGAGAAATGGCAGCCAGGAACGATTTGTACAGGACAAGGACCTCTCATGTATACGATAGCAAAATACTGCAGATGTTGGAAATCCGAAATAACAACAGAAAATGCTGGAAAAACTCAGCAGGTCAGGCAACATCTGTGGAGAGAAATTTGAGTTGACGTTTCGGGTTGGACCCTTCTTCAAAACTGGAAAGAAAAGAAACTAGATCGGAGGCAGGGCTGCGATCGGACAAAAGAATAAAAGAAACAAAAGAAGTAAAAGAGATTAGAAGCTAGACGAGATGGTAATAGGCTGGGATTAGGTGTAAAGTGTACTGGCAGGGCAAAAGATAGCTGCCAGGTGTGAGAGAGAAACAAAAGGAAAGGGAGGGGGGGGGAAAGGAGTGGAACAATTACAAGAGAAAATGAAATGGGGGCCGAGCTTATGATCTGAAATTGTTGAACTCGATATTGAGTCCGGAAGGCTGCAGACTGCCTAATCGGAAGATGAGGTGCTGTTCCTCGAGTTTACGGTGAGCTTCCGTGGAACAATACAAGAGGCCAAGGACGGTGAGGTCCGAGTGGGAATGGAGCGGTGAATTAAAATGACAGGCGACCGGAAGCTCGGGGTCACCCTTACGGACTGAACGGAGGTGTTCCGCAAAGCAGTCACCCAATCTGCGTTTGGTCTCCCCAATGTAGAGGAGACCGCATCGTGAGCAGCGAATACAGTATACTAGATTGCGAGAAGTACAAGTAAATCGCTGTTTCACCTGGAAGGAGTGTTTGGGGCCCTGGACAGTGGGAAGGGGGGAGGTATGGGGCAGGTGTTACATCTCCTCCGCTTGCACGGGAAGGTGCCAGGCGAAGAGGAAGGGCTGTTTAGGGTGATAGAGGAGTGGACTAGGGTGTCTCGGAGGGAGCGGTCCCTGCGGAATGCTGAAAGGGGAGGGGAGGGGAAGATACGTTTGGTGGTGGGATCGCTTTGGAGGTAGCGGAAATGCCGGAGGATGATCCGTTGAATGTGGAGGCTGGTGGGGTGAAAGGTGAGGACAAGGGGAACCCTATCGTGGTTCCGGGAGGGAGGGGCAGGGGTGAGGGCAGAAGTGCGGGAGATAGAACTGACACGGTCGAGGGCAGTGTCAACCACAGTAGAGGGGAATCCTCGGTTGCGGAAAAAGGAAGACATGTCTGAAGCACTGGTGTGGAAGGTGGCGTCGTCGGAGCAGATACGGCGGAGGCGGAGAAACTGGGAGAATGGAATAGAGTCCTTACAGGAAGCGGGGTGGGAGGAAGTGTAGTCCAGGTAGCTGTGGGAGTCAGTGGGCTTGTAGTAAATATTGGTCGATAACCTATCCCCAGAGATGGAGACGGAGAAGTCGAGGAAGGGAAGGGAAGAGTCCGAGATGGACCATGTGAAGGTGAGGGAAGGGTGGAAATTGGAGGCAAAGTGAATGAAATTGTCAAGTTCGGGGCGAGAGCAGGAAACGGCACCGATACAGTCATCAATGTATCGGAAAAAGAGGTGAGGGAGGGGACCCGAGTAGGACTGGAACAAAGATTGTTCCACATAGCCCACGAAAAGGCAGGCATAGCTAGGACCCATGCGGGTACCCATAGCAACACCTTTGATTTGGAGGAAATGAGTGGAGTTAAAGGAGAAGTTGTTCAATGTGAGAACAAGTTCAGCCAGGCGGAGGAGGGTAGTGGTGGATGGGGACTGGTCGGGCCTCTGTTCAAGGAAGAAGCGGAGCGCCCTCAGGCCATCCGGGTGGGGGATGGAGGTGTAGAGGGATTGTACGTCCATGGTGAAAAGGAAGCGGTTGGGGCCAGGAAACTGGAAACTGTTAAAGTGGCGGAGGGCGTCCGAAGAGTCGCAGATGTAGGTGGGAAGAGACTGGACAAGGGGAGAAAAGACAGAGTCAAGATAGGAAGAGATAAGTTCTGTAGGGCAAGAACAGGCTGAAACGATGGGCCTACCAGGGCAGTCCTGTTTGTGGATCTTGGGAAGGAGGTAGAAGCGGGCTGTGCGGGGTTGGGGAACTATGAGGTTGGTGGCAGCAGGGGGAAGATCTCCAGAGGAGATGAGGTCAGTGACAGTCTTGGAAACGGTGGTTTGATGTTCGGTAGTGGGGTCATGGTCCAGGTGGAGGTAGGAGGAGGTGTCGGAGAGTTGGCGTTCAGCTTCCGCTAGGTAGAGGTCAGTACGCCAAACAACAACAGCACCACCCTTGTCAGCGGGTTTAATGACAATGTCAGGGTTGGATCTAAGAGAATGGAGTGCTGCAAGTTCAGAGGGAGGTAGGTTGGAGTGAGTGAGGGGAGCAGAGAAATGGAGACGGCCGATGTCACGGCGGCAGTTAGCGATGAAAAGATCTAGAGAGGGTAAGAGGCCAGGGGGAGGGGTCCAGGTAGAACGGGAATTCTGCAAGCGGGAGAAAGGGTCAGTTGTGCGGGGGGAAGACTCCTGGCCAGAGAAGTGGGCACGGAGACGAAGGCGGCGGAAAAAGAGCTCAACATCGTGCCGAGCTCGAAATTCATTGAGGTGGGGGCGTAAGGGGATGAAGCTCAGGCCTTTGCTGAGGACTGATCGTTCAGGGTCAGAGAGTGGAAGGTCAGAGGGGATAGTGAAAATGCGGCAGGGGGTGGGATTGGGAGAAGGGGGGTCAGAGGAAAGTGAAGGGGAAGAAGGTTCCGGAGGGGCGTTGGTGTCCAAGAGTTGATGAAGCTTGCGATCCTTGACATCGGAAAGGAAGAAGAAAAGTTTTTTGTTGAAGCGTCGGATGAGTCGAAGGATGAAATGGAACTGTGGACCCGGACAGCTTTGAGATAGAGTGCGCCGGTGTTGCTGAAGAGAGAAGTCGAGTGTGTTCATGTGGCGCCGCATGGCGTTGAGCGTGGATCTCAGGATGCGGCGAGAGCAGTAGTTCGAGGAACGATGAATATCTTGGAGATATTTGTAATCCTGGGTGGATCCGAAGCACGAAGGGTGGAAGTTTAGTTGGAATCCACGTGGAGTAAGTCGGAACCGGAGACAGTTGCTGAGGAAAATGATGTGGCTGTGAAACCGAGTCTTGGCAGATACCTGATCAAACACGAGAAGGGAAACTGAAAGTAATGAAGATGAACAAGGTTGAAGAGCCAAACGGAGATCCCGTCGAAGAGAAGAGCAGAACTTCTTCAAGGTAGGCATTCCTAGAAGAGGTGTGGCAGTGAACCAAACACTAGTACGATAGCAAAATACTGCAGATGTTGGAAATCCGAAATAACAACAGAAAATGCTGGAAAAACTCAGCAGGTCAGGCAACATCCGTGGAGAGAAATTTGAGTTGACGTTTCGGGTTGGACCCTTCTTCAAAACTGGAAAGAAAAGAAGCTAGATCGGAGGCAGGGCTGCGATCGGACAAAAGAATAAAAGAAACAAAAGAAGTAAAAGAGATTAGAAGCTAGACGAGATGGTAATAGGCTGGGATTAGGTGTAAAGTGTACTGGCAGGGCAAAAGATAGCTGCCAGGTGTGAGAGAGAAACAAAAGGAAAGGGGGGGGGGGGGGAAAGGAGTGGAACAATTACAAGAGAAAATGAAATGGGGGCCGAGCTTATGATCTGAAATTGTTGAATTCGATATTGAGTCCGGAAGGCTGCAGACTGCCTAATCGGAAGATGAGGTGCTGTTCCTCAAGTTTACGTTGAGCTTCCATGGAACAATACAAGAGGCCAAGGACGGTGAGGTCCGAGTGGTCTCTCCTGCTAGTCCGTGTCTCAATCATTCACGGACTTAACACCCCCTCTCATGTATACCGTGGACATTGGGGAGAGCATTGTAAGACGCCATGCTGACCAGATTCTAGAGTCACTGGAAAACGTCAACTCCACACCACGATCTGATACACCTGGTAATGAAATCGACGTTCCAATTGCAGCTACCGCAGAACCGGTAATATTGGAAGCAGATGAACCAAACAACGACATTGATTCCGACTCAACATTGCCAGAAGAACCTGATACTCCAAAGAGGCGTTATCCAGACAGAATCAGGAAGACTCCTGAAAGACTGAACTTGTGATTGTAATTCGTTATCATTAGTTGTTAAATGAATGTTATGTACTGTTTATCTAAAAGGGGAGGAATTGTTGTGTATGTACCTTTAAGAGAATAACTGGTCTCAGACTGCAGTACCGGCAGTGACCACCCCTGTATAAAAGGCGCTAGAGAGCCTCTGTTGGTTAGATTCGTTTATGCCTTTCAACAGTAAAGACTTGTTTGTTTCTCTCCTGCTAGTCCGTGTCTCAATCATTCACGGACTTAACACCCCCCACCCCCCCGCCCCCCAGTCTGGGGGAAACCAGGCTGTCCCACCCCCCACCCCCTCCGCCCCCACCTCCAGCAGTTAAAATAGAATGGTGGACGTATCCACTCCTTTCTCGCCCCGATCTGACTGACTGCAATTTTAAATTGCTGTCCCCCGGGGCAATCGTCCCAAGCTGGCGGGGTCCTCTTGAAGTATGCAGATTGGGCTCTGATGACATCAGTGAGGCCCGATCTGTCATTTTAAGCAGGGGAGCAGAGACGGCTTCACCCCCCCAGGCCAAAGCTGCCAGGAGCTGGATCAAGGGGCAGAAGCGACCCAGTGAGGGGCGTTTCAAAACATTTTTTAGGTTTCCTTGTGGGCCAGGAGGGGCAGGAGTGCTTCACCGTGCTCCAAAAGGAAACTTTGGGCCTCCCTTGCCCCAGGCTTCCCCCCGCAATCGCAATTGCCTCCCCCCCTCGGAACCCCTCCCGCCCCAACCCACCACTGAGCTGATTGCTGGGAATCATTCCTGCTGGTCTTTGTGGCCTCCTTCTTCCTGAATTCCCGCTCACACCCATCAGCCAGGCAGTGACTCCTGCTGGATCCGGGCAGGAGGAGGGGCCTGGATATGGAAATGAGGCCCAGGAGTTAAAATCAGTCCAGTCCTCGACCGTGAGCTTGTTACCCTGCACCCGCGGCCACCCCCATCCTGGCACAGAACAATGCCGCCCCATGATAAAATTGGGCCCAGTGTGCCAATCTTGGTGTTGGTTACACTCTATGTGAAGTTCATGTGGGGGTAATGAACCTAAAAAAGGGACAGAGACCCGTAATACTGGGTCTCTCCCCAGTTGCACAGAGCGCCCTCCCATGTCTGGTTACGGATGAGGATACAAAGAAACAGGAAAGATCATCTGATCCATCTCTCTCCATCCAGACACAGTGCAGCTCCATACACCATTGATCCACCTCCAACAAGGCAGTCTCCTAGGGGAGGCAAAAGAAGCAGTGCAAAGAAAAATCCTGAAGTATAGTCACTGTAGATAAACGTGGCAGCCAATTTGCAGCCAATTTGAAATCAATTCCCTAAGGCAATCAAGCAGAGGAGACTGCAATGACCCTTAAATTCTTCTAATCCCAGTTATATCCTCTATAATAATTGGAGGTGTCATCCTCTCTCAGGGGCTGGTCCAGTGTCAGTGCAGCACCACTTCCAAATCACACCACACAATGGCATCCTGGGTTTCTGGGGCATCAGCTGAGGCAGAAACTGTACTTAAAAGGTACATAAAGAAGGTTTGGTCCTGCAATCATTTAAATATTGAAGTGCACAAAATAGGAGCACAACTCGAGAGCAAGAAAGCAGCTCTACAGACGCCTGAAGGCCGAGGTCCAACAAAAAACTCGCAACCTAAAGAACAGATGGTGTGTGGAGAAAGCGCAGTAGATCCAGCAGCTAGCCGACAACCACGATGTGCGTGGATTCTTTAGCGTAGTCAAGACCATCTACGGCCCAAGCACCCAAGGTCCTACCCCACTGCAGGCCAAGAATGGAGAGGTACTCATCAAGGACAGAGAGGCAGTCGGTGCCCGCTGGAAGGAGCACTTCGAAGATCTCCTTAACCGAGACTCTGTCTTCGAAACGAGTGTTCTCAACTCCATCCCTCAGCATGCTACCCGCCACCATCTCAGCACAACCCCAGCCCAGCATGAGGTTGAAAAGGTCATCCGACAACTGAAGAACAACAAGGCCTCAGGAGCAGATGGAACCCCTGCCGAGGCACATAAAACATGGCGGAGAAGCACTACTGGTGCAAATTCATGAACTCATTTCTCTTATCTGGAAGGAGGAGAGCATGCCAGGGGATCTCAGAGATGCCATAATTGTGACCATCTTCAAGAAAGGTGACAAGTCCGATTGCGGTAATTACAGAGGAGTTTCCCTGCTGTCTGCCACAGGGAAAGTCATCGCAAGAATCCTCCTCAATCGCCTTCTCCCAGTGGCTGAAGAGTCACAGAGTCACAATGCGGATTCCGCCCACTAAGGGGCACAATGGACATGATCTTCACCGCACATCAATTATAAGAGAAATGCAGGGAACAGCACCAACCGCTGTACATGGCCTTCTTTGATCTCACAAAGGCCTTCGACACTGTCAACCGTGAGGGATTATGGAGTATCCTCCTCAAATTCGGCTGCCCTCAAAAGTTTGTCACCATCCTCCGCCATTTCACGACGACATGCAAGCCATGATCCTGACCAACGGTTCCACCACAGACCCAATTCACGTACGGACCGAGGTCAAGCAAGGCTGTGTCATCGCACCAACGCTCTTCTCGATCTTCCTTGCTGCAATGCTCCATCTCACCCTCAGTAAGCTCCCCGCTGGAGTGGAGCTAATTTACAGAACAAACGGGAAACTGTTCAACCTCCATCGCCTCCAGTCCAGATCCAAGGTCGTCCCATCCTCTGCCACCGAATTACAGTATGCAGATGACGCTTACGTCTGCGCTCACTCGGAGGTCGAACTCCAAACCATCGTCAACACCTTCACCGAAGCGTACAAGAGCATGGGCCTTACATTAAACATCCGTAAGACAACCTGCTACCAACCTGCCCCCGCCACACCGTACTGCCCCCCGATTATCAAAATCCAGCCTTGGGCAACGTGGACCACTTTCCATACCTCGGGAGCCTACTGTCAACAAGGGCAGATGTCTATGACGAAGTCCAACACCGCCTTCAGTGTGCCAGTGCAGCCTTCGGTCGCCTGAGGAAGAGAATGTTTGAAGACCAGGACCTCAAACCCAGCACCAAGCTCATGGTCTACAGAGCAGTAATACCCGCCCTGCTGTATGCCTCAGAGACATGGACCATGTACAGCAGGCACCTCAAAGCACTGGAGAGGTACCACCAACACTGCCTCCGCAAGATCCAGCAAATCCATTGGCAGGATAGGCGCGCCAACGTCAATGTTCTCGCTCAGGCCAACATTCCCGGCATCGAAGCTTTGACCACGCTCGATCAGCTCCGATGGATGGGACACATCGTCCGCATGCCCGATATGAGACTTCCAAAACAAACGCTCTACTCAGAGCTCCAACACGGCAAGAGAGCCCCAGGTGGGCAGAGGAAACGCTTCAAGGACACCCTCAAAGCCTCCCTGAAAAAGTGCAATATCCCACCGACACCTGGGAATCCCTGGCCCAAGACTGCACAAAGTGGAGGAGAAGCATCCAGGAAGGTGCCGAACACCTCGAGTCTCTTCGCCGGCAGCAAGCCGAAGCCAAGTGCAAACAGCAGAAGGAGCCACGTCAACCCATACACCTCACCCACCCGCCCCTTCAACCACCGTCTGCTCCACCTGTGACAGAGACTGTAGGTCCCGCATTGGACTCATCAGTCACCTGAGAACTCATTTTTTGTGCGGAAGCAAGTTATCCTCTGTTCCGAGAGACTGCCTAAGAGAGAGAAGAGATTTCCAAATCACACCCATATACAATGGCATCCTGGGTCACTGGGGCATCAGCTGAGACAGAAACTTTACTTAAAAGCTACATAAAGAAGGTTTAAACATTTAAATATTGAAGTGCACAAAATAGGAGCAGGCTGGATGAGCCGACCTTTGTGCTCGCAGGTACAGCCATTATACTCTGATTGTTAATGCCAGGTATATTTTCCTGTGGATGTTGGTCACGCTACTATAGCTGGTTTGGTCTCTTCCTCTGGTTACTCAGTGGTAACAGAGGAACCTCAGCCATGTGCGCCTAAAGAATCAGAAAGCAGCTAAGTTACAGAATATAAGCAGGCTCTGCAATGTAGGCACAAACAAGGCACGCAGCACACTGTAGCACAATCCTAAATCAGAGAATATCTCAGTGCAATTTGTTGAAATAAATGAACGCTCAGCACCATTTCCACCTGGCTCTTTATTTGCAAGCGATGCCAATTGTCCCAGGGCTGTGCCAGCAATGCTCAAAGCCACTCACGCAGGAGAACTTTCCTCTTATCACATGAACCACTCCGACTCGTCTCACTGGAAATAAACCTTCATAAAAGATGGCGGCTGAGTGCTCCAGGAAGTTCCTTTGAGGAAAATGAAAAGTTTTTAAAAGCTACATTTCAGCAGATTATTTGTTATATATAATTTCTTTGGGAACAGACACTAGAAACAAACACCCATAACTGTGACTCTCAGTAACCAGCAGTGCAGCACTGTAAGGAAATTTCTTTAAATTCAATTAAATGATTCCTCAAGATTCAGGCTCGAGCATATTGTCCAAATGCAAGTTGATTACTCAGACATCAATATATATGTATATATATATAATAACTATTGCGGTTATACAATAGACTCATAGGTAGTGTCAGCCGTGATCCAGTGGGCAGCACTCTCGCCTTTGAGTCAGAAGGTTGTGGGTTCAAGTCCCACTCCACAGACTTCAGCACAACAATCTAGGTTGACACTCCAGTACAGTACTGAGGCAGTGCTGCACTGTCGGAGGTGCTGTATTTCAGATGAGATGTTAAACCGAGGCCCTGTCTGCTCTCTCAGGTGGACATAGAAGATCCCACGGCATTATATCGAAAAAGAACCGGGGAGTTTTCATAGAGTTATACAGCACAGAAAGAGGCCCTTCGGCCCATCGTGTCCGCGCCGGCCATCAAGCCCTGTCTATTCTAATCCCATTTTCCAGCACTTGGTCCGTAGCCTTGTATGCTATGGCATTTCAAGCGCTCATCTAAATGCTTCTTGAATGTTGTGAGGGTTCCTGCCTCTACCACCCTTTCAGGTAGTGAGGTCCAGATTCCAACCACCCTCTGGGTGAAAAAGTTTTTCCTCAAATCCCCTCTAAACCTCCTGCCCCTTACCTTGAAACTATGCCCCCTGGTTATTGACCCCTCTACTAAGGGGAAAAGCTCCTATCTATCTGCCCTATCTATGCCCCTCATAATTTTGTACACCTCAATCAGGTCCCCCCTCAGCCTTCTCTGCTCTAAGGAAAACAATCCCAGCCTGTCCAGTCTCTCTTCATAGCTAAAGTGCTCCAGCCCAGGTAACATCCTGGTGAATCGCCTCTGCACCCTCGCCAATGCAATCACATCCTTCCTTTAGTGTGGCGACCAGAACTGCACACAGTATTCCAGCTGTGGCCTAACTAGCGTTTTGTACAGCTCCATCATAACCTCCTTGCTCTTATATTCTATGCCTCAGCTAATGAAGGCAAGTATCCCATATGCCTTTTTAACCACCTTATCTACCTGTCCTGCTGCCTTCAGGGATCTATGTACATGCACACCAAGGTCCCTCTGATCTTCTGTCCTGCCTAGGGTCCTACCATTCATTTTGTATTCCCTTGCCTTATTAGTCCTCCCAAAATGCATCACCTCACACTTTTCAGGGTTAAATTCCATTTGCCACTGTGCTGCCCATCTAACCAACCCGTCTATATTGTTCTGTAGCCTGAGGCTTCCCTCCTCGCTATTTACCACTCCACCAATTTTCGTGTCATCTGCGAACTTACTACATTCCTATCTAAATCATTAATGTACACTACAAACAGCAAAGGACTCAGCACCGATCCCTGTGGTACACCACTGGACACAGGCTTCCAGTCACAAAAACAACCTTCGACCATCAGCCTCTGCCTCCTGCCACTAAGCCAATTTTGGATCCAATGTGCCAAATTGCCCTGGATCCCATGGGCTCTTACCTTCTTGACCAGTCTCCCATGTGGGACTTTGTCAAAAGCCTTACTGAAGTCCCTGTAGACTACATCAACTGCACTACCCTCATCCATACACTTAGTCACCCCCTCAAAAAATACAATCAAATTAGTTAGACATGACCTCCCCCGGACAAAGCCATGCTGACTATCCTTGATTAATCCTTGCCTCTCCAAGTGGAGGCTAATTCTGGCCCTCAGAATTTTTTCCAATAATTTCCCTACCACTGATGTTAGGCTCACTGGCCTGTAATTCCGTGGTTTATCCCCACTACCCTTCTTGAATAATGGTACTACGTTAGCTGTTCTCCAGCCCTCTGGCACCTCCCCGTGGCCAGAGAGGTTCTGAAAATTTGTGTCAGAGCCCCTGCAATCTCCTCCCTTGCCTCACACAGCAGCCTGGGATACATCTCGTCTGGGCCTGGGGATTTATCCACTTTTAAGCCCGCTAAAACCACTAGTACCTCCTCCCTCTCAATACTAATTTGTTCAAGTATATCACAATCCCCTGCCTGATTTCTATGCCTACATCGTCCTTCTCCATAGTAAACACAGAAGCAAAATATTCATTTAAAACCTCACCCACATCTTCCGGCTCTACACACAGATTGCCACTGAGTTCTCCCCGGTGTCCCTTGCCAATATTTATCCCTCAACCAACATCACTAAAACAGATTATCTGCTCATTATCACATTGCTGTTTGTGGGAGCTTACTGTGCGCAAATTGGTTGCCTGGTGCCTACATTACAACAGTGACTACAATTCAAAAGTACTTCATTAGCTGTAAAGTGTTTTGAGACATCCTGAGGCCGTGAAAGGTGCTATAGAAATGCAAGTCTTACGTCCTTTCATAGAACTTGGTTTCCTGCAGACCCAAGGTGATCAAGCATTGCTTCAGTGGGTTAGATAGCAAAATACTGCAGATGCTGGAAATCCAAAATAACAACAGAAAATGCTGGAGAAACTCAGCAGGCCAGGCAACATCCGTGGAGAGAAATTAGAGTCGACGTTTCGGGTCAAAACCCTTTATCAAAACTGGAAAGGAAATGAAATAGATCGAAAGGCAGGGCTGGGAGAGAACAAAAGAAGTGGAGAGACATTAAGAGGTATTCAAAATGAGACGAGATGGTGATAGGACTAGTGGAGACAAAAGACGGCTCTAGATTAGGTGTGAAATGTTCTGGCAGAATGGGAGACAGCGGCCATGTGGGAGAGAGAAAAAAAAGGGGAGGGGGGAGAGGGTTTTTCCATCAGCATCCTGGGGGTCACCATTGACCAGAAACTGAACTGGACCAGCCACATAAATACTGTGGCAACAAGAACAGGTCAGAGGCTGGGTATTCTGCAGCGAGTGTCTCACCTCCTGACTCCCCAAAGCCTTTCCACCATCTACAAGGCACAAGTTAGGAGTGTGATTGAATACTCTCCACTTGCCTGGATGAGTGCAACTCCAACAACACTCAAGAAGCTCGACACCATCCAGGACAAAGCAGCCCGCTTGATTGGCACCCCATCCACCACCTTAAACATTCACTCCCTCCACCACCGGCACACCGCGGCTGCAGTGTGTACCATCTACAAGATGCACCACAGCAACTCGCCAAGGCTTCTTCGACAGCACCTCCCAAACCCGCGACCTCTTCCACCTAGAAGGACAAGGGCAGCAGGCGCATGGGAACACCACCACCTCCAAGTTCTCCTCCAAGTCACACACCATCCTGACTTAGAAGTATATCACCGATCCTTCATCATCGCTGGGTCAAAATCCTGGAACTCCCTCCCTAACAGCACTGTGGGAGTACCTTCACCACACGGACTGCAGCGGTTCAAGAAGGTGGCTCACTACCACCTTCTCAAGGGCAATTAGGGATGGGCAATAAATGCTGGCCTTGCCAGCGACACCCAGATCCCGTGAATGAATTTAAAAAAGACTTGGACATTCAGAAGTTCAAGACAGAGATAACAATGGGGTTTGCATTAGCTTTGGATGAAATGCAGTGGGGGTGTGGACTTTCTTTCATGACTGATTGTAGTGCAGGCTGATTTTTCACTTAAAAACTAGTAAAGGAAAGATTTACATTTCTATAGCACCTTTCATAACCTCAGGACATCCCAAAGCGCTTTGCAGCCAATGAAATACTTTTGAAGTGTAGTCACTGTTGTAATGTAGGAAACAGAGTAGTCAATTCGCACACAGCAAGTTCTCACAAACAGCAGTGTGGTAACAACCAAATAATCTGTTTTAGTGATGTTGGTTGAGGGATAAATAGTGGCTAGGACATTGGGGAGAACTCCCCTGCTCTTCTTTGAAGAGTGCCATTAGATCTTTTATGTCCACCTGAGAGGGCAGACAGGACCTTGGTTTAATGTCTCAACTGAAAGGTGGCACATCTGATAGTGCTACACTGCCTCTATACTGCACTGAAGTATCAGCCAAGATTCAGTACTTCACATGTCATGGAGTGGGCCTTGAACTCACAACCTTCTGATATAGAGACGAGAGTGCTACCCACTGAGCCAAGGCTAACGTCTAGACAGGGGCAGCTGGAGACACAACTAAAGGGAAAGTTTATCTATAAAAGGAAATGGCATCAGCCCCCTTGCACATGGGACCAAGGGGGAAAATGGTATGCAGGTGCTGAAGATACACCCACAGTGGTGAGGGTGTATTCGGATCAGGGCCAGTGTGTTTCTGGGGCCAATGGGTCGGTTTTCACTGTCCTCGCCTGATATTAACAGGGCAGTAATGGCCTCAAAATTTGGTCAGTCACCTTCCTGCCCTGTTAACCCTGCGAAAGGGCTGGCTCCATTTCGAAGGGAGCCTACCGCTGGGTGTCCAAAGTGCCCGCCTGTTTCAGGCGATGGGCTCGTTTTGATATGGGGCTCGGGGTCCTATGATGTAAATGGACAAAGGAGCTGAATTCTAGAGGCGAGGTGAGAGTGACTGCCCTTGACATCAAGGCAGCATTTGACCGAGTGTGGCATCAAGGAGCCCTAGTAAAACTGAAGTCAATGGGAATTGGGGGGAAAAGACTCCACTGGCTGGAGTCATACCTAGCACTAAGGAAGATGGTTGTGGTGGTTGAAGGTCAATAATCACAGCCCCAGGACATCGCTGCAGGAATTCCTCAGGGCAGTGTCCTAGGCCCAACCATCTTCAGTTGCTTCATCAATGACCTTCCCTCCAACATAAGGTCAGAAATGGGGAAGTTCGCTGATGACTGCACAGTGTTCAGTGCCATTCACAACTCCTCAGGTAATGAAGCAGTCCATGCCCGCATGCAACAAGATCTGGACGATGTTCAGGCTTGGGCTGATAAGTGGCAGGTTGTAGGAATTGACGAATTCCTAACTAATAACTGAGGTCGACTCAGGAGATCAATCAAACAGGTCTTTAATGTAAAACTAAACGAGTTCAAACAGTTTGATGAGATCGATACAGGAGAGCCACAAAAACAGGTCTTAACAAGATGGAGATTCCACGAGGACTGCCTGGGCAGTCACGTGGTTTGCGACGTGACGTCAACGCATTTGCCCGCGTTTTCCTGCGCTCTTAAAGGGGCCACGCCCCGTGCATACAAACACCATATACAAAACAAAGTAATGTCTAACACAATGGTACAGGCTTAGGCTGGTGTTAGAACATCGTTAAAGAGAATTATGTACAGTTGCCCAGAGTCATTCAGTGGCTCCGCCACATGCGCCCCCCCAGAATTCGCTTTAACAGACAAAGTCAAACGGTGAGGGGGTCTGATGAGCCTGTCGGAATGACTCCTGTACTCCTGAGGTGGAGGCTGCTGGGCGGCTGGCGGTCTGGCGGGCGGTTGCACTTGGTCTGCTGTAACGGCGATGGGTGGCCGACCTCGTCTCGGCGGTAGTGCTGTCTCGACGGGGCGGTCGAGGTCCAGATGTGCCGGCTTTAATCAATCGACTGAAATGTGGTCCGGTTTACCACCGACATCTACGGTGAAGGTTTTGTCCCCCGCTTCCAACACGCGGAAGGGACCAGTATATGGGGCCTTGAGTGGATTCCTGTGAGCATCGTGCCGAATAAAGACATATTCTGCCTTGTGAAGCTCCGTTGGAACTTACGAACTCTGCAGCCCGTGGTGCGAAGTGGGCACCGGCGCGAAACATCTGGCCGCCTCTCGGTGACAAGTAAGCTGGTCAGACACAGACCAAGGCTTCGTCGATTCTGGGAGGAAATCCCCTGGGACTCGCAGCGGTTGACCGTACACCAGCTCCGCGGATGACGAGTGAAGGTCTTCTTTGGGGGCCGTGCGAAGGCCCAACAGGACCCACGGTAGCTTGTCTGCCCATCCAGCGTCCTGGAGGCTGGCCCTCAGGGCGGCTTTCAGTGACCAGTGGAAATGTTCACAGAGACCATTCACCTGTGGGTGGTAGGCTGTGGTGCGGTGTAATTTGACACCGAGTCCTTGGGCCACTGCATTCCAGAGTTCAGAGGAAAACTGTGGTCCCCTGTCTGAAGAAATATCAGCGGGCACTCCGAAACGGGCGACCCAGGTGGAAATGAACGCCCTGGCCACGTCCGCTGAAGTAGTGGATGATAGGGGAACCGCCACTGGCCATCTGGTGGTGCGGTCAACCATGGTCAGGATGTGTGAAAAACCATGGGAGAGTGGGAGTGGACCCACCAGGTCCACATTGACATGGTCAAACCGTCGCTCCGGAACTGTGAAGGTGGCCAACGGAGCTTTGATGTGACGCTGTACTTTGGCTTTTTAGCAGACTACGCAGGTGTTGGTCCAGTCGCGGACATCCTTGTGCATGCCGTGCCATACGAATTTCGCTGACATCAGCTTCTGAGAGGCCTTCATTCCTGGGTGTGACAACCCATGTATGGTGTCAAACACTTTGCGGCGCCAGACGGCCGGTACGACAGGGCGAGGGTCCCGTACGGAGAAGTCATACAAGAGCATGGTACCTGCCGCATGGAACTTGACGTCGGCCAACTGGAGGCCAGTGACGGCGGTTCTGTAGGCTTGGACTTCTGGGTCCGAGGCTTGATCCGCTGCCATGAGGGCGTAATCGATGCCTAAATGAACCGTATTGACGGTCGCGCGGGAGAGGCAGTCGGCCACCAGGTTGTCCTTACCGGCCACGTGCTGTATATCCGTGGTGAACTCGGATATGTAGGTCAGTTGACGTTGCTGTCGGGATGACCACGGTTTGGCGGTCTTGGCCATGGCGAAGGTGAGTGGCTTATGGTCCACGAAGGCGGTGAAGGGACATCCTTCCAGGAGGAAGCGAAAATGGTGGATGGCCAGAAAAAGAGCGAGCAACTCCCGGTCGAACATGCTATACGCTCTCTCGTTCCGCCGTAGTTGACGGCTGAAGAATGCCAACGGCTGTCACGTCCCGTTCACCCACTGCTCTTGCACGGTGCCGATTGCGTAGTCTGACGCGTCGGTGGTGAGGGCGATGGTGGCTCCTGGCAGCGGGTGCGCCAGCATAGTCGCATTGGCCAAGGTGCTTTTGGTGTCGGCGAATGCCCGGGCCATGTCAACCATCCAGTCTACCGTACCTTTGCCAGTCTTGCCCTTGAGGGCCTCATACAGGGGCTACATGAGTAGTGCTGCCTTAGGCACGAAACGGTGGTAAAAGTTTACCATGCCTAGGAATTCCTGCAGGGCCTTAACGGTTTGCGGGCGTGGAAAGGACGTCACCACCTCTACTTTTGCTTATAAAGGAACCGCTCCCTCTGAAGTGATGCGATGCCCCAGGAAATCAATTTGTTGCAGGCCAAACTGACACTTGGCCGGGTTGATAATCAGGCCGTGTTGGCTGAGACGTCGAAAAAGGGGGCGAAGGTGACAGATGTGTTCTTCTTTAGTGGGACTGGCAATGCGAATATCATCCAGGTAGACGAAGAGGAACTTGAGGTCCCGCAGCAAGGAGTCCATCAGGCGTTGGAAAGCCTGGGCGGCGTTCTTTAACCCAAACGGCATTCTTAAAAACTCGAAAAGGCCGAATGGGGTGATGACTGCAGTCTTCTGGACGTCTTGGGGATGAACGGGGACCTGGTGGTAGCCCCGGACGAGGTCAACTTTCGAGAAGACAGTGTTCCCTGCCTAATGGGCGGAGAAATCCTGGATGTGGGGGATCGGGTACCGATCAGGAGTGGTGGCGTCGTTTAGGCGTCGATAGTCGCCGCATGGCCGCCATCCGCCGCCAGGCTTCGGGACGATGTGGAGGGGTGAAGACCAGGGACTATTCGACCGGCGAATAATCCCTAACCGTTCCATGGTCATGAACTCCGCTTTTGCGACCGCCAGCTTGCCAGGGGCCGGGGGGCCGTTGGTGGTGATGTGGTGTTCCACACCATGTTTCGTGGCTGTGGAGGAGAACGTGGGTCTGGTCAGGTCAGGGAATTCGCCAAGCAGGCGAGCGAACTCATCCAGAGCCGGAATAGCACAGGCGACGGTGCGCGATGTAGTGTTACTGCGGTAACAAGGGATAGAATGAAAAGTTGCCGCGTTGATTAACCGCCAGTTCCTCACATCAACCAGGAGGCTGTTGGCGCACAGGAAATTCGCACCGAGAATGGGTTGCGAAACCTTGGCCGTCACAAACTCCCAGTAAAAACGTTGGCCCCCGAAACACAACTGCACCCGCCGTCTGCCGAAAGTCCGAATCGCTCCGCCATTGGCCGCTTCAAGGGTGAGGCCGTGAATCCCGGTCTGCACATCGAGGGCGGACGCGGGTAAAATGCTGCACTGCGCCCCGGTGTTGCACAGAAAACGACGACCGGAGAGAGTATCGGTGATAAACAGCAACTTGCCCATGTTGCCAATCACCATCGCGGCCGCGGGGCGCCCGTTAGACCCGTTCCTCGGTGGCCGTAGTTGTTTTATTTTGGGGGGAAGCTGCAGGAAGGGCAGCAACGCCTCGCTTTCGCGCCGAACTGCGCATGGTATAAACACAGCCCAGCAGGCTGACGAGCTGGGGCGGTGTCTGTGGGGGATGGGTGCCTCGTGGCGGCGCAGTACTGCTGAGTAACCGCAAAAATTTGTCCGCCTCTGCCGCGAGTGCTGCGCAGTCCTCAACTTTGGATCTGGCCAGGGTGGCTTGCACCTGTTCCGATAGCTGGCTGAGGAATATTTCACGGAATAGGAAGCATTCCGGTTCGGAGCCAAGGAGTGTGGGCAGTTGGCTCATTATCTCCGAAGGCTTGGAGTCCCCGAGCCCGGGCATAGCGAGCACTCGACGGGCACGCTCCAATTTAGTGAGCCCGAAAACTTGCAGCAACCGCGCCTTGAGGGTTTCATACTTGCGCTCCGTTGGAGGGTTCTCGAGGAAGCTGACGATCCGCGAGGCGGTGGAGCTGTCGAGTGTGGAGACCACATAGAGATATTTGGTCTGATCTGCAGTGATGTCCCTCAGGGCGAATTGGGCCTCGACCTGAATGAACCACGAGCTCGCTTGCTGCTCCCAGAACTGCGGTAGCTTCAGCGAAACGGCGTTGGCCTCCATGCTATGTCCTTTTTGTGAAAAACGTTCACAAAAAACGGGGTCACCAACAGGTCTTTAATGTAAAACTAAAGGAGTTCAAACAGTTTGATGAGATCGATACGGGAGAACCACGAAAACAGGTCTTAACAGGATGGAGATTCCACGAGGACTGCCTGGGCAGGCACGTGGTTTGCGAGATGACGTCATCGCATTTGCCCGTGTGTTCCCGTGCTCTTAAAGGGGCCACGCCCCGTGCATACAAACACTATGGCCTAGAAATTCAGTTGCGTCCGCCAGCCGTTAGTGCCATAAGAGGGGTAGATTTCCAGCGCTAGGCACTTAGCGCCCGGGCGCAGGCCGATCTGCGCCTACGCCCAACTTCAGTTGACATTTAGCGCCGGCGCAAAGTGTTTGCGCTCGCTCAGCTGCGCGCGCGGCTTATGACATCATTTCGTCGTGCAACGCTGTTTGTGCGCCCCAAAGCGGAAATTCAGTGGCGCCCGCCCAATGTGGGCATGGCGCTGTTAAGAACTGTGAAGTGGAACGCAGCAGAGGCCCTGCGGGCCTCAGGGAGCGCTAATTAAAGGGCACTTAGACTGAACTATAAAGGCCAGCCATTTTGCTGCAATGACTTTAGTGCTTTGGATTTCTGGACAGAGACCAAGGAACAGACCTTCCTGATTTGGGACAACATAGGAGAGGTATTTTTGGCTTCTGGCCAGAGCTTGGAAATTTCACTCATTGTGATTTCACTGTTTGCAAGTTTATTATGGGGGCTGCATGGGGTTCCAACCCTCAGTTCCAGCATTATGTGCGAAGGGCTCGCAGACGCTGTGTGAGAGGGCCAGCCATGCCTAGACGCAGAGGGGCCATCAGGCGTCGGCAACGTAGGCCTTACCCACTCAGGGAATACCGGCAGCAGGTGTCCTATCTCACCATGACTGCCGCGCATTGTGTTAAGAGGCTGCGCTTCAGAAGGGAGGTGGTTGCAGAGATCTGCCAGCTGCTTCACAGAGATCTGCGTCCACAGCTGATGTGCAGGACATCTCTGTCGGTGGAAGTGAAGGTCACGGTGGCTCTGAACTTTTATGCAAGCGGCTCATTCCAAGCCGCTGCTGGGGACATAGCGAACATTTCCCAGTTCGCCGTGCATCGCTGCATCCGGCAGGTCACCGATGCCCTTTTCGCAAGGAGACACCAATTCATCTCCTTCCCCATGACCCTAGAGAGGCAGGAGCAGCGTGCAGTCGGATTTGCCAGGATCGCCGACTTCCCCATGGTGCAGGGCGCCATTGACTACACGCATGTGGCTATGCGGGCACCTATCGACAATGCCGAGGATTACCGCAACCGGAAGGGCTACCATTCCCTCAATGTACAGCTGGTGTGTGACCACAGGCAGCGCATCCTAGCTGTCAATGCCCGCTTTCCAGGAAGCAGCCACGATGCATTTATCCTGCGCCAGACTACTGTGGCTGACATGTTCGAGGCACAGCCTCCACCAAGGGGATGGCTTATTGGGGACAAGGGCTACCCTTTGTGTACATGGCTCATGACCCCGCTCCGCGCGCCCAGGACCCCTGCGGAGGAGGCATACAACGAAAGCCATCAAGCCACAAGGAACATCATAGAGCAAACGATTGGCGTCCTCAAGCAACGGTTCCGCTGCCTGGATCGATCCGGCGGATCTCTACAGTATTCGCCGGATAGAGTCTCCCAGTTCGTTGTCGTTTGCTGCATGCTGCACAACCTGGCTATCCGCAGGACTCAGGCACTGCCACCTCACGTTGGACCACCACCTCAGGAGGACGAGCAGGAGGACCATGAGGAGGAGGAGGAGGAGGAGTACCAGCCCAGGAGGGAGCCACAAGGTCCAAGGGCCGTCCGCCGGCGGCTTATTGAACGACACTTCTAGGCCCCCTGTCAGGGAATGGCTTGTGGCAATGAACGCACCTGAATGCAGCCGCTCCGCAAGCCCTCAGCCGTTTAACGCAACAACCACTTGAAACATGACACCTGGACAAGCTGAATAAATAAAAAGCTTTATTTAACAAACTCAGGGCCCTTCCCACATGAAACAGAAAAACAGACAACACCCCCAAAAAACAGTCAAAAACATATCTCACTCCCACAACCTGGGGAGGAATAACAAAACTTGTCCATCCAATTGGCCTTCATCCTCGGCCTAACCAAGACAAACCCCCCCATACAGAACACAAACACCCCCATATAAAAAAACAGTTGCCTTCATCTTCGGCGTTAGCAAAATAAGCCCCCCCCCATACAGAACACAAACACCCCCATATAAAAAAACAGTTGGCAACACACTCTACTTGGTGTGCCGAGAGGGCGAGTCCTTGTGCAGGCTTCTCCGGCCCCTGCCCGACCTGTTGCTCCGCCTCAACCTGGGCCCTGTGGGTGTTGCAAGGCTGGGGGAAGGCTCCTGAGGGGCACAATGCGTGACGGCAGATGCCCTTGGGGGTCGGCCTAGACGAGGTCCGGCCCTGGAGGGGCCGGCTGCTGACTGCTGCAGCTGTGGCTGGGCAGCATCAGTCTCTCCAGCAGCTCGTCGCAGCTTGGCTGGGGGAGTGGCAGTGGCGGCTGCATCAATGGGGGCAAGCTGGCTGATGCCAGGCGCTCGCTGGTCGCCAGAGACACTGGCACTCGGCCGGGCTGGCACTGCAGCAAGCGCAGCAATCTGGTGAAGGCCAGACCGCTGTGCTGCAGCAGGGCGGCGGGTGCCCTGGCGATGCTTCCGTGACACAGCGAGTGTGGCAGAAGTGAGTGCCTGAACTGCCCTGGTCTGTGCCCGCATCAGATCAGCCAGTGTCTGCACGGCACCACTCATGAACTCTCGACTCGCGTCCTGTGCTGCCGCGAGTTGGTCGACACCCCTGGCCTGTGAGTCCCCGAAATTGGCCACACTATGAGCCAGGGACTCAATGGCCTGAGGCAACTGTCCCACAACCCCCATGAACTCGTTGTGGCGCCGCTCCGAGGCCGCGGACATTTCATCAAGGAGGCGCACCTCCTGGGCGAGGACCGTCTCCGGACTGAAGGCCGGACTCTCCCCAAGGCCGCCGAGCTGCCCGACCCTTCCCGCGTGCCTGGACGCCACTGGGCCCAGCAACTGCCCTCCCCTGCAACACTTCCCCCCTCTGGGGAGAAGGCCGCCGTGCTGCCCGACCCTTCCCGTGTGCCTGGACACCACTGGGCCCAGCAACTACACCCCCCTGCAACACTTCCCCCCTCTGGGGAGAAGGCAGCCGTGCTGCCCGACCCTTCCCGCGTGCCTGGACGCCACTGGGCCCAGGAGCTACACCCCCCTGCAACACTTCCCCCTGGCTCTCCTCCAGGCAAGACGTGTCCCCTCCATTGCCATCCCCTGGCGCGGATGAGGGTTCCCCCGATGTGCCGCCTTCCTCTTGGTCCTCGTCGTCCTCCTCTTCCGAGGGACTGGCACTCTCAGCTTCAGGGACCTCCTCCTCACCAGCTGAAAGCAGGAAGGCACAAGAGTAGCTTTAGAGTGAGGACAGGGCGTCAGCGAGGGAGGCATGATTGGTGGCATTATGCGCATTGGTCGGACAGTGGCAAAGGATGTAGATCTGAAGCGCAAGGGGAACGAGAGAGGTGCAAACGGTCATGTCCTTACCATTGGGGCCCAGCACAGGGTCGGCATCTCCAATAGCAACGGGGCCAACCACCCGGGCACGCATGAGTCGAGCCACGCGCTCCTCCAGGTCACTGAGCTCCTGGAACTGGGCACGCCCTCCCCCGGTGACAGTCCGGCTCCTCAGATTCTGCGCCAGCTTGGCCTGCAAGAGAAAGGATGGCCTCTAAGTACAGTGTGGTGCCCTGTTGTTGTGTGCACTGCCTCCCATGGTCGAATAGCTTGGCCAGTGTGGTGCCCTGTTGTTGTGTGCACTGCCTCCCATGGTCGAATAGCTTGGCCAGTGTTTGAAGTGCAGAAAGTGCTATTGATGATCATGCCAGTGCCATAGTTGTGGGAGGAGGGCTGGCCATTAGGCCTTTGAGGTCCCTTTGCCCATAATGTGAGGTGCACATGCAAGGATGAGGAGGACACTGGAAAGGGTACTCACCCTGCCCAACCGAGTGAGGTCGTTGTACTTCTTGCGGCATTGGTCACCAGTCCTGGGGACATCGCTGTTGGCTGACACCCTCAGGGCGACTTCCCTCCAGGCTCTCCTGTACTGCCTCCTGGGAGCCTTCTTGCCACTGTCCGGGCACAAGATCTCTCTATTCTTTTCCAACCCCCTAAGCAGCACCCGCAAAACATGCTCTGAGAAGCGCTGCGCTCGTTCACGGGCCTTCTGCATGGCTTCAGGCGCTATTTGGGTCCACCAGCAGTGTTCAGGCCTAGCTGCAGGGCTCCACTATCCAGGGCGTGGCAGCAGACAAAGTCGACCCTTCCCCCTTTAAGAGCTGGCCGGCGTCAGTGTGTCTGCTGTCAATCAAAACATGACCGCACCTGCGCTGCGCCCGGCCTCGGCGTTATCAGTCCGCACCGCCGGCTTAGCGCCTAAAGATAGGAGTGCAACGCCAGTTTCAGCGCTCGCCCAAACTCCTTGGCCAAAGCTACTGAATTTCAGCGAAGTGGCCTCCACTTTCCGGCGGGCGCTAACTTTACCGCCCGCCTGACTTTACCGCCCCAAAAGTGGCTAGACTGAATTTCTAGGCCTATATACAAAACACAGTAATGTCTAACACAATGGTACAGGCTTAGGCTGGTGTTAGAACATCGTTAAAGGGAATTATGTACAGTTGCCCAGAGTCATTCAGTGGCTCCACCACAAGGTAACATTCGCGCCACAGAAGTGCCAGGCAATGATTATCTCCACCAAGCGAGAGTCTAACCACCACCCCTTAACATTCAACGGCATTACCATCACTGAACCCCCCACCATCAACATTCTGGGGGTCAGCATTGGCCAGAAACTTAACTGGACCAGCCACATAAATACTGTGGCAACAAGAGCAGGTCAGAAGCTAGGTATTCTGCGGCTAGTGTCTCACCTCCTGACTCCCCAAAGCCTTTCCACCATTTACAAGGCACAAGTAAGGAGTGTGATGCAATACTCTCCACTTGCCTGGATGATTGCAGCTCCAACAACACTCAGGAAGCTTGACATCATCCAGGACAAACCAACCCGCTTGATTGGCACCCCATCCACCACTTTAAACATTCACTCCCTCCACCACCGGCGTACCGTGGCTGCAGTATGCACCATCTACAAGATGCACTACAGCAACTCGCCAAGGCTTCTTTGGCAGCACCTCCCAAACCCGCGACCTCTTCCACCTAGAAGGACAAGGACAGCAGGCGCATGGGAACACCATCACCTCTAAGTTCCCCTCCAAGTCACACACCATCCTGACTTAGAAGTATATCGCCGGTCCTTCATCGTCACTGAGTCCAAATCCTGGAACTCCCTCCCTAACAGCACTGTGGAAGCACCTTCACCACACGGACTGCGGCGGTTCAAGAAGGCGGCTCACCACCACCTTCTCAAGGGCAATTAGGGATGAGCAATAAATGCTTGCCTTGCCATTGACCCCCACATCCCATAAACGAATAATTTAAAAAACTAGGTCCCCAATTGCCATTTTAGAGGAACTGCGCAGTGCCCACTCTGACCTGTTCCAGGGACAATGGAAGAAAAGAGGCATGGCAAAGTTTGTCTTCAGTTAATCTTGTGGGCCCTGGAGGAGCTGCACTGGGGAGGCCTGTTTGGTGCCCCACAGCTCACCTGCCAGATTTAACTGAGGTGAGAGCCTCAAAATCACGGGGTGCCAGACCGAGCTATTGGGAGCAGCAGCGAGAGCGGACCTCAACAGGCAACATTCAAAAGTGACGTCAGAGATTAAAAGTGACGTCGCCACAAGGGAAGGAGCTGATTGGTAAGTAGGACCTGGTGAGTATTTCTACAGTCCAGCCACTAAAGTAAAAGTAAGGTCTCTAGTTTAGAGTAAGTAGTGTTTAAAGTGAAGTAAGGTCCCTAGTGTATTTAGTATTCTTTAATTTAAAGAAAGTAAAGGGAGTAAATTAAGGGTAGGACATGGCAGGGCAGCTCGGCAGCGTGGAGTGCTTCTCCTGTGCTATGTGGGAAGTCAGGGACACTTTCAGTGTCCAGGGCAAACACGTGTGCAGGAAGTGTCTCCAGCTGCAGCTACTCAAAATCCGCGTTTTGGAGCTGGAGCTGCGGCTGGAGTCACTGTGGAGCATCTGTGAGGCTGAGATCTTCATGGATAGCACGTTTAGCGAGGTGGTAGAGTGCAAAGGCAGACAGGGAATGGGTGACCGCCAGACAAGAACTAGGAAGGTAATGCTGGAGTCCCCTGGGTCCATCTCCCTCTCCAACAGATTTTCCATTTTGGATACTGCTGGGGGAGATGGTTTCTCAGGGAAATGCAGCAAGAGCCAAATCCGTGGCACTACGAGTGGCACAGCGGCACAGGAGGAGAGGAAAAAGAGTGGGAGAGCAATAGTGATAGGGGATTCTATCATAAGGGGAACAGATAGATGTTTCTGTGGCCACAGACGTGACTCCAGGATAGAATGTTACCTCCCGGGTGCCAGGGTCAAGGATGTCACTGAATGGCTGCAGGGCATTCTGAAGGGGGAGGGCGAACAGTCAGAGGTCGTGGTTCACATTGGTACCAACGACATGGGTAGAAAGAGGGATGAGGTCCTGCAAGCAGAATATAGGGAGCTAGGAAATAAATTAAAAAGCAGGACCTCAAAGGTAGTAATCTCAGGATTACTCCCAGTGCCACATGATAGCGAGAGCAGGAATAGGAGAATAGACCAGATGAATGTGTGGTTAGAGAGATGGTGTAGGAGGGAGGGGTTTAAATTCCTGAGGCATTAGGACCGATTCTGGGGAAGGTGGGTCTTGTACAAACCGGACGGATTACACCTCGGCAGAAACGGGGCCAACATCCTTGCAGGGGGGTTTGCTAGTGCTGTTGGGAAGGATTTAAACTAGTTTGTCAGGGGGCTGGGAACCTAAGTGTGTGCCCAACGGAGAGAAACAAAGCTGGAAATGCAAGTTAGAAAAGTAGTCAGCAAAACTAGTAGGGAGCAGAAATAAAGGCCAACAGTAAAGAGGGTCAAAGTGCAGAAAAATATCAAACAGGCAAAGTTGAAAGCACTTTATTTAAATGCACGTAACATTCGCAACAAGGTGAATGGCACTAATAGAAGTAAATGGGTATGAAGTAATTGCCATTACAGAGACATGGCTGCAGGGAACTGAATGTTCCAGGGTACTCAACATTTAGGAAGGACAGACAAAAAGGAAAAGGAGGTGGCGTAGCGCTGTTAATAAGGGATGAGATCGGTACGGTAGAGATAAAACATCTTGGCAGATCGTAATGTAGAACTGGAATCAGTTTGGGTGGAGCTAAGAAACAGCAAAGGGTGGAAAACATTGGTGGGAGTTGTGTATAGGCCACCAAAGAGTAATGGTAATGTAGGGCACAGTATCAATCAAGAGATTAGAAGTGCATGTAACAAGGGCAATACAGTAATCATGGGGGACTTTAATCTACAGGTTGACTGGACAAATCAAATTACCACTAATGGTGTGGAGGACGAATTCTTGGAATGCATGCGAGATGGTTTCCTGGATCAGTATGTGGAGGAAACAACCAGGGAACAGGCTATTCTGGATCTGATACGCTGTAATGAGAAAGGGCTAATCAATAATCTTGTGGTAAAGGGGCCTTTAGGCACAAGTGACCATAATATGATTGAACTTTACATTAAGCTGAGAGTGATGTGGTCCAATCTGAAACTAAGGTTTTCAATCTAAACAGAGGAAACTACAAGGATATGAGGGACTAATTGGCCATGGTAGATTGGGAGACTACACTAAAAGGTATGAAGCTGGACATACAATGGCTAACATTCAAGGAAATAATGCATAATTTGCAACAAAACATATCTAGGGCATAAAAACCCAAAAGGAAAAGTGATCCAACCATGGCTAACAAAAGAAATTAAAGCTAGTATTAAGTCAAAGGAGGAAGCTTATAAAGTTGCCAGAAAAAGCGGTCAGCCTGAGGATTGGAATCTTTTTAGAAATCAGCAAAGGGGGACCAAGAAATTGATAAAGAAAGGGAAAATGGAATATGATCACAAACTAGCGAAAAATATAAAAATGGATTGTAAAAGCTTCTATATGTATGTGAAAAGGAAAAGACTGGTGAAGGTAAATGTAGGTCCTTTACAGTCAGAGACGGAAGAATTTATATAATAGCAAAATACTGCGGATGCTGGAAATCTGAAATAACAACAGAAAATGCTGGAAATACTCAGCAGGCCAGGCAGCATCCATGGAGAGAGAAAGAGGGTTAACGTTTCAGGTCTGGGACCCTTCATCAGAACTGTTCTGATGAAGGGTCCCAGACCTGAAACATTAACCCTGTTTCTCTCTCCACGGATGCTGCCTGGCCTGCTAAGTATTTCCAGCATTTTCTGTTGTTATTACGGGAGAATTTATAATGGGGAATGAGGAAATGGAAGATAAATTAAATAAATACTTTGTTTCTGTCTTCACGGAAGAAGACACAAAAAACCTCCCAGAAATACGAGAAAACCAAGGGTGTGATGAGAATGAGGAACTTAAAGAAATTATTATTAGTAAAAAAACAGTACTAGCAAAATTAATGGGACTAAAAGTCGATAAATCCCAAGGACCGGATGATCTACATCCTAGAGTTTTGAATGAGGTGGCCATTGGAATAGTGGATGCATTGGTTGTCATCTTCCAAAATTCTATAGATTCTGGAACGGTTCCTGCAGATTGGAGGATAGCAAATGTAACCCCACTAAATAAGAAACGAAGGAGAGAGAAAACGGGGAACTACAGACCTGTTAGCCTCACATCAGTAGTTGGGAAAATGCTGGAATCTATTATAAAGGATGCAATAACTGGGCACTTAGAAACTAATAGTAAGATTGGGCAGAGTCAACATGGATTTATGAAAGGGAAATCCTGTTTGACAAACCTATTGGAGTTCTTTGAGGATGTAACTAGTGGAGTAGATAAAGGGGAACTGGTAGATGTGGTGTATCTGGATTTTCAGAAGGCCTTCGATAAGGTCCCACACAAGAGGTTGGTGAACAAAATTAGGGCACATGGAATTGGGGGTAATATACTAGCATGGATTGAGAACTGGTTAACAGAAAGAAAACAAAGTGTAGGGATAAACGGGTCTTTTTCAGGATGGCAGGCTGTGGCTAGTGGGGTACCGTAAGGATCGGTGCTTGGGCGCCAGCTATTCACAATCTATATCAATGATTTGGATGCGGGGACTAAACGTAACATTTCCAAATTTGCTGATAATACAAAGCTTGGTGGCAGTGTCAGTTGCGAAGAGGGTGTGAAGAGGCTTCAAGGGGATATCGACAGGCTCAGTGAGTGAGCAAGAACATGGCAGATGGAATATAATGTGGATAAATGTGAAGTTATCCACTTTGATAGAAAAACAGAAAGGCAGAGTATTTCCTAAATGGTGAAAGATTGGGGAATGCAGATGCTCAAAGGGACCTGGGTGTCCTTGTACATGAGTCACTGAAAGTGAATGTGCAGGTGCAGCAAGCCATTAGGAAGGCAAATGGTATGCTGGCCTTCATTACAAGAGGATTTGAGTACAGGAGTAAAGAAGTCTTACTCCAATTATATAGGGCCTTGTTGAGGCCATACCTGGAGAACTGTGTACAATTTTGGTCTCCTTACCAAAGGAATGATATACTTGCCATAGAGGGAGTGCAACGAAGGTTCACGAGATTGATTC
The DNA here is from genome assembly GCF_052327205.1 of Somniosus microcephalus. NCBI lineage: Eukaryota > Metazoa > Chordata > Chondrichthyes > Squaliformes > Somniosidae > Somniosus > Somniosus microcephalus. Next base: position 40,289,145 of record NC_141013.1, read on the forward strand.
CTGGGATGGCGGGACTGTCGTATGAGAAGAGATTGAGTAAACTAGGCCTGTATTCTCTTGAATTCAGAAGAATGAGAGGGGATCTCATTGAAGCATACAAAATTGATAGGATGGATGCTGGGAGAATGTTTCCCTTGGCTGGGGAGTCTAGAACCAGGGGCCACAGCCTCAGGATAAAGGGTAGGCCATTCAGGACTGAGGTGAGAAGAAATTTCTTCACACAGAGGGTGGTGAATCTTTGGAATTCTCTACCCCAGAGGGCTGTGGAGGCTCAGTCATTGGGTAAAATATAAACAGAAGTCGATAGATTTCTGACTAGTAAGGGCATCAAGGGATATGGCGATAGGGCCGGTGAATGGAGTTGAGGCAGAAGATCAGCCATGATCTTATTTGTTAAGTATGTGTATTGTATTGAACAATTAACACAAAGACTTAAACGTATAACTCAAACAGGTCTTTACTGGTTGGAGGTAGGGACTATACATAGGTCTTTACTTCATGCCCACAGGCGGGAACTGAGGGGAGATCAGTACCCACAGTACTATTTATACCCCTATGGCCAGGAGTGGTACTGCGTATCACTACGCCCAACAAGTAGTGCAGTCCTGTCCATAGGTTCAAAGTAACACACATATTACATACACAACATTCCTCCCTTCCTAGCTTTACAGTCATCTCCCCATTTAACATAACGTAATAACATATATACATATATAACTTCAGGTTTACATAACAGAATAACATAGATACATAGATAACTTCATGTCAAAACAGATCACAGATTCAGTCTCTGCGGAAAACAGTTCACAGATTCAATCTCTGTGGTGGAGTCGGTTCACGTTGCTGGAGTGACTCATTCAATAGTCCTTCCATGGATTTAACAGTTTGAACTTCCGAACTGAATTGGCTCCGTTCGGAGGGACCACGTGTGTGATCTGGTAGAGGTAATAATGGTTCAGATGGGTCATCTTCTGTTTCGACTTTTCCTTTTCTGCTTCTTGGAGACTCTCTGGGCTCCACTGTCAGCTGCCAGCTGCATGCGCAGTTCCTCCTTCTCTCCCTCCTTTTTCCGTAGTAGAGCCACCTTCTCCCGATGTTCCGTAGACTTTCGGTGCTCCTCCATGATTTCTGTATGGTGGGAGTCGAAGTTACAAGTTGGGCAGGACAGGACATAGTAATATTCGGTGTCGTCCTGATCTAGGCCAGCGAGAGGGTCTTCTATTTTCTCCATACCCAGCTGGGCGTTAGCCAGCTTTTGTTCCAAGTCCAGACATCTTTCCTGAAGAGACTTCTTCATGCGTACCTCTTCATCCAGCTTTTTCTGGGCTTTCAGCAAGTCGTTTACTAATGACCTCATTTGAGATTTTACTACTTCAACTTCTTTTGGAGATTGATTGATCGGACTATGCAATCCCTCTACCGGAGCAGCTGTTTCAGCGGTCTGTTGTTCTACGTTGACGTGAGTCAGCGTACTTTTGGCATCCAAGGGCTGCTCTGTTGCAGTCATCTCAGTCTGTGTTGCCACCTCAGCTCTTCCAATAACCTTTGAGAGCTCCGAACCCCTTTCGTTTGAATATTGAAGTTCGTGTTCAAGTTTTTCCCATTTCAGAGTCCTGTCCTTCAGCATATGCAGGAGTTGGCTGACCGTTAACTCCTCTGACATCAGACGTTTTGTGTGCTCCTGCTCCATCAGCTGCTTCTGTTGTCTTTCCAGATTCTCCAACTCTATATCAAAGAACTCTTTCGTTGCATTCAACTCTTGCTCACAACGGCGAAGCATTTGTTCTAATTGCTGTTGTAGTTTGAAATGGAGTTGAGTTCGAGCCCGGTGTCCCTCAGAAATGGGCACATCAGTAGACTTGCCAGACTCAGAATCCACAGTTAAACTATGTTGTTGTTGCTCAGTGGAATTCTGTGCTGAAACTTTGTCTTTTGCACCTGAGTTGGGCTTACCATCATCCGTTCCAGAGTCTGGGCCGGCTATCTTCACCGAGTTCTCACTCGTTATTGTTTGTAGGAAATGCCAGCCCATATTCATTTTCCTAATCCACTCCCGTCCTAGTAGTGGAGAACCTCCTTCAGATATCACATATAAGTCCATTATTTGACTGTCTTCGCCCTTGTGGACCACTGCAACCTCTATTTTCCCGATGGGGTACACTCTTTGCCCCGTGTATGTTTTCAATATAATCCCCGTATCCTGTAGGGGAATATGTTGGAATAACTTTCCGTAATCTTTCTTATTTATGACCGTCAATGCCGATCCAGTGTCCAATTCCAGTTTTACTTGGACTCCTTCTATCTGAAGAGTGACCCAAATTGTCTGGAGGTCTGCACCCTTACCAGCGTTGAGTACTCTTAAGCTAGCCAGTTCATTACAGCTTAAGCTAGCCAGTTCATTACTGCTAGCGTCTGAATCGGACTCCTGTTCGGTCACCTTGTGTACCTTTGCGTATTTTCCTTGCGGTGACTTCTTGTTGCTGGTCTTCTTCCCTGACCTGCATACTCTAGCTATATGTCCAAGCCTACCACAAGTTCTACATTCTTGGTTTTTAAACCAACACTGGTTCTGATCATGCGTTGTCTTTCCACAACGATAACATTTGCCAGAACTCACACCCAATTTGTGTGCACTGAGCTCCGGTGACCGTAGCTGCATTACTGCCGTGCCTCTCGCTGCGGCTTCGTGTGCTGCTGCCATAGTGACCGCCTTCTCAAGCGTCAGCTCATTCTCCTCGAGCAGTCGCTTTTGTGTATCCTGTTTAAATAAACCACACACAAATTTGTCTCGAAGTGCCTCTGTCAGTCCCGTTCCAAACTGGCAATATTTCGCTAATTTACGCAATTCCAGCAAATAATCAGCATTGCTTTCATGCTGTAGCTGCCTTCTGTCGTAAAATTTAAATCGTTCCGCTAGCATCAGCGGCGTGGGGTTTAGATGATCTTTCAGGACAGTAACAATCTCATCGAACGTCTTATCCGCCGGTTCATCTGGTGATAACAGGTGTTTCAATTGCCCGTATGTCTTCGCACCCATTAAATTTAATAATGTTAAAGCTTTATCTTGGTCATGAATTTTATTGGCCTTACAATAATTTTTTTACTCTTTCAACATATATGGCTCAATCTTCGAGGTCACTATCAAAGGTGCTAATATTCCCGTGTTTAGGCATTGTAGATTTGCAATTTCTCAGATTTTATTTTGTTTACTTGTTATCAAAGATGGCGGCTTCCCGCTCTTGCCGTCGTCCTCCGCCCACAAAATGGCGGTTTTCCCGCGCTTGGCGGTCTTCACCCGTCCCCCGACGCCGTCTCCCTTCAGCCCCCGAGTGCGGCCCTTATCTTTGGTTCCGATCGCTGGCCCGCGCTGCGCCTCGCACTTGAAGCGGCTCCCGGCCTCTGGCTCACCCGCTCGCGCGGCTCTTGCTTGCTCGCTCCCTCCCGGGCTCTGGCTTACCCGCTCGCGCATTTCACCGCGGCTCTTATCAGGGATTGCGATCGCCCTTATCTTCTCCAACTTCCCCAGCCCTGTCTTTGCAGCCAACACTGCACGGCTTACCCCACCACCTAGGTTGAACAAGGAAACTGCAGAAAGACTTCTGTCAGTCGCTGGAAGCTGTCAGGATGTTTGCTGCACTCCAGTGCTCAGTCGCTGATGGAGGCTTCAGAGTCCTAAAGCCTGTCGCTTCTAGTGGGGTGGTGATGTTTGAAACCTCTCTTCAACTGCCGCAGGGTAAGAACCTGACTCGTCGCCAGTGTTAAGTATGTGTATTGTATTGAACAATTAACACAAAGACTTAAACGTATAACTCAAACAGGTCTTTACTGGTTGGAGGTAGGGACTATACATAGGTCTTTACTTCATGCCCACAGGCGGGAACTGAGGGGAGATCAGTACCCACAGTACTATTTATACCCCTATGGCCAGGAGTGGTACTGCGTATCACTACGCCCAACAAGTAGGGCAGTCCTGTCCATAGGTTCAAAGTAGCACACATATTACATACACAACATTATTGAATGGCGGAGCAGGCTCGAAGGGCCGAATGGCCTACTCCTGCTCCTATTTCTTATGTTCTTATGTTCCCCAGTGGAAACCCCAAAAGTCAAAATGGACCCCAATATCTTCAGCACTGCACTCCCAAGAAAATCACTGCCGTGTAATTGGGACCGATTTTAATTGTAACCTTCAGGTCGGGGCACAATGAACTGGGATTGTTTTCATGCAAGATTTTTTTTTGGTTTCCCAACCAGAATTTCTGAATGGCAATGTACCCTTAAAGGATTTGCGCATTTTTTAAAATTGAGCAAAGTAATCAGATGAATCAAATGCTCCTAAAAAAATTGTTACACATTGTCTAAAACAGGTAAGTGGCACAGCATCCTATTAAACAGTACCATAACTGTCCTTGGCTTCATGACCTCAGAACACGTGACCTGGGGATGATTCAGTGCTGATTTCGTGCTGCGGTGATGAATGTTTCATTTATCATTTTTCTATGCTGACATTTATTGAAAATTGACTGTTACATTGCATTTCAGGCAATGCTTTTACTATCTATCTGCTGAGGCGCGAGTGGAAATTGTAATTACATTTTGCTTCATTTCAGCTGTTATTTATGTGCAGTCAATTTTCACGACAAGAAGGTGTAAAGCTTGCTCTATGATAAGGTGACACAGAGCAAGATTTAAGGCAGCTGGACTGTTCGAGAGGACTCGATGCAAGAATTTTCAGGGTCGCTCATTATACAAACTGTTCACAGGTCAGACAAGACTCTAAGTTCAACGGAAGTTAGACAATCTTACTGTAAGTAATGAATATATAAGCACTGACAATTCCTGTGTCATTTGCCAAATACTTGGAGCTCACCAATGAATGCACTGAATTCACAGTGCTGATTCAGGTGGAAGTCAGAAACACTTTCCTTTGAAAATGCTTCGCAGTCATTTTAACCATTTCACTGGTTAATGCTAAACCTAAACCTTTATATGTTAAACGTTTCTAAATCCCTGGTTAGGCCTCAGCTGGAGTATTGTGTCCAATTCTGGGCACCACACTTTAGGAAGAATATCAAGGCCTTGGAGAGGGTGCAGAGGTGATTTACTAGACTGGTACCAGGGATGAGGGACTTCAGTTATGTGGAGAGACTGGAGAAGCTGGGATTGTTCTCCTCAGAGCAGAGAAGGTTAAGGGGAAATTTAATAGAGGTGTTCAAAATTATGAAGGTTTTGATAGGTAGGGAGATATTTCCACTGGCAGGAGGGTCGGTAACCAGAGGACACAGACTTAAAATAATTAGCAAATTATTTTTTGCTAAAAATATAGGGGGGGAGATGAGGAGAATTTTTTTATGCAGCGAGTTATTATGATCTAGAATGCACTGCCTGAAAGGATGGTGGAAGCACACTTTCAAAAGGGAATTAGAAATATACTTGCAAAGGAAAAATATGCAGGGCTGTGGGGAAAGAGCAGGGGAGTGGGACTAATTGGAGAGCTCTTTCAAAGAGCCGGCACGATGGGCCGAATGGTCTCCTTCTGTGCTGTTTCATTCTAGGATTCGCTTCAATGGTCATGGTCAATAATGGGCATCCAAAATCAAGACTGTCAGTTGTTTTACCATAAAAGAAACCAGTCGAAATGGCTTCTTTTATTAAGTGCAATTTTCACAAGAGCTTAGAAAATATTCTTTACATGGGGGGGCGGGGGGGATAGTCAGAATGTGGAATTCTCTGCCACAAACCATTGTTGAAGCAGAGTATAAACACTTTTAAAAAGGAATTAGACAATTATTGAAAAATGAGGAATATTAAAGGGTTTGGGGAGTGACCGGGAGAGTGAGATTAGACTAGGTGACTCATGTGGATCGAAACACTGGTACAGACCTGATGGGCTGAATGGTCTGTTCTGTGCTGTTGCATTCTATAGTACAAAGCTGGGCAAGGGGTTGCAACGTCATAACATCGTTGAGCCCTGAATTTCCTGTGCGCAATATTAGTGTCCAAAACACTTAAACTGAAGTAACATCATCCAAATGTATTGAGAATCTGTACACTAATGTAGCACAGAATCACCTCTAGGGTTTGCAAAGATGTTGGCCACATTAATTGTCCATTCAGTCAATGGCTAGAAAATCTTGTTGGGTTTTATCCCCTTTTGAAGAAAGGCTCTTGCAAAGACACAAACTCGTGGATTGAATTAATTTCCATCGCCAAAATTTGTAGGAAAGAAAGAAAGACTTGCATTTATATAGCGCCTTTCATGACCACCGGACGTCTCAAAGTGCTTTACAGCCAATGAAGTACTTTTGAAGTGTAGTCACTGTTGTAGAAGGAAAGGTGGCAGCCAATTTGTGCACAGCAAGCTCCCACAAACAGCAATGTGACAATGACCAGGTAAACCGTTGATTCTGTTGGGTCCATTGGGTCCCATCCCCAATGTCCGCTCCCAACCCTCACATGTTATTACGGTGAAGAAGAGAGGGAACTTCAGCTCCATTATCTCTTCAAATGAACCAATCAAAGTAATGAGAAAAGAGTGGTCATTTGATTAAAATTTGACATTTATCCCTTTCGTGAATACTTCAGACTGAAACTGGCATGTTTCCTTCGATATTTTCGTGCACTACTGGTTAGATGCTGCTCTTTGAAAGAGTCGGCACAGACTCGATAGGCCTATGATAGGCCTAGGCTCTATGATTTAGAATAGTACAGCTATGTCCGCTCCCAACCCTCACATGTTATTACCGTGAAGAGAGGGGACTTCAGCCCCATTACCTCGCCAATGTCAGTGTTCTCGCTCAGGTCAACATCCCCAGCATTGAAGCTTTGACCACACTCGCTCAGCTCCGATGGACGGGCCGCATCGTCCGCATGCCCGATACAAGACTCCCAAAACAAGCGCTCTACTCGGAGCTCTGGCACAGCAAGAGAGCCCCAGGTAGGCAGAGGAAACGCTTCAAGGACACCCTCAAAGCCTCCTTGAAAAAGTGTAACATCCCCACCGACCTTGGGAATCCCTGGCCCAAGGCCGCACAAAGTGGAGGAGGAGCATCCGGGAAGACGCCGAACACCTCGAGTCTCTTCGCCGGGAGCAAGCGGGAAGCCAAGCACAAACAGTGGAAGGAGCGCACGTCAACCCAAGCACCCCACCCACCCGCCCCTTCAACCACCGTCTGCCCCACCTGTGACAGAGACTGTAGGTCCCGCATTGGACTCATCAGTCACCTGAGAACTCATTTTTAGTGTGGAAGCAAGTCATCCTCGGTTCCGAGGGACTGTCGAAGAAGAAGAAGAAGAACTATTCTATGATTTAGCACCTGGGTGGTAATCTGAAAGAAAGAAAGACATGCATTTATATAGCGCCTTCCAGAAGCTCAGGACATCCCAAAGTGCTTTACAGCCAATGAAGTACTTTTGAAGTGTAGTCACTGTTGTAATGTAGGGAAATGCAGCAGCCAATTTTCTCACAGTAAGGTGTCACAAACAGCGATGAGATAAATAATCAGATCATCTGTTTTAGGGATGTTGGTTGAGGGATAAATATTGGCCAGAACACCGGGGAGAACTCCCCTGCTCTCCTTCGAAAAATTGCCGCGGGATCTTTTCCATCCACCTGAGAGGATAGACGGGGGCCTGGATTTAGTGTCTCATCTGAAAGACAGCACCTACTGACAATGCAGCACTCCCTCAGTACAGCACTGAAGTGCCCGCCTAAATCTCGTGCTCAGCTGTCCTGGAGTGGGACTCAAGCCCACAGCCTTCTGAGCACATCACTGGATCGCCATGGAATAAAAATCAGACGGGTTCTGTAATGGGCGAGCAATCCACTCCGCCAGTTCACCAGCCAGGTGCCGAAGACTCAGATCAACCCCCGCCTCCCACCAATTGTTCCCGAGTATTTATACCTAATCTACAATTCATGCTCAATTAAAAAACGTAATTAATAAATGGGACATGCCGGGGGTATTAGTATTATTATGTTGATATATGGAGGTGGTAATTACAGACTATTACTTATATGTTGGACCACTCTTGTCCCTCTTACTAATTTAGTGCACCTTGTATTGACTTTACTCAGTTGACTGCCCATCATTCACTGGTCTGACAGGGCCTGGCAGAGGTTCTATTGCAATTTGCTATTTCATTTCTGCTGCATTTGATTGCACCCTGTGCTGATTGCTTTTACAAACCTTTTGACCTTAAGATCTAACTGTATTGTGTATTTTGAGAGGACGATTGACATTCTATCAGTGGAAGTAGCAGAATTTAACATTTCTGTTCCAACAGTTCTGTGTCCAGCTGGCATGTTTCTCTGCTAAAAAAACACAAAATTTTGATTAATTTACCACTGAACATCCATTGTCATACAGAATGATGTCAATGAGATCAAATCAAGACAAACAAATCTCCAGGGATAGATGGTATTTATCCCATGGTACGAGTAGACAAGAATTGACAGTCCATGACGCTGGGGATGGTCTCTGTAAAAAGAAAGACTTGCATTTATATAGCACTTTTCATGACCTCAGGATGTCCCAAAGTACATTGCAGCCAATGAAGTGCTTTGTGAAGTGCAGTCACTGTTGAAATGTAGGAAACGCAGCAGGCAATTTGCACACAGCAAGGTCCCACAAACAGCGATAAATTAAATGGCCAAATAATCTGGTTTTTTTTATGTTGCTTGAGGGATAAATATTGGCCAGGACACCGGGGAGAACTCCCCTGCTCTTCTTCGAAATAGTGCCACGGGATCTTTTACATCCACCTGAGGGGGCAGACGGGGCCTCGGTTTAATGTCTCCTCTGAAATACGGAACTCCGACAGTGCAGCGCTGGAGTGTCAGCCTGGATTATCACAGAAATCACAGAAACCCCACAGTACAGACAGAGGCCATTTCGGCCCATCGAGCCTGCACTGACACATATCCCACCCGATCCCCGTAACCCCTACACCAACACATGTCCCACCCGATCCCCGTAACCCCACGTATTTAATCCCCCTAACACTAAGGGTCAATTTATCATAGCCAATCAACCTAACCCGCACATCTTTGGGCTGTGGGAGGAAACCGGAGCACCCGGAGAAAACCCACGCAAACACGGGGAGAATGTGCAAACTCCACACAGACAGTCGCCCGAGATTATGTGCCCAAGTCTCTGGGGAGGGGCTTGAACCCATGGCCTTCTGACTCAGAGGCCAGAGTGCTACCCACTGAGTGAAGGCTGACTCACGACTGAATGTAGAAATGATTATTATTATTCAAAAGAGGTAACAAAACAAAATGAGGCAACTACAGGTCAACTAGCCTTATATCAGCAACAGGTAGAACAATGTGATTGATTATTGGGGAAAGCCACAGGGTGGGTTGTTTAATGGTAACCCAGCAAACAGCAGCCAATGCACTTCACAAAGGGAAGATCCTGGCTGGCCAACCTTTATAAAGGATGTGACATCCCTAGTGGGCAGCAGAATTCATAACGGCATAGCGTACCTCAACTTCCAGAATGTTCTACAGGAAGACTGCTTACATAAGTTTAAATCAGTAAGGGTTCAAAGTAAAACAAGGAACTGGATGAAGAATTGGTGCGGAGTGTGTTGATTCTCTGCATGCTTTCAAGAGTGAACTGGGCCAGTTCCTGACAGGGGCAGAGATCACATCATATAGAAGGAAAGTGGTTTTACAGGTAACGCACGGACCATATGATCTCTTGGGCTTGTTTCAATCGCCTGAGGGAGTTGGAGAAGAATATTTCAGAGTATCCCTTATTGGCTCTGGGATAGTCTCTATTTTTTCCTAGGAGTCTTCATGGCTGCATGGGTGGGGGTTGGGGCGGGGGTAAAGGCAGGGTCTGGTTATGATGCTCCGGCTATCATGAGCATGAGACAGGCTTGATGGATGGACCAACTGTTCTTTTCCATCCCATCATTTTCGTATATTCGTACGTATGTAAGAGAAGAAAATAGTGGAAATTTGTAAGAGGGGTGGGAAGAATTATGAGCAGAAAATCCCTTGGATTGGTGTTGGGCTGCACAACAACTGGAACAAACATCAGCACAACTGGGATAATGGACAGCAGATTCACTGGAATAAAGGTCAGCGCAACAACTGGAATAAACATCAGCAGAACAGCAGGAATAAAAGGCAGAAGAACAACTCTAAGATCCGATGGTTTCCACCCCAGGAATGGCCCAGAAATTCGGGTCGGGGGCTTCCCGTGGGTGCAAGCCTCCGACCTGCACTTACCTAGCGCGCCGGCCGTTGAGCTGTGGGCCCCGTGGGATTCCGATCCTGGGCCTCCTCCAGCTGCCGGCGCGCAGTGCTTGCGTATCCCAGGGACGTAGTTAGTTCAAAGCGTCCCCTGGGATCACGTGGGCCATGGAGAGCCAATGGTAGCAGGGAATGCTTCATTCATAAATTTGACAGGAAGAGCTGTCAAACCTATAAATACTATAAGCCCCAAAACATCACTAAATCTTCAAATAATTTTTTTTTTTTAATCACATTTTTAAAATAATTATAAATTATATGAAATAACTATTTTAAACAATAATTTAAATTTTTGAAAAAATTAATTACATTTTCTAACGGGGCTAAAAATAAACTTACCTTTCTTTAAAGTATTTAAAAATAATAAACCTGTGGAAAAAATGTTTTAATTTTAATTAATTCACCACTTACCTTGTTAAAAGCAGGCCTTGCGACTACTTTTTAAAAGTGCAACTGCTGGAGACTTACCCTCCTGGAGAAAGCTGTAAAAAAAACGTAAGTTCGATGCGCACGCGCTGCCTCTCCGGCGCATGCGTTCGACCTCTGAACCCCTTCTTTCAGGGGAACGGAAGTGCCGGTTTCCCGCACATGCGCAGTGCATGCACGAAATCGGCACTTTTGTTGTGCCTACGCGTGAGTACCCCGTGCGTACTCACGCGTTGGGACCCGAATTTCTGGGCCATTATTACGGACAGAGTGACTGAGCATTTGGTCACATATGAGCTGATCAGAGAGAGCCAGCATGGATTTATGAAGGGTAAATCATGTCTAACAAACCTAGTTGAATTTTTTGAGAAGGTAGCTAATGTAGTAGAAAAGGGAGTGTCTATGGATGGTATTTATATGGACTTCCAGAAGCATTCGACAAAGTTCCACATAAGAGACCGTTAACAAAAATGAGAGTGCATGGTACTGGAGGCAACCTATTGACATGGGTAGGGAATTGGTTAGGAGGTAGGAGACAGAAAGCAGGGTGATGGGTATGTACTCCAATTGGTAGGAAGTGACTAATGGTGTCCCCCAGGGATCTGTACTGTGGCCTCAGCTTTTCACTATTATTTATATAAATGAATTAGATGAAAGAACAGAGAACAATATATCTAAGTTTGCTGATGACATTAAGTTAGGTGGCACAGTAAATAGTGTAGATGAGAGCAGAAAGTTGTAAAGGGATATTGATAGATTAAGTGAGTGAGCAAAACTGTGGCAGATGGAGTTTAATGAGGGAAAGTGTGACGTCATGCACTTTGGACCTAAGAAAAATAGATCAGGGTATTTTCTAAATGAACAGCGGAACAGCCATTTAGCCCTTTGAGCCTATTCCGCCATTCAATGAGATCATGGCTGATCTGTGACTGAACTCCATATACCTGCCTTTGCCCCATATACCTTAATACCTTTGGTTAGCAAAAATCTATCAATCTCAGATTTAAAATTAACAATTGATCTAGCATCAACTGCAGAAGAGAGCTTCAAACTTCAACCACCCTTTGTGTGTAGAAGTGTTTCCTAACTTCACTCCTGAAAGGCCGGGCTCTAAATTTAGGACTATGCCCCCCCAGTCTTACCCAGTTTGTTCTTTTTGTAATTGTCAATGTCTGAATATGCAAATAAATGTATTGTGCTACCGAGCCGTGAGCTCAGGGTGGAGTGGAAATGTGAGCCTAAAGATACCCCCGTAAGCTCAACAAGAGGGAAATGTAAGAAAAGCATTGAATAGGCTTTCTGCTGAAAATTGCTGAATTCTGCTGTTAGAGATTGAGTAGACTAGGCCGATATTCTCTGGAGTTTAGAAGAATGAGAGGTGTTTTCATTGAAACATACAATATTCTTACAGGGCTTGACAGGGTGGATGCAGGGAGGATGTTTCCTCTGGCTGGGGAGTCTAGAACCAGGGGTCACAGTCTCAGAATAAGGGGCTGACCATTTAGGACTGAGATGAGGAGAAATTTCTTCACTCAGAGAGTGGTGAATCTTTGGAATTCTCTACCCCAGAGGGCTGTGGAGGCTCAGTCGTTGAGTATATTCAAGATAGAGATCGATAGATTTTTGAATATTAAGGGAATCAAGGGATATGGGGATAGTGCAGGAAAGTGGAGATGAGGTAGAAGATCAGCCCTGATCTTATTGAATGGCAGAGCAGGCTCGAGGGGCCAAATGGCCGACTCCTGCTCCTATTCCTGATGTTATCTTCACATGTTCTTCTGTTCTGTTAAACTTCTTAAGAAGAACATCAACAGGCCTTGCTTAACTTAGTTTAGATAGTTGGTCCTTGATGAATACCAAGTAATCAGACACCCTGTCTCTATTCTGTGCGAGCCCAAGGTGTGGAGGGGCTCAAGGTCCAGCAGAACTAATGTGTGATTGTGAGTATATAAGTTAGGATGTAAAGCGTACATGTTCTAACATCCTCAGAGTGAGACTGGACACCTGCAAATGGTCATAGAGTCATAGGCCTAGAAATTGGGTATAGCCCGGCTTGAGGCGTTAGAACTGGCGCTGCACAAAGTTTATAGCCAGATGAAACTTATCGCCGCCTGGCGCGATATTGGGTTGCATCGCCCCTAAAGGTGATTGAGGCGTGAATTCAGGTGTTACACGGGACTCCTAAGGCGCTAAACTTCCGGCGCAACCCAATATCGGAGCGGACGGGCTCAGCGCAGGTGCTGTCAATTACCGATGACCACGAGACTTCCAGGCGCCGGCTAGCTCTTAAAGGGGTGGGTCAGTCAGCTTCAGCATCCACACTCTGTGCCTTGCAGGCCTCAGAATCGGCGCAGGCCCTTCTCTGGCGATAAAAACTTGGACCAGATGGAGAAGGTGAGACAGAGAGCAGAGCGCTTCATCAATGAGGCTCTGGAGCAATTGGTGGCCGCAGTGGAGCGCCGGCGAGATGTTCTCTACCCAGACAATGGCAGGAGGCCGAATCATAAGGACTACCGACGAGCTTGGAGGGATGTATGCCAGAGGGTCAACTCCAGCAGCATGGTGAACAGGAGCCCTGTCCAATGCAGAAAGAAAGTCAACAACCTCACTCGGGTCGTGAGGGTGGGTGTTGTTCCTGCAAACTTCAGCATCCCTTCATTTGCACCTGACTTTATGGCTACAGGGTGGCCTGTGCCCCATTGGCCATCTGCCAGCAAGCACCCATGGCCCTTTCTGGGCACACACATGCACATTTGACTCAGGGCGTCATGTAAGGGCTCTTGCACCATGGGGGGCTTCAGATGATCACTCAGGGCATCAGGTAACATAACTTCCCCTCCTTTCCCCTGCAGTCCATGCTGGCGAGGATTGGCAAAGACCAGCTTTGCACCGTTGGAGGACCTCCACAAGTGGTCACTCTCACGGATCTCGAGGAGAGAGTCCACCAGATTCTTGGAGGACGTCTGAGTGGTCCTGTAACCATTGCAGCTACCGACCCCATTGTCGACAGCGATGGTAAGGTTCTCACCTCTTACAACTATCTCCTTCTACTTGTTCCCCCCGCCAGCATGCTTTCTCACTGTGGACCCATGTCATAGCCTTGCCGCAATCTGGCATCCCTTGCTGCGAACCTGTCTTTTTGCTGAAGCCACTCTTCCACCTCCCTGCTTTCAGATGCTGCATCACCAGCTCGGGAGCCGGGCCCTCAAGCTGCCAGTGCCAGTGCCTCCGAAGGCTCAATGAGAAAATTACTGTCCAACAGAAGTTCAGCAACTCTCTCCAGCAACGATCAGGATGGCCAGCCCAAATGGCTGCAGCTTTTATACTAGTGCTGGCCCCTTTAAACAGCGTCCCCCGAGTCCGAGAAGGGCCTGGGAACGCTCCAGCCAACTGTCACTAATAGCGCCAGGCGGAAAGGTTGCGGGCGCCACCGAATATCTGGTCCGGGGCACAAAAATGGCGTTGCACACTGAAATGATGCCATGATCTGCCTGCGCCCGCGGGCACGCGCAAAGAATTAGCGCCGGCACTAAAATCATACTCAATATGGGAGGTGGCGCTATATTCACAGCGCCCGCCCGAAAATTGGGTAACGCCCCAATTCTCGGGCTCTTTAGGCGCTAATCGCTGGCACTACCAACCGAATTTCATAGAGTTATACAGCACAGAAAGAGGCCCTTCGGCCCATCGTGTCCGCGCCGGCCATCAAGCCCTGTCTAATCTAATCCCATTTTCCAGCATTTGGTCCGTAGCCTTGTATGCCACAGCATTTCAAGTGCTCATCTAAATGCTTCTTGAATGTTGTGAGGGTTCCTGCCTCTACCACCCTTTCAGGCAGTGAGTTCCAGATTCCAACCACCCTCTGGGTGAAAAAGTTCTTCCTTAAATCCCCTCTAAACCTCCTGCCCCTTACCTTGAACCTATGCCCCCTTGTTATTGACCCCTCTACTAAGGGGAAAAGTTCTGTTCTATCCACCCTATCTATGCCCCTCATAATTTTGTACACCTCAATCAGGTCCCCCCTCAGCCTTCTCTGCTCCAAGGAAAACAACCCCAGCCTGTCCAGTCTTTCTTCATAGCTGAAGCGCTCCAGCCCAGGTAACATCCTGGTGAATCTCCTCTGCACCCTCTCCAAAGCAATCACGTCCTTCCTATAGTGTGGCGACCAGAACTGCACACAGTATTCCAGCTGTGGCCTAACCAGCGTTTTGTACAGCTCCATCATAACCTCCCTGCTCTTATATTCTATGCCTCGGCTAATGAAGGCAAGTATCCCATATGCCTTTTTAACCACCTTATCCACCTGTTCTGCTGCCTTCAGGGATCTATGTACATGCACACCAAGGTCCCTCTGATCCTCTGTCTTTCCTAGGGTCTTACCATTCATTGTGTATTCCCTTGCCTTGTTAGTCCCTCCAAAATGCATCACCTCACACTTTTCAGGGTTAAATTCCATTAGCCACTGTTCCGCCCATCTGACCAACCCATCTATATCGTCCTGCAGACTGAGGCTACCCTCCTCGCTATTTACCACCCCACCAATTTTCGTGTCATCTGCGAACTTACTGATCATACCTTTTACATTCACATCCAAATCATTAATGTAGACCACAAACAGCAAGGGACCCAGCACTGATCCCTGCGGTACCCCACTGGACACAGGCTTCCAGTCACAAAAACAACCTTCGACCATCACCCTCTGCTTTCTGCCACTAAGTCAGTTTTGGATCCAATGTGCCAAGGCACCCTGGGTCCCATGGGCTCTTACCTTCTTGACCAGTCTCCTGTGCGGGACTTTATCAAAAGCCTTACTGAAATCCATGTATGCCACATCCACTGCACTACCCTCATCCACACACCTAGTCACCCCCTTGAAAAAATTCAATCAAATTGGTCAGACATGATCTTCCCTTGACAAAGCCATGCTGACTATCCCTGATTAATCCTTGCCTCTCCAAGCGGAGACTAATTCTGTCCCTCAGAATTTTTTCCAATAATTTCCCTACCACTGATGTTAGGCTCACTGGCCTGTAATTCCCTGGTTTATCCCTACTACCCTTCTTGAATAATGGTACTACATTAGCTGTTCTCCAGTCCTCTGGCACATCCCCTGTGGCCAGAGAGGTTTTGAAAATTTGTGTCACAGCCCCTGCAATCTCCTCCTTTGCCTCACACAGCAGCCTGGGATACATCTCGTCCGGGCCTGGGGATTTATCCACTTTTAAGCCTGCTAAAACCGCTAGTACCTCATCCCTCTTGATGCTAATATGTTCAAGTATATCACAGTCCCCCTGCCCGATTTCTATGTCCACATCGTTCTTCTCCATAGTGAACACAGATGCAAAAAATTCATTTAAAACCCCACCTACATCTTCTGGCTCCACACACAGATTGCCACTTTGGTCCCTAATGGGCCCTACTCTTTCCCTAGTTATCCTCTTGCCCTTAATATACTTATAAAATACCTTAGGATTTTCCTTTATTTTGCTCACCAGTGTTATTTCATGGCCCCTCCTCGCTCTCCTAATTTCTTTTTTAAGTATCCCCCTGCACTTTTTATACTCCTCTAGGGCTTCCTCTGTCTTTAGTCCCTTGTATCTGCCAAAAGCCCCCCTTTTTTTCCTAATCCATTCTTGTATATCCCTTGACATCCAAGGTTCCCTGGGCTTGTTGGTCCCACCCTTGACCTTTACGGGAACATGTTGCCATTGTACTCTCTCAATTTCCTTTCTGAAAGACTCCCATTGCTCCGATGTGGATTTTCCTACAAGTAGCTGATCCCAGTCCACTTTGGCCAGATCCTGCCTTATCATAGTAAAATCGTCCATCCCCTAATTTAGAATCTTTATTTACGGTCCATCTCTGTCCTTTTCCATGACTACCTTTGTTGTGTATGTACCTTTAAGAGAGAACTGCTTTTGTGCTGTAGTACCGGCAGTGACCACACCTGTATATAAAGCAGTAGTAGGCTTCTGTAGTTTCAGTTCCAGCATACTCTCTGTGCAGTAAACATCTCTTATTATCGTTCTCCTGCAGTCCGTGTGTTATTAATGCGCGGACACTACAGTGGCGACGAGTAGGTTCGAACTCACCTGCAGTACTGCATCACCTCACGGGGATCCATCCCTGGGAAGAAGCTTCTTGGAGGTCGAAGCCAGAGCAACGGGCGTCGACCGGGGGCAACCGCCCAGTGATCCATCGGAGTCCAGAGCGTTGCAGGGGAAGCTGTGGAGAGCTGGGCCTGGTTCTCCAATCAAGGTGTCCCAGCAAATCAGGCTGGTAGCAGGTAGTGTGCTGACCCTCCCCGGACTGCGGCGGGCTAGAGCTCGGGCGAGCGGCTCTGTAAGGGGGCCGAGCAGCGTCGTCGGGAAGACAGAGAGAGAGAGAGGGTGGAGCGCACAGGGCGCGGCCGGTGCTCAAGAGTCGGGCAGCGTTGAACAAGAGACGTGCAGAAAGCCGCGGGGCGTCGCCATTACCTGTTAGAACGCGAGGAGCAGCATTGGCAGCAAGGGGAAGAAGGAAGAGTGCGGGAGGCGCCATTTTAATCCTTTGGGGAAGAAGGAAAAGCGTGGGAGGCGCCATTTTAATCCATTGGGGAAGAAGGAAAAGCGCGGGAGGTGCCATTTTAAACCACCCAAGATGCCGAAGAGTGGCAGCATCACTGTTTTCGATAACGAAATAGAAGACTGGACCACGTATGTGGAAAGAATTGAAGTGTACTGCAGGGCAAATGAGGTGGCCGCTGAAAAGAAGGCGTCGATATTATTAAATTTGATGGGCGCGAGAACGTACGGCCTATTGCGGAATTTAATTACCCCAGCTAAACCAATGGAGAAAAATTTTGAAGAGATTGTCAATATCTTACAGGAACATCTAAACCCTACACCGCTGCTGATAGCAGAAAGATTCACGTTCCATAAACGAAACCAGCACAAAGACGAGAGTAATGCTGACTATCTTACGGAACTACGCAAGTTATCAACACACTGCCAGTTCGGAACAGGACTGGCAGATACCTTAAGGGATAAGTTTGTCTGCGGGCTCCAGAGTGAAGGAACCCAGAAATGACTACTTTCGGAAAAGGACCTTATGCTAGAAAAGGCTTTCAGCGTTGCAGTATCCTACAAAGCAGCAGCACGGGGAGCTGCGGAAATACAACAGAAACCGCAAGAATATAGCACTAATGAAATGGCATATGGAGCAGAAAAGTGCTATCGCTGCGGCAGAACAACCCATGACCAGAAGGATTGCTGGGCTAAGGACAAAGTATGTGGGCAATGTGGAAAAATGGGACACATAGCACGAGTCTGCAGGTCGGGAAAGAAAACCAACACTAAAAGAACTACTAAGGAAAAGTACAAGAAAGTAAAAAAGATGACGGACAGTAGTTCAGAAGACCAGAGTAGTGACAATGACTCCGGGAGCAGGGGACTAAGTTGCCTAAAGCTACACAATGTGATCGCAAAGGAGGATCACCGAACCATTTGGGTCACCCTCGTGATAGCAGGGTCCCAAGTAAAGATGGAATTGGACACAGGATCAGCCCTAACAGTCATGAATCGACGAGACTACGAGCGGCTATTCTCACACATTCCTTTGAAGGATACGTCCATTGTCTTGAAGACATATACGGGGCAAAAAGTCTACCCCAGAGGAAAAATAAGGGTGCCCGTTAAATACAACGGCAAGGAAACACAGGAACTGTACCTATATATACTGCAAGATGGAGGACCACCATTATTGGGACGTGAATGGATCCGAAAAATACAATTGGATTGGCATTCCATTCAGGCACTAACTGTAGCTGACAAAAAAGATGACGACGCCACACCTGGACGTCTGTCACAAATTCTAACTGACGCGAAAGAGGTGTTCCAGCAAGGACTTGGGACTCTAAAAGGCGTAACGGCAACGATAAAAATTGAAGATAACGCAAACCCAAAATTTTTTAAGGCCAGACCGGTACCGTATGCGATCCGCCCAGCTGTTGAAGCAGAGCTGGAGATTCTGGAGCATTCGGGTGTGCTGTCCAAGGTGGACTGGAGCGAGTGGGCCACACCCATCGTCCCTGTAATGAAGAAATCATTGAGCAGCACGCCTGGGGAACCGAAGAAGGTTCGCATCTGTGGGGACTTTAAGGTTACTGTGAACCCAATCCTTCACACGGTACAGTATCCACTTCCGCGGATAGAAGATATTTTCGCCTCACTATCTGGGGGAAAAGATTGATCTGGCCCAAGCATATCTACAAATGGAGGTAGATGAATCATCTAGAAAATACCTTACGATAAACACTCACAAAGGTCTTTATCAGTACAATTGACTGGTATTCGGGGTAGCATCAGCTCCGGCTATTTGGCAGAGGGCGATGGAACAAGTCCTGCAAGGGATCTCGGGGACCCAGTGTTATTTGGACGACATCCTGGTTACGGGCGGAAATGACAGTGAACACCTTGCCAACCTGGAGCAGGTGCTCACTAGATTACAAGAATATGGACTACGAGCCAACCGCCCCAAATGCGAGTTCTTCAGGAAACAAATCTCGCATTGTGACCACGTGATTGATGAAGAGGGGTTGCATAAGTCCCCAGGCAAGATTGAGGCAGTAGTCAAGGCTCCAGCACCGGAAAATGTGTCACAACTGAGGTCGTTCCTCGGGTTGGTGAACTACTACCATAAGTTCTTACCAAATTTGTCTACAATTCTGCACCCGCTGAACGCCCTGCTGCAAACTGGAGTAGCATGGAAGTGGAGTGATGAGTGTAAGCGTGCCTTTCAGAAATGTAAATGCCTAATCACTTCAAAAGAAGTATTGGCTCACTACAATCCATCACTACCAATTCAGTTGGCATGTGATGCGTCTCCCTACGGCATTGGAGCGGTGCTGTCGCACAAATTCCTTGACGGTTCAGAGAGGCCAATAGCCTTTGCGTCACGCTCGTTAACATCAGTCGAGTGTAACTACGCCCAGATTGACAGGGAGGCCCTCAGCCTGGTGTGGGGGGTGAAGAAGTTCAATCACTACCTGCACGGGCAGAAATTCACCTTACTGACTGATCACCAGCCTCTTGTCTCCATTTTTAACCCAAAGAAGGGCGTTCCGGTGATGACGGCGCAACGGCTGCAAAGATGGTCCCTTTTTCTAGGAGCACATCAATACGACATAGAGTATAAGGGCACGAAACAGCATGGAAACGCTGATGGGCTGTCGCGCCTGCCACTGCCTACAGTGGAGGAAGCACCTGCAGTGGACCCTGTTGAGATATTCCATTCGACCATAGTCGAATGTCTACCTGTTACTAACTCAAGTATAGTGAAGGAAACCCGAAATGACCCGACACTCTCTCAGGTATATGATTTGACGGTGAAGGGATGGCCAGCACATGGCGACTCACTGTTGCCAGCATTCTCGCCAAGGAGAGAACAGCTGTCAGTGTGCCGGGGGACCTTGATGTGTGGATCCCGAGTGGTAATTCCACCCAAGTTGAGAGATAGTGCTCAATGAGCTTCATGAGGGTCATCTGGGAGGGGTAAAAATGAAGAGCCTAGCCAGGGCATTTGTGTGGTGGCCAGGAATCGATAAAGAAATCGAGGAAATGACCAAGAGATGCACAGGATGCCAGAAAGTCCAAAACGCTCCACCACAGGCCCTGCTACACCCATGGGAGTGGCCCTCATCTCCATGGCAACGGGTACACATTGATTTTGCTTGTCCATTCATGGACTCAATGTTTTTAATCGCCGTGGATGCACATTCGAAATGGCCAGAGGTCATCAAAATGTCCTCCACCACCACGGAGAAAACTATTGCAGTCCTACGGACCATCTTCACCAGGAATGGCTTGCCAGAACAGATTTGCTCCGACAATGGACCACAGTTTGTGTCCGAGGATTTCCGGGGGTTTTTCAATAATAATGGGGTAAAGCATTACACATCCGCCCCATATCATCCAGCCACAAATGGATTGGCCGAGAGGTTTGTTCAAACCATTAAAAAAGCAATAAAGGCGATGTATAATGACAGCATACCACTGCAATACAAGGTGGATAATTTCTTGTTCGCTTACCGAAATGCGACACATGCAGTCACCAACCAATCTCCAGCCATGATGTTCTTTAACCGCGGTTTACGATGTCGCCTGGACTTGCTCAAACCAAACATAAGACGAGATGTTGAGAATAAGCAATTCCAGCACATCAATGAAAGGCCAACCAGGAGCTTCAAGATAGGGCAACCAGTCTTGGCCCGCGACTACCGAACAGAAAAATGGCAGCTAGGAACGATATGCACACGGCAGGGACCACTAATGTACACAGTGGACATTGGAGAGAGCATCGTGAGACGCCATGCTGACCAGATTCTAGAGTCACAGGAACAAGTCAAACCCATACCATGAGCATGCGCACCTGGTGATGAACCCGAAGCACAGCTTGCGTCTACCTCAGAATCAGTGGTATTGGAAGCTGATGAACCAACCAATGACAATGAGCCAGGATCGACTCCGCCGCAAGAACAGGATACTCGAGAAAGGCGCTATCCAGACAGGATCAGGAAGCCTCCTCAAAGACTGAATTTATAAATGTTTACCTTCAGCTGATGTATATAGTACAAAGAAAATTATAATTGTAATTAGTTATTATTCAATTGTTAAATGAATGTTATGTACTGGTTATCAAAAAGGGGAGGAATTGTTGTGTATGTACCTTTAAGAGAGAACTGCTTTTGTGCTGTAGTACCGGCAGTGACCACACCTGTATATAAAGCAGTAGCAGGCTTCTGTACTTTCAGTTCCAGCATACTCTCTGTGCAGTAAACATCTCTTATTATCGTTCTCCTGCAGTCCGTGTGTTATTAATGCGCAGACACTACAACCTTAAATCTCACCGAATTATGGTCACTGTCACCAAAGTGCTCACCTACTAACACTTCTACCACTTGCCCGGCCACATTCCCTAGAATTAGGTCCAGTACCACCCCCTCTCTTGTAGGACTTTCTACATGCTGGCTCAAAAAGCTCTCCTGGATGCACTTTAAGAATTCTGCACCCTCTAAGCCTTTCACACTCTGACTATCCCAGTTAATATTGGGGAAGTTGAAATCCCCCACTATTATTACTTTAGTCTTTAGTCCTTTGTATCTGCCAAAAGCCCCCCTTTTTTCCTAATCCATCCTCGTATATCCCTTGACATCCAAGGTTCCCTGGGCTTGTTGGTCCCACCCTTGACCTTTACGGGAAAATGGTATCAGGCAGCTCAGAACCTTGTCCGTGTTACACTTTGCTAATTTGTATCTCAATGTCTTATTTAGTATGTTATAACTGTACTCTTGTATTTTAACATCATTTGTAACTTTCTAA